>NC_088395.1:26091666-26695000 GCF_037993035.2 Macaca fascicularis
TACTGTATTACAGTAGTATTTGTCTCCTACTTTCTAGGTCATATGCTAAATGTGGCCATATTTTTCTTTCTTTATATCCATCTCATATATTTATAAAAATGCAGAATGCAAAGTCATCATCAGCATGATTAATGCATAGTTTAAAATTTTCCCAGAATATATTCTCTCTCATATATATTCAAACAGACAAACAAAAATCTAAGAATATATTAGGCTTCAAAAATTACTGGAAATATTTCTCAGATGTGGCTGTCTTTCCTATACGTGAAATACACTGATTGCTAAAACATTTGCTTCTGCACCTAGTAACTGATGTGTGTTATTTTTTTCTGCGTTGGGTTAAGGAATTTTACCTTAAATCGGCTGCTACAACTAGCAAGCCCAAAATACAAGTTTTGTCAAACTGCACAGCTTGCCACACTGCATAGATTATTTGCCATAAGAAGAGTCTTGCAAATAAGGGGAGCTGGTGGATATTTTAAAAGATTACAATGAAATGTGACTGTCTACAAATAATAGCTACCATTTTTGAGCATAGAAATCATGGTAACCAACTTACGTTTATTATTACATGTAATTGTCACAGTAAACTATCTTATTTAATTATCATAATTGCCACATAGCAATCCTGCAAAGGGTTCATATAAACATTTAAGGATGGAAAGCAGCTGAAGTTTAGAGTCAAGTTCAACTTACCAAGTAAGCTGTGTAGTTAGGAATTGAATTTAAATATGGCCTCATATAATAGTGAATAAGATGAAATATGTTATTCAATAAATATATTTCATTAATCTTAAAATGTAGTAAAAATTCACCGTTGCATGTTATCTCATGTCTATCTAGAATCTCCAAATTTTGATCTGGCCCCCCACATCAGACTACATTCTCTAGACTACTTGGTAGTTAGGTGGGCTCAAGACATTGGCATGAAACCATTCATGTCATAGCCTTAGAGGCAAAGCTGCTTGCCATAGCCATTTGCTTTCCTGTGTTCTGTAAGCTAGAATTTGAATGTGGAAGCAACCAAGCCAGAAGAGAACACATCAGCTCAGTAGACAGTGAAGCAAGATGGGAAAAATCTGGTCTGTAAATGTGCTTGAGGAGCAATTCTGTCCTACGAGCCTGGACGACTCAGTTGTGGTCTGTTTCTCATTTGACAGAAACAACTTTCTATCTTGTTTAATTCAAGCTAATCTATCATCACTCTGTTAAAAAGCTGAGCCCTAACTAGTACAATTTAGTTATTTGACTTTCTTCACTGACACACTAGCCCCACCCACTGTTTTCATTCCAATCCTGACCTCAACCCTACCCACATTATTTTTTGCTAGAATAGCACAATATATTAAAAATACTGAAAATATATGGCAAATTAATATATGAAATGGGAGACAATAGTCACATTGTACTATCATGCGACTGCAGGACACAGGCATGTATTCTACAAGTTGATATAGTATTTGAGAGTTCTCCTTCCTGCTTTTTCATGCTTTAACCCAGGTTATTTCATTAGTTTTTTTAAATCAGAATTTTATTAGTACTTAAACTTTTAAGCATTGCCATATCATGGGGAAGAGAAAGAGGAGCAGAATCTTCCCTTGTTCTCAATCCAGTGTGGAGTCACACATATGAGGAAATAAGTACTACCACAGTGTATTCAACAGTAGAGAAAGGAACACAGTCTTATGGGAGAATAAAGAAAGAAAAAACACTTATTTATGCTAGGAATTTCAGGAGGGTTTCCCAGAGGATGTAAAAAAAGTGAGCTGAATATTAAAGTTTCACTGCCTTCTAGTCCTGGAGTCCAGTTTGTTTTTAAGGCATGCAGGATGCTGGAGAAACTCATGTTTTCTCTTCATCCTGCACATGCTGTGGTATTTGGTTTACCCTCTGCCTCAAAGCATGTAAAAAAAAACAAAAACAACAACAAAAAAAAACCCTACCTCTTCTACTCTAAATATTATACATCAGAAAGGGCTTTTGATTATACATTTTAAACTTTAAAAAATTGAAATAATTATAGAGTCACAGGAAGTTGTAAAAATAGTAGAGATGCCATGAACTCTTTATCCAGCTTCCACCATATAACATCCTATGTAATTATTGTACGATATCAAAACCAGACTGCAAAACTTATTCAGATGTCACCAGTTTTTACATGCATTCGTGTGTGTGTGTGTGTGTGGTTCTATGTAATTTTATCGCACATATAGATTCATGTAAACACAGCCACGATCAAGATATCAAACTATTTCATAATCAAAAAAGAACCCCCTAGTGCTGCCCCTGTATAGTAGCATACTTCCTTGTCCTTAACCGCTGGCAACCACTAGTATGTATGTTTTCCATCTTTATAATTTTGCCTTTTTCAGAATGTTATATAAATTATAAATGGAATCATAAAGTATATGATCTTTTTTTTTTTTTTGATAGAGATGGGGTCTGGTTATGTTGCCCAGGCTGGCCTTGAACTCCTGGGCTCAAGCAATCCTCCTGCCTTGGCCTCCCAAAGCACTGGGATTATAGGCCTAAGTAATGCCGCTTGGTCCATAGAATCTTTTTGTATACAGCAAGGATATAATGCAATGCCTGTGATCAGTGTCAAACAGATATTGTCTCTCTTCGGGCTTTGTGTTTCAGCTTTCCATAATGTTCCCTTGTAATATCTGCTATTGCTACCCCTGGGCTCTCTTCTACTTATCTCTGGTAAAAGAAGCCAGACCAAAAGTAGCCACATCTACTGATGAAGAGATATTATGTAAGGCCACATTCCTAGCGAGAGATGCTCTGAAAGGGCTTGACACAGCTCAGTTTTCTAGTTTATATGTGAAGTGACACTTCTCCCATGGTGCATTCAGGAGGTTGATACAACTTGCTCACTGGAAGGTTTTGTCAGCTACTAGAGTTACTTTTCCACTGGAGAGCAACAAATATATGGTGATGTTAATAACTGATGATGCATCTTTGAAATCAGAGTGAGAGGGAAGAAAGCCAACTGACAAAAAGTAACAAGTATCGACAGCATGGTCCTGCCTTGCCTGAATTGTCACACAGCATCAGACTAGAAAAAGGAGCCCAGGTTGCTAGTGAGCATTGTAGTAACAGAGCACATAAATTGGCAACGTCTACTTGTCTTACCTTTGGTGCAAAAAACAAGTTAGCTTCCTTGCTAATAATGGTCTGCATGCTCTTCAGGGCTAAGGGGAAAATGTGTTCCTGCTGTCAAAAGCAAAAAGACAAAATATGAGTTTTACCTGATTAACTCAAAACATTTTCCACATCTTAGAACAAGTACTAGATGGATTTTATATCTCTATTTTGATAGCTATATATATTTAATATTCATAATTACATATATGTAGTAAAGGTTAATACATTTGGGATAAATACATGACATGCATTATATTTATACAAAATTAATATAATTCATATATTAAAGTGTCTTGAGAATTCAATTACCCCATCCTCCATTCTTGGGTTTCAGTTTTTTGTAATGTTGAGCAATACTATGATAAGAATCTTTGAATTTATTTATATTAAAATAAATTTAATATATTTTGATAAATCATATCCCCAAATTTGCCAGATTACAAAATGCCTATTTCTCTACATTCAAGTCAACATTGGCTTGTTTTCTTCGTTGTTTATCATTGGCAATTTGATCAGTTGAAAATTATAATTTATTGCTGTTTCCATTTGCATTTCTTTGGTCAAGTGTAAGGCAGCATTTAATTTTGATATTTATTGATCACTAATATATTTCCAGTAAACTGTAAGTTTCATTTATTCTGTTATTCCCAATACTTAGCACTATACTAGGTACAAAGTAGCACTGAGTAAAAAAAAAAAATTTATGTTCCAAATGCTTGTTTAGATCTGTTTTCTTCTACTGCAGAATTTGTAGACTTTTTCATTAATTCTTGAGACAGGCTACATTGGCTACATCTGTCCTTGAGGTTAGGCTCATCTGACCCTGAAGGGGACTTATCAGGCCCTAACTGGAGATAACTATAGAAGAGATTTTCTCTGCTGATGAGCAGGCACACTCCTCAAAAATTTACCCTAGAGTAGCCCTTTGCTCATTATAATGGTAAAAAGCACATCCCCGGTTGGAGATTTTAAATGCTAATGAGACACGTGACATGTGTACTAGCATGTACAACCACAGAGCATGTGCATCCTAAGAGACGTCCCAAAACATGCTTGCAAGTAACATCCTCTCATGCCCCTTCATGAATAATCATTTAAGATTCTCATAAAGTCCCCCAGTGTTAGCTGCTGCTGGTTCATTCTTTTGAGCAGCCCACTCTGTCTTGTCTTTCAGATTGTACTGTCTCTTTAAATAAACACTGCTTCTACTATTTCTCCAACTGGACCAACCCAGATCTGTTTTACACTCCTCTCTAGGAATGTACTTAAATAAACTCTGCTACTTAACCCTTGCTATGAATCTCTTGACTGCATGCTTTCTTTCAAGTTAGTTTAAGCATTTGAACCTGGGATTCCCACACGTTCTGGTAACAGTTTCAGCCAGTTTCAGTGGGTGCCATCGATATCAATGGTTTTCAAATGGTCTCATCTGGTTTCAACTGGTTCTAGCCAATTTAATCAGGTTTTGGTCAGCGTCAACCAGTTTCATCCAGATTCCAGCCAGCTTCAGCTGGTTTCATTCAGTTTCAGTCAGCTTCAATTAGTCACTACTGGTCTCATCCAGTTTTGGTTAGAGTCTTGTAGTGACATCCAGTTCCATTCAGTATTGGCCAGTTCCATCTGGTTTGGGCAAGTTTCAACTGGATTCATCTAATTCCATTGGCTTTCAGCTGGTTTCAGACAACTTCATGCAATTTCAGGCATTTTCTTCTGGTTTCAACAAGCTTCATCCTGTTTCAAATGGTTACATCTAGTTTCAGCAGACTTCATCCAGTTCCATCCAGTTTCTTCTTGTCACAACTGGTTCCTTTCAGCCTCATCCAGTTATAGCCAATTTTATCTCACTCCAGCTGGTTTCTTCCAGTTCCAGCCAGTTTCTTCTGGTTTCATTCAGTTCTTGCCAATTTCTGCTGGTTTCTTCTGGTTTGAGCCACAGGTTTCTACTGGTTTCAGCTGTCTTCAAATGGTTTCAGCCTATTTCAGCCTATTTCAGCTGGCTTTTTTACTGGTTTCAGCTGGCTGCAACTGGATTCATCTGGTTTTCTCTGTTTTCATACTGTATTACCTGGTTTTACCTGTTCTAGCCAGCTTCAGCTTGTTTAAACCTTTTCCTCCAGTTCCAGCCAGTTCCATCTGATTTCACGAGGTTTCACCTTGTTTTAGGCAGTTTCATGGATTTCAAATGCTTTCATCTGGTTTCTGCTGCTTTCTTCTGGTTTCAGCTGATTTCATCCAGTTCCATCTAGTTTCAGCCAGCTTCAGCCAGTTGCATCTGAAATTCAGCTGGTCTCAGTCAGTTTCAGTTGTTTAATACTAACCTTGTTTTAACTTGTCTCAACTGGTTTCAACTGCATTTGTTGTTTTCAAGCAGTTTCCATTTTCCTTAAGTCTATATTGTCCAATTCAGTAGCCGCTAGCCATATGCAGCTCTTAAATTTTTAATTAAAAATTAAATGAAGACTAATACTTATAGCATGTTATTTGTGCAAAAAACAAATACAAAAATGCCATGAAAAAAGTGGTATTCTTCTTAGGTGGTGATTTTTAATTAGAAAATGTTTTTTATTTGTATTTTCTTCTTTCATTAAAATTAGAATTAACACTTGTAAAAATGAAGCAATGGGTCAGGCGCGGTGGCTCACGCCTGTAATCCAACACTTTGGGAGGCCAAGGCGGGCAGATCACAAGATCAGGAGACAGAGACCATCCTGGCTAACACAGTGAAACCCCGTCTCTACTAAAAATACAAAAAAAATTAGCTGGGCATGGTGGTGGGTGCCTGTAGTCCCAGCTATTCAGGAGGCTAAGGCAAGAGAATGGCATGAACCCAGGAGGTGGAGCTTGCAGTGAGCCGAGATTGTGGCACTGCACTCTAGCCTGGGCGATAAGGCAGAGTGAGACTTGGTCTCAAAAAAAAAAAAAAAAAATGAAGCAATGAAGAAGGCAAATTAAAATGTGGTGTTAGAACAGAATGTAAATTTAATACATTAACATTTTCTTGAACTCGTTTTTGTTCATTTTGTGATTTCCAAGACTATTAAGAATAATTTGATCCTCAAAACAAGTGTGGGTTAAGTGTTCTCTTGGCTGAGCAAAAAGACCCTCTAAAACACACTCATAGTAGGAGTGTAAAATACATTGATTTATCATCATCAAACTAAAAAAAAGTTGCACACATTAATTGGTGTTGAAAGCACAGGATGAGCAAGACAACATAGAGATATCCTCCCACTTTGGTTTGTTTTCCCTGTGAGATGCACTGGATTCTCATGTGCTCACATCTTAAACCCTGTAGGGTAATTGTGAGCAAGTGGGAATGCCAAAATCAGAATCTGTGCCAAAAGCATACTAAACAGGTCACACAGGGAAAACTATGTCTTTTGTATTAAACGTTGGACTGGTGGTAAGTTACCACATGATTTCTTTATTTTATTTTCGATTGACAAATGATACTTGTATACATTATATATTTATGTGCTACAATGTGAAGTTTTGATAAATGTTTACCTTATGGAATGATTAAACCAAGCTAATTAATAAATCCATGACCTTACACCTGCAATTTGATATATAATGATTCCACCAAGGCTCCCTGAAGGCTGAAATATCTTCCTCCAATTTTCAGAACCATTTTTACAATCTATACCAAATAGTGCCTGTTTCATAAGAGCAAACACATAAGCACCCTTAAGCATATGCATGTGTGTGCATTCACTGAAAATGCATACACAAGGAAGAAATATTTTTACTTTCTATCTCCTATGACAGGTATTAATATCCTTATTTTACAGATTATAAAATCAAGAGTTGGTAAAGGAAATTGTCTTGACTAACAGACTGATTGTAAGTTACCCAGACCGGACTTAAACCCAGGTTTCTTGATTCCTAAGGCCAAGCTTTCCCCCACTAATGTCCTACTAACTCAAGGATCTACAAAGTACATCCTGGTTCTGAAATTCTAAAACTTTTTGACTACTTGTTAGATGAGAACTTCAATTTATGCAGTATGTTGCTTTCTTGGAGTGAAGAGTCAAGGCAAGAGGAAAGCAATTAATCAGCCATGGTGTAACCACTAAAGATTTGGTAGATATATCTCAAGTAGTAGAATCAAGTCCAACATCATCACACTATGGGAGCTATGACTCTGTTCACCGTACTGTCTGACTTAGTGATCCCGTAAGTAGGAAACATAATTTCCAGCTCGTAAGAATGTAGTTAGCATGACCATATATATTCAAATGTATTTAAACAAATGTCTGTTGTTTTTACTTTTGACAAGTTTCATATTGCTCCACCAATAGAAACTGACAAAAGAACATAAATTTAGACTTCGCGAAGAGCAAAGTAGTCTTAATAGTTAAATTAACTTTATGCTGCAAAGTTCTTTTCTCCATGGAAAATTTTCTGAGTCATCCAGGCCCTGGAACTTTGAAAATTCCTTTTCAATAAAGCACCAAAGCAATTCTGTTGCCCCCAAGTTCTTGATAACCTACTTAATAAAGCACAGTTTTTCTGAGGTAAAACTACATTTCTGAGTTCTCATTTTCCCTGTGTTTTCTACTGTGAAGTTCTAAGTGGATATATAACAGTTTACTGGTGCTGTAGTGCTCTTCTTAGGAGCCAGGGACCTTCTGAAACTCCCAGGTTTCATCATAAAGAGGATTACAATAGATTTATTGTACATAGGAAGTGAGTTATAAAGTGTTTTCTGTTAGGCATCATTTTAACCGAGACTCTTTCTTGAAAATTTGGTGTTGGCAGGAAAGAACAGTCTCGCCTGAATGAACAAATTATTTTTCTGAACCTAGATTTTCCCATAAACTCAGTCTTCCATGAAGAGTTATCAATTTACTTGGCTTATGAATCACTAGTAAGACTAAAAGAATCAAAAGAAAAATTAAAAACATACTTCAAAGTAAACAAAGAGCTGAATTTTTTTTTATCCACTTTGATATGACTATGCTTAGAGAAAGCCCAGGACTAGCTATGTAGCCATTATTTGAATAATTTAGTTCCTGGAGTAATCAATCAGATCCCTCCCTAGAAAAAATAACCATATTGACAAAAAGGTAAAATGTGGGTAATATTTTGTAGGTATAATCATAATAACAATCTGCTCATGACAAGATCTATTTTGGACCGTTTGGACTATTGTGTAGTGATAAACTTACTTCCAAACAAATCTATACTATCAATGCTAGAATAGAATTTTTTTAAAGGCTTTCCCACTTAACATTTTTTTCTTGCTTTTGTAAAGAGGTAAGTATTTTTTATTTAGTGGAAGAATATATAAAATAGCTGTATTGCTGAAATTTTCAAAGCCAGTTTTTTTTTTTTTTTTGTAAGGAACAAATTTTATGTGATTCAAAAGTGCCTCTACATTTAAAAAGAGAACAAATGACTTACATTACTTAAGTGTTTTCAGACACATAATGTGATTATCTCAGTGCTGAGGAGTGTGGGTATATATTGTTATGTCCCCACCTCATGGATCAAGGAAACTGAGGCACAGAGAAGCTAAGTCATCTGCTTAAAGTTGTTAGAACATACATTTCACTGTGCATAGTGGTAAAAGTTTGAATATTTTACTAATCTTTCCTCCTATCCTCAGGAGCAAAATTATTTCAAATTAGAAAGATGAATTTTCTTTTTGTTGGTGCTTTATTAAAAATACTGTAAAAACAGAAAGTAGTGAAGAAGAGGTAGAGAAATGGATTGAACAGTAATAATAATAAAACTTCTAGACATAGCGAAGTCAACAAGAAAGAGTATAATAACAAATTGAGACAATATGAAAGAAATATGATGAGGAAAATACGTCAGGAAATTCCCAGATGGATCTTCTTTTCTTTCGGCCTATTGAACTATTGACAACTCCCTGTTTACATTTGGTTTGCAGATCTAAATGATGCTCACATGTGCCTGGTTATTTATAGTAGACATTACTAAGTATTTGTTGAATGTCAGGATGAACATTTAATTGTTGGTTGTATTAATCAGGATCCCCCAGAGAAATGGGAAGAAAAGGATAGATGATAGCATAGATAGATAGATAGAGAGAGAGAGAGAGAGAGAGAGAGAGATAATGTAAATTGTCTCATGTGATTATGGAGGAGCAGAATCTTATGATTGGTGGCTAGAAAACCAGGAAAGCTAGTGGTATAATGCAGTCCAAGACTGAAGGCCTGAGAATAGGCGAGGGGCAGGGAGGGGTGATGGTGTCTCAGTCTGAATCTGAAGGCCCAAGAGCCAGAAGTGCCAATGTCCAAGGTCAAGAAAAGACGATTGTCCCACCTCAACAGAGAGAGTGAGCAAATTCATCCTTCCTCTGCCTTTTTGTTCTATTTGGGCCCTCGATAGTTTGCATGATAACCTGCCACATTGGTGAGGGTAGTCTTTACTCAGTCTACTGATTCAAATACTAATCTCTTCTGGAAACACTCTCATAGACACACCCAGAAATTATGGTGTTATGGTGTAGCTCTGTGTCTCCACCCAAATCTCATGTTGAATTGTAATCCCCAGTGTTGGGGAGGAACCTGGTGGGAGGTGATTTGATCATGGGTCAGATTTCCCCCTTGCTGTTCTCATGATAGTGAGTGAGTTCTCATGAGATCTGGTTATTTGAAAGTGTGTAGCCCTTCCCCCTTTGCTCTCTCCTAACAGCCATGTGAAGATATGCCTGCTACCCCTTCACCTTCTGCCATGATTATAAGTTTCCTGAGGCCTCCCCAGCCATGTGGAACTGTGAGTCAATTAAACCTCTTTTCTTTATAAATTGCCCAATCTCAGGTAGTTCTTTATAGCAGTGTGAGAACAGACTAATACACATGATTTACCAGCTAACTGGGCATTCCTTATCCAGTCAAGTTGACTCACAAAATTAACTATCACAGTATAGTAGTCCCCCCTTATTCATGGGGGGCATGTTCTAGCACCCCCACTAAATGCCTGAAACTGCAAATAGTACCAAACCCTATATATACTACATTGTTTTCAATTTGATAACTGAGACGGCTATAAGGTGATTAACAGGTAGTATATACAGCACAAATGAATGATCTACATCCTGGACAGAATGGAGTGGGATGGCATGAGATTTAGTCACACTACTTGGAACAATGCACTATTTAAAATGTATGAATTATTTATTTCCAAAATTTTTCATTTAATATTTTTGGATTGTGGTTGACTGCAGGTAGCTGAAGCTATAGAATGTGAAACCACAGATAAGTGGGGACTACTGTAGTATAAGATAAATTTTGGTGTATTTTAATATAATTGCTTAGTAATTTTGCATACATAATATTTGTAGAGAATATTGGGTTAGTCGCCTTTGTGTTGCTATAAAGGAATACCTGAGGCTGGGCAATTTATTTAAAAAAGATATTTATTTTGGCTGGTGCCAGCATCTGCTTATGTTGAAGTCTGACAGAGTTTACGGTCATGGCAGAAGGGAAAGAGGAGCAGGCTTATCACATGGTGAGAGAAGGTGCAAGAGGGAAGGCAGGAGGTGCCAGCCTCTTAAAGCAATCAGCTCTCACATAAACTAATAGAGCAAGAACTCACTCATTACCAAGGAGGGCACTGAGCAATCCATGAGGGATTTGTTCCCATGATTCAAACGCCTCCCACTAGGACCTACCTCCAGCACTCGGGATCACATTTCCACAGGAGTTTTGGAGGGGACAAACACCCAAACTATATCCATTATTTTCAAATCGTTCCAAGTTGTTATAAAATCCAAGTTTAACAATTCTAGCAATTAATCCAATTTACCTTGCATGGGTATATATTGAACCAGATTTTGCCCTGAAAGAGTTTTAAAATGCCTGTGTAGTTCTTTGAATCGTTTATTGATTCAGTTAGCTATTGCCACAATTGTACTGTATATATATTTTTAAATCCCAAATTCAATGCATACAGTAAGTATTTATGTCTCTCTCATGTTATGCAGGTTGGATGGTATTTAATTAAGACCTTGGTTGAGTTTGTTTGGGCTGGGCTCCAAACTGCAGTTAGAGCCCAAGTCTGCTACATATAACTTTCATCCTGTTTCTACCAGGGGCTAGCTGTGGCATCTACTACTTATAGCAATGGTAAGATATGCATGAGAACAAGTCCAAGTTCACAGTTACATAGCACATTTCAAATCTTATTTCATGTCCACTAGCATCCCATTGGCAAAAGTAAGTCATATTGCCAAACCTAACATCAGTGGGTTGTGGATGTATACTCTTCCCATATAGATGGGGGCAGGGGAAGTAAGAAGTGAATATTTGCTCAATGATAATTTAATCTATCATCTATACTTGAATAAAAATGCAACCTGCCTTTGAGTTTTTGTTATGGATTACCAGAATGCGAACAATTTTCTATTTGTGATACACTAAAAAATAGTAAAGTAGTTAAAAGTGTTTTAATGTCAGAACTTTAAGACCCTTTAAAATTAATAATGTAAAATATTTAGTGTACATGTACACCACAGGCCTATGTATCAAGGTTCTCTCACATATAAACAGTTTGTTTATAGTCTTACTTTTTCTGGAATTTTTAATCAACATTTATAAATAATGGGCAGGACTCTAGATGCTGAAATTTTACACTGATATTTGGAAAAAAGAAAACAAAACCTATAATCCACTGTCTAATATTAAAAAGCATTGTATATTTAATTAGAGATTTATTAGGTAGATGCAAAAATAGAATTCAAATGATAGATTTGCTGATTGGACTTAACTTTGGATTTTTGAATCAGCTGAAGATTGGCAATTTGCTTACCAAGGCCATCATTATGTAGATGCAAACATTTGGTAACCCCCAGTTCTATGATGGAGATTGAGCTATCATGATACTTTCTGTAAGGACACAATGAAATTTGATTTACTATTTTATGTTTTGATAGCCATTTGGACCATGACATCACCTTTACTACCACAGCCTCTATTCAATTGCTTACTTTGATCACTTGCTTATATTTTATCTTTTGAAGATTCACAATATTAAAATTTCTGGTGATCACCTGGTATAGTTTGACTGTGTTCCCACCCAAATCTCATCCGGAATTGTAATCCAAATTGTAATCCCCACATGTTGAAGGAGAGACCTGGTGGGAGGTGATTGGATCATGAGGGGAGCTTCCCCCATGTTGTTCTCATGATAGTGAGTTCTCACAAGATCTGGTTGTTTGATAAGTGTCTGGCACTTCCCCGTTCTCTCTCTCTCTCGTCTGCCACCATATAATACGTGCCTTGCTTCCTCTTTGCCTTCTGCCATGATTATAAGTTTCCTGAGGCCTCCCCAGCCATGTGGAACAGTGAGTCAATTAAACCTCTTTCCTTTATAAATTAGCTTGTCTCAGGAATTCTTTATAGCAGTGTGAAAATGGACTAATACGGCCGGGCGCGGTGGCTCAAGCCTGTAATCCCAGCACTTTGGGAGGCCGAGACGGGCGGATCACAAGGTCAGGAGATCGAGACCATCCTGGCTGACACGGTGAAACCCCGTCTCTACTAAAAAATACAAAAAACTAGCCGGGCGAGGTGGCGGGCGCCTGTAATCCCAGCTACTCGGGAGGCTGAGGCAGGAGAATGGCGTGAACCCGGGAGGCGGAGCTTGCAGTGAGCTGAGATCCGGCCACTGCACTCCAGCCTGGGCGGCAGAGCGAGACTCCGTCTCAAAAAAAAAAAAAAAAAAAAAAAAAAAAAAAAAAAAAAAAGAAAATGGACTAATACATCACCTAATATTTTATATCAAAATGTTTCTATGTGAAAAATTACTGTAATCTGTTAACTGAAGGAATTCTAAAACCACATATAGAAATAAAGAGCATTCCATTATTCCTAAAGCTTAATGTACATTATTATATGCAACTTTATCTGTACAAAGAGAAAACAATGCCATTTTCATCATGAAGATGGCTTTTGACAGTTGAATCACTTTGTTTTGCATAATGACAATGATTTTTTTGATAGTAAATGTACTACTCTTGGCTGGGTGAGCACATGGAGAACTGAGTTGGTCACATCATGAAAAAAAAGACATCTCAAGGTAAACACTTAGGGAGCATGCTTCTACACATTCTGTGGCCCTCATCTGAATAGTTAATAAGGAGCTTTCAAATAAAAAACATTATTTGGTACATCTGTCTCATGAATCACAAAACTTCTTGTTGTTTCTCTCATTCTGTTAAAATTATATACAGCAATAAAAATAAATTAATAAAGTAATACATTCTTAATAGATTTAAATCTGCCCTCAATATTTACATTTTGAATGATTGAATGACATTTTGTCTATTAATATTTTATACATGTATATGTTTACTCATATACACATTTCAAGAAACATATTAAAATTTAAAAATCAGAATTATGTGATTTCATAGTTAAATGTCTGTGTAAATCAGGATCAGCTATGTAATTTGCCAGGTCCAGTTAAAAATGAAAATGTGGAACCTCTTGTTAAAAAATTATTAAGGATTTCAAGTTAGTGACAGCAGAGCTTTAAAGCAAGCATGGGGCCTTCTAAGCATGCTATAGCACAGGTAGCATGCCCATGAAGCTGGCTCTGGTCAAAGTATGTGCTATGTTGAAGCTATTAGAATGCATTTTCCTTCATACAATAAAAATAATAAATCATTGTCTTTTTGAAGGTGAACAAGAGGAACTATTTTTAGCATATTTACATGTATATGAATAAGATATATGTAATGAATTAGGTAAGAATATATATATAATTTATGCATTATGTCATATACATAATATTACAACATAGAGTCTATTTTATATAATTATAATAACATAATATATTCTATTGCTCTATAAAAATATAGTAATATAATATAACCAAAGCATTTTATAGGAGTTCTGTGGTATACTGTCCCACATCTTTTCCCTCAGAATCATATCCCGTCCCTGTGCTGAAGGGAGGTGAAGACTAGCAGTCTCTACTTCTTTCAAGATTAGCCTGAAATTCTGAGTGTGTGGTTTATCCCTTTCTTCTGATTTAAGAGGCTCCTTTGGCTAGGATGCCTCACAGTCATTAGAAATCCCTCAGAAAAGCATCACCTTTAGACCTTCAATTCTCTTTCTGAATAGAAAGAATTCTAGCCAGAAGTAAATATGACATCATGCTAGAAAGGTATTCTCTATCAATCACATAATAATAATAAATAATAACAGCAATAAACATATACAGATACCTGATATATGCCAATCTCTTTGTACATATCTCTAATTCTTTATAACTATCTAAAGTAATAATACCAGGGTTATAAATGTTTCATAAAATATGTAAATGAATTGTTTTGTTATATCTGGTTTTCTTCATTATTTATCTTTATGATTTCTTTGTTTGAAGTAGATGTGTCTGATTTAGCTAT
Source organism: Macaca fascicularis (assembly GCF_037993035.2). Taxonomy (NCBI): domain Eukaryota; kingdom Metazoa; phylum Chordata; class Mammalia; order Primates; family Cercopithecidae; genus Macaca; species Macaca fascicularis. The sequence goes on from NC_088395.1 coordinate 26,106,200, forward strand.
AGCTTGGTTATTGTTTCAACACCTTTCTTTCTTGGTGTTTGTCTTTTGGCCATTAATCCAGTCATCAGTCCAAGAAGTAGAGAAAAATAATTAGAATTAGTTTCATTCAAAGAGTAAACAGTTTGGTTTAGTAGAAGCATAAAAAGGAAAGAATGGTTAGAATAATTTTTGAGATTTTAAAATAGGATTTCTGAATTACATACTTGTTTGTATATTACCTATATATCCTATACCTCATTGCCATTGAGTATCTAAGATATTTCTTACTTTTTAGTTAAATTAACATATATTTTTTAAAATGGCAAATAATAAAAATTGAGTTAAAAAACTATCCAGTTACTAAGACAAAACTTACATTTAAAGACCTACATCAAATTTAAAATTTAATAGAAAATATTTCTTTTCACTTAAACATCCAAACTAATCAAAATGACAATAAATGTGTACATGCCTCAATAGTTGTCACAATTAACATTAAATGCACATGCAATGAAACCTGAAATTAATAATCCTGAGGACAGTTTCTTAAATTCTGGGAAAGCATGGCTGTAACTAAGCAAGAAAGAAGTTAATTACTTCAAAAATTACTTATCCATTCTGAGAAAATAAATTTTTACATATCATGCTCATCTCAGGGCTCAGCTGGTATCTTACATCATAAATAATGTGATTGCCGCAGACTCCATAAACTAGGTACCACTGAAAGTTGAAAGGAACTCTCTAATGTAAATGTGAAATATTACACATTACTATCAATAAGCTTTGCCATCAATTTCGCATTTATATAAGTACAACGCACACAATCATTTTCCTTCCTTAAAAATGGATTTTAGGTGCACTTAAAAAACACTCTGCTTGTAGACATTGATATTTTTAAATGCTGTTCAACTTGAAATCGAATTAGAACAAACTAGTTAATATTTGTTTTAATAGGAAGACAAATGACTTAGTCTAGTAAAAGCTAACAATGAGTTATTCTACTTTGCCATCATAATGTGCATTTAATTTGTGGTCCTTCACATAGCAACATGATACCACCATCGACAGAACATATGCTTTCTGCTGTTTCACAAATGGTGATAATTAGTTTTTTCCTGAAGCAAAGACAGTATGGAATTCCACATATTTATCTATATTTAACCAAATTCTCCAGATGCCCTAAAACTAGAATTATTAATTATATAGGCTTACCTCTTTACAGAATGTATTTATTATTGCCTCATTATGCTTCTAATTTAACAATATTCTAAGTGGATTAATTCACTTATTAGCAGTGAATCGGTCGAGCATGGTGGCTCACACCTGTAATCCCAGCACTTTGAGAGGCCGAGGCAGGCGGATCACGAGGTCAGGAGATTGAGAACATCCTGGCTAACACGGTGAAACCCCATCTCTACTAAAAATACTAAAAATTAGCCCGGTGTTGGGGCGGGGGCCTGTAGTCCCAGCTACTCGGGAGGCTGAGGCAGGAGAATGGCCTGAACCCGGGAGGCGGAGCTTGCAGTGAGCTGAGACCGCACCACTGCACTCCAGTCTGGGTGACAGAGAAAGACTCTGTCTCAAAATAAATAAATAAATAAATAAATTGAATGAGCACTTACTATATCTGATAATTAAGAGTAAAATGTTTAGGAACTGCAAGCCCTGGAATATAATGTTAATTTCTATGTACGTGCAGTAGTATTGTGGGTAATAAAATTATTTTATATGTGTTCTAAGTCAACTACAGTGAGCATACTTCTCTACTCATTCTTTAAATGTTGGGTTTCCTACAAATTTCTGACCTCATTCTGTACTCTCTTCCTTGCCAATCTCATTTATATCCATTCCATCCATTTTCAAATACCTATTCATGACTTTAGCTGTGCATCTGAAGCCCAGACTTTACTGAAGCCCAGTAAACTGCACACTTGCAGAATTCCCAATTTTAATAGGTGGTACTACTGTGAATGCTGGGATACAAATAGGTGTCTTTCACACTGTCCTCTCACACCATCCATATCCAAATTAGCCCATAAGTCCTGCAAATTCTACTCACACATGACTTCTTAATCTATCCAAATTTCTCCATCTCCAGTGTCACCATTCTAGAATACTCAGCATCCATATTCTTTTTTTAAATATATATTTGTGCATGTGTGTATGTCTGTGTGTGGATGTTTGCTTGCTTCCCTTAAATATGTTTAAACATGTTTTCTACGTTGCAGTCACAGTGGCATTTACAAAATTTATATCTAATCAGGTCATTCCTCTGCTTTAAAACATTTAGTGGTTTTATTTTGTGTCTGAGAAACCCAACTCCTTACTATACTCTCCTCACTGACCTTTACATTTTTGTCAAAGTGGTCCTCTTTCAGTCAGTTGAGTGTACCAGGCTTATTCTTCACTCAACCCTTTGAACAGACAGTTCCTTAAAGAAATACTTCTTAAACCTCACTCCACTCCTGTGAATCTAACTCACCTTCATCCTTTTGTCTAGGTTCAAGTACTAATATTTCAGGACAGCCTTCTCAAATTTGTTGAATTTGATAATATCCCATGATTCTATTTTCCTGTCTTTTTCTTTAATAATTTTTAACAATTCATAGTATGTATGTGTGTGTGTCTATTAGATTTACATCTGTCTTTCTCACTAGATCATAAGTTGACAAGCTCTACGAAGGCAGAGTATACCCACATTTTACTTACCATTTTATCCTCCAATCCTTGCCCAGTACATGACCAAATTACATTACCAATAAATAGCTGTCGAATTAAGGATTGCTTATTTATTTTGTACCCAGAAAAATATTAGAATGGGAAGGAAATTTATTGAGGTGGTAATCAAAGTACATAGAATTAGATCATGTTTGCTTGCTATGAGAATGCATAAATCTGACTTTGAGATTCCCATTTGACTTGACTAAAAAATACAACTGATTGTCCACCAATTAAAGACAACATAGTTTCTTTTCAATAAAAGAGCTAAGCTAAAATCACATTTCCTAAGTTTTTACAGCTGAATATTTGAGATTATACTACCACGAATAACATCCTTACAGTAAATATCACTATTTTTTCCTTATAATGATTTTAATGCTAAGTTTATAGTTGGACTAATTCAGAATAATCATTTTGGTTATTAAGATAATGAGTAATATTACAAAAAATAACCAGAAAAGGCTAAAACAAAGTGATGCATGAGGTTGAGTATGATACGTGAAACTAAATAAAGTTGCATATACATTGCCAAGGAACATTTCCCACAATTGACCAGAAAAAGACTTCTGACAATACTCTTCTCTACCTCTTGTTCAGTCTAAGCCTTTGCTATTTTCATGAGTTTGTTCAACTTCCTGGTTATAGTAAATATAAATTATATGGATGATAAAAGCATCCTAATCTTTATGAGCCTCAGTTTCTTTGAATGTACAGTCCAGTTAATAAAACCCAAACCACAGGCTAAGTAGGACAATGCACATAATCCACTTTCTTGAACATCATGGTCCTTAATAAATAGTTATTATTATTTGTATTTTAAAATATTTGTTCTACTGCCTTACACTATTCCCTCATATTATTGTCGTCCAATAACAGAAAGATGTTTTAGAGAATGGGGTGAGGATATCTGTGGGTCTCATTCCATAATTCAGTCACACTTTAAATCTACAAAGAAGTCTGAAAAGCCAGGCTAATTATTTTTTTTTCTTTCTTAGGACCCACCTCACTTGCTCAGTTGCTAACTTGCCCTCCCATTCCTTCTTACCTGTCCTATGAGTACACACATGTACACTGAGAGGATTAGTTCCCCTAAGTGAAAACAAAAGAAAACCAATGAACAAACAATTCAAAACCTCCTAGATGATCAGATTTAAAATGCTCAAAATGCTGTAGTCTCAATTCAGTTTTCAAATAATACTTTCTAAATTAACCAAACTTTTACCTTTGCTTGGTAGGAGCCTTTTAATTTTTTTTTCTTAATTTCTTTTAGCATTTTCTAACAATACATCTTCTACATCTATAAAATATACATCCCCTAGTGTTTAAATTAATTAAACTTGTTTCTTTATTTGGTTGTCATCCTTTTTTCTTCCTTAAATTCCTACAATTTCCCCTTTTTTTAGCACAGGAAAATTCTAGCCACTAGCTAGTCTCAACTTACCATATTATTATTATTATTTACATGTTATTATTATATGTATTTGGCAGATTATTCCTTTCCAAATGAATTAGTGCCACTTCTCTTGAAATTTCTTTTATATTATGTATACATATCCTACGGCATCTAAATTTATTGTTTGCTTTTTGTAAACACGAGTGACGAAAAATAAATACTCATAACAGGCTAGTCCAATGGAAACTGAGGCCTAGGCAGGTAAAGGTACAGTCAAGTTCTGAGGCATGCTGAAGCTGAGCTAACACTGAAACCCAGTTGTCCTGGTTCCAATTTAGTATTCCATGTATCACTCCTACTGTGTTATATTACCATTGCTACGTCTTTGAAAATACTGGAATGTAAGAGTAATGTATTGCTTTTTATATTTAAAGTTACTGTAATAGAAAGAATGAATGAGCTGTAAACTCTGTTGATTTTGACTTAGTACACTGAAGACATATAGGCGGGCTCATTCGTACTGCATACCCACTCTTGGCAAAGTGCTTGGTATATGCATTTGCTAAATAAATGATAAGCAGAAAGAAAGTAATCCCTGAATTGAAGAAACAACATGAAGACATTCATGATGAAACAACGGACACTGTAAAGTTGAATATTTGAATGCAGCCTTCCAGTTAGGTAATTAGGGGCCTGAATTTTGCCTACTGAGGCAAATATTCCATTGAAATTGTTGGTTTATAGATGCCAGCAGCCACTAAGCACAATTGCTTCAAAGAGAATAATTTTAAAAAAATCTACAGCAGTAGAGATTTTAAATCCTTTTATATTCCATGATTTTATCTTCCTGTCCTTTTCTTTCACAATCTATGTATGCAACTTGGGAGTTCTAGCTACTGTTATGGTCATAAATTCTGCAATAATTTATTTTTTCTAGGTATGATAGGCAGAATTTTAAGATTTTCCCCGATGACCCACAATCCTGTATAATCCCCTCCCGTTGAGTGCAGGAAGTACTTATGAATATGATAGGATATCACTCGCATGATTAGGTTATGTTACATGACATAGCTGACTTTAAGAAGTGAAATTATCCTTGGTGGACCTGACCTAATGGGGTGAGCCCTTAAAAGCGGCAAGATTCTTCCTGATGAAAGGGATTAAAATTATTGTGGATTCTATATGAAGGAGATTTTCCATTGCTGAGTTTGAAAATGGAGAGGTCCACATGGCAAGGAATATAGGCAACTTCCAGGAACTAAGAATGGCCCCACCTGACATCCAGCAAAAAAAATGGGGACCTCAGTCCTACAACTACAAGGAACTTGATTCTGCCATCTGCCTGAATCCTTGAAGTAAATCTGTGCCTGCTGCCTCCTGATAAGCATGCTGCCCAGTCAACAAGACACTCTGAAACTGAGGACCTGAGCAGAGAATACAGATGAACTGTATCAGAATTATTGACCTACAGAACTGTGAGATAACAAATGGGTGTTATTTTAAGCCAGGAAGTTTGTGATAACTTGTTATGCATTAACAGAACACTTAATGTACTGAGTATCTCAAAGACTGGGTAAAGACATTTTTAGTACTTTCTCAAAGTTTCATTCCAATAAATATTTATAAGTAACTAGACGTTTGTAAAGTTTACAAAGTGTTTTTTCACATATATATTTTAATTTAATCCTCCCATCAACTCAGTAAAAAGAATATCCTTATTCTCCACTCTAAAATTTTTATAAGATATATAATTTTATTGCTCAATATCACAAAGGCAGACAATAAAATTATGACTAAAATCTAAAACAAGTGAAAATAAAAGTAAACAACAAATGAATATAACAAATTAAAAATAATATAATTAATTATGCTTTTTAAAATGTGTGGCCAGAATTAGCATTAAAGATTTAACACTCACCAGGGCTGGAGCTAGGATGAGGCAAATGAGGCATTTGCTTTGAGTTCAAAATTTAAAGTAAGGGAAGACCAAAAATTCTCAGTAATCAAAAGAATAAGGTTTAGGGAAGAGGAAGCCATTAGAACTTTAGTCATTCATTGGCAGCATGGCCACTGAAATGGTTAAAATGCTATTGAAAACAGAAGGTTTAAGGATGAGCAATTAGTCCAAGTTAGACTGCAGCAGAATCAAGGTAAAGGTGAACGAAGTCTTCAACCACAGAAAGGCTAAAGTTTTTGCCAGATCACTCTAGAGACCTTCTTTTGTTTGAGAAGTTGTTATTATATCATTCAGGGAGTTACAGGATGGGTAGGGTAACAGGGAGAGAGGGAAGCTATAGTAGATAAAAAGCTCTAAAATCAATTCTAACAGCTGAATGGTGATAAACCTAGGTTTGTATTTGCCTTGGCCCATTTTGTGTTCCTATAATAGTAAAATACAGACTGGGTAGTTTATAAGAAATGTATTTTTTACACTTTTGGAGGCCAGGAAGACCAAGGTCAAGGGGCTTGCATCTGGTGAGAGCCTTCTTGCTACATCATCCCACAGTGGAAGGCAGAAGGGCAAGAAAGCACAAACAAAAGACAGAGGAAAGGGCACTGAACTCATCCTTTCATTAGGAACTCACTTTCATAATAACTAACCTGCAATAACAGCAGTAATCCATTCATAGGAGCAGAGCCCTCAGGACCTAGTCACCTCGTAAAGGTCCCACATCTCAACACTATTGCTTTGGGGACTAAGTTTCTAACACGTGAACTTTGGGGAACATAGTCAAGCCATAAAAATAACCTAAGACTCCTTACTCATAGATTAATATCTTTGCTCCATAACATTCTACATTTCTAGGCTTATTAACCCAGAAACATGTCATAAAAGTTACAAGCTCAAGAAGTAAATATTCACTGAACAATCTAAATATTTCTTTTAGTAACAGGTGAATTGAGAAGTTGGAAAATTTCTTTTAATAAATTATGACAACATATTAGCATATCTATTCAAATACATGAACATTTCTGCATTTACCACATTAATGAAAAGAGTCTTGATATAAAGTTCATTTGAATAGCCATATATTGAATAAGTTTGTGAACCCAGAGGGAAGAGTGCCACAATTGTTTTTTAGGTCTACATACATGCAAGCTAAGATAATAACAAAACTCATATCACTTACCATATCCATATTACAATTTGTAAAGATAAAAATAAAATCCAGTTGGCCTACTAACTGGCTAGCTATATAGGAACAACACAGAAACCTTCAAAGAAAGGTAGCTTTGAAGAAATCATAGTAACATTTTCTGTTTTCCAAAATTATAACTATTTGTAGGCACAAGTAATATGTCATGTGACAAACACTAGGGCCTGAACATTATTTATTCCAACACTTCTAACTAATAATCCTTAATAAGAGATTAATTATTCAATGGGTTACAAACCAGATTCATTCTCCAGAAAAATATTTTTTGTAACTCAAAATTATAAATATGTATTAAAAATTTTTGGACTAAAATGTTTTCTGATATCAATTAGACAACGATTTTATTTTATTTATTCCTCTGGGCAGTAAAATGGCACACCTTAAGAATAGCAAATGAAGGTTAATAAAAGATTCTACCTCTAGATCTATTTCAGCTAATAATCTCAAAAGGAATAATAGAATTAGAGTATTATAATTCTGCAGCCACTAATGATGATGAATGAGAGTGATGATCCTGAGTGACTGTACCACCATCACCACAAAAAATGAACACACGCTATGCATCTCCTTTTTTTTTTTTTTTTTTTTTTTTTTTGAGACAGAATCTTGCTCTGTTGCCCAGGCTGGAGTGCAGTGTGCAGTGGAATGATCTCAGCTCACTGCAACCTCCACCTCCTGGGTTCAAGTGATTCTCCTGCCTCAGCCTCCCAAGTAGCTGGGATTACAGGTGCATGCCACCACACGGGGCTAATTTGTTATGTTTTTGGTAGAGATGGGGTTTCACCATGTTGACCAGGCTTGTCTCGAACTCCTGACCACAAGTGATCCACTTGCTTTGGCCTCCCAAAGTGCTGGGATTACAGGCGTGAGCCACCACGCCCAGTTGCTATGTATCTCCTAATGGAAGTGCACAGCATCATCTCTGGAGTGGTTTTGCCCACAGATGAATAAATAAATAAACCTTAATCTGAACAAGCTTCTCCCTATAACTATTGAAGATTATGATGCTGAAAGGTATATTGGGTTATTATTCTATTTTCTGTAAAGTTGTATATAATTGAGAATTTATATAATACATGATTTATTATAAATATCATGCCTTTAAATTGGAAAACTCAAGTAAAATAAAACAATTTTTAATGAAATATAAGTCAATAACTAGGTTCATAAAGAAATAGAAAACTTTAATCAGATAGTACAAGCAAACCGTAGTCTAGCCCTGGGCACCCGCAAAATCTTCCAGGATCAGCCATGTTTGGAAGCCCATTACACCAAATGATGAAGGAAAAGTTGATCACCACATTAAATAAACTCTTACAAACCATACAAGAAGATGGGAAGCTATTCAACCACTTTAGCAGGCTAGCTATACTTGATACAAAAACTAGATGATCATATCCCAAGAAAGAACACTTCAGCCAAATTTACTCACATAGAGACAATATTCTAAATAAATTTATAGAATGTCTAATATAGCAGTGAATAATACAGCAGTGAAGAAATAGGGAAATAGATTGTGTCTAAGAAATGCAAAGATCATATCATAAAAGGAAAAATGTGAATTGGAATTCACTATGTTAATAGAGAAAGAGAAAGCATTTGATCACATGCAGCAGTAAAGGAAAAGCCACTGGTAATAATTAAACACTAATTCATGGTAATAACCTGTAGTATACTTACATTAGAATGGAATTTCCATATCATAAAATAAACAGCAATCATACTATTTGAAATGTTGGCAGCATTCTCAATAGTTCAGAACCAGATACAGAGGTGTGGTACCAATTCTGCTGGTCAAACACAGACTGGATTGCACAGCCAGTATACAGGCACACAGGATACCAAGATAAAATTTATGAAAAATGAAAGGAAAGAGATAATATGATCCTCTAATTAAAAATTCTAAAGAAGTCAGCTCACAAAATATCCAAATGTATAAAGAAATTCAGTAAACTTGTATAGAAAATCACTATAGTAAAATCAGAAATCTAGCCACATGAAACAAACAACTAATTAGAAAATGTAACAATTGGGTGGGAGTGAGGAAGGGAGAGCATCAAGAAGATGAATGCTGGCTAATGGATGCTGGGCTTAATACCTATGTGATGGGATGATCTGGGCAGCAAACCACCATGGCATATGTTTACCTATGTGACACAAACCACCATGGCACATGTTTAGCTATGTGACAAATCTACACATCCTGCACATGTACACCAGAACTTAAAAGTTGAAGAAAAAAAGAGAAAATGTAATAACAATCCCATTATGTGGGCAAGGGACATGAACAAACACTTTTCAAAAGAAGATATACATATGGCCAAAAAGCATATGAAAAAAAGCTCAACATCATTGATCACTGATGAGAAATGCAAATCAAAACCACAATGAGATACCATCTCACAACAAATAACTAATTAGAAAATGTAACAATGTAAAAAATAGAATGATTATTACCAAAAAGTCAAAAAAATAACAGATGCTGGAGAGGTTGTGGAGAAAAAGGAATGCTTACATACTGTTGGTGGGAGTATGAATTAGTTTAACCATTGTGGAAAGCAATGTGGCGATTCCTCAAAGAGCTGAAAACAAAACTACCATTCCACCCAGCAATCCTATGACTGGGTATATACCCAAAGGAATATAAATTATTCTATCATAAAGGTACATGCACACATATGTTCATTGTAGTACTATTCAAGAGAGCAAAGGCATAGAATCAACCTAAATGTCTATCAACAGTAGACTGGATAACAAAAACGTGGCACATATATATCATGGAATACTATGCAGCCATAAAAAAGATGATACCCTTTTCAGGAACATGGATGGGACTGGAGGCCATTATTCTTGGCAAACTAACATAAAAACAGAAAACCAAATACCACATGTTCTCACTTATAAGTGGGAGCTAAATGATGGGAACACATGGACACATATAGGGGAACAATAGACACTGGGGCCTTTTAGAAAGTGGAAGGTGGGAGGAAGGAGAGGGTCAGGAAAAATAACTAATAGGTACTAGGCTTAATACCTGGGTGATAAAATAATCTGTACAACAAACCCCCATGACACGAGTTTACCTATATAACAAACCTGCACATATACTTCTGTACTTAAAATAAAGGTTAAAAAAAAGAAGCCTCAAGGAATCTTATAAAAAACATTTGTGCTACCTCAAGGCTTTAAGTCACTGAAATTCACTGTGAACTGGATTAGGATCTTACGGGAGGGGCGGAAGTAAAGCTTTTCAGAAATCCAAACCTGACTCAGCCAGTGTAGTAGAAACAAAACAAAAGTAATATACAAAGCATTAAATTGAAAGTCATGGTTTCAAATAAGGAAAGATCCTAGCTACTCCAGATTTTCTCTAAGAAGTTCTTTTCTGGATTCCTTTTAGTGCCTGAATGAAAGATCCTTTGATGCTTTTGTCATCCTCATTTTTCTCCTAATGTACCGTCCTGAAAACAATCTATTTCAACAAATTTGAGAGGGCTTTAAAAATAAAAAAAAAAGTGTAATGAAAAATATACCATTCAAAAGAGCAGCAACATTCAAAATGTACCTAAAAAGAACATTAACAAAAACATACACTCTATCAAAGCAAATATAAAAGTTTACTGATAGACTCAGATGGATGCCTAAGTAGAGCAATACAATATATTTATACGTGGTGAACATAATATTGTACAGATGTCAATTATCTTTATTTACAGATTTAGTACCTTATTTGATGGCCTCAAGTCAGCAGAGAAGTGGCCCTGTACCTATAAAAAGTCACGATAAGACACTGAGTGAGGACTGAGGGCGTTACCTACCCAAGAAGAGGGACCCCCACAGACCCCGCCCCTACTGTCAATCTTGGGAGGCCCCAGGCATGGCTGCTAGGCTCACGCTCCACTTTACTTCCTACTCTGAACTCAGGGAAATGATCCTTTTTCTGAGGCTGACTGATTCAGCTTAGCAAAGAGAGAAGTCCCAGTGCCTGCAAAGTCAGTGAAAGAAATATATGTATTTCTTTAAGAACTGCCCCTCCCCCAGAACACAGAACCATTTGCTGTTATGCTGGGAGAGCAAGGTGGGCGTGGCCGGAAGTGTTTCTCTTGACCTATATTCCACGTCATCAAGCTGTTACGGGCGAAGCCTTGGTCTGAAAGATGTGGCCAGAGAAATAAATTTCAGGATCCGGCAGGTGTCAAAGTGAGTATCGTTTGTTATGACCTTCGAGACACACTTTTCCCAGAACAGAGGCGGCCTCATAGAGACCCATCCTTCTCTGCTCTGTCCTGCTCCCACCGTCAACTGTGTGTGTCCCAAAGCGCAGCTGTTAGGCCTAATACCCTTACTTCCTGTTGGGAATCTGTGGGATGGGAAGCCATGGTCTAAAGCGAGGCAGCCTCAAGTCAACAGAGGGAGGACTCAAAGGACTAAAGTAAAATTAATATCCTGAGTTAGAACTGATGTGATAAACCCCCACAGAACAGTCCCAGCCTGCTCCTGCCTTATGGGTTCCTAAAGCAATACCCTCAAGAGAACCAGCAGAGGTGGCCATTCTTAGACCAAGGTAGAATCTCCCTACCAAGGCTGTGAACACTATCTTATCCTCCGTCTTCTAGGGTGACCTCTTCATCAACCCAACTGCCTGCACTATTGTCTGTAGTCCCTGACAAGAGTAATTATGCCTCGAGGTCAGAAAAGTAAGCTCCGTGCCCGTGAGAAACGCCACCAGGCTCGTTGTGAGAATCAGGATCTGGGTGCTACTCAGGCCCCTGTGGCAGAAGGAGAGTCGTCCTCCTCTGCCAATCTTCTCTTTGGTGATAGACCCCAGAATTTGCCTGCTGCTGAGACACTTAGCATCCCTGAGGCGCTTCAGGGAGCCCCATCCACCACCAATACTATTGCACCTGTTTCATGCACCAGTTCAAATGAAGGTGCCAGCAACCAAGACGAGAAAAGTCTAGGTTCCTCAAGGGAAGCTGAGGGCTGGCAAGAAGATCCCTTAAGCAAGAAAGTAGTGTCGCTGGTGCATTTCTTGCTTCAGAAGTATGAAAAGAAAGAGCCAATTACAAAGGGAGATATGATAAAGTTTGTTATCAGAAAGGATAAGGGTCACTTCAATGAGATCCTCAAGAGAGCCTCTGAGCACATAGAGCTGGCATTTGGTGTTGATTTGAAGGAAGTGGATCCCATCAGGCACTACTATGCCTTTTTCAGCAAACTAGACCTCACCTATGATGAAACAACCAGTGATGAAGAAAAAATTCCCAAGACTGGCCTCCTGATGATTGCACTGGGTGTGATCTTCATGAATGGCAACCGTGCCCCAGAAGAGGCAGTTTGGGAAATTATGAATGTGATGGGTGTATATGCTGATAGGAAGCACTTCCTCTATGGGGATCCCAGGAAGGTCATGACCAAAGATTTGGTGCAGCTAAAGTACCTGGAGTACCAGCAAGTGCCCGACAGTGATCCTCCACGCTATGAATTCCTGTGGGGTCCAAGAGCTCACGCTGAAACTAGCAAGATGAAAGTCCTGGAGTTTGTAGCCAAGATGCATGATACCGTCCCTAGTGCCTTCCCATCCTGCTATGAAGAAGCTTTGAGGGATGAGGAACAGAGAGCCCAAGCCAGAGTTGCAGCCAGGGCTCATACTGCTGCCATGGCAAATGCACGTTCCAGAACCACGTCTAGCAGCTTCTCCCATGCTAAGTGAAATCTGAGGTTGGTTCTTCACTTTTTGGTCGAAAAGGTCTGTCAACATTCTAATAGTGGAGGGCCATGGTGGGGCTGGAAGAAATAAGCGTATATCATCTTTGCGTTCCTATTGTATATTGATAAGTAGAGTTTTACTTTTCCTTCTTTTTTTTTTTCCCTAGGTTACATTTCAAATGTTGAAGTCTGAAGAAGATTGTTTTCTTTGTGGAAGAAAAAAGCAATCAACATTCTAAGTAGTGAATGGCCAGGGTGGGTCTGGAGGGAACACAGCATATATCATGTTGTGTTAATATTCTATAGTAACTTGGAGTTGTATCTTTTTCTTTCTTTTTTTTTTTGGTGTTATATTTCAAATGTTGTTTCTTTTAATAGAAGTTTTAGATTACTTCAGAATCGAAATTTATTAATGACTTTGGTTACACATGTATTGCTATTTAAGAGTAGGAGTTTTATTGTTCTGTAAAACAAATTGGGAAACCTTCTTTCATATTTAATGAGCCAAAACAAGGAAACACAGTATTGGAATAGGTATTTCCTTAAAAAATGTGAAATGATTTAGCAGTAAAATTTTGGAGATCAAAACATAGGTGAGAAAAAGTAATACTTTTTAGTTCTTGGTTTTCTTTATCCATTTTATTCTGTTATATAAAGATAAAAGAGTCATACCTGGATTGGCTTAGCTTACTGAAGAAGGTAGGAAAAAATAAAATGTTTATGAACTAGCATCTATGCTTACTGCCTCATTCATTCCTCCAATATTAATAAAACATCTGATCTTTGAAAGTAATTTTGTTAGAAATGGGAAAACTAGGATACAAAACACCCAGCCCTGCTTAGACTTTTACAATTAATGAACAATAATAATGCATGGAAGATGGTGAAATACTTCTAAGACCTAAAGTACAAGTAAGAAGAGGGAGTAAGGAGGTAAGGAGTTAGAGAGGGGTTTGGGAAAAGTGCTGGAGTGTATCTGGCTGAAAATGGTAAGGTGCAAATTCTCTGAAGAAAGGCCCTTTTAGACTTTTGGAAACTATGAGTCTCTCAGTGGGATATACTTTTAATTTAAGCTGGGTGGTGAGCTACATGAAGCTGTGGGACTGGAGAGCAGAGGCCAGGCACTCAGATGGTGTGTCTCATTGTTGAAGGACAAAACCCTGGAGTGGAAACCTCCACTTAAGAGTTACCTTGGTGACATCAATAAAGCAGAAGAAAACCTCTTGGAGCAGAAGTGGATAGTGTCCTGTGCTCTTGTTCACATTCAGTTGAACACATAGCATAATCTAGTTATTTTATGTACAGCCTCCCCAGGGAATTTTTGAGAAATAATGGTGAAACTGCCTTGATGTGCGATGCTGAAAAGCTACTGTGTTGGCTCCTTTGCTCTGAACTGAGAGAGCCAGATCCTAGTATTTAAAAGGACATATTTTTGAGACAGGGTCTGGTTCTTTTTCCCAGGCTGGAGCACAGTGGTGCAATCATGGCTCACTACAGCCTTGACTTCCCAGGCTCAAGCAATCCTCCCACCTTAGCCTGTCAAGTAGCTGGGACGAGAAACACACATCACCCTATCCAGCTAATTTTTTGTATTTTTGTAGAGATAGGGTTTCACCATGTCACCAAGGCTGGTCTTGAACTCCTGACATCAAGTGATCCAACCACCTCAGCCCCCCAAAGTACTGGGAATACAGGTGTGAACCACCACACTCAAAAGGATATTTTAATTATCTTCAGTGTAATTTGGCAAACTCTAAGGGAGAACACATTTAATGATGATGAAATGAATGAAAATAGGGGTGGTTTGGATGGAATGGCACCTGGGGGGGAAGTTGTTGGTCCTTGACACAAATTCTAGGACTTCGTGTTTCATTCAGCTGAGGAAGACTCCCTACATGCAAATTCAGCAACTTATATTCAGATGGGGAAATTTTATTTACTTTTATATGCTAAATACATAATGAGTTAATTTGATATTAATTGTCCTAGAAAGCTGCATATTTTCCTGAATTAATAAAAAATAAATCTCCCCAGAGGGGAGGGTGATATCATCTGTAGTAAAAATAATTATATAACTACCATTCTTTAAAGACCCAATATTTTCCATAATTCTGCTAAGTGCTTCATATCCATTACATAGATTCCAACAGTGCTACAAGTTAGAGCTTATCAGACATTATTTGCCAAACTTATAATTTTAAGTTTACACGGCTGATAGGTGACAGAGCTGAGACTAGACTACTAGTCTAATGTGGCCAGAATTATTCTAAGTTCACATTTTTCCACTCCTCCCAATCTGAGACAGATCTTTTGTCTAATTTACTAGTCTTTTCACTACTGCAAAATCTATTACAATTAAAAATAAAGGACTCTGGCCAAAGTACTAGAAGCAGACCTGTATTAGGTTGTTCTCACATTGCTACAAAGAAATATCTGAGACTAGGTAATTTATAAAGAAAATAAGTTTAATTGGCTCATGGTTCTATAGGCTATACAGGAAGCATAGCAGT
This sequence comes from Macaca fascicularis, assembly GCF_037993035.2. Classification (NCBI taxonomy): domain Eukaryota; kingdom Metazoa; phylum Chordata; class Mammalia; order Primates; family Cercopithecidae; genus Macaca; species Macaca fascicularis. Next base: position 26,121,670 of record NC_088395.1, read on the forward strand.
ATGCGCCTCTGGGGAGACCGTGAGAAACTTACAATAATGGTGGAAGGTGAAGGGAAAGCGCGCAAGACCCACATGGCTGGAGCAGGAGGAAGAGAGAGAAGGGGTAGGTGCCACACGCTTTTAAACAACCAGATCTCATGAGAACTCAGGGCAGTATGGAGGGGGAAATCTACCCCCATAATCCAATCACCTCTCAGCAGACATCATCTCTAGCCTCGAGGATTACCTTTCACCATGAGATTTGGGTGGGGACACATAGCAAAACCTTATCATTCCATCCCCAACCCCTCTCGAATCTCATGTCCTTCTCACATTGCAAAATCCAATCATCCCTTCCCAACAGTGCCCCAGAGTCTTAACTCATTCCAGCATTAACTCAAAAGTCCAAAGTCTCATCTGAGACAAGGCTAGTACCTTCCACTTATAGGGAGGAAAAAAAAAAAAAAAAAAGTTACTTCCAAGATACAATGGGAGTAAAAGCATTGGTTAAATACTTCCATTCCAAAAGGGAGAAATCAGCCCAAAGAAGGGGAATACATGCCCCATGCAAGTCAGAAACCTAGCAAGGCAGTCATTAAATCTTAAAGCTCCAAAATAATCTTTTTTTTTTTTTTTTTTTTTTTTTTGCAACGGAGTTTCACTCTTGTTGCCCAGGCTGGAGTGCAGGCCTTCTGCATTCAAGCGATTCTCCTTCCTCAGCCTCCAAAATAGCTGGCTTTACAGATGTGCGCCACCATGCCTGGCAAATTTTGTATTTTTGTTTAGTAGAGACAGGGTTTCACCATGTTGGTCAGGCTGGTTTTGAACTCCTGACCTCAAGTGATCCATCTGCCTCAGCCTCCCAAAGTGCTGGGATTACAGGTGTGAGCCCCCGTGCCTGGCCCAAAATAATCTTTTTGACTCCATATTCCATATCCAAAGCACTCTGATGCTCCCAAGCTCCACCCTTGTGGTTTTGCAGGCTTTAACCCCTCTGGTTGCTCTCATGGGCTGGCACTGAGTGCCTGCAGCTTTTCCAGGTGCATAGTCCAAGCTTCCAGTGGATCTAACATCGTAGAGTCTGGAGGACGATGGCCCTCTTCTCATAACTACACTAGACAGTGCCTCAGTGGGGATTATGTATGGGGGCTCCAACCCCACATTTCCCAACACTGCCTTAGTAGAGGCTCTCCATGAGGGCTTGGGCCCTGCAGCAGGTTTCCGTCTGGACAACCAGGTGTTTCCATACATCCTCTGAAATCTAGATAGAGGCTCCCAAGCCTCAAGTCTTGCACTCTGTGTAACCATAGGCTTAACATCATGTGGAAGCTGCCAAGGCTAACAACTTGCACCCTCTGAAGCAGCAGCCTGAGTTGTACCTGGGCCCCTTTGAGCCACAGCTGGTGTTGGAGTGGTCAGGATGCAGGCAGCAATATCCTGAGGCTGCACAGAAAAGCAAGAGCGGGTCGGGAGGGCTAGGCATAGCCCACAAAACCAACCATTCCTTTCTCCTAGACCACTGGGCCTGTGATGGTAGGGGCTGCTGTGGAAGTCTCCACAATGCCTTCAAGGCCTTTTTCCCAGGGTCTTGGCTATTAGCACTTGGCTCCTTTTCACTTATGCAAATTTCTGCAGCCTGCTTGAATTCCTCCCCTGAAAATGGGCATTTGTTTTCTACCACATGGCCACGCTGCAAATTTTCCAAACTTTTATGCTCTGCTTCCCCTTTGAATATAAAGTTCCAGTTTTACATCACTTATTTGATCACATATATGAGCATATATTGTTAGAGGCAGCCAGCTCACATCTTGACTGCTTTGCTGCTTAGAAATTTCTTCTACCAGGTAACCTAAATCATCACTCTCAAGTTCAAAGTTCCACAGATCCCTAGGGCAGGGGCACAGTGCCACCAGGTTCTTTGCTAACACATAACAAAAGTGACCTTTGCTCCGGTTCCCAGTACGTTTATTTCCATCTGAGACCTCCTGAACCTGAACTTCATTGTCCATATCACTATCAGCATTTTGGTCACAACCATTTCACAAGTCACTAGGAAGTCCCAAATTTTTCCTCATCTTCCTGTCTTCTGAGTCCTCCACAACCTTCCAAACTCTTCCCATTACCCAGTTCCAAAGCTGCTTCCACATTTTCAGTTATCTTTACAGCAGTCCCCCACTCCTCGATACCTTGGGCAGCCCTTCTTTTCTTTATAAATTATCCAGTCTCAGATATTTCTTTATAGCAAAGCCACTATCACATTGTTCTAAAGAAATACCTGAGACTGGGTAATTTATAAAGAAAAGAGGTTTAATTGGCTCACAGTTCTGTAGGCTGGACAGGATGCTTCTGCTTCTGGGGAGGCCTCAGGAAACTTGCAATCATGGCAGAAGGTGAGGGGGAAGCAGGCACATCTTACATGGCCGAAGCAGGAGGAAGAGAGAATGGAGAAGTACTACACACTTTTAAACAACAAGATCTCATGAAAACTCAGGGCAGTACCAAGGGGGAAATCTGCCCCCATAATTCAATCACCTTGCACAATGCCCCACCTCCAGCCCTGGGGATTGCATTTCAACATGAGATTTGTGGGAGGACATAGATCCAAACCATAACAAGGCCTAAAGAAGGAAGGTAAAGATGAGAATAAAGCATACATTTGGGATTATTTGTGGGATTCATTTTCTGAGGCTCCTCCTGTCCCAAGCCCAAGGTTTCCTTGAGAGTAGATTCTGCCCAAGTGCTGGGACATGAGTCCTGATTCAGCACTTTTTTACATTACAGCACCTTTCCCCTAAGTATTCCCCAGTGTGCCTTCATGTACAAAATGGCACCTTGTTTTCTACCGAGCTCTTCACTGCCTTCTCTGAAGACTGCACCCCTGTTTTCTGTGATATGGACAGACCAGAATCACTTGCCTGCCTCTAGACTTAGAGCATTCTGCTCTCTGCAGATGCCCCTTGGAGGCCCCATCCCTCTCAGTGGAACCTCTGACAGTGATGTTTTGATATCTGATTACCACAAACTCCCCTTCCACCCCACATCTTTAAGTAGTCTTAAAGTGTATTTCAAATGAACCAATTATTAGAGTCTGGTTCTGATTTTTCACAGACCATGTACTGGTTCTTGGGATGTAACTGAAGTGTGAGAGAAGGCTTTTTTAAATAACCCAGATTTTCAGCAGGATTTTTAAAGGGTGTGCTATTTGAGGCCAGCCCCTGAACAAATGCACTGATGGGTGAGCCTACCTAGATGGTCAAAAACAAAGCTACCCTCATAAGTTGAAGGTGAGGAAAGGCCAAGGAAATTACTGTGAAGCAAACATTGACTGAGGCCAAATTCCTCAGTCCTTCCCCGATCAGAGCCTGTCTAAGAAGAAAAAATGGCTTTTTGGCAGACATGCTGTGTTTGAACAGCAAAGACAAAAATAATTCACCATTGTTGTGCTGCCTCTTGTATCAGTACTTGTCCCAGAGGAAAATCCTGATTTTCCCTTGTGCCAAATGGCACTTGTAAGTGTCCTGCATGTTCAGTCATGTCGAGGTTTGCAGAATTCATGTCAAGATTGTTACCATGCAGAAATAGAAAGGTGCATATTCTTATCCTACTGACACTCAGTGCCGTGAGATCAGTGCAGAAAGGTGCTACTGAATGAAAAAGGAGAATTCTCCATGCTGAGATTTTACAGCGTCCTTTTGAAAATGAAATGTGATCCTGTATTTGAAAGCAACTGTCATGTAGGAAGCTGACAGAAATTGTTGAATTGCAAATTTGCCTCCTTAGAAACTCCACCAAGAAATGAAGAGGGTTGTTTTCATAACAAATTCTAATGATTACTCCTTTACCAAGCACTTATTATGTAACAGTTAATGAGAGAGACTGCAAGTGCTCATCCACATGGTGTCTTACTCTCCTTTCTGAACTCACGGGAAGACTACATTACCCAGTTCACCTGTAGTTAGGAAGGATTATGTGACTTCCCTTGCCCCTGAAACAAGCTATTAAGAGCTCATGCTGAGATGTAAAGCAACATGTTGGAGGCAGCCTGTATCTCTGGATCACCTGTTAGTGGAAACCTCTGCCTACTTACATCAGATTTTATGTGTATGAGATATGAACTTTGTTGTTTTAAGCCATTCAGTTGCAGGTTTTGTATGTTGTATCAGCTAGAAGTTACTTTATATAAGTAATGCACAACTACTATTTTTGTGGTTAGTTGTATTATAGGCCGGGCGCGGTGGCTCAAGCCTGTAATCCCAGCACTTTGGGAGGCCGAGACGGGCGGATCACGAGGTCAGGAGATCGAGACCATCCTGGCTAACACAATGAAACCCCGTCTCCACTAAAAAATACAAAAAAAATTAGCCGGGAGTGGTGGCGGCGCCTGTAGTCCCAGCTACTCGGGAGGCTGAGGCAGGAGAATGGCGGGAACCCGGGAGGCGGAGCTTGCAGTGAGCCGAGATCACGCCACTGCACTCCAGCCTGGGCGACAGAGCGAGACTCCGCCTCAAAAAAAAAAAAAAAAAAAAAAAAAAAAAATATATATATATATATATATATATATATATATATTCATTACAAAGGTAATAGTACATACATTCTTGTTACCAAAAATTCTATTGGTATGGAAATCACAATCTCCCCCTTTCCTCAAAATTCAGCCCCTCTCTGGAGGTAACCACAATTAATCTGGTATGTATCATTTTAAAGCTGATACTAGGCTTTTTCACATATAGGTATGCTATAAAAATATATTGAATTTTTAATATACATAGGTAACAATGTCCATATTCTTCTGCCTCTTGACCTGATGATTTAATAAAATGAGTGCAAGATATTTCCATGACAGTGCATTTAGACCCACCTTACTTTTAAACTATTCTCTAGAATTATTATGTTTGTACGATAATTAATTGTTTCCTGATGGACATATGAATTGTTTACCATTTGTTGCTATGATTAATGAAACTAAAATGAACATTTTTGAACATGAAATCTTGAGGAAAATGTGCACACCTTCTCATAAGAAAGACATAGAGAAGTGCAAATTGGATTAAAGTGGGAAAGGTGTGAAGACTGAAATGTTTTACAAATGTTGTACTGCTAAAGTTCTGTTTCCAAAATGCTATACTGCAGTCCCTAGTCTCTTAATGTATATGAGTGCCTTATATTCTCAGAGACATTTACTTTTATCATTCTTTTACATTTTATTCAATCTTTGTGGTGAAAAATATTGTCTCATTGTTATTTGAAGCACATGGAACAGGTCTTCGGCCTTGAATTGAAAGAAGTCAATCCTATAGTCATTCTTCTTATGCTTTTATTAGGAAGCTGGATTTCCCCCAATGAGAGAAGTCTGAGTGGTGATAAGTGGTTATCTAAGACCAGTCAGTTTCCTAATGACTCTCCTGGGTGTGACCTTCTTGAAGGGCAACTGTCACACTGAAGAGAAAATCTGGAAATTCCTGAATACAATGAAGGTGCAGGATAGAAGCTAACGCTTCATCTACGGACAGCCAGAAAGCTCATTACCAGAAATTTGGTACAGGAAAAGTACCTGGAATACTGGCACGTGTCCAATAATTATCCTTCACTCTATGAGTTCCTGCAGGGTGAAAGAGCCCATGCTGAAACCAGAAAGATTAAAGTCCTGGAAGTTTTGACCAAGATCAATGATACAATCTGTAGTATCTTCCCAAATCTGTATGAAGAGTCTTCAAGAGATGAGAGCAGGAGTGAGACTGGCACTCCTATCTATGAACAGTGCATGTTCTGGGGTTACTGTCCCACTGCTTCTCCCATCTGTAATGAATAAATCTGAGTTAGTTTCTCCATTTTGTGGTTGAAGAAAGCAGTCAACAGTCTAAGTAGTGAGGGACTGGTATTGGACTGGAGGAAACACAGTGTGTAACATTTTGTCTTCCTGTTTTATGTGGCAACATAGAGTTTACCTTTCTTTTTCTTTCTTCTTCCTTTCTTTCTTTCCTTTCCTTCTTTTTCTTACTTTCATTCTTTTATAGTTTCTTTCTTTCTAGTTCATTTCTAAATGTTGCTCATTTTAACAGAAAATGTGAATAGCCTTACGAGTATATGAATCACCACTTCAATTATTCAATACATTTGTTGCCGTGTATCAGGTTTAAGAGTAGAAGTTTTCTATTTTATAAAACAAATGTGGAAATTTTCCATCTCATTTTATCATTTGGAACAGGATAACAGAGCATCAAGTAGGTGTTTCTTTGGAAATATGAAATAACTCAGTTGTAAAGTTTTTTTTTTGTTTGTTTTTTTGTTTTTTTTTTTTTTGAGACGGAGTCTCGCTTTGTCGCCCAGGCTGGAGTGCAGTGGCCGGATCTCAGCTCACTGCAAGCTCCACCTCCCGGGTTTACGCCATTCTCCTGCCTCAGCCTCCCCAGTAGCTGGGACTACAGGCGCCCACCACCTCGCCCGGCTAGTTTTTTTTTTTGTATTTTTAGTAGAGACGGGGTTTCACCATATTAGCCAGGATGGTCTCGATCTCCTGACCTCGTGATCCGCCCGTCTCGGCCTCCCAAAGTGCTGGGATTACAGGCTTGAGCCACCGCGCCCGGCAGTTGTAAAGTTTTGAGGCTCAAAAAATGGAGATCAAGTGAAATGTGTACAGATGTTATCCTATGCCTATCCCACCACTGTGCACTGGATGTGTTAGGACTGATGACTAGTCTCTTTCATTTCACAGGTCCACAAATAGAGATTTATTGTCCCCAGCTGGTGTGCTTAATGAACTACTCTCCACACAGCCTCATCATGTGCAGTTAGACCTGATTTAGATGATGAGACTTGAATTTTGAGCTGATGTTGTAATTGAGTCAGATTCTGGGGGACCTTGGAGGAAGTTAAATGTATTTTGAATAAGGTAGAAACATTAAACATTGGGACCTAGAGAATGGACTGTGGCTGACAGAGTCTCATGGGTATCCCATGAGCTCCACCTCTTGACAATCATGCCTTTGTGTGTGACTATCCTTGAACATTAGTAGGCCTGTGACTTGCTTCTATATAATCAGTCATTGTAAAGATGATGAAATGACATCCTCATGATTATATGTGTTGAGGAAACAGTTAAAAACAAAATATCCTGCTAATGCAAAAATACCTCTCCACAAAATATATGGCAAATAAAAAACAATTCAGACTTAGTAAGAAGAGACTTTTCTCAAAAATAATTATTGCAAGAGAGACTTTTGAAATAGGTGGAGACTACTGCAATAGGAAGAACACTGTGACTATAAGATATGCAAGTATCTCAAGAGTTAGGCAAAGTTTTTCTTCTATAGAGAGAAATAAACAAAGCTAGAAAGAACCAGGTATGTGAGGAAGTGGGATGAAAGGCTGTTGTGACTTGATAGTTGATTAGAGAATTTTTACCCTGAGGCCAATCTATCCTCAAGAGGGGTTGCCTACCGGCTTAGTGGAGAGTGGGCCAAAGTTCACGAGCGTGGAGGAAAAAGAAAATCCTAACCAAAGTTTGGCCAACAAGTATTTTGTTTCGATTGATTAGTAGAAACAAGCAGTTTATCTGTCATGTACAAGGAAAAGAAAGGGAATATTGAGGATCTTTGTCCGGGCTTGTCATTGGTAAACCAGAGAGGCTTCCATGAGTCTTGTCTAAGTCATGTGGTGAAGAGTGGTTCTTTCCAATAAACCTTTTTCTGCTAGAAAACAAAGTTGGGGGTTCAAGGGGGGAAAGAAACTTTCTTAACCTGCACTGTTTCCCAAGATCACAGGGCTTAGGTAAACGTCAACATTATCATATAAGAAAGAAAAATAAGTTTTATTGAATAATCATTAAACTGGAATGTGATGCACATCATAGGCAATCCACTAAAGATATAGCAAAGACAGAAAGCAATCTCCACCTTTTATGTAGTCAAGCCGATACAATCTGTTAAATACATATTCTTCATATAAAAGATAATTAGTCCTCAAGGAAGAGAACTTAATGGCACCATTTGTCATGCAGAGTCCTTTCTAAATTCACTTAATAATTAAGGTGGCCTTCTGTGTTGGCTAATTGTTTTCATCAAAAGGGAAAACAATCCTGAGCTGTAAAACTGGCAAGTGGCTTATTTAGCTTATAAAATAAAATATTTTATATTTATAGTTTCTCTGAAGTAAATGCTCTAAGAAAAAAGGGTTGGGAAAATTCTCCTTTTTCTGTACCAGGAGAGAGGAATTAAAACAAAGTCAAAGTATCAGTTTTGTGTTGCTCTTTAGTTTCTGAGGCTACCAGCAAATCACCGAAGTATTAAATAATTATAGAGTCCCCTAATGGGACAAATTACTCCAAGTTTTCCTGGAAATGGCTAGAGAAAATTGTAGGAGAGTCCTAAAGTTCTTGAGGAATCCTTTGCCATAAATACTGGACTTCTGTATAAGCAAACACAAGACTATAGACTTGTGTGCTAGAAAAACAGAAAAAGAGGGAGAATAACATCAGATCATAGATCAACTACAGAGAAAGATAAATATTGCAAATAATGGTACCAAAGTAACAAGTCAGAATAGTTGCATGATTATGGGTTAATGGAATGACACATTTATTTCTCTAAGATCTTATACAAATATATATTGTGGTCAACCCTCTTTATAACATTTACTTTCCTTCTTTACTGGAAATATGGTGGTATTATACGGAGAATGACTTTTTTCTTTTTCATTCTCCCCCCTTTCTGTGTCATTCTTTTAAAATTAGTTTTATTACTTCTAAATGAGCTCTTAACAAAAGATATGGTTTTACATATGGCCATGGCTTATTCTTTTGCTAAGCTATTTTTCACGGTACTATAAGTTTAATTAAACAAGTTTCATTTTTCTCCATAGCCCAAAGTGATGCATAGATTTATTTCAGCTTAGAGTGCTTTTCCAGCATGGAGTGATACTGCCATATTCTGCCATACCCTTTGTCTTTCAGAAGGCACATCTTAAAATCAGGTATCTTTTCTTTTTCCAAGGAGCTCCACAGATACTTCATCCAGTGTATAAAACATGGTAACTTTACATTTGCACAGCAGGTTTCTTAGCTCTATTGCCAACATAGTGACACAGTGAGTGAGTTTAGATTTTTCTCCATTTAGCATTCAGATGAGAACACAGATCAGCTGATACCTTGAATGCAGTCAGGTAAAACTCTAAAGCAGAAACCTCAGTTGAGTTTTGCCTGGACATTTTATACACAGAAAACTGTGAGATAATAAATTTGTTTTTCTTGCCTTGCTAAATTGGTGATACTTTGTTATGCAGCAATAGAAAATGAATATAAGATAGTCTATTATATTTACCCAGATAGTAACTCTTTCTTCTAGTTTTTCTTCATTCTTTATGTTCCAAGTTTCTAAGCCGAAAGTGTTACCTGTAACAGGTAGAAATAAGTTAATGTTCGAGTAAGGAGGAGTTGTTCTTATTGTCAAAGTTGAGGATAGTTGGAAGGAAGTATGTAGAATAGAGGTGGAAACCAGCCTTGCTCTGGGCTGGGAAGTACCCATGATTGATGAGGCAGGCAAGATAGCACCCATCCTCCTCCAGTTCCCCTCAGATTATGATCCTTTGGACCAATTTCTGGGTGACTTCTCCACATTTAAGCACAGGTTATCAGCCTAAATTATTTCTCTCTGGAGACCCAAATACCACGTACACAGTAGAGAGTCCTCATTTAGGCACTTGAAAGGACAACCTGCCCTGTGTGGTTGTATTTGTTAGCCATTACTTTTAATGGCAAAACCACGATTACTTTTGCACCAACCTAATAGTTCACTAGCTAGAGGAAGAGGCCCTCACAACGGGATCATTCTAAGCTGTGGAATTAACTTGATGTTACTCCCTGCTTTCTGACCTCTTTTCATTCAGAGTAGTCCTGAAAGCAACACAGAGACTCCTCCCTTGCTCCATTAAGTACTCTAAACCCCAATTATGAGCTTCTACAAAAGGGTTTCCCAGCTAAACACAAGAATGTGCAGGATGCCTCCACTTGGACAAAAGCGGGAGAGGGCTATGCTCCAAAAAAGTTTTTTTAACCTTACATCAGAAATATTGATCTTGCTGGGGAATGAGGTAGGATACTGCTCCTGTCATATAGTGGATAAGTTGGCACTGCCTCTAACTCAGTAACATTTTGGTTCTCTTCAGTGTGTCTGTAATCATTCCTTAGTCACTACTTTCTAAAACACTACTGTCAAATTTATACTTGTTGGGAAAGCAGAGATCCACAGGTCAGTGGGGAGACTGGTGCTGGTGTGCAGGTAGATGGAATGAACAGATCTTTGGCCCAGGTAGCTTTCTCCAAAGCCAGCAACATGTCTCATCCACTACTCTTTGAAAGTAAAGGTCCATCATGGTATCAGGGACAACAAATGGTATTGAGGGGGGGAAAGGGGAATAATGGAGTTGCCATTTATTAGAAGGACTTGCCATTTCTTCTCTAGCTCACATGTTACCCAGCAAGCCCTCCTGTTATTCACTTGACTAGTGTCACCTATCTTTCAGTACTTTACTTCCATACATCCTACTTGCCCAGTGCTGTTGTCTCCCTAGTTGAGAAAAACATATATGCAAAATTATTTTTACTCTTCTTTACTATTTTGTAAGTTTAAACATTTTCATCATGAAATATTTAAAGTAAGGGTTTAATCCCTCCTAGAATTGAATTTTGTATAGTGTGAAGAAGTGTTCCACTTTTTTCATATTTGTATATCCAGTCTTATTTTAGTAAAAACACTCTTTTTTATCCACTTCCCCAAAATGACATTTTTAATAATCAAGAATCCATGTATAAGTAGGCCTATTTTCGGACATTCTATTCAGTTCTCCTAGTCTATTTGCTTATCTCTGTAAGTATAGCATAAGTATAGCATAAATTTTTAATTACTATAGTATTTTGAAATTTATTTTACTTGGTAAAAATAATTGTGTATATTTATGAGATACAATGTAATGTTTTGTCTGTGTATACATTGTAGAAAGATTTAATCAAAGTAACATAGCCATCATCTCATCAACTTATGTTTTTTGTGGTGAAGACTTTAAAGATCCATTCTTTTAGCAATTTTGAAATGTGCGATATATTATGATTAATTGTGGTCACCATGTAGTGCAATTGATCATGAAAACTTACCCCTCCAGTCTAACCGAAACTTTATATTCTTTGATCAGCATCTCTCTATTCCCTATCCCCAACACCCCGGTTTCTAGTAACCTTTTACTCTCTGTTTCCATGAGATCTATGTTTTTAGATTCCACATATAAGTGAGATCATATATTATTTTTCTTTCTGTTCCTAGCTTATTTCAGTTAGCATAATGTCCTCCAAGTCTATCCGTGTTGTCATGAATGACAGAATTCCCTTATTTAAGGCTGTATAGTATTCCACTGTGCATATATATGTGTGTGTATATATGTATATGCATGTATATATGTATATACATATATGTATACATATATTTGTGTATATGTTTATATGTATATATACATATATTCATATATACATATATGTTTATACATGTTACATGTATATGTTACATTTATATGTATTTATATAAATATAAATTTATGTTTATATATACATATAAACATATAAACGTTTTCTTTATCCATTCATCCTTTGAAGGGCACTTACACCACGTCCATATCTTTCTTGGTTATTGGGAGTAATGTTGAAATGACTGATTTCAATTTCTCTGAATATATACCCAGAAGTAGGGTTGCTAGATCATATGGTAATTCTAATTTTAGTTTTGGAGGAACTTCCATAGCATTTTCCAAAATGACTGCACTAATTTACATTTCCACCATCAGTGTACAAGGATTCTGTTTTCTTCACATCATTGCCAACACTTGCTATCACTTGTCTTTTTCATAAAACCAATTCTAACAGGTGTGGGGTGATATCTCACACTGGTTTTAATTGACATTCCCCTATATATTGGCCTATATATTGAGCATTTTTTTCCCATATCATTTGATCATGTGCAAGGGCAGAGTTGAAGGCTTTGATAAAAATTCAACACAATCAAAACAATTGAATTCATGGACATGGGGAGTAGAAGGATGATTACCAGAGTCTGGGTAGGGTAGTGGGAGTTGAGGGGGATGTGGGGATGTTTAATGGGCACAAAAACATAGTTAGAAAAAATGAATAATACATATTATTTTATCATACATCAAGGTGACTATAGTCAATAATAACTTATTTGCATATTTAAAAATAACTAAAAGACTGTGATTGCATTGTTTGTAACACAAAGGATACATGCTTGAGGGGACTGCTACCCCATTCTCCATGACACACTGATTTCACATTGCATGTCTCCATCAAAACATCTCATGTACTCCATAAATATATACATCCACTATGTCCACACAAAAATTAAAAAATAACTAATAAAAATTCAAGACAAGTACATGGCAATAACTTTTAGCAAACTTACATAGGAATGAAATTTCCATACGGTAAATTGTAGCCAAACCTTTGTAACTTTGAAATTAGAAGCATTCCCAATAAAGTCTGGAAAAACACACAGAGGTATGATACCACAAATCTGGATTGGCATATATAGCCAATAAAAATCCATGCATAAAAATATCAAAATAAATAAGAGGCATGAAATGGAAGAAAATACCATTCATAACAGCAACAATACCTAAAACGTACCTAAGTTGAAACCTTACTGAAATGTACAAGATCTTTATGGAGGTAATTATAAAAATTTACTGATACAGTTGGGGAAAAGGTGCCAAATACAGCAGTATTCTATGTTTATTCAGGAAAATAGAATATAGGCACACCTCAGAAATATTGTGGGTTCAGATCCAGACACCACAATGAACTGAATATTGCAATAAAGTGAGTCACAATTTTTTGGTTTCCTGGTCCATAAAAAAGTTATGTACACCCTATACTGTAGCCTATTAAGTTTTCAATTACATGATTTTTTAAAAAACGTACATACCTTAATTAAAAAAAATACTTTAATGCTAAAAAATGCTAACGATCATCTGAGCCTTCAGTGAATTGTAACCTTTTTCGCTGGTGGAAGATCATGCCTTAATGTTGATGGTTGCCTATTAATAAGAGTAGTGATTGCCAAGGGTTGAGGTGGCTGTGGTAATTTCTCAAAATAAGGCAACAATGTTGTCTTAGTCCATTCTCACACTGCTATACAGATACTAACTGAGACTGGATAATTTATAAAGGAAAGAGGTTTAATTGACTCACAGTTCCACATGGCTGGGGAGGCCTCGGGAAACTTACAATCATGGTGGAAGGTGAACGGGAAGCAAGGACCTTCATCACATGGTGGCAGGAAACAGAAGAGCAAGCAGGGAAAATGCCAGAGCTTATAAAACCATCAGATCTCATGAGAACTCACTCATTATCAAGAGAACAGTATGGGGGAAACCACTCCCATGATCCAATCACCTCCTGCCCTCAACACATGGGGATTACAGGTCCTTCCCTCAACACATAGGAATTACAATTCAAGATGAGATTTGGGTAGGGACACAGAGCCAAACCATATCATTCCACCAGCCCCTCCCAAATCTCATGTCTTTTCACATTTCAAAAGCAATCATGCCTTCCCAACAGTCCCCCAAAGCCTTAACTATTTCCAGCATTAACCTGAAAGTCCAAGTCCAAAATCTCATCTGAGACAAGTCAGGTCCCTTCCACCTATGAGCCTGTAAAATCAAAAGCAAGTTAGTTACTTCCAAGATACAACGTGGGTACAGGCATTGTATAAATGTTTCCATTCCAAATCGCCAAAACAAAGGGTCTACAGGCCCCACGCAAGTGTGAAATCCAGTGAGGCAGACATTAAATCTTAAAGTTCCAAAATGATCTCCTTTGACTCCATGTCTCACATCTGGGGCACACTGATGGAAGGTTGGGCTCCCACGGCCTTGGGCAGCTCCTTCACGGGTTGGCATTGAGTGCCTGCTGCTTTTCCAGGCACATGGTGCAAGCTGTTGGTAGATCGACCATTTTGGGGTCTGGTGGATGGTGCCCTCTTCTCACAGCTCCACAGGCAGTGCCCAGTAAGGACTCTGTGTGGGGGATCCAACCCCACATTTCCCTTCCGAACTGCCCTAGCAATGGTTCTACATGAGGGTTCCACCCCTGTAGCAAACTTCCAGGCATTTCCATGCATCTTCTGAAATCTAGGTGGTGGTTCCCAAACCTCAGTTCTTGCCTTCAGTGCACCCACAGGGCCAACACCATATGGAAGCCACCAAGGCTTGGGGCTTGCACCCTCTGAAGCAATGGCTCAAGCTGTTCCTTGGCCCCTTTTAGCCATGACTGGAGCAGGGGCAGCTGGGAGACAGGAAAATGAGTCTGGAGGCTGCACAGAGGGGCCCTGGGGCCCACCCACGAAACCAATTTTTTCCTTCTAGGCCTCTGGGCCTGTGATAGGAGGGGCTACCACAAAGGTCACCTAAATGCCCTGGAAACATTTTCCCCATTGTCTTGGCAATTAACGTTTGACTTCTTACTACTTGTGTAAATTTCTGCAGCCGACTTGAATTTCTTCCCAGAAAGTGGGTTTTTCTTTTCTATTGCATCATCAGGCTGCAAAATTTTCAAGCTTTTATGCTCTGTCACATCTTGAACACTTTGCTGCTTAGAAATTTCTTCTGCCAGATACTCTAATCATCTCTCTCAGGTTTGAAGTTTCACAGATCTCTAGCACAGAGGCAAAATGCTACCAGTTTCTTTGTTAAAGCATAGCAAGAGTGACATTTGTTTCAGTTTCCAATAAGTTCCTCATCTCCATCTGAGACCACCTCAGCCTGGACTTCATTGTTCACATGACTATCAGCATTTTGGTTAAAACCATTCAACAAGTCTCTAGGAAGTTCCAAACTTTCCCATACCTTCCTGTCTTCTTCTGAGCTCTCCAAACTGTTCCAACCTCTGCCTGTTACCCAGTTCCAATGTTGCTTCCACATTTTCAAGTATCTTTATAGCAGTGCCCCAAACTCCTGGTACCAATTTATTGTATTAGTCCTTTCTCACACGGCTGTGAAGATACTACCTGAGACTGGGTAATTTATAAAGAAAAGAGGTTTAATTGATTCACAGTTCCACATGGCTGGGGAGGCCTCAGGAAACTTATGATCATGGTGGAAGGTGAAGAGGAAGCAAGGACCTTCTTCAGATGGTGGCAGGAGAGAGAAGAGCAATTAGGGGAAATGCCAGACACTTACAGAACCATCAGATGTCATGAGAACTCACTCACTATCATGAGAACAGCATGGGGGCAATTGCCCTCATGATCCAATCACCTTCCTCCCTCAACACTTGGGGGTCACAATTCAAGATTAGATTTGGGTGGGGACACAGAGCCAAACCATATCAAAGGAAGTCTGCCACATTGATTGACTCTTCCTTTCACAAAATATTCCCTGTAGCATGCCATGCTGTTTGATAACATTTTACCCACAGTAGAACATCTTTCAAAACTACAGTCAATCATCTCAAACCCTGCCTCTGCTTTATCAACTAAGATTTTGTAAGATTTAAAATATTGTGTTTTCATTTCAACAATGTTCACAGCATTTTCACAGAGTAGATTCAATCTCAAGAAACTACTTTATTAGTTCATACATAAGAAGCAACTCCTCATCCATTCAAGTTTTATCATGAGATTACAGCAATTCAGTCACATCTACAAGCACCATTTCTAATTCAATTCTCTTGCTATTCTACCATATCTGCAGTTACTTCCTCCACTGAGGTCTTGAACCCCTCAAAATCATCCATAAGGGTTAGAGTCCATTTTTTCCAAGCTCCTATTATGTTGATATTTTGACTTCCTTCCATCAATGACATGTACAATGGTGAATCCTTTCCAGAAGGTTTTCAATTTACTTTGCAAAGGTACATCATAGAAATCACAATCTTTGGCAGACTTTTAAAATGTATTTCTTAAATAATAAGACCTGGCAGTGAAAATGACTTGTTGTTCCATGGGCTGCATAATGGATGCTATATTAGCAGGCATAGAAACAACATTAATGTCTTTGTGTAGCTCCATTGCAGCTCTTGGGTAACCAGGTACATTGTTAATGATCTGTTAATGAGCACTCATATTTTGAAAGGAATCTTTTTTTGTTTTCCTGAGCAGTAGGTCTTGACATTGAGCTTAAAATTTTCAGTAAGCCAAGCTGCAAAAAGATGTGATGTCATCCAGGCTTTGTTGTTCCATTTATGGAACACAGGCTGAGAAGATTTAACAAAATTCTTAAGGGCCTTAAAATTTATGGACTGGTAAATGAGCACTGGCCTCAAACTAAAATCACAAGCTACATTAGCCCATAACAACAGAGTCAGATTGTCCTTTGAAGTCTGGAACCAGGAACTGACTTTTCCTATATAGCTACGAAAGTCCTAGATGGCATCTTCTTCCAATATAAGGCTGTTTCATTTGTTTTTGAAAGTCTTTAGTGTAGTCATCCTCATCAATGATCTTAGCTAGATACTCTTGATAACTTGCTGCAGCTTTTCCATCAGCACTTGCTTCATCTTGCACTTTTATGTTATGGAGAGAGCTTCTTTCCTTAAATCTCACAAACCAACCTCCCCTGGCTTCAAACTTTTTTTGTGCACCTTCCTCACTTCTCTCAACCTTCATAGAATTAAAGAGAGTTAGGGCCTTGATCTGGATCAGGTTTTGGATTAAGGGAATGTTGTGAATGGTTTGATCTTCTACCTTCTCCAAATCAGCAATCAGGCTCTTTTGCTTTCTCATCATTTGTACATTCACTGGAGTAGCATTTTTAACTTCCTTCAATAACTTTTCCTTTGCTTTGACAATCTGGCTAATTGTTTGATGCAAGAAGCCTAGCTTTCAGCCTCTCAGCTTTCAACATGCCTTCCTTACCTAAGCTTAATTATTTTCAACATTTGATGTAAAGTGAGAGGCATTTGAGCCTTTCTTTCACTTGATGACCTAAAGCCCATTGTACAGTTATCAATTGGCCTAATTTCAATATTTTTCACCTTAGAGAAGAGGCAGGCCCAAATAGAGGGAGAAAGGGGAATGGCTGACCAGTTGAGCAGCCTGAACACACACAACATTTATCAATTAAATTTGCTATCTGATATGGGTGCTGTTCATGCTTCTCCAAAACAATTACAATAATAACATCAAAGATCACTAATCACAGATCACCATAACAGATATAATAGTCATGAAAATGTTTGAAATATTGCCATAAATACCAAAATGTGACACAAATACACAAAGTTAGCACATACTGTTGGAAAGATGGCACTGAAGGACTTGCTTGAATCAACGTTGACACAAAGCTTCAATTTGTAAGAAAACATAATAACTGTGAAGTATAATATATCAGATTGCAATAAAATGAGGTATGCCTATATTGCAAAGATATCCATTCTCCTTAGGTTATTTACAGATATAGTTTTTATCTACAGCTTCCAAGATGACAACCAAGCTAGTGTTTCTTTCCCATGCCCAAAATTAACCATGGGAAATCTAAAGAAAAAAAAAAGAACAATGCCATAAACATCAGCAAAATAACAAAGTGAGAACCCCGAGAGATACTAAGTCTCTGTTGAACCAGTGCTTATATGGCGGCCTGCCCTGAGGTGAAAACAGATCCATAGCCTGCAGTAACAAACGGATGACAGCATTAGTTGCAGGAATTATTTTAAAGTTCTGCCTTTGCTTCTTTCTGCGTGCCTGGGACAATGATTTTCTACAGCTGCATTTAAAGAATCTGAGGCAACATCTCAGGTGCCACATGCTGGAATCATGGGGTAATAACAAACATTTGAGTTGGTTAAAGCAGTATGAGTTCAGACATTGTAGTAATAACCACCTAAAATCTCTATAGCGAATGAGGGCTGATTTTTTAAATGATCATTGTAATAGAATATAAAACATATACTAAAATAGAAGTGTCACAGTGAAGCACATGTAATAAGAATATTAATATACTCCTGAAACATTTGATGATGCTGATGTCAGCCAAGAGAAAGCACTGACAAAGCTGCCATGATAAGGAGTCCCCTTATTTTCTCCTTGTTGATTTTTGAAGGCTATGGTTGGGAGATGGGAATGAATTCATAATAAAAAAGGGAAAAATCGCAAGGCCTGACAGCAGTCAGTGGGTGGACCTTAATTGACTGCTGAAAGACTGCACATCTTAGAAGAGAAGAGGGCTCAGCATGTCTCCTCCTTTGCCCTAACTCCACAGCATAACTAACTGGCTGCAGCTAGGTCTAGGAGGCCCCAGGCAGTAGTGGCCAGATGAATTGCACATGAGGAGTCTCAGGAAGTTGAAGTCTAGTCTGAGAGGGTGTCCTCAAGTCAGTAGAGGGAAGGAACATGGCAAGAATGAAGTGATGACACTGAGTGAGGGCTGGAGGCAAAGTCCATTCTGGAAGAGGGTGTCCCACAGAGCCCCATCCCTACTGTCAGTCTTGGAAGGTCCTGGCATGTGTTCCTGGCTCAGGCTCCACCTTACTTCCTACTCAGGACTCTCAGGGAATGAGATCCTCCATCTCCTGTTGACTGATTCAGCTCAGCAGACAGAGAAGTCTAAGGGTCCACGAAGAGCCCTAGAAAGAATTTTATGTGAGTTCTTCAGCAGCCACCCAGTCCACAGAACACACGGTGAGTGACAGACCCCCACCCCTGCTGTTATGCTGGGAAGGCCAGGTGGGCATGGCCGGAAGTGGTTCCTCCTGACTTCCGCGTAGAAAAGCGGCCAGGCAGGAGGCCTTGGTCTGAAAAGTGCTGCGTCGGGTCAGCGGAAGGGGGCATCCCAGATCTTCTCAGGTATCTTAGTGGGTATCTTGACCTAGAACTCGAGGGACATTCCCCAACAACTACAACCCCCTATCCCCTAAAAAAGGGCAGCTTCAGAGAGCCCTGCCCCATCCTGCTCCTAAGATGGTAACTTAGGAGTCCCGAAGCATGGCTGTTAGGCCAAAAGTCCATTCGCTTTTTCCGTGGGGTCGAAGAGCGTGAAGTCCTCGGTCGAAGGCTGGTGGACTCAGGTCAGTAGAGAGAGAAATCTCAGGCACTGCGTAGCTAGGAGGAATACTCTGCTTAAGACTGAAGGGACTCCATGCCGCAGCATGGGTTGCACCGAACTACGCCCCTGATGTCAGCCTGGGGGTCCGGGCAGGTCTCTAGAGAGAGGTGCGTTCTCTCTTTGTCCCCGTGAGAGTCAGAGAGGTAGGTCCCTGGTTGTAAGAAGGTGGCAGCAGGTCAGCGAGGGTGATTTCCAGGTTGTGGGAAGAGTCAGGATGAGGAGTCTGATTACCGTAGGGACCGTTCTCAATATAACAGCAAGAGCACTCAAATGCCTCCGCTGCTGTCAGTCCTAGGCGGTCTGGGTGTCCCGGAAAGAAGTGTTGGGCAGGAGTGCTTCTTTATTTCCTCCTGGTTAGTACTGTAAAAATTCCTAGTGTCAATTTCAGAGCGGCAGAGGGGAATGGGCCTCTGGGACTTGACTGCAATTTTTATGATGATCCAGAATAAAAACGGAGAGGACCACACCTCTGAACAGAGGGGCCCCCACTGCCGGTCCCTGCTGTCACCTCAGTAAGCCCCAAAATGGGCTGTCATGCTATAGTCTAACACTCACTCTTAACTTCCTCCTAAGTTCGAAGGAGACAAACAGACCAGGAGAACAGGAGTCCTGCGAGTTCCTGGAGCAATTGTTTCATGGAAACCTCCAGAAGGGCCGCTGGTTAAAGCCAGGATAGTTGCTCTCTGCCGAAGGTGTTGACATGATGTCACTCTCTCCCGTCCAGGTGCCAACCTTCATGTCCACACTCCTACCTGCTGTCATAGGCCACAGCCACCATGCCTCGGGGTCAGAAGAGTAAGCTCCGTGCCCGTGAGAAACGCCGAGAGACCCATGGTCCGCCGCAAGGTCTCACAGGTCCCCAGGTCACTGCAGAGAAGCAAGAAGAGTCTCGCTCTTCCTCATCCTCTTCTGCTGTTTGTCGGAGTGCTCGTCGTAGGTCTTCTGATTCCTCCGTTCCTCAGGAGTCTCAGGGAGCTTCACCCACTGGCTCTCCTGATACAGGTGTTTCATGCTCAAAATCTGATGTGGCTGCCAAGGGTCAAGATGAGAAAAGTCCAAGTACCTCCCGGGATGCCTCCGTTTCTCGGGAGTCTCAGGGAGCTTCACCCACTGACTCTCCTGATGCAGGTGCTTCATGCTCAAAATCTGATGTGGCTGCCAAGGGTCAAGATGAGAAAAGTCCAAGTACCTCCCGGGATGCCTCCGTTTCTCAAGAGTTTCAGGGAGCTTCACCCACTGGCTCTCCTGATGCAGGTATTTCATGCTCAAAATCTGATGTGGCTGCCAAGGGTCAAGATGAGAAAATTCCAAGCACCTCCCCTGATACCTCCCTTCCTCAGGAGTCTCAGGGAGCTTCACCCACTGGCTCTCCTGATGCAGGTGTTTCATGCTCAAAATCTGATATGGCTGCCAAGGGTCAAGATGAGAAAAGTCCAAGCACCTCCCCTGATGCCTCCGTTCCTCAGGAGTCTCAGGGAGCTTCACCCACTGGCTCGCCTGATGCAGATGTTTCAGGCTCAAAATCTGATGTGGCTGCCAAGGGTCAAGAAGGGGAAAGTATAAGCCCCTCCGAGAGAACTGTGTTCTTTACAACCGCAGACCGAGATCCTCTAAACAGGAAAGCGAGCAAGATGGTGCAATTCCTGCAGGAGAAGTTTGAGAAGAAAGAGTCCATTTTGAAGGCAGATATGCTGAGGCGTGTCCGCAGACAGTACAAGCCTTGCTTCCCTGAGATCCTCAAGAGAACCTCCGAACGTTTGGCGGTGGTCTTTGGCGTTGAATTGAAAGAAATGGATTCCAGCGGCGAGTCCTATACCCTTGTGAGCAAGCTGGGCCTCTCCAGTGAAGGAAGTCTGAGTGGTGATAATGCGCTGCCGAAGTCGGGTCTCCTGATGTCGCTCCTGGGTTTGATCTTCATGAAAGGCAACCGTGCCACTGAAGAGGAGGTCTGGGAGTTCCTGGGTGTGTTGGGGATATATGATGGGATCCTGCACTCAATCTATGGGGATACCCGGAAGATCATTACTGAAGATTTGGTGCAAGATAAGTACGTGGTTTACCAGCAGGTGCGCAACAGTGATCCTCCACGCTATGAGTTCCTGTGGGGTCCACGAGCCCATGCTGAAACCACCAAGATGAAAGTCCTGCGTGTTTTGGCTGAGATCAATAACACCAGTCCCGGTTTATACCCACATCTGTATGAAGACGCTTTGATAGATGAGGTAGAGAGAGCATTGAGATTGAGAGCTTAAGGCAGAACTGGCACTATTCCCTTGGCCAGGGCACCTTATGGGGCCACATCCTACAGATCCTCCCATTCTGAATTAGAAATTTTGCTTTATGTTAGAAGAGAGTAGTGAGCTTTCTAGGTAGTGCAGTATAGTAGAGGCTGGAGGGAACAAGATATATCTCTTTCTTTTGTCTTGTTATACATGAGTAACTTGTAGATTTATGTTTTATTTCTTTGTCAATTTTCAAGATTGTTTCTGTTAAGTGAAAGTTTATTTTGCTTCAGATTATACAATTATCAAAAACATAGCTCTCACATTCATGGTTGTTTAACCAATTTGAAAGTTACGGTTTGGGTATTAATAAAACAAAATCACACAACATATTTTCGTTGTAATTCAGAACTAGATAACATGGTAATAGAAAATGGATTTTGATATGAATCTTAAAGAACTCCACAATAAAAGAGTTGACATCATAATATGACGAGAAAGAAAAGGAAAAACAGAAATGTAAAAGTTGTTTAATTCTTGGTTTGCCTAATTCCTTTTCCTATTTCTTTTAGTATAAATAAAGGATACTTGGATTTATTTAGGTTATTAAGACTGCCGTTTGTTTTGTTCTAGTGCACTTCATATTCTATGTTATCTACTGCATCAAAAAGCCTTTCTGATTGCAGGGTGGTATTTTCTGGGTTTAAAATCATCACATGAAATGCAGTGATCAATATAAGCCAGAATGAGTTCACTAAAAACCTTCTTGAAAATTTCAAGGCGGCTACATTCAAGAACTTGCATAGGCTTAAATTGTCCCAAATATTTTCAAGATGTGGTAATTTTGTTTCTTAATATATCCTTAGGAAAATTAAAAATTAATAATTTATATAAAAACACATATTATGGTAACTGTCATTTATGACAGACTCAGTATTTCCTACTTAGTATGCCATATTTTTTATGGACAGTACTTATACCCCAAAATTCCTACAAGATGGGGTTTAGCAGACTCACTTCAAAATGAATAAATTGCACATTTCTAAAAGCTCACAAGCTTGTAATTGACAGAGCTGGGATTAGATCTCTGGTCTGGATTCATCTAGAGCACACATTTTCCAGTCCTCTCAGCCTGAGCCAGACTTTGTGTCTTTTAATTCATTTTTCCTCTCACTGCCCAAAATGCTTATCAGAGCATTAAAAGGACACTGTACCCAAAGCACTTCTTTGGAATATACAACTAGAATAATCATAATGCTGAATAAATGAGTAGTATGAATTGCTAAAAGAAAAAATAATACACAGTGACAGTATGATCATCTGGATATGCAACATCAGATAACCCAATAAGATCAGGAGCTCCCCAAATCATCTTGCTCTGCCCTTTCCCCATAGAAATTAAATATCCTCAAAGCAAAGTACATAATAGGCTAAGTCTGGCTGGCAAAGCAAAGAATAGATCAGTGTGCTTTTTTCACTGACAGCCCACCACCTGTCTGGGGCCTCCTGCCTTGTGGTACAGCTTCCCTGTCTCGTACAGAACCTGGGACAGGGAGCCATTGTCTGCAAGGTTTGCAGTAGGGAACCTGCTCAATTGTTTGCAGGTGTGTGACATTTCCCAGCAGGCTTAAACAGAAAGGAGGCATGATGAGAACCCCCATAAATGAGGATTCTGGAGATCACTGCCTCAGAATATCGGGGTCACTGAGAGACCAGGCCCTGCCTACTCTCAGATCTAGAAGGCCCAAGCTATAGCAGCAAGCTAAAATTTCTCTATTTATTCAAGTTCTCAGGTACATAAGAGTCCTGGTCTAAGGGTGGTGTGCTCTGGTTATTGGGAGGAGGATCTCAGCCTCTGAAAACTATCAAGAAGAGGACTCTGAATGAGAAATGAGGAATGATCCACCCAGAACAGTAGGGGCTCTTAAAGCTTTATCTTGCTTTCTGCCTTGGGTGGCCATAGGCAGGGCTATCTGGTTGAGGCTCCTCCTCATTTTCTCTAGGGCTTCTACTGGTGCCCCAGGGAGATAAAGGCTTTGATCTCATGGCAGTAGCTCCGATTCTGCCCATGAAGGAGATCCTCACGAGCCTGGATTAGATTTAAGGTGAGGACACTGGGGTAGCCAAGGAGTAGCACCCTGACTTCCCCCTCTGGTTTCTCAGTAAAGGAAAAGCTTTGGCTTGAGGCTGGCAGACTCAGCTTAGTAGAGGAAGGAGTTCCACATCCCCAAATCCATGTTAGAACCCTGAGTGAGAACTGAGGGAGCCACTGACTCCAAAACAGTGGAATCTTGTCAGATTCTGACCCTGCTATTATTCCTCAGAGGATCCTCAATAACTGTGGCCAGATGTGGCTGTTCCTAACTTCCATTTGGGAGATTCCAGGAAGATATGGCCTTGGTCAGAGGAGTGCAGCCTTGAGTCAGTGGAGAGTGGAGTTTCAGATTTCATTAGGTAGGAGTCAAGGTAAAGATGCTGAGGGAGGATAGAGGAGACCACTCACCCAAGAACAGTGGGAATGCAGTGTCCTGTCCCTATTGTCAGCCCTAGGAGGACCAGGGCAGAACTCTCAGACTGAAGTGCCCCCTCAGTTCCTCTGGCAGTGGTCTCAAGGAAGTGAGAGCCTTATTCTAATGGGAACAACCCTATTCAGCAGAGGATGTTTAATAGGAGTCACACTGCTGACCCTAAACAGGGATGATGGTACTCCTCCCAGAACAGTTGGAGCTACACGAAGCCCTGCCATTGGTGTCTCTCCCTGGCAAACCAGGAAATTCTGAGATGATGAGTCCCACTCATTTCCTTTTAAGGCATCTCAAGGAGGTAAGGCACCTGGTCTAAGGGGTCAGTCTGAGGTTACCACAGGGATAAATTCCAGGTCATACAAACAGTCAAGCCGAGGACCGTGAGGATGGAAGGAACCACTCAAATCCTAACAGTACAGACAACGCAGAATCCCTCAGGTACTGTCAGCCATAGGTGACCATTTGATAGTATTAGGGAATTAAAGGCCGTATATGAGCAGACAGGCCTCTAAGTCTTGGGAATGTTCATTGTGAGGACTCTGAGCAAGGACTTAGGGGAGCAACCAACCTAGAAGAGAAAGGAACCCACATAGCTCTGCCCCTTTCAGCCCTGGAAATCCCCAGACACAAATAACTGGATATGTCAGCCACTCTCTCCTCGCCCTGTAGGACTTGCATCACTAGAGGGAGGAGTCTGAGATCCTGGCTGAGTGAGGACTCAAGGAGTTGCAAACCCTTGAACAGAGGAGTCCCATGGAGTCTTTCTCTTGCTATTAGTTCTCAGAATCCCCTAATAGCTCCAGCGTGATCACTTTGACTTCCACGTTTGGGGACTCCAGGTGGTGAGGAACTTGGTCTGAGGTTGGCTCTCTCATCATAGAGAACATTACCAGGTTGAGCCAGGTGTCAGGGTGAGGACCATGAGGATGGAGCAGAACCTGAAACGTATAACGGAGGCAGCACATAATCTCTCCCCTACTGTTAGTCCTGGGAGACTCAGGGATAAATGTCAGGCAGAGCAGAGGCACCCCTCAATTCCTCCTCAGGGTGACAGAGAAATGAGGCCCTTATTCTGAGGGAGACGGTGACAGGCCACGAAAGGGAGAAACTGTGGGCACTGTCATGAGTCAAAATGAAGAATCTGGGCGAGGCCTGGTGAGGCCAATCCTCATGAGGCCCAAAAGTGCCTGCCACAGCTTTGTGCCTCGGGAGACTACAGGCAGGTATGGCCCAATAAGGCTGCCCTCCCTTCCCTCTACTAGGTCTCAGAGAGTTCTGGGCCTTGCTGTGTGGAGATGCCTTCAGATCAAAGAACAGAGGAGCTGCAGGTCCTTCTAGGAGTCAAATTGAGGACTTCTGATGAAGACTAAGTTGATCATATTCCTTCCCCCAGTAGAAGGGACAACATAATTTCCAGCCCTCACTCTGGCTTTCAGCATTTGAAAACCCATAGCAGGACTGTCAGGGAGAGGCTGCCCCAATGTTTTATATTGGGTCTAAGGGAGGTGATCTCCTTAAGAAAGTGAAGCCATGATAGAGCAGAAGAGGGGATCCCAGGCCCTACATGGAGCCAATATGAGAACTCTGAATAAGGACTGAGGGTCCAGTGATCCCAAGACAGAAAGGATCCCCCAAAGTTGTCACCCCATTGAAGTGCGAAGTCAGGAAACAACTGATGACCCAGCTTGAATGAAGTAATGAGGGACAAATTTTCTCTTATTCAAGGAAAAGTTACTGTTTTTGTCTTTCAGGCCTTCAACTGATTGAATGAGGCCCATACACACATCGGGGAAGGCAATATGCTTTACCCAGTCTACTGATACAAATGTTAATCTCATCCAAAAACAGCCCTACAGAAACACCCAGAATAATGTGTTTGAGTAAATATTTGGGCACTCCATTGCTCAGGCAAGTTGACATGTAAAATTAACCATCACAATACTAATAATGAATACACATCCTCTAGGTTTTTATTGTTGCTTTTGTGTTTTTATATTGGTCAACCTCTTGCCTGACTCTATTTAGCCTCTGGTTTACTTGCTGTTTTTTCAACTAGAGGAAAACATTAAAAGTTAAGTATAAACTAGGTCTATTCAACCAACTTGAAAGACTCCCTCCAGAAAAAGTTTCAAATTATATTTTAAAAACAGAAATTATATTTACAGATCGTCTCCAACTTATGAGGTTCAACTTATGATTTTTTTGGTTTTACAGTGGGTTTATCAGGATGTAACCCATTATAAGTGGTATTAAATGCATTTTCAATTGATACTTTTGACTTATGTTTTCTGGAATGTAGTCCCATCATAAGTCGAAGAACATCTCTGTATCTAAAACATATGCTCCTTGACATGACTGGATTCAATATTTATATGAAGGACTTCATGCAGCTAAACTTTTTATTGTGTCTTCAATCTCATTACTTGTTATTCGTCTGTTCAGGTTTTGAATTTCTTCCAGGATCAAACTTGGTAGGTTGTATGTATCTAGAAATTTGTCCATTTCTCCTAGATTTTGTAATGTATTGGCAGATAGTTGCTTACTGCTGCCACTAATGATCCTTTCAATTTCCTGAGCATCAGTTGTAATGTCTCCTTACAAGCTGTTTCTGCTTTATGGAGCATCCCAAGCCCAGTAACCTTGTGATTCTTGCAGACTCATAGAGGTACCGCCTTGATGGTTTTGGACACAATCCAAGATAATTCTCTGGATTACCAGGCAGAGACTCTTGTTCTTGTCCCTTAATTTCTCAGAGACATACAGAGTCTCTCTCTCTGTTCTGAGCCACCTAAAGCTGCAGGTTGAGTGACACAAGCACCCCTGTGGCCACCACCACTATGATTTCACTGGGTTTGACCTGAAGCCAGCATAGTGCTGAGTCTCACCCAAGGCCTGTGTAACCATTCCCTGGGTACTGCCCATGTTTGCTCAAAGCCGTGGGGTTCTACATTCAGCATGTGACAAAGCCAACCAGTCCTGTGTCCTTCCCTTCAGGGCAGCAAGCTGCCTCAGGCTCCATGTGGGTACAGAAGTGCTGTCTGGGATTCAGAGGTTAGAGCCAAAAACCTTAGAAGTCTACTTCATATTTCATTATATTGTGGCTGAGCTGGCATTCAAACCACAAGACACCGTTCTTCCCACTCGGCAGTCCCCTTTGCAAAGGCGGATTAACCTTACCCCATAGCCATCACCACCCCTGGCCATGAGCTGTACCACCAGACTAACACTGATGTTCTCTTAAGGCCTAAAGACTCTCAAGTCAGTTTGTGGTGAATGTTCCTGAGCTGGGACTCTTCAGAGCAGTGGGCTCCCATCTGGCCAAGGGCAGGTCTAGAAATGCCATACAAGAACCAAGTCCTGGAACTGGGGACCCCAAGAGCCTGCTTGGGGCTCCACGCCCTTGTGATGGTGCTGGTACCTAAGGTGCAAGACAAAGTTCCCTTTACTTCTCCCTCTGCTTTTCTCAAGCAGAAGGAGCTTTTCCCCATAGCCAGCACAGCTGGTAAGTTTCCAAGTCTAACATGAAGCCCACAAGTGTCAGAGGCTCACCATGGCCCTCCATGTAGTGCCTGGGTATTACTACTGGTTATTCAGGGCTTCAAGGCTCTTCAGTTATCAGGCGATGATTGCTGCCAGGACTGAGTCCTTTCCTTCAAGGCAGCGGGTTCCCTTCTGGCCCAGCATGTGTCTAGAAATGTCACCTGGGAGCTAAAGCTTGAAATGGGGGCCTCACAACTCTCACCAGTGCCCTATACTGCTTTGGCTGAGCTGGTATCCAAGATGCAAGACAAAGCCCTCCCCACTCTTCCTTCTCTCCACAAGTGGAAGGAAGGGGTTTCTTTAGGAGCTGTGAGCTGTGCAGCCTGGGTTTAAGTGAGGGGCAATGGCAGGGTAGCACCTCCTTGGCTGCCCCAGCTGATGTCCCAGTATGTTTTGTGCCCCCCGTCCACTGTCTATGGGCCTAGTTCAGCCTTGGTATTCACCTAAGATTTGCAGTCATTATGGCCTAGACTGCCTTTCAAATTTACCTGGAGACCCAGAGTGCCGTAGTCCTCTGTGGCGAGGTTTCTATGTAAGTTTGGACCACTGGGAATGGTGATTCCCTTCCGGCTAGGGTTGGTTTAAATGCTCCCTCTGTGGGAGGGTGTCAGCTGAGTTTGGCCTGGTTTTCCTTTCTACTCTAACAGAACAGCTGAGTTCAGTGCCTCACAATTGCTGTGTCCGCCCTCCCCCAGCACCCAGAGATGCTCTCTGCACCATGCCACTGCTGCCCAGGGGTAGGGGAGGGCTGGTGTGTCAATGATTCAGGACTATTTTTGCTATCTCTTCAGTGCTTCTTTCAGCGATGTGAAGTTAAAATCAGGTACTATGAGCGCCCACCTGATTTTTGGTCCTTAACAAAGTGTTTTTTTCTGTGTAAGCTGTTGCTAACTTTGTGTCCTTGTAGGAAGGGGGTACAATGGGTGAAGTTTTCTATTCCACCACCTTGCTCTACCTCTCCCTCAGGTTTTAGTTTTGATAAAGGACAATTTATGTATGCTTTTTTAAGGATCTAATTTTAGGTCGAGAAATGCTTTGTGGTAGAGGGAAGGAGCATATGCTGAAGTTGAGGTTGTTCTACAGTCTGCAATAGAAGACCAGTTGGACAAAAGGTTTTCAAAAATTCTGCCCTTGTTTCTCCCCAGTGTGTCTTGGAACATTCATTTCTACTGCTTCCCTATAGGAATCTGAGACAACACTTCAGACCACAGGTTACAGTACCATGCGTTTATATAAGGAAGCACAGAAGTTTGTATGGTTGAGGCACTGTGACTCCAGAGGATATACTAACTAACACATGAAACTCCTTTAGAAGTAAGTCTTGGAATTCTTTATTATCTTATAAAGTATATCTAATAGACTAAAAATAGAATAGTAAATACCAGAATGAATCACACATAGATAAGCCAGGTAATTTTGCATGGAACTTTGATTATATGTATGTACATAAAAACTCCAAATCACTAACACATTTGGTAGATATTTCTTATTATTATACTATATTGGAGGTTAAAAATAAAGGTCCCTGCACTGGACTATGCAATGTTACATACAACTTGGAAAGATCAGGGGCTTACAAAATCTTCCAGGTCTGCCTCTTCCCCGTAGAAATATATCTTTTTTGATCAGAGAATTCATAGAGACAGTCTGGCTGGCCAAGGGAAAGAATAGGTCAGTGTGTTTTTTTCTGACAGTCCTGCTGTCCTGTGGTCTATGACATTGAGTGCAGCTTCCCTATTTCACATCTACAGTGAGACCCTGACTTATTCTCTGTAAGGTATGCAATTGGGCCAGAGCTCAGAGCTTGCAGGAAGGTGTTATTACCAGAGAGCCTTTGATCAAAAAGCAAGGATCCCATATGAAGACCTGTGTGAGAGAAGACTGAGGTGACCACAAATTTCAGAACATAAGGATTAACACATTCTTACCTCTGCTTTCAGTCATGAGAGACACCGGGCAGCTGTGTCTCACATCTTTGCCTGAGGTTGTACCCAGAATCTAGGGAAGGTGGGGAAAATCATAGGCCACTGCAGTAGAAGGATTATTTTTCTGAGTATTCTTCAGACTTTGCTGGTTGTTAGGACACACAGCTCTCCCTAGGCCCCTCAGATCACCCCATTCACCACGAAGAGTGCTGTAGATGTTTCATGTACGAAAACTGATGAAGGGGTAAACAGCCACGATGATGAAAATCCAAGCATTTCACAAGCCCCACCCGCCCCTGAAAACTCACGCAAAGACCTTCTAACCAAGGAGGTGGCTTTGTTTATGCACAACCTCATATGTTTACTTTGCTCAAATATAAAATTAGACTTTTATCATGAAAGCACACATTCTAAAAAATGACAGCAGAAAGTATAAGGACCACATCTCCATAATCCAGCGGAGAGCCTCTGACACGTGGAGTTGCTCGTTGTCTTTGACTCAAAGGGTTTTAACCCTACTAAGCATCTCTATACCCTTGTCAGAAAATTGGAACTCATCAATGATGGGAGTTGGAGTGCTGGTAGGGGTTGCCAAAGAGCAGACTGTTGATGATTCTTCTTAGTGTGACCTTCATGAAAAGCGACCACACCACTGAAGAGAAGGTCTGAGAGTTTCTAAATATGCTAAATACATATGCTGGGGCAAAGCATTTCATCTGTAGGTAGTTCAGAAAGCTCATCACCAGAAATTTTACATAGGAAATGTACCTGGAGTACCAGCAAGTTCCCAGTAGTGATCCTACATGCTATAAATTCCTGTGGTATCCAAGAGCTCACACTTAAATCAGCAAGAATAAAAGTCCTAAAATTTTTGTCCAAGGCCAATGATATGTCACTGTTTCTTTCTATTCCTGTGTGAAAAGTCATTGTGAGATGAGTAAAAGAGAGCCCAAGCCAGAGTTGCAGCCAGGATTGACACTATTACTATGGCTAGGGCATGTTCCAGGGCCATGTACAACAGCCTTTTATATCCCTAGTAAAGTCTGAGGTAGGTTCTTCTATTTCCAATTAAATAGAGCAAACAACTTTCAAGTAGTAGAGGCCATTATTGGGCAGGAGGAAACACACTGTACATGTATCATTTTTGTATTTTGTTTAACCAAATAACAAACATTTTTCTTCCTTCCTTCCATTATCTTCTTCTTTCTTAATTCTTTCCTTTTTTCCTAATTCTCTTTCTTTCTTTTCAGTTAATTTCTAAATGTTACTTTTTAAATCGAAAGTTTAAATTGCTTCAGAATATAAGTTTATGAATTGTCACTTGGATTATACATTTATTGCTATGTATTAGGTCTAAAGGTAGGAACTAAGGTGTTTTGAGAAAAAAGGAAAATCTTCTATTGTATTTCATGATCTGAAACAAGATAATGTGGCAATGAATTAAGTGTTTCATTGGAAATATGAAATAACAGTAAAATTGTTTGGCTCAAGAAATGGAGACAAATGAAGTGGAAGATGTTCAACTTTTAGATTCTCTAAATTTTCAGTGTATTGTTCCTTTGAAATTTACATATACATACATACATATATACATAAATTTACTTAGCTTATTCAAGAATGCGGGAGAAATTAAATCTTAATAAATATAGACAGATGAAGGCCCCTGGTTTGCAAATGGCTGTCTTTTCATGGTATCCTCACATGGCAGAGAGCAGAGAGAGAGAAAGCAAGCTTCCTCATTTATTTTTATAAGTGCACTAATTCCATTCACAAGGGCTCCACCCTCATGGTCTAATTACTATTCAAAGACCTTGCCTGTTAATACCATCATATTGGGAGTTGGGATTTCAACATACATATTTTAGAGGGACACAAACATTCAGTATATAACAATGCTCATTTATTCTCTAAATATTAATTGAATATCCACTTTTTGGAAAACACCATATTATTGTTGGAGATCCTAGGATTTCTGTTATAGGAGCAGTAGAAGTTGGTGGCATCTAAGGTAGCCAGGCGGGATGATTTAAAAGAAGGAGTGAGAAGGTGGGAATTAAGGCAAGAGCAATTAAATGTAAGCATCTTGAGACAAGTCTGTTTGGATATTTGAAAAACAGTATTTGTTCACTGGTACTAATGTTTAGGTTTCTCCCTGTGGTTGGTGAGGTAAGGCTCTGGGAGTGACGAACTGGCACCAGGGCCTCAAATGGTGTGTCTCAGGGTCTATTAAAGCTTAGAATGCAAAATGGCTCTTAGCAATTATTCTTGAATCCTGGATAAACTAAAGCAAACTTTTCCAGAGAGAAGTAAGATAGGTGTTCCCTGTACTTGACTCAGTGTATTTGATCATAGTTTGGTAAATAATTGTTCTGCATACTAAACTGCAAACATATGCTACCTTCCATTAAAAAAGAAAGATCACATAGAAGGTACAACCAAGAACCCATAGGATGGAGCCACTACCCAAGAAAATTATTCTTAGGCTTTGAAATCTAATCAAGGAACAGATAACTGTTGTTCATTGGGATTTCAGAACTGCTATTTTCTAGATACTCTTTTGTACCTCCAATTATGCCTGTTTTTACATAAGCAAGTCGATAGCTGTTATCTTATGCCTATCTCATCGTTGTACATTGGGTGAGTTAAGACAGACAACTTGTTTCTTTTGTTATAGAGATCCACATATAAAGCTGTATCTTGCCCAACTGCTATACTTAACAACTACCCCAAGAGCCTCTTCATCTGCAGATGGACCTGATTTAGATGGTGCAATTTGAATTTGGAGCTGATGCTGTAGTGAGAACAGAGTTTTGGAGATCTTTGGAAGGGATGTATGTATTTTGCATAAGGTAGAGATCGGAAACAATGGGTTCTAGCGGGCAGACTGCAACAGAAAAAAAATCTTATGCGTCCCCAAAGAGTCCCACCTTCTGGTGGTCATGACTTGTGTACTCCTAACTTTTATGTAGGTAGGGCACTTGATTTTATTCTAAAAAATAGATTATGACAAAGGTGATGGGATATCACTCCAGCAATTACATTAGATGTCAGAGTAGAGATGACACTTGTCTAATAACGGATACTATGTAAGACACTATTTTGCTGTCAGATAGGCTCTTGCTATCCTGCTTGTCTTGAAGAAGAAACCTGCCATGTTTTGAATGGCCTGTAAAGAGGAAAATGTGGCATGAAATTGCAGGCTTTGGTTAGGACTGAGGTTGGTCTCTAAGCAAGAGCTTATAAAACACTCTTAGTCCTATAGACAAAAGGTAATTAATTATGCAAAAAACCCGGAGTGAGCTTGACAGTGGATATTTTCTTGTCCACTTTCAGTTTCCAGTCCAACATGTAAGCAGCTTAGACATGTGTCACTCCCATCCTACCAATGAGAAAAAAGTTGAACAAACTGAAAATCAACCACCTTTCTTAGACCAATCAGTTAACTGAGGTCACAGAGCAAATGGCTGTCCCCACAAAATGGAGACAGGCTAGAAGATACAGAGCATCCACAGCTCACTGGAGCAGAACCCCAGGAGCAGAAACCACTGCTAGAGCTGGTACCAGGATAAGAAAATGTAAGCTATATTTGACAAGTTACTGAATCTTCAGTGTAGACTAGCTTCACAGTTAAAAACTCTACTGGGGCCCAGTATATTAAGGGGCTTTCATATTCTTGTGAGTTTTTCCTCCAGTGGTCCTAATAGGTTCTTACAGTGAAGATTGGAGATCAGATAAAAATGCTCTTGTCCTTTCAGCAGGGGGAGGAAAAAAGTCATTTTGAAACATGCCCAGAGCAACCTGTTCCTTATAACAAGGCCTGCTTAAAGATAAACCTATCTACCAGACTCTGACAAGGGTTAGACTAGGGCCTAAACAACTTGAAAAAAGAGAAAGTCTCCATTCCAGCCCCCTCTATATCCTTGTAAGTGGAGGACGAGAAATACTCATTTACAGGTCCTCTTGACTTCCTGTTTCCCCTAAGGGGTGAAAAACCTGAAGTACTTGTGAAGTCATAGTTTACTGGACTGGGAGAGTCTCATCAAAAGACTGAGACTTAACTACAGAATCATAGAATGCTTCCCCTCACCCCATACATTACCACTACATCAGCAGGGCTCCTATAGAAGAATCAAGGATTATAACTGAAAGAACTGCACATTGCTAAGACCTTATTTAAGAAGAACAGGGGAGACAAAAACAAGGGCATTCAAGGAAATGATGGAATTTAACACCTACAGCTATAGCAAGTGGTAAACACAGACTCATTCCTGGCCAGAAAAATATGAAAACTCACACTAAAGGTCTACTGACCTTTGCTCCTTTTACCCAGTGTATTATGTTTGGTTTTCAACAAAAAAATTACAAGTCATACTAAAACACAAAATACACAGTTTGAAGAGACAGATCAATCATCAGAACCAGACTTAGATATGGCAGACATTTTGGAATTATCAGACCAGGAATTTAAAATAATTATGATGAATATGCTAAGGACTATAATGGAAAAAGTATACAACATGCAAGAATGGTAGGTAAACAGAAAAATGAGAGAGAAGAGGGTTAAAGACAAACTGTTAAAAGCAAAAAACAACCTAGAATTATATATTCAGTAAAAATATTCTTCAAAATGAAGGGGGAGAAAAAACTCTTTCAGACAAATAAAAATCAAAACCTGAGGGATGTTGTCACCAGTAGACATGCCTTGCAAGAAAGGTTAAGTTTGTCAGAGAGAAGGAAAATTATATACATCAGAAACTCAGCTCTACATGAAAGTGGGAAGAGTGTTACAAAATTAATGATGGTAAAAGAAAGTATTTTCTTATTCTTGGTTGATCAAAGTGATAACAGTTTGTTCAAAATAATAATAGCAATAATGTATTCATTGATTATACCTTATGAACAAGTAAAATAAATGACAGTAGTGTTACAACAGACAGGAAATATGTACTGGGAATATTCTTCTATAAGGTACTTGTGCTACTTGTGAAGTGGTGGAGTATGTTTTGAATGTGGACTTGAATTAGTCGTGATCATATTTCAAACTCTAGGGCAACCACTGAAAGAACTAAAAACATAGAAGTATGATTGATGTGCTAAAACAGTAGAGAAAATGGAACTGTACAAAATACTCAAAACCAGAGAAGGCAGCAAAAGAGTGGAAGACCAAAAATAACATAAAATAAAATAAAAATAAAAATAAAAGAGCAGTGGTTCTCCCAGCACGGTGTTTGAGCTCTGAGAACAGACAGACTGCCTCCTCAAGTGGGTCCCTGACCCCCATGTAGCCTAACTGGGAGACATCTCCCAGTAGCAGCTGACTGACACCTGATACAGCCGGGTGCCCCTCTGAGAGGGAGCTTCCAGAGGAAGGATCAGGCAACAAAATTTGCTGTTCTGTAGTATTTGCTATTCTGCAGCCTCTGCTGGTGATACCCAGGCAAACAGGGTCTGGAGTGGACCTCCAGCAAACTCCAAAAGACCTGCAGCTGAGGGAACTATTAGAAGGAAAACTAATAAACAGAAAGGAATAGTATCAATATCAACAAAAAGGACATCCACACCAAAACCCCATCTGTAGGTCACCATCATCAAAGATCAAAGGTAGATAAAACCACAAACATGGGGAGAAACCAGAGCAGAAATGCTGAAAATTCTAAAAACCAGAGCACCTCTTCTCCTCCAAAGGATTGCAGCTCCTTGCCAACAATGCAACAAAGATGGACAGAGAATTACTTTGATGAGTTGACAGAAGTAGGCTTCAGAAGGTCGGTAATAACAAACTTCTCTGAGCTAAAGGACGATGTTCAAACCCATTGCAAGGAAGCTAAAAACCTTGAAAAAAGATTAGACGAATGGCTAACTAGAGTAAACCATGTAGAGAAGACGTTAAATGACCTCATGGAGCTGAAAACCATGGCACGAGAACTACGTGACGCATTCACAAGCTTCAGTAGCCAATTCAATCAAGTGGAAGAAAGGGTATCAGTGATCGAAGATCAAATGAATAAAATGAAGCGAGAAGAAAAAAGAGTAAAAAGAAATGAACAAAGCCTCCAAGAAATATGGGACTATGTGGAAAGACCAAATCTACATTTGATTGGTGTACCTGAAAGTGATGGGGAGAATGGAACCAAGCTGGAAAACACTCTTCAGGATATTATCCAGGAGAACTTCTCCAACCTAGCAAGGCAGGCCAACATTCAAATTCAGGAAATATGGAGAACATCACAAAGATACTCCTCGCAAAGAGCAACCCCAAGACACATAACTGTCAGATTCACCAAGGTTGAAATGAAGGAAAAAATATTAAGGGCAGCCAGAGAGAAAGGTCAGGTTACCCACAAAGGGAAGCCCATCAGACTAACAGGAGATCTCTTGGAAGAAACCCTACAAGCCAGAAGAGAGTGCGGGCCAATATTCAACATTCTTAAAAAAAAGAATTTTTAACCCAGAATTTCATATCCAGCCAAACTAAGCTTCATAAGTGAAGGAGAAATAAAATCCTTTACAGACAAGCAAATGCTGAGAGATTTTGTCACCACCAAGCCTGCCTTACAAGAGCTCCTGAAGGAAGCACTAAACATGGAAAGGATCAACTGGTACCAGCCCTGCAAAAACATGCCAAATTGTAAAGACCATCGATGCTAGGAAGAAACTGCATCAACTAACAGGCAAAATAACTAGCTAACATCATCATGACAGGATCAAATTCACACATAACAATATCAATCTTAAATGTAAATAGGCTAAATGCCCCAATTAAAAGACACAGACTGACAAAGTGGATAAAGAGTCAAGACCCATCAGTGTGCTATATTCAGGAGACCCATCTCATGTGCAGAGACACACATTGGCTTAAAATAAAGGGATGGAGGAAGATCTACCAAGCAAATGGAAAGCAAAAAAAAAAAAAAAAAAAAAAAAAAAGGAGGGGTTGCAATCCTAGTCTCTGATAAAACAGACATTAAACAAACAAAGATCAAAAGAAACAAAGAAGGCCATTACATAATGGTAAAGGGATGAATTCAACAAGAAGAGCTAACTATCCTAAATATATATGCACCCAATACAGGAGCACCCAGATTCATAAAGCAAGTCCTTAGAGACCTACAAAGAGACTTAGACTCCCACACAATAATAATGGGAGATTTTAACACCCCACTGTCAATATTAGACAGATCAACGAGACAGAAGGTTAACAAGGATATCCAGGGCTTGAACTAAGCTCTGCACCAAGTGGACGTAATAGACATCTACAGAACTCTCCACCCCAAATCAACAGAATATACATTCTTCTCAGCACCACATTGCACTTACTCCAAAATTGACCACATAGTTGGAAGTAAAGCACTCCTCAGAAAATGTAAAAGAAAAGAAATCACAACAAACTGTCTCTCAGACCACAGTGCAATCAAACTAGAACTCAGGACTAAGAAATTCAAAACTACACAACTACATGGAAACTGAACAACCTGCTCCTGAATGACTACCTGGTAAATAACAAAATGAAGGCAGAAATAAAGATGTTCTTTGAAACCAATGAGAACAAAGACACAACGTACCAGAATCTCTGGGACACATTTAAAGCAGTGTGTAGAGGGAAATTTATAGCACTAAATGCCCACAAGAGAAAGCAGGAAACACATAAAATTGACACTGTAACACCACAATTAAAAGAACTAGAGAAGCAAGAGCAAACAAATGCACAACCTAGCAGAAGGCAAGAAATAAGAAAGATCAGAGCAGAACTGAAGGAGACAGACATACAAAAAACCCTTCAAAAAAAAAAAATCAATGAATCCAGGAGCCAGTTTTTTGAAAAGATCAACAAAATTGATAGACTGCTAGCAATACGAATAAAAAAGAAAAGAGAGAAGAATCAAATAGACGCAATAACAAATGATAAAGGGGATATCACCACTGATCCCACAGAAATATAAACTACCATCAGAGAATACTATAAACACCTCTATGCAAATAAACTAGAAAATCTAGAAGAAACGGATAAACTCCTTGACACACACACCCTCCCAAAACCAAATGAGGAAGAAGTTGAATCCCTGAATGGACCAATAATAGGCTCTGAAATTGAGAGAATAATTAATAGCCTGCCAACCAAAAAAAGTCCAGGACCAGACAGATTCACAGCTGAATTCCACCGGAGGTACAAGGAGGAGATGGTACCATTTCTTCTGCAACTATTCCAATCAATAGAAAAAGAGGGAATCCTCCCTAACTCATTTTATGAGGCCAGCATCATCCTGATACAAAAGCCTGGCAGAGACACAACAAAAAAAAGAGAATTTTAGACCAACATCCCTGATGAACATTGATGCAAAAATCCTCAATAAAATACTGGCAAACTGAATCCAGCAGCACATCAAAAAGCTTATCCACTAAGAACAAGTTGGCTTCATCCCTGGGATGCAAGGCTGGTTCAACATATGCAAATCAATAAATGTAATCCATCACATAAACAGAACCAAAGACAAAAACCACAAGATTATCTCAATAGATGCAGAAAAGGTCTTCAACAAAATTCAACAGCCCTTCATGCTAAAAACTCTCAATAAACTAGGTATTGATGGAATGTATCTCAAAATAATAAGAGCTATTTATGACGAACTCACAGCCAATATCATACTGAATGGGCAAAAACTGGAAACATTCCCTTTGAAAACTGGCACAAGACAGGGATGCCTTCTCTCACCACTCCTATTCAACATAGTGTTGGAAGTTCTGGCCAGGGCAATCAGGCAAGAGAAAGAAAGAAAGGTATTCAATTAGGAAAAGAGGAAGTCAAATTGTCCCTGTTTGCAGATGACATGATTGTATATTTAGAAAACCCCATCGTCTCAGTCCAAAATCTCCTTCAGCTGATAAGCAACTTCAGCAAAGTCTCACAATACAAAATCAATGTGCAAAAATCACAAGCATTCCTATACACCAATAACAGACAGAGAGCCAAATCATGAGTGAACTCCCATTCACAATTGCTTCAAAGAGGATAAAATACCCAGGAATCCAACTGACAAGGGATGTGAAGGACCTCTTCCAGGACAACTACAAACCACTGCTCAACGAAATAGAAGAGGACATAAACAAATGGAAGAACATTCCATGCTCATGGATAGGAAGAATCAATACCATGAAAATGGTCATACTGCCCAAGGTAATTTATAGATTCAGTGCCATCCCCATCAAGCTACCAATGACTTTCTTCACAGAATTGGAAAAAACTACTATAAAGTTCACATGGAACCAAAAAAGAGCCTGCATTGCCAAGACAATCCTAAGCAAAAAGAACAAAGCTGGAGGCATCACATTACCTGACTTCAAACTATACTACAAGGCTACAGTAACCAAAACAGCATGGTACTGGTACCAAAACAGAGATATAGACCAATGTAACAGAACAGAGGCCTCATAAGTAACATCACACGTCTACAACCATTGATCTTTGGCAAACCTGACAAAAACAAGAAATGGAGAAAGGATTCCCTATTTAATAAATGGTGCTGGGGAAACCGGCTAGCCATATGTAGAAAGCTGAAACTGGATCCCTTCCTTACACCTTATACAAAAATTAATTCAAGATGGATTAAAGACTTAAATGTTAGACCTAAAACCATAAAAACCCTAGAAGAAAACCTAGGCAATACCATTCAGGACATAGGCATGGGCAAGGACTTCATGACTAAAACACCAAAAGTAATGGCAACAAAAGCCAAAATAGACAAATGGGATCTAATTAAACTAAAGAGCTTCTGCACAGCCAAAGAAACTACCATCAGACTGAACAGGCAACCTACAGAATGGGAGAACATTTTTGCAATCTATCCATCTGACAAAGGGCTAATATCCATAATCTACAAAGAACTTAAACAAATTTACAAGAAAAAATCAAACAACCCCATCAAAAAGTGGGTGAAGAATATGAACAGACACTTCTCAAAAGAAGACATTTATGCATCCAACAGACACAAGAAAAAATGCTCATCATCACTGGCCATCAGAGAAATGCAAATCAAAACCACAATTAGATACCATCTTACACCAGTTAGAATGACAATCATTAAAAAGTCAGGAAACGACAGATGCTGGAGAGGCTGTGGAGAAACAGGAACACTTTTACACTGCTGGTGGGACTCTAAACTAGTTCAACCATTGTGGAAGACAGTGTGGTGATTGGATCTAGAACTAGAAATACCATTTGACCCAGGGATCCCATTACTGGGTATATACCCAAAGGATTATAAATCACACTACTATAAAGACACATGCACATGTATGTTTCTTGTGGCACTATTCACAATAGCAAAGACTTGGAACCAACCCAAATGTCCTTCAATGATAGACTGGATTAAGAAAATGTGGCACATATATACAATGGAATACTATGCAGACATAAAAAAGGATGAGTTCATGTCCTTTGTAGGGACATGGATGAAGCTGGAAACCATCATTCTGAGCAAACTATCGCAAGGACAGACAATCAAACACTGCATGTTCTCACTCATAGGTGGGAACTGAACTATGAGAACACTTGGACACAGGGCGGGGAACATCACACACTGGGGCCTGCTGTGGGGTAAGGGGATCGGGAGGGATAGCATTAGGAGACATACCTTAATGTAAATGACAAGTTAATGGGTGCAGCAAACCAACATGGCACATGTATACATATATAACAAACCTGCACGTTGTACACATGTACCCTAGAACTTAAAGTATAATTAAAAATAAATAAATAAATAAAAATAAAAAACACACAACGGCCACAAAGTTAAAATCGAACAAATATGGTAGATATTAACACAACTATACCAATAATAACTTTTAAATACAATGATTTAAATGCACCAATAAAAAGACCAAAACCAGAAATTGTCAGAGGAGATTAAAAAACAAAAAACAAAAAACTTAATGTTGTCTACAAGAAATCTACCTTAAACATAAAGATATAGATAGATTAAAAGTAAATGAACTGGAAAAAGATATGTGATTGTACTGCAAATGTAAAGAAAGCTGGAGTAGCCATGTTTGTTTCAATCAAAGCAGAATTCAGGTCAAGGAAAATTATGAGGTATAAACAGGGGCATTTCATAATGATAAAGGGGTCAATTCTCCAAGAATATATACCAGTGCTTATTGTGTATGCACCAAAAAACATGGTGTTAAAATGAGTCACATAAGGCAAATACTGATGAGACAAATCCACTCTTAAAGTTGAAGACTTCAACACACCTCTATCAGTAATTGACAGATACAGCAGCCAGAAAATCAGTAAGGGTATAGTTTAACTGAACAGCACCATCAATTAACCACATCTAAATGACTTTTATATAATACTTAACCAAATGATAAAATGCACTTTTTCAGGCTCACATACACCAAGATAGAACACATTTTGTCCCATAAAAACACACCATCAAATTTAAAGGGATGGAAAGCATACAAAGTATGCTCTAAGTTTACAATTGAATTTACCTAGAAATTGAAAACATAATGATAGCTGGAAAATCCCCAAATATATGTAGATTGAACAACATGCTTCTAAATAACACATGGGTCAAAGAAGGCATCTCAAGAGAAATTTTAAAAATACAACTTTTCAAAATGTGTGAGGAGCAAAAAAAGTAGAACTTGCAGGGATATTTATATCATTGACTGCATATACTAGCAAAAGGGATATCTAATATAATAATCTAACCTTCCACCTTAGAAAACTACAAAAAGAAGAGTGAATTAAATCCTAATAAAGTTAAAAATAAATATTAGAGAAGAAATCAATAAAACTGAACACATCAATAGAGAAAATCAGCAAAACTAAGGCAGTCATCAGTCATCAAATCTTCATTTGATAAGATTCATAAAATTAATAAACCTCCAGTTACATTAACTAAGAAGAGAGAAGACACAAATTGCTAATGTCAAAAATGAAAGAAAGGCCATCACTGATTATTCTATTGACATTAAACTGATAGTAAAGGAATATTATGAACAATTCTAGGCCCACCAATTTGGTAACCTAGATGAGATAGACCAATTCCTTGAAAGACACAATCCAACAAAACTCACACAAGGAGACAGAGATCATCTTAATAGGCCTATATCTATTAAAGAAATTGAATCAATGATTGATAACCTTCCAAAAGAATAAACAACAGTGCCAAATGAGCTCACTGGTGAATGCTGTCAAATCTTTAGGAAGGAACGATATCAATTCTCTGCAAACAAACACAAAGATGAAAATATACTTAATATCATGGATCATTAGGGAACTGCAAATTAAAACAATCAGATATCACTACACATGTATTAGAGTGGATAAAATCCAAAACACTGACAAGACCACATACTGGAGAGGATGTGGGGCAATAGAACCTCTCATTCAGTAATGATGGGGGTGCAAAAATGGTACAGCCTCGTTGGAAGACAGTTTGTCAACATCTTACAAAATTGAAAATACTCTTTTCACATGATTCCGCAGTTGCTCTCCTTGGTTTTTAGCCAAATGGGTTGAAAACTGATGTCCACACAAAAACTTGAACACAAATGTTCAAAGCAGCTTTATTCTTAATTGTCAAAACTTAGCAGAAACCAATGAGAATTAAGTGTCCCACAAGCATACAATGAAATAGTTTAGTGATTAAAAAGTGTGTTATTAAGCTATGAAAAGACATGCAGGAACCTAAATGCATAGTGCTAAGTGAAAGTAGCCTATTTGAAAAGGTTACATGCTGTAGGATTCTAAGTATATAACATTCTGGAAAAGGCAAAATTATGGAGACAGTTAAAAAAAGGGGGTTCTGGGGAATGGGGGAATAAGGGGAGCACAGTGGATTTTTTTTAGTATGGTGAAACTGTTCTGTATGATGCTGTCATAGTGTATACATGTCATTCATTTTTGAAAACCCATAGGATATATAACAGAAAGATTAAACCTAATATAAACTGTTGACTTTAGTTAATAAAAATGAATCAATATTAGCTCATCAATTTTAACAAGTATACCACATTAATGTACGATGTTAATCATACAAGAAACAGTGTGTGAACCGATGAGAGGGTATATGAGAATTCTTTGTACTTACCACCGAAGTTTTCTGTAAACTTGAAAACCGCTCTACAAAATAAAGTATGCCCATTAAAACTCCATCCCTGCGTTACATATTTAGAGTAGTTTGTTTTCCTGGAATAACCCATGAATATTTGCAGTTAGCTAATTATTTGTATTGATTTTCTCATCTGAAACTCTTTCACTCCTTAAGAAAACAGCCATTCTGTCACTAGTAGTTAAATTTGCTCAAGTGTCTTCTATCATTAAGTAAAATATAACACAACACAACACACCATGGCTCTTTAAACCTCCTTTAAATAATTGTTTCTGTCCTAAATAAATTTTACACTCCCTAGTTTTTGTATGCATAAACATACACACAAAATACATACATATATTTATATTTATATATTGAAAATATTATAGAGCATTAAGAGATATATGTTCAGCTTGTAAAAAAATTGAGCTCTACACATAAAGTTCTATTAGCATAATTGTTGAAAAGTAGCCCAAGCAGTACTTACAGGGATATTTATTGCATTAAATAGATTTACTATAAAAATGTTTGAAACATTGTAACAATTCAAGAAGCTAGAGAATGAATAGCATATTAAACACAAAGAAAAGGTAGGAAATAATGAAGATAAATTCAAAAGTGATAAATGAGAAAATAGTCGAACCAACTAGTAAAAGCCAGCTCTTTGAAAAGATTTATATAACAATGTGTATGAGTATTATCAATTACAAATGAAAAAAGCAGAAATAAATGATATTAGATAAGTAAAATTATACAAAACTTGGGTGTAGAAAAGATGTAATGCTAATAGGGAACACTGTAAGTATTATCTGTATCTCAGGATAACAAATGATGGACAAGGAGAAGGTTCTATCTGAAAAATTTTGGGTAACAAACTCAAAAGAATTTTGGAATCAGAGAATTACCATCTTGTAACCCGTGACAGATAAAAGGATAAAAGTGATGGCTGCCAACATCATCACAAAGGAAATAACAGAAATTATCTATCTCTTAATGAAACTGTACCGTATCACCTCTGGGGTGCACTTGCCAATAAACTTTAATATGAATAATATTCTACTTATAAAAATTGAAGATTATTCATGACAAATCTTAGCTAATTGAGTTCATTATTCTATTCTCTGTACTACTGCATATATTTGAGAATTTCCATAACAGGATTTTATTATGAATATAATGCTTTTAAATATGAAAACCTAAGTAAAATGGAACAATTTTTAGCAAACTGAAAATGACTAAAACGACCCATAAAATTACAGAACTCTTTGAATGCACAGTAGAAACTGAAACTATAGTCCAAACCCAAAGTACCATCAAACTGTTTTAGGACCAGCCAGGTTTAGAGACCCATTACATCAAATGGTGAAGAAGAAACTAGTCACCACTTCATGTAAACTCTTCCAAACAACACAAAAAGATTGGGAGAATTACTCCATCATTTTCACAGGCTTGCTTTCGTTGACACAAAGACCAGATGAAGATATTCCAATAAAATAACATTTAAGACAAGTTCATTCACATAGAGACAAAATATTCTCAATAAATTCATAGTATATCCAATATAGGCATATCCAATATAGCAGTGAATTAATGAATAGCCTGTATCCAAGAAATGAAAAGATGATATCATATTAGAAAATATTATCAATTGGAAATCACTGTTACCAAAAATGGTGAAAAAGCATGTGATCGTGTGCAGGGGTAAAGAAAGAGCCTTAAAAATCCCTCAACACCAGTGCATGATAGTAACTTTTAGCAAACTTACATTAGGAGAGAATTTCCATCTTGTAAAATCTATAAATTGACATACTGAATGTGAAACATTACAAACATCCCAAATAGAGTCCAGAAGAATATACACCTGTATAATATAAACCCTACTGCTGACAATTGGATGAAAATACATCTATAGTCCACAACCATAATAATGCCAAGTAAAT
The DNA here is from genome assembly GCF_037993035.2 of Macaca fascicularis. Classification (NCBI taxonomy): domain Eukaryota; kingdom Metazoa; phylum Chordata; class Mammalia; order Primates; family Cercopithecidae; genus Macaca; species Macaca fascicularis. Next base: position 26,165,999 of record NC_088395.1, read on the forward strand.
TAGAGGTAACAATAACAAAAGGAGATAATTGTGATAATAGAATCTCCTATTAAAAAAAAAAAACACAAAACAACGTAATTGGTGCAAAAATATTTAAATGTATAAGGAAATTAAGAAAATGTGTGTACAAAAGATCACTATAGGTAAGTCAGGAGTATAGTCACACAAAATCAATAACTAATTATAACATGTAATGTGAAATATGCCTTTCACAACAGCAACAATATCCAAAATATATCTAACAGAAAACCAAATAGAAATGTACCTGTTCATTAAGGAGACGGCTATAAAAATTTACTGAAAGACTTAGGAAAAATAAGTCTCCAATAAAGCAGTATACTATGTTTATTTACTGTGGAGGAGATATTGTAAAGATGTTGATTCTCCTTAAAATGTTTACAGATTCACTGCCTTAGCCATAGCTGTGAAGATGACAACCAAACCTGGGCGGTTCTTTCCCATGACCAAACTCAACCATACAGAAGTTAAAGGAAGAATTTAAAAAAAAAAAGGCAATATTAACAACAGCAAACAAAAATGAGATCCCTGAGAGACGGTCAGTTTATATTGAACAAGAACTGGTGTGTGGGCAGCTAGGGGCATGCACTGAAGTAGAGACAGGTCTGTAGCCTACAATAGAGGCAGATAACGGAATTGGCTAGAGAAAAAGCTTTAAAACTTTGGTCTTTGCTTCCTTCGCTGTGCCATTGCACAATGCATTTTTTTTTTTTTTTCTGCTTATCTAAAGGAAATTCAGTCAGGAACTCAGACCCTATGTGCCAGTTCCATGGGGTAATATTGGGACAGCAAAAACTTCTGGGTAGGCTGAAGAAGTATGAATCCAGACACTATGCTAATAACCACCTGAAACTTCTTTAGTGGAAGTGGACTGGCCTTTAAATTCGTATTATTTTAATATAATATAAAGAATGGACTAAATTAGGATAGCAAAGATTGCAGTGAGTCACACAAGATAATGGTAGAAATTCACTCATGAAAGTGTTGAATACAGACACTGATGTCAGCCAAGAGAGAAGTCCCAGACATAGTTGTCAGGCTAAGAAGTCCTCTCACTTTCTCCTTATGAATTTTACAGGATCTAGTCAGAGGAAGGGGATGAATTTACATCAGAAAATGGAGAAAACTGAGACACTGCCAGCAGTCAATGTGAGGACCCTGAGTGAGGACTGAGGGGCTCCACACATCAGAAGAGACAAGAGTGCCCCCCAAATCTCCCTTCATTCCCTGATCTTGCATCACAACTTAATAGCTGCAGCCAGGTTCAGGAGGCCCCAGGCAGTAGTGGCCAGGTGAGGTGTAACCGAATTTCACATGAGGAGTCTCAGGAAGTTGAAGTCTAGTCTGAGAGGGTGTCCTCAAGTCACTAGAGGGGGCATGGCAAGAATGAAGCGACGACACTGAGTAAGGGATGAGGGCAAAGTTCATTACAAAAAGGGGGTCCCACAGAGCCCCACCCCTACCATCAGTCTTGGAAGGTCCCGGCATGGCTTCTGGGCTCAGGCTGCACCTGACTTCCTACTCTGAACTCTCAGGGAATGAGAGCCTCTATCTCAGGTTGACTGATTCAGCTCAACAGATAGAGAAGTCCAAGGGTCCACGAAAAGCCCCTGAAAGAACTTTATGTGACTTCCCTGGAATCTGCTGCACCCACAGAACACAAGGGGGAGTGACAGAGCCCGCAGCTGCTGTTACGCTGGGAGGGCCAGGTGGGCGTGGCCGGAAGTGGTTCCTCCTGACTTCCACCTAGAAAGGGGTCTGAGCAGCACGCCTCAGTCTGAAAAGTGCTGTGTTACGTCAGCGGAAGGAGGTGTCCCAGATCTTCTCAGCTGTCTTGGTGGGTATCCTGACCTAGAACTGGGGGGGCATTCCCCAACTTCAACCCCCTTCCCCCTAAAAATGGCGGCTCCACAGAGCCCTGCTCCAACCTGCCCCGAGCTGGTCCCGGAGGAGTCCCCAAGCATGGCTGTTAGGCCCAAAGTCCATTCATTTTTTCCATCATGTTGTAGAACATGAAGGCCTTGGTCCAAGGCTGGTGGACGTAGGTCAGTAGAGGGAGAAATCTCAGGCCCTACATAGTTAAGAGGACCCTTCTTAGGACTGAGGGAACTCCATGTACCATAACGGGTTGCACCGAACTCTGCCCTTGACGTTAGCCTGGGGGTCTGGGCAGGTCTCTAGAGACTGAGGTGCATTCTCACTTTGTCCCTGTGAAAGTCAGAGAGGTAGGCCCCTGGTTGTAAGGAGATGGCAGCAGGTTAGTGAGGGCGATTTCCAGGTTGTGGGAAGAGTCAGGGTGAGGAGTCTAATTACCGTGAGGACCGTTCTCACTATAACAGGAAGAGCACTAAAATGCCTCCGCTGTTGTCAGCCCTAGGCGGTCTGCGTGTCCCCGGAGTGAAGTGTTGGGCAGAAGTGCTTCCTTATTTCCTGCTGGTTAGTATTGTAAAAATTGCTAGTGTCAATTTCAGAGCGGCACAGGGAAATGGGCCTCTGGGTCTTGTCAACAATTTTAATGATGATCCTGAATGTAAACAGAGAGGATCCGACCCCTGAACGGAAGGTCATCCACTGCCAGCCGGTGCTGTCACCTCAATAAGCCCCAAAATGGGCTGTCATTCTAGAGCCTAATACTCTAACTTCCTCCTGAGTTCGAAGGACATAAACTGACCAGGAGAACAGGAGTCCTGTGGGTTCCTAGAGCAGTTGTTTTGCAGAAACCTGCAGAAGGGGCGCTAGTTAAAGCCAAGATGGTCACTCTCAGCCGAAGGTATTGACGTGACATCACTCTCTCCCATCCAGGTACCAGCCTTCCCAGTCTTCTTACCCACACTCAGCCATAATGCCTCGGGGTCAGAAGAGTAAGCTCCGTGCCCGTGAGAAACGCCAGGAGACCCATGGTCAGCCACAGGGTCTCACAGGTCCCCAGGTCACTGCAGAGAAGCAAGAAGAGTCCCACTCTTCCTCATCCTCTTCTCACGATTGTCTGGGGACTCGTCGTAGGTCTTCTGATGCCTCCGTTCCTCAGGAGTCTCAGGGAGTGTCACCCACTGGGTCTCCTGATGCAGTTGTTTCATGCTTAAAATCTGATGTGGCTGCTAAGGGCCAAGATGAGAAAAGTGCAAGCACCTCCCCCAAAGCCTCCATTCCTCAGGAGTCTCAGGGAGTTTCACCCACTGGCTCTCCTGATGCAGGTATTTCATGCTCAAAATCTGATGTGGCTGCCAAGGGCCAAGATGAGAAAAGTGCAAGCACCTTCCTTGAAGCCTCCATTCCCCAGGAGTCTCAGGGAGCTTCACCCACTGGCTCTCCTGATGCAGGTGTTTCATGCTCAAAATCTGAAGTGGCTGTCAAGGGTCAAGATGAGAAAAGTCCGAGCACCTCCCCTGATGCCTCCATTTCTCAGGAGTCTCAGGGAGCTTCACCCACTGGCTCTCCTGATGCAGGTGTTTCATGCTCAAAATCTGAAGTGGCTGTCAAGGGTCAAGATGAGAACAGTCCGAGCACCTCCCCTGATGCCTCCATTTCTCAGGAGTCTCAGGGAGCTTCACCCACTGGCTTTCCTGATGCAGGTATTTCAGGCTCAAAATATGATGTGGCTGCCAAGGGTCAAGATGAGGAAAGTGTAAGAGCCTCACAGAAAGCCATCATTTTTAAGCGCTTAAGCCAAGATCCTCTAAAGAGGAAGGCGTGTGCATTGGTGCAATTGCTGCAGGAGAAGTTTGAGAAGAAAGAGTCCATTTTGAAGGCAGACATGCTGAAGCGTGTTGGCAAACGTTACAAGCACTACTTCCCTGAGATCCTCAACAGAACCTCCGAACGTTTGGCGGTGGCCTTTGGCGTTGAATTGAAAGAAATGGATTCCAGCGGCGAGTCCTACACCCTTGTTAGCAAGCTGGGTCTCTCCAGTGAAGGAATTCTGAATGATGCTAAGGGGCTGCGGAAGTCGGGTCTCCTGATGTCGGTCCTGGGTGTGATCTTCATGAAAGGTAACCGTGCCACTGAAGAGGAGGTCTGGGAGTTCCTGAGTTGTTTGGGGATCTATGCTGGGATGACACACCCAATCTATGGGGATCCCCAGAAGCTCATTACTGAGGATTTGGTGCAAGATAAGTACGTGGTTTACCGGCAGGTGCGCAACAGTGATCCTCCACGCTATGAGTTCCTGTGGGGTCCACGAGCCCATGCTGAAACCACCAAGATGAGAGTCCTGCGTGTTTTGGCCAAGAGCAATAACACCAGCCCTGGTTTATACCCCCATCTGTATGAAGACGCTTTGATGGATGAGGTAGAGAGAGCATTGAGACTGAGAGCTTAAGGCAGAACTGGCACTATTCCCTTGGCCAGGGCACCTTATGGGGCCACATCCTACAGATCCTCCCATTTCTAGGGAGGTCTGAATTAGGATTTTCGCTTTATGTTAGAAGAGAGTAATGAGCCTTCTAAGTACTGCAGTATAGTAGAGGCTGGAGGGAACAAGATATATCTCTTTCTTTTGTCTTGTTATATATGAGTAACTTGTAGATTTATGTTTTATTTCTTTGTCAATTTTTAAGATTGTTTCTGTTAAGTGAAGGTTTATTTTGCTTCAGATTATACAGTTATCAAAAACATAGCTCTCACATTCATGGCTGTTTAACCAATTTGAAAGTTACGGTTTGGGTATTAATAAAACAAAATCACACAACATATTTTCGTTGTAATTCAGAACTAGATAACATGGTAATAGAAAATGGATTTTGATATGAATTTTAAGAACTCCACAGTAAAAAAGTTGACATCATAATATGACGAGAAAGAAAAGGAAAAACAGAAATGTAAAAGTTTGTTTAATTCTTGGTTTGCCTAATTCCTTTTCCTATTTCTTTTAGTATAAATAAAGGATACTTGGATTTATTTAGGTTATTAAGACTGCCGTTTGTTTTGTTCTAGTGCACTTTATATTCTATGTTGTCTACTGCATCAAAAAGCCTTTCTGATTGCAGGGTGGTATTTTCTGGGTTTAAAATCATCACATGAAATGCAGTGATCAATATAAGCCAGAATGAGTTCACTAAAAACCTTCTTGAAAAAAGGCGGCTACATTCAAGAACTTGCATAGGCTTAAATTGTCCCAAATATTTTCAAGATGTGGTAATTTTGTTTCTTAATATATCCTTAGGAAAATTAAAAATTAATAATTTATATAAAAACACATACTATAGTAACTGTCATTTATGACAGACTCAGCATTTCCTACTTAGTATGCCATATTTTTTATGGACAGTATTTATACCCCAAAATTCCTACAAGATGGGGTTTAGCAGACTTACTTCAAAATGAATAAATTACACATTTCTAAAAGCTCACAAGCTTGTAATTGACAGAGCTGGGATTAGATCTCTGGTCTGGATTCATCTAGAGCACACATTTTCCAGTCCTCTCAGCCTGAGCCAGACTTTGTGTCTTTTAATTCATTTTTCCTCTCACTGCCCAAAATGCTTATCAGAGCATTAAAAGGACACTGTACCCAAAGCACTTCTTTGGAATATACAACTAGAATAATCATAATGCTGAATAAATGAGTAGTATGAATTGCTAAAAGAAAAAATAATACACAGTGACAGTATGATCATCTGGATATGCAACATCAGATAACCCAATAAGATCAGGAGCTCCCCAAATCATCTTGCTCTGCCCTTTCCCCATAGAAATTAAATATCCTCAAAGCAAAGTACATAATAGGCTAAGTCTGGCTGGCAAAGCAAAGAATAGATCAGTGTGCTTTTTTCACTGACAGCCCACCACCTGTCTGGGGCCTCCTGCCTTGTGGTACAGCTTCCCTGTCTCGTACAGAACCTGGGACAGGGAGCCATTGTCTGCAAGGTTTGCAGTAGGGAACCTGCTCAATTGTTTGCAGGTGTGTGACATTTCCCAGCAGGCTTAAACAGAAAGGAGGCATGATGAGAACCCCCATAAATGAGGATTCTGGAGATCACTGCCTCAGAATATCGGGGTCACTGAGAGACCAGGCCCTGCCTACTCTCAGATCTAGAAGGCCCAAGCTATAGCAGCAAGCTAAAATTTCTCTATTTATTCAAGTTCTCAGGTACATAAGAGTCCTGGTCTAAGGGTGGTGTGCTCTGGTTATTGGGAGGAGGATCTCAGCCTCTGAAAACTATCAAGAAGAGGACTCTGAATGAGAAATGAGGAATGATCCACCCAGAACAGTAGGGGCTCTTAAAGCTTTATCTTGCTTTCTGCCTTGGGTGGCCATAGGCAGGGCTATCTGGTTGAGGCTCCTCCTCATTTTCTCTAGGGCTTCTACTGGTGCCCCAGGGAGATAAAGGCTTTGATCTCATGGCAGTAGCTCCGATTCTGCCCATGTGGGGTAGCCAAGGAGTAGCACCCTGACTTCCCCCTCTGGTTTCTCAGTAAAGGAAAAGCTTTGGCTTGAGGCTGGCAGACTCAGCTTAGTAGAGGAAGGAGTTCTACATCCCCAAATCCATATTAGAACCCTGAGTGAGAACTGAGGGAGCCACTGACTCCAAAACAGTGGAATCTTGTCAGATTCTGACCCTGCTATTATTCCTCAGAGGATCCTCAATAACTGTGGCCAGATGTGGCTGTTCCTAACTTCCATTTGGGAGATTCCAGGAAGATATGGCCTTGGTCAGAGGAGTGCAGCCTTGAGTCAGTGGAGAGTGGAGTTTCAGATTTCATTAGGTAGGAGTCAAGGTAAAGATGCTGAGGGAGGATAGAGGAGACCACTCACCCAAGAACAGTGGGAATGCAGTGTCCTGTCCCTATTGTCAGCCCTAGGAGGACCAGGGCAGAACTCTCAGACTGAAGTGCCCCCTCAGTTCCTCTGGCAGTGGTCTCAAGGAAGTGAGAGCCTTATTCTAATGGGAACAACCCTATTCAGCAGAGGATGTTTAATAGGAGTCACACTGCTGACCCTAAACAGGGATGATGGTACTCCTCCTAGAACAGTTGGAGCTACACGAAGCCCTGCCATTGGTGTCTCTCCCTGGCAAACCAGGAAATTCTGAGATGATGAGTCCCACTCATTTCCTTTTAAGGCATCTCAAGGAGGTAAGGCACCTGGTCTAAGGGGTCAGTCTGAGGTTACCACAGGGATAAATTCCAGGTCATACAAACAGTCAAGCCGAGGACCATGAGAATGGAAGGAACCACTCAAATCCTAACAGTACAGACAACGCAGAATCCCTCAGGTACTGTCAGCCGTAGGTGACCATTTGATAGTATTAGGGACTTTAAATCTGTATATGAGCAGACAGGCCTCTAGGTCTTGGGAATGTTCATTGTGAGGACTCTGAGCAAGGACTTAGGGGAGCAACCAACCTAGAAGAGAAAGGAACCCACATAGCTCCACCCCTTTCAGCCCTGGAAATCCCCAGACACAAATAACCGGATATGTCAGCCACTCTCCTCGCCCTGTAGGACTCGCATCACTAGAGGGAGGAGTCTGAGATCCTGGCTGAGTGAGGACTCAAGGAGTTGCAAACCCTTGAACAGAGGAGTCCCATGGAGTCTTTCTCTTGCTATTAGTTCTCAGAATCCCCTAATAGCTGCAGTGAGATCACTTTGACTTCCACATCTGGGGACTCCACGTGGTGAGGAACTTGGTCTGAGGTTGGCCATCTCATCATAGAGAACATTACCAGGTTGAGCCAGGAGTCAGGGTGAGGACCATGAGGATGGAGCAGAACATGAAACCTGCAACAGTGGAGGCAGCACATAATCTCTCCCCTACTGTTAGTCCTGGGAGACTCAGGGATAAATGTCAGGCAGAGCAGAGGCACCCCTCAATTCCTCCTCAGGGTGACAGAGAAATGAGGCCCTTATTCTGAGGGAGATGGTGACAAGCCACGAAAGGGAGAAACTGTGGGCACTGTCATGAGTCAAAATGAAGAATCTGGGCAAGGGCTGGTGAGGCCAATCCTCATGAGGCCCAAAATGCCTGCCACAGCTTTCTGCCTCAGGAGACTACAGGCAGGTATGGCCCAATAAGGCTGCCCTCCCTTCCCTCTACTAGGTCTCAGAGAGTTCTGGGCCTTGCTGTGAGGAGATGCCTTCAGATCAAAGAACAGAGAAGCTGCAGGTCCTTCTAGGAGTCAAATTGAGGACCCTTGGTGAAGACTAAGGTGATCGTATTCCTTCCCCCAACAAAAGGGGCAACATAATACCAGCACCCACCCTGGCTTTCAGCATTTGAAAACCCATAGCAGGACTGTCAGGGAGAGGCTTCCACATTGTTTTATATTGGGTCTAAGGGAGGTGATCTCCTTAATAAGAAAGTGAAGCCATGATAGAGCAGAAGAGGGGTCCCAGGCCCTACACGGAGCCAACGTGGAGCCAATATGAGAACTCTGAATAAGGACTGAGGGTCCAGTGATCCCAAGACAGAAAAGATCCCTCAAAGTTGTCATCCTTGACAGGGGTGGTGGGCTGAGGCACTCTCTCGCTTTATGTGGGTTCCAGGGGCTTCCAAGTGTCAACTTCTGAGCAGAACAGGAAAGAGGTACCAGGCCCTGTCAACAGTTAGCATAATGATGTGGAATATCACCTGAATGTACTCCCCAACCCCAGAACACAGGGAGCTCCCCAATTAGTCTCTGCTGCCACTCTAGTAGACCCCAAGCTGGGTTGCCAAGCTGCAGCCTATGACTCACTCTAAGTTGCTTTACCGGGTTCTCAGGGGACAGACTGATGGGAGAACAATTGCCCAGTAGATTCCTAGAGCAGTGATCTCAGAGAAACCTGCATTGGCAGCCTTGGTTAGAGCCAAGGTGGTCTCTCCCTGCTGACGGTGCTTACACCATTTCATTCTCCTTCCACCAGGTGCCCGTCTCACCTGTGACCCTAGTCACACTTCTGTCTGCTGTCCCTGCCCATAGTCATGCCTTGGGGTCAGAAGAGGAAGTTCCACACTCATGAGAAATGCTACCAGGGTGCTCACGTCACTGCAGGAGAGGAAGAGTCCCTCTCCTCTTTTTCTCCTGTTTTGGGAAGTGCTCTTCAGAGCTCTCTTTCTACTGGCATTCCCCAGGAATCTCAGAGAGCCCCCTGCATCATCACTGCTTCTGTAGATGTTTCATGCACAAGATCTGATGAACATGCCAAGAGCCAAAATGAGGAAAAACCAAGCACCTCTCCAGCAAGAGCCTCCACTGGAGCTCACACAGAGACCTTCTATTCTGGAAGGGAAGTTTGGTAATAGAATTTCTGCTGGAGAAATGTAAAATTAAAGATCCCATGACAAAAGCAGCATTGCTGAACATTGTTAACAAAAAGTGCAAGGACCATTTCCCTGAGATCCTCAGGAGAATCTCTGAGTACATGGAGCTGCTCTTTGGCCTTGAATTGAAGAAGTTGACCCCAGTAGTGATGTCAATGCTCTTTTCAGTGAACTGGGTGTCCCCAGCAATAGGAGTCTGAGTGGTGATAATGCATTGCCTAAAAGTGGTATCTTGATGATGCTCCTGGGTATAAGCTTCACGAAAGGTAATTGCACCACAGAAGAGGAGATCCAAACATTTCTGAGTAAGATTTGGGTCTATGCTGGGAGAATGATTTCATATATGAAGAGTCCAGAAAAAAGTTTGGTACAGGAAAGAACCTAGAGTACCAGCAGGTGTCCAACAGAAGTCCCCTACACTATGAATTCCTGTGGAATCCAAGTGCCCATGCTGAAACCAGCAAGAGGAAAAACTGGTGACTTTTGGCCAAAGTCAAGGATACCATCCTGAAGTGTCTTCCCATCCCTTTATACAAGGCACTGAGACATGAGGAAGAGAGAGCCTGAGGTATAGCTGCAGCCAGGACTGAGGCTAATGCCATGACCAGTGCACATTCTGGGGCTACAAACAGCAGTTTCTCCCATGTCAAGTGAAGGTTGAGGGAGATTCTTTACCCTTTTGAAAAATAATGCAGTTAATGTTCAACTTAGTAGAGGACCTAAGCAGGACTGGAAGAAATAAAGTTTATATCTTCTTTGTGTTTCTGTTCTATGTGAATAACTTGATTTTGTTTTGTTTTGTTTTCAAATATTGCTTTATTTATTTTTTTTCTTCCAACTTTTATTTTAGGTTCAGGGGGTACAAGTGCAGAATTTTTACATGGGTAAATTGCAACTTGCTGGGGTTTGGTGTACAAATTATTTCATCACCCAAGTAGTAAGTATAGTACCCAACAAGTAGTTTTTGATCCTCATCCTCCTCCCACCCTCCACCCTCAAGTAGAATCCAGCGTTCCATTCCTTGTGTCTTTGTATACTCGATATTTAGCTTCCACATGTGAGTGAGAACATGTGGTATTTGGTTTCCTGTTCCTGTGTTAATTTGCTTAGGATAATGGCCTTCAGCTGCATCTATGTTGTTGCAAAAGGCATGCTTTTTTTCTTTTTTATGGCTGTGTAGGATTCTGTGATGTATACGTGCCACATTTTTTTTTTATCCCACTCACTGCTGATGGGCAGCTAGGTGAATTCGTCTTGGCTATTGTGAATAGTGCTGTGATATACATATGCGTGCATATCTCTTTATGGTGGAATGCTTTATATTTCTTTGGGTGTATACCCAGTAATGGGATTGTTGGATGAAATGGCAAATTCTGTTTTAAGTTCTTTGAGAAATGTCCAAACTCCTCTTCACAGTGGCTGAACTAATTTACATGCCTACTAGCAGTGTATAAGTGTTGTCTTTTCACCACAACCTCACCAACATTTATTTTTTTCACTTTTAAATCACAGTCATTCTAACTGGCATCAGATGGTATCTCACTGTGGTCATGATTAGCATTTCTTGAATGATTGGTGATGTTGAACATATACAAATCAATAAATGTGATTCATCACATAACCAGAAGTAAAAGCAAAAACTACATGATCATCTTAATAGATATAGAAAAAGATGCTGATAATATTCCACATCCCTTCATGGTAAAAGCTCTCATCAGACTAGGCATTAAAGGAAGATACCTCAAAATAATAAGAGCCATCTATGACAAACCCACAGTCAACATCATACTGAATGGGCAAAAGCTAAAAGCATTCCCCTGAGAACTGGAACAAGACGAGGATGCCCACTCTCGCCAGTCCATTCAATATTGTTCTGGAAGTCCTAGCCAGAGCAATCAGGAAAAAAGAAAGAAAGAAAAAGGCAACCGAATAGGAAGAGAGGAAGTCAAACTACCTCTCTTTGCAGATGATACGATACTATATCTAGAAAACCCCATAATCTCTTCCAAAGGCTGTTAGATCAGATAAACAACTTTAGTCAAATTTTAGGATACAAAGTTAATGTAGAGAAATCAGTAGCACTTCTATATATCAATAATGTCCAAGCTGAGAGTGAAATTAAAAATGTAATCCCATTCGCAATAGCCACAAAAAGAATAAAACACCTAGCTATACATCTAGCCAGGGAGGGGAATGATCACTGCAGTGAGAATTATAAAACACTGCTCAAAGGAATCAGAGACAACACAAACAAATGGAAAAACATTCCATATTCATAGGCAGGAAGAATTAATATTGTTAAAATGGCCATACTGTCCAAACCAGTTCACCAATTCAATGATATACCAACAAGAGTTTTCACAGAAGTAGAAAAAACTATCCAACATTCATATGAAACCAGAAAAGGGCCCAAATAGCCAAAGCAACTCTAAGCAAAAGGAACAAAGCCAGAGTTCTCCCACTACGTGACTTCAAATTATACTACAAGGCTACAGTAACCAAAACAGCAAGTTGCTGGTAGCAAAACAGACACGTAGACCAGTGGAACAGGTTAAGGAGCCCAGAAATCAAGCCGCACACCTACAACCATCTGATCTTCTGCAAATTGTACAATAACAAGCAATGGACAAAGGACTCCTTATTCAATAAATGGTGCTGGGATTACTGGCTGGCCATATGCAGAAGAGTGAAACTGAACTCCTTCCTTACACCATATACAAAACTCAATTCAAGATTGATTAAAGGCTTAAATGTAAAACCTAAAACTATAAAACCCTTGAAGAAAATCTAGGAAATACCATTCTGGACATAGTCCCAGCAAACATTTCATGATGAAGACACCATAAGCAATTGTAACAAAAATAACAACAACAAATAATAGAAAAAAAAAATAGAAAAATAGACAAAAACAAAACATAGACAAAAATAAATAAAAAATAGACAAAATACCAAAAATAGACCAAGAAAACAAAACAAAACCAAAAATAAATAAGTGGGGCCTAATTAAACTAAAGACCTTCTGCACAGCCAAGGAAACTATCAACAGAACAAAGAGACAACCTAAAGAATGAGGGAAAATATTTGCAAACTACGCATCTGACAAATGTCTAATATCCAGAATCTAAAAGGAATTCAAAGAAATCAACAAGCACAAAACAAACAACTCCAATAAAAAAATGGGCAAAGGACCTAAACAGACACTTCTCAAAAGAAGACATACAAGTGGCCAATAAATATATAGGAAAAAATGCTCTCTTGTGTATTTATTTATCAGTTAAAAAATATTTTTAACTTACATCAAAGCTTTATTTGCTATTTTCACAGTCTACATGCAGTATCTTTGTACATGCAAAAGTCATCTTGTTTTATTGCAGCTAACTTGATTTCCAATTGCTCTTTTGATTTTCCAACTGTGTATTTTAACGTTTTTACAATTACAAATTATAAAAAACACATACAATAATGTGTGGGGTCCATAAAGCCTCATTTTTTAAACATTAAAAGTATAGGTTTTTTTAGATGAGTGGGACTGGATAAAGTGCCTCTTGCTTGTTCTCCTCAAAACTCCTAGAGCTTGTGAATACATAAGGCAATTTCCAGAATACCAGCAGGCAGAAAGCTCAAGTTTCCTACACACAGAACTTGAGTTCCTTTTCTATCATGATTCAAACAGGAAGCTCCGGAAGGAATTCACAAGAAAGTTTAGAAAAATGTATACTCTGTGTGTGTGTGTGTGTGTGTGTGTGTGTGTGTGTGTGTGTGTGTGTGTGTGTACATAAATAATATATATATTACACATATATATAACATTTCTACTCCCCTCACCCCATCTTACAAAGCATTTTGAAGATCATAATAATCTGGGAAGTGCATGACTATGTGTGTGTGTGTGTGTGTGTATATATATACATAAATATATATATAAATATATATACATAAATATATATATATATTTATATATAAAATACCACCATGCCTGGATATTTTAAAAAAATATTTATATATATATACACATATATATTTCCACTCCCCTCACCCCATCTTACAAAGCATTTTGAAGATCATAATAATCTGGGAAGTGCATGACTTCTAAGATAGTAGTATGATTTAGGAAACAACAGTTTATAAAGTATCTGCCATGACACAAGATATTATCTTTGTGATCCCCCTATTTACAGGATCTATAAGGTTATAGATTTAATTTAAAAGCTCAAATTCCTTTGAAAGCAGCATAACTTTTAATAGGTGGGATGCCACCAGGGTTGTCAAGAAAGTGCCAGTAAGAGTCATGGAAGATGTTACAGCATCAAGTGCAACCGTAACTACGTAAGAAGACTCTGGAAAGGCAAAGGGGAGAGACTGAGAAGTGTTGATTTTAAGGATTATCTTCCCAGAAATCTCTGGCTGACTTCCCAGAGCAAAGAGACTGATTTTCTGTCCTCCTCCCTGCAGGAACTCATCCAGACAACAGAGAAAATTCTAAAGACTGGTGGGGACAAAAGGAAACACAGACTGGCTAAGACCCAGGACAATCATACCTACTGCCTTTCTATCTGGCTTTAAGCTACCAGAGGCTTGGCTGGCCCAGAATTCCAACAGGATTCCTAGCAGTTTCTGAGAATAGAGCAGAGGTCCTCTACTCCCAAAGGGCATCTGATCCAAGGCACATCCCCTTCCTGATGTAGAGTGGGTCCTGCTTGCTTCAGGTGGCTTCCTCCACCTCAGTACTGTTCCTCTTACCCAATGGAATCATGGTGCCATAGGACTTCTAATTTAATGTTTTAGCACAGGGCAGAGGGGAAAGGTACATTCAGAGCCTACAGGATGTCTATCACTGCCAAGATTTGTCATGTTTTCAACATATAAATTGTGGGGGAAGGTAATTTCCTAGTGGATAGAGCCTTTCTTTTACTTTCCAACGCTCCTGAAAGTTCACCCTGAAATGCCAATTCACACAAAGACAACAATTAATCTAGCTTCCTGTTTTAAAGAACAGGGCTGGGTGATTGGGACTGCAGAAATCTAGTGGGACATGAAGAAACCAGGAAGGAATAGATTTATGTGATAGCCCTCTTCGAGGGTGGGACAGTCTTCCACACAGGTCTGAGGGACCTTTAAGAAGTGCTTGGTTTGGGAGGTGAACCAACTGTATATCTGTGGATTTTTACTTTATTATTGCTGTTTGAGACTGGGTCTCTCCTCTGTCACCTAGCCTGGAGTACAGTGACTTGATTATGGCTCACTGCAGCTTCAATTTCCTGGACTCAAGTGATCCTCCCACCTCAGCCTCCCAAGTAGCTGGGACTACAGGTGCATTCCACCATGCCTAGATAATTTTTAAAAATATTTTTAATAGAGACGGGGTTTTGCCATGTTCCCCAGGCTGGTCTTGAACCCCTGGGCTCAAGAGATCCTTCCAGCTCCACCTACCAATGTGCTGGGATTACAGGCATAAGCCACACTGCCCAGCTAGATTTCTACTTTTGAAATTATTCTTAACTTCCAGAGCAATCTCGGGACATCATGATGAAATTTTTATAATTTTTATTTATTTATGTGTTTGTTTTAGAAACAGGGTCTCACTCTGTGGCCCAGGCTGGAGCACTGTGACAGGATTATGGCTCACTGCAGCGTCGGACTCCTGGGCTCATGTAACCCTCCTGCCTTGACCTTTCGAGTAGCTAGGACTACAGGTGGATGCCACCATGACCACCTAATTTTTATTTTTTATTTTCTGTAGAGGTGTGGTCTTTGTTGCCAGTGTCTGGTCTTGAACTTCTGGTCTCAAACAATCCTCCCACCTCAGCCTACCAAAGTAATGAGATTACAGGTATAAGCCACTGAGCCTGGCCTGAAAATTTTAAAAGGATATATCAACAATGCAGCTTTCAGCACCAGGTAGGAGTAGCTGAAGACTACTTTAAAGAAATTAGACTAAGCATTTTTCCCAAATGTCTTGCTCAGCCTCTTAGGTTTAGAACCTCAGACTTATGCCTACTTCTATCCTCACTCCTTACCGATATCCAAAGTCAGCTTCACTTCCCCAGCTGCACAAAGGAAAACTCATTTGTCTGAAGGCATATGTCTTGGCATGTCCTCCAGAAATACATTCTCAGTTCATTGTTATTTTCCTGAGTCCTGGAAAACCTGAAGCTGTCAGGTCAGCTTCACTCAAAATTCCCAACATCCCAAATACCACGAGGTTTCTCTTTTACCAGAATTTCTGTTGGCACTGAGTAATTATCCCCAACATTGATTTTTGAGGGCTCACCTTAGAATTTCATAGGCCAACGGTCTCTAGTTCCTTAAAGAGCCATGAAGAAGGGTATCTGCTGGGGAGGAAAACAAGACAGATATACCAAAAGACCTGCTGTGCAAAAAGGGGAAAGAGATATCGTACATGCATAAGATTCTGTACTCTGTGTAAGATTTTCATTTAAGGTGATCCAAAGGCCTATGGGAGAAGGATTGGATAGAGAGAAAGTGACTTCTTTGTGCACAAAAGGTTAATAAAGCATATTAAGTTAAAGTTTTCCAAAGAGTCCTTCAAGCAAACATGAGAAACTAGAGTATAACCCCTTGCTTAGCCTCAAGCACCTCACCCAGTTTAAAAAGAAGGTAAATAAATAACCTATTTGCCTAGCTACTTTCAAAGAATCTCAAGCATCAGTCATTTCATACTTCATTGTATTGATCATAATAAGCAGGACTCAGAGGATCCTGCATTATGAGGGTCATTCCTGACTAATATGGTTTTAATGTGTTCCTCAAAAATCATATGTTGGAAACTTAATCCCCAGTGCAACAGTGTTGGGAGATGGGGCTTAGGGGGAAATAACTAGGCCACGAGGTTTTTGCTCTCATGAGTGGATAAATGCTGTTTTTCAGGAGTAGGTTCCAGTGGGCTCTTTATCATGGAAATGGGGTCCTTCTGTCACCTAGGCTGGATTGCAGTGGCTTGATCATGGCTGACTGTAGCTTTGACTTCCCAAGTAGCTGGGACTACGGATGCGTGCCGCCACACCTGGCTAATTTTTTGTATTTTTAGTACAGACAGGATTTCACCATGTTAGCCGGACTGGTCCTGAACTCCTGACCTCAGGTGATCCTCCCACCTCGACCTGCCAAAGTGCCGGGATTACAGGCATCAGTCACCGCACCAAGCCTGTTTTCATTTTTAGATCCCACAAATAAGTGAGAACATGCCATGTTTCTCTTTCTGTGCCTGCTTTATTTCACTTAACATAATGACCTCCAGTTGCATCCATGTGGTTGCAAATGACAGAATCTCATTCTTTCTTAACGTCTGATTGTTATAAACAATCCAGTTATACTCTTTTAATCATTCTTAAATCATTCTTAAATGTACAGTTAAGGTACTATTGACCATAGTCGCCTTGTTGCGCTAGCAAATATGGCTTATTCATTATTTTTAACTATTTTTTGTACCCATTAAGCATCCCAACCTTCCTCTCGCTCCCTTTCCCTGTCCGTGGTAATCATGCTTCTACTCTCTATCTCCATAAGTTCAATTGTTTTCATTTTTATTTATTTTTGATTTTATTTTTTGAGATAGAGTCTTACTCTCACCCAGGTTGGAGTGCAGTGGCACAATCTTGGCTCACTGCAACCTCCGCCTCCCAGGTTCAAGTGATTCTCCTACCTCAGCCTCCCAAGTAGCTGGAATTACAGGTGTGTACCACCACGCCTGGCTAATTTTTTGTATTTTTAGTGGACACACAGTTTCACCATGTTCACCAGGCTGGTTTTGAACTCCAGACCTCAGGTGATCCACCCATTTTGGCATCCCCAAGTCCCAGGATTACAGCCTTGAGCCACTGCACCTGGCCTGTTTTAATTTTTAGATCCCACAAATACATGAGAACTTGCCATGTTTCTCTTTCTGTGCCTGCTTTATTTCGCTTAACATAATGATCTCCAGTTCCATCCATGTGGTTGCAAATGACAGGATCTCTTTCTTAATGTCTGAATAGTGCTCCACTGTGTATATGTAACGCATTTTCTTTGTCCATTTATCTGTTGATGGAAACTTAGGTTGCTTCCTAGTCTTAGCTATCGTAAACAGTGCTGCCACAAACGTAGGAGTTCAGATACATCTTCAATATATTGATTTCCTTTCTTTTAGGTATATACCCAGCAGTGGGATTGCTGGATCATATGGTAGCTTAATTTTTAGTATTTGTGAGGAAACTCCAAACTGTTCTCCATGGTGGTTGTACTAATTTACATTGCTACCAAGAGTGTAGGAGCCTTCCTTTTCCCCACATCCTTGCCAGCATTTAATACCTGTCTTTTATATATAAGCCATTTTAACTGCGGTGACATGATATCTCATTCTAGTTTTGATTTGCGTTTCTCTGTTGATCAGAGATGCTGAGCACCTTCTCATATGTCTGCTTGCAATTAGCCTGTCTTCCTTTGAGAAATGTCTGTTTAAATCTTTTGCCCATTTGTAATGGGATTATTAGATTTTTTCCTACAGAGATATTTGAGCTCCTTATATATTGTTCATGATTTGCTTGTCAGATGGGTAGTTTGAGTATATTTTCTCCAATTCTGTGGATTGTCTCTTCACTTTTAAATATTTCGTTTTCTGTGCAGAAGCTTTTCAACTTGATGTGATCCTATTTTTCCTTTTTTTTTTTTTTTTTTTTGGCTTTGCTTGCCTGTGCTAATGAGGTATTATGCAAGAAATTTGTGCCCAGACCAATGTCCTGGAGAGTTTTCACCATGTTTACCTGTAGTAGTTTCATAGTTAGAGGTCTTAGATTTAAGTCTTTCATCCACTTAAATTTGACTTTTGTATATGACGAGAGATAGTGTTCTAGTTTCATTCCTTTGCATAGATATCCAGTTTACCCACAACCATTTATTGAAGATACATTAACTTTTAATGCCATTGTCTGCTCTTGTTATCTATGTCATTTCTCGATGAATTTTAATCCATTGATTTTTAAAATCTATTTTTTATTGACAGATAATAATTGTGTATATTTATGGGATACAATATGATGTTTTGATGTATGTATTCTCCCTAGTGGACATATTCTCCTGTTTCTTTGCATGTCTGGCAATTAGATTGTATGCCAAGTATTGTGAATTTGGCCTCGCTCACATTTGTACAGCATAAGTGTGCTGGATATTTATTTTTTTAATAGATTCGTATTCTTATACTTTGTTCTATGACTCAGTTAAGTTTGTTCAAAATGCTATGGTCCTGATAATTCTTGCTTTTAAAGTTTCTTAGGTGTGACCAGAGCTTCATAAATCTAGGACGAATCTCACATCGCTACAGACATTAAGCCCTTCTGAGTATCTGAGTACACACACACTCTCTCTCTGTCTCTCTCTGGTCTGTCCCTCTCATATTCTGGGCATGACATGATTTTTACATTGGCTGGTGAGAACAGGAACCCCCTAGGTAGGCTGGAATTCTCTCTCTCTGAAACTCTCTCCTCTCAGATACTTTGTGCTAGGAACTCTAGACATCGGATCCTCCTCTCACCGTCAGCTTCATCTCAACAACAGATGGCCAGGTTTCAACTGAGTTACCCCTCCCTGAACTGCAGGCTCAAGGCAGCAAGCTGGGGAAATTATAGGCTCACCTTCTTTTCAGTCTCACAGGAATCACTGTCTTTTGTTGCCGGATGTCCAATATATTAAAAATTGACATAGATATGTTGTCATTTTTGTCTGTTTTTTAAAGTTGTTTTAGGTATGTAGTTAAATCTATTCCCTTTTATTCTTCTTTTCCAGAAGCATAAGTAGTATAACCCAAATTTAAAACCTAAATTATTATGGCTAAATATAATGTCCCCAAACTGCAAACTAATCAACAGTGGAAGAACATTAGAATAAAAACTTGAGTACAGAGATTGTGGGCCACACACACTCATACCTACATATATGTAATATGTATGTATGTTTGTGTGTATACCTATATATTTATGTAGAAGGATTAACATATAAGTAGGAGAGTATAAACAGCAGTTTATACTTCACCGTGACAGGGCAGCACCAAATTCAATGTAAAATCCTCCAGTCACTGTGTTCTCTCCCCACAGTGCACAGATTCTCTCTCTGCACTGCATGGCTACTGTGGGGAAGTGTGAGGGGTGAAAGAGGCTGGGTGAGGGGTAACAGTGTTTCAGGACTCTCTCTTCTGCCTTCCTCAATGCCCCTTTCAGTGATAGGAATTTAAAACCAGGTATTGTGATTGCTCACCTGATTTTTGGTTCCAGAGTATAAACTGCTATAAGCCAGTTTATACTCTGGAATAACTGTTATAAAGGAATATCAACAATGTTCCTTTTCTGATCATGTAAATTTGTGATTAAATTAATTATTTAAGCTTTCAAGATTTTCCAAAAGAGATGAAACATACAGACTTTGATTATAAAATGCTATAAATATTCAAAATATGATATAGATACCTCTATTAGTAAGAATTCTCTAGAAAAACAGAACCAATGGGAGATAGATAGATAGATAGGTAGATAAATGGATAGACAGATATTCTATTTGGTGGTTGGGTATTTGAGGGTGATTAGGTCGTGAGGGCAGAACCTTCATGATTGGAATTGGTGCTCTTATAAAAGCAATCCCAGAGAGCTCCTTTGTCCCTTCTTTCTCGTGAGGAGACAGTGAGAAGATGGTCATCTATAAACAAGGAAGGATGCCTTCACCAGAAACCAAATCTGCCAGTGCCTCTATTTTGTACTTCCCAGCCTCCAGAACTGTGGGAAACAATTGTCCATTGTTTTAAATCACACCATCTATGGTATTCTGTTATAGCAGCCAAAATTTATTAAGATAAATATATATAGAT
Organism: Macaca fascicularis; assembly: GCF_037993035.2. Taxonomy (NCBI): domain Eukaryota; kingdom Metazoa; phylum Chordata; class Mammalia; order Primates; family Cercopithecidae; genus Macaca; species Macaca fascicularis. Next base: position 26,186,107 of record NC_088395.1, read on the forward strand.
AGATAAATACATACATTTGGAAAACAGATGATAGGGATGACATAGATATAGGTGATATAGATATAATCAATAGACATAGACATAGATAGGCTCACTTGATATGGACCCTAATGAAAAGTTCAAGATATGCAGGATGAGTCAACATGGTGGAGACCCAGGAGTGCCAATGATGTAGTTCCAGTCCAATGGCTTACAGGCTCAAGACCCAGGAAGAACTTATGGTTTAGTTAAAGTGTGAAGTCAGGAAACAACTGATGACCCAGCTTGAATGAAGTAATGAGGGAGAAATTTTCTCTTATTCAAGGAAAAGTTATTGTTTTTGTCATTCAGGCCTTCAACTGATTGACTGAGGCCCATACACATTGGGGAAGGCAATATGCTTTACCCAGTCTACTGATTCAAATGTTAATCTCATCCAAAAATAGCCCTGCAGAAACACCCAGAGTAATGTGTTTGAGTAAATATTTGGGCACTCCATGGCTCAGGCAAGTTGACATGTAAAATTAACCATCACAATACTAATAATGAATACACATCCTCTAGGTTTTTATTGTTGCTTTTGTTGCTGTTTTTTAATATTGGTCAACCTCTTGCCTGACTCTATTCAGCCTCTGGTTTACTTGCTGTTTTTATAACTAGGGGAAAACATTAAAAGTTAAGTATAAACTATGTCTATTCAACCAACTTGAAGGACTCCCTCCAGAAAAAGTTTCAAATTATATTTTAAAAGCAGAAATTATATTTACAGATCGTCTCCAACTTATAAGGTTCAACTTACGATTTTTTTTAAATTTTACAGTGGGTTTATCAGGATGTAACCCCATTGTAAGTGGTATTAAATGCATTTTCAATTGATAATATTTTTGACTCCAAAAAGTATCATAAGTCGAAAAACATCTCTGTATCTAAAACATATACATGTACCCTAGAACTTAAAGTATAATAATAATAAATAAATTAAAAAAAACATATGCTCCTTGACATGACTGGATTCAATATTTATATGAAGGACCACATGCAGCTAAACTTTTTATTGTGTCTTCAATCTCGTTACTTGTTATTTGTCTGTTCAGGTTTTGAATTTCTTCCAGGATCAAACTTGGTAGGTTGTATGTATCTAGAAATTTGTCCATTTCTCCTAGATTTTGTAATATATTGGCATATAGTTGCTTCTAGTAGCCATTAATGATCCTTTGAATTTCTGCAGCATCAGTTGTAATGTCTCCTTACAAGCTGTTTCTGCTTTATGGAGCATCCCAAGTCCAACCTTGTGATTCTTGCAGACTTGTAGAGGTATCGCCTTGATGGTCTTGGACACAGTCCAAGAGGAATCTCTCAATTACCAGGCAGAGACTCTTGTTCTCTTCCCTTACTTGCTCAGACATACAGAGTCAGTCTCTCTCTCTCTCTCTCTCTCTCTCTCTCTCTCTCTCTCTCTCCATTCTGAGCCACCTAAAGCTGGGGGTTGAGTGACACAAGCACCCCTGTGGCCACCACCACTATGGCTGTACTGGGTCAGACCTGAAGCCAGCACAGCACTAGTCTCACCCAAGGCCTGTGTAACCATTCCCTGGCTATTGCCCATGTTTGCCCAAAGCCTTGGGGTTCTACATTCAGCATGTGGCAAAGTCAACCAGGTCTGTGTCCTCCACATAGCCCTGCCCCAACCCACCCCTGAGCTGGTCCCTGAGGAGCCCCCAAGCATGACTGTTAGGCCCAAAGTCCATTCACTTTTTCCATTGGGTTGAAAAACATGAAGGCCTTGGTCTAAGGCTGGTGGACTAAGGTCAGTAGAGAGAGAAATCTTAGGCACTACATAGTTAAGAAGAGAACCCTCCTTAAGATTGAGGGGACTCCATTTCCCAGAATGGGGTAACACTGAACTCTGCCCCTGATATCAGCCTGGGGGTCCAGGCAGGTCTCTAGAGACTGAGGTGCATTCTCACTTTGACCCCATGAGTCAGAGAGGTAGGGCCCTGGTTGTAAGGAGATGGCAGCAGGTCAGTGAGGGTGATTTCCAGGTTGTGGGAAGAGTCTGGGTGCGGAGTCTGATTATCGTGGGGACTGTTCTCACTGTAACAGCAAGAGCACTCAGGTATCTTCGCTGTTGTCAGCCCTAGGCAGTCTGCATGTCCCCAGAGTGAAGTGTTGGACAGATGTGCTTCCTTATTTCCTCCTCACTAGTATTGTGAAAATTCCTAGTGTCAATTTCAGAACAGCAGAGGGGAGTGGGGCTCTGTGTCTTGTCAACAATTTTTATGATGCTCATGAATGTAAACAGAGAGGATCCAACCCCTGTCAAAGCTGCCCCCACCGTGAGCCCCTGCTGTCACCTCAGTAAGCCCCAAAATGGGCTGTCATGCTGTAGTCTAATACTCACTCTAACTTCCTCCATTCCAAGGAGACAAACTGGCCAGGAGAACAGGAGTCCTGTGGGTTCCTAGAGCAGTTGTTTCACAGAAACCTGCAGAAGGGGTCCTGGTTAAAGCCAAGATGGTTCCTCTCCACTGAAGGTGTTTGACGTGATGTCACTCTCTCCCGTTCAGGTGCCAACCTTGCCAGCTTTCCTGCCCACAGTCCTACCTGCTGTCACGGGCCACAGCCATCATGACTTGGGGTCAGAAGAGTAAGCTCCATGCCCGTGAGAAATGCCGAGAGACCCATGGTCAGCCCCAGGATCTCAAGGGTCTAGGGTGTTAGGCCACTGCAGAGAAGAAAGACGAGTCTCACTCTTCCTCTTCCCTTGTTTGTTGGGGTACTCATCGCAGGTCTCCTGATGCCTCCATTCTGCAATAGTCTCAGGGAGCTTCGCCCACTGACTCTCCTGATGCAGGTGCTTCATGCTCAAGATCTGATGTAGCTGCCAAGGGTCAAGATGAGAAAAGTGCAAGTACTTCCCAGGAAGCAGCCTTCATTCAGAGCACATACTGAGTTTCTCTGGACAGGAAGTTGAGCATGTTAGTGCAATTCCTGCTGGAGAAGAAAGAGTCCATTGTGAAGGCCAATTTGCTGAAGCTTGTCAGCAGAAAGTATAAGCAGCACTTCCCTGAGATCCTCAGGAAAACCTCTGAGCTCTTGGAGGTGGTCTGTGGTGTTGAATTGAAAGAAATGGAATGCGGTGGTGACTCCTACACTCCTTTTCAGCAACCTGGACCTCTCCAGTGAAGGAAGTCTGAGTGGTGACAAGGGGCTGCCAAAGACGGGTCTCCTGATGTAGCTCCTGGGTATGATCTTCATGAAAGGCAAACATGCCACTGAAGAGGAGGTCTGGGATTTCCTGAATGTGGTAGGGATCTATGCTGGGAGGAGGCACTTAATCTTCAGGGAGCCCCGGAAGTTTGTCACAGAAGATGTGGTGCAAGAAGAGTACCTGGAGTACTGGCAGGTGCACAACAGTGATCCTCTGTACTATGAGTTCCTGTGGGGTCCACGAGCCCATGCTGAAACCACCAAGGTGAGAGTCCTGGAAGTTTTGGCTAAGATCAATGACGCGCTCCCCATTTCCTTTCCAAATCTGTATGAAGAGGCTTTGACAGATGAGGTAGAGAGAGCAATGAGCCTGAGAGCTGCACGCAGAGCTGGCACTGTTCCCTTGGCCAGGGAACTTTATGGGGTCACTTTCTACAGATCCTCGCATTTCTAGGGAGGTCTGAAGTAGAAGTTTCACTTTATGTTAGAAGAGAGTAGCGAGCCATTTAAGTAGTACAGTATAGTAGAGGCTGGAGGGAACAAGATGTGTATCTTTCCTTTGTCCTGTTATACATGAGTAACTTGTAGATTTATCTTTTGCTTTCATTATTACTTTAAAAATGTTCTTTCTTTTAAGTGAAGATTTAAATTATTTCACAGTCTAAGTTTCTTAATGTCATAGATCACACATTTATTTCTGTTTGTCAGGTTTAAGACTAAAAGTTTTGTTATTTTAAGACAAATTGAAAGATCTTAAACATTTTATTTTTAGTACAGAATAAGGTAACGTGGCATTGGAATAGGGATTTTCACGGAAATGTGAAAGAACCCCACAGCAAAATAGTTGAGATCGCAGAATAGTGAAACAAAAGTAGAGTAGTTCATTTGCGGTGTTTCCTAGTCTTTTTGCTCATTGCTTGTAATATTAAATTATATAAACCTGTATTTGCTTTGCTTATTGAAACTGCATGAGAAAATAAAATAATAAATTAGACTTATTGCTTACTGTTTTCATTATTTAATTATTGTTTCCCAACCAGTAATCGAGTGCCTGCTGTTTGGAAGGTTCCCTGATAGTACTGGTGATGGTAAGCAAAAGGAGATCCAACTTCTGCCTGTAGAATTTTAGAGTCAAGCAGCAACTAACATATAACCAAGATGATGAGATATAATCTAAGACACAAATGACAAGTAAAAAGAGGGGATAAGGAAGAGATTTCACATTAATGAAATCAAATGTAAATTATCTGATGAAGGCAGTTCAGAGTCTTAGAAAACTGCAATTCTCTCCATGGGAGTTAATTTAAGTGAAGCTGCAGGTTGGGCTAGATGAGGCTGTGGGAGTCGTGAGCGTGGGCCAGGCCCTCAGATGGTGCCTCTCAGAGTTGAGAGGCTGTCCCTGAAAAGGGAAGCAAGTCTTAAGAGTTATTTTGACATTGTTGGTATACCAGAAAGAAATCCCCAACTGGGATAGGAAGGCAAAGAGACCTGTGCAGTTGCCCCAGTTCACAAACTGTGTCTTCTGAGCACATGATGTCCAGGGAGTATCTGAGCAACATGAGTGATACTTCTTTTACACAAAATGCCAAGAAGCCACTGAACTATCACCCCATTATAGACTGGGAGAGCCAGAGTCTGCTCCATGAAAAGGACATTTGAATTAGGTTGCTTTGAGTGTAATTTGTCAAACTCTAAGGGAGGGTTTGGTTTTTGGTGGTGACGAAGTGAATGAAAATAGGGGCGGTTTGGATGGAAAAGTGACCTGGGAAGTTTTTGGTCCCTAACACGAAACAAGAACTTTGAGTTGCCTCCAGCTGAAGACAACAACTCCACAGCCAAATAACAGATGCTTTAATGAGGAAACACTACTCAGTTTTACTGGCTTGGCAGCATTTCAGCAGATGCAGATTTCTATGTTATTTGGAGTAATCTCTAATATATTCTGGGAATAAAATTCTGTAAGGGAAGATTGTCATCATTTTGGGTCAAATGAAGTTTAGTAATAATTACCATTCATTAAACATCCAAAGTTTACCTAACACTGTGTCAGGCGATTTACATAGAAATATATATATATATATATATATATATATACACACACACACACACACACACACATATATATATACACACACCTAAATACTATAAGATGGCATTTATCGAATTGACTTTGCAGGTTAAAAGCTTGCAATTTTCTCAAGTTCACAAGACTGGCAAGCAACAGAACTAGACTAGACCCTGCCTCTGAATTTCTCTAGAGTCCACAACTGCCCCACTTCTTCCAGCCTGAAGCAGACCTTGTGTTACTTATTTTCTACTCACTACTTCAAAATATATCTCAGGTGATACAAAGCAAGACTTCAAACCCCAAATACTGTTTTGGAATACGCAGCCCAAGGAATAAGCAATAAAAATACCAAAATAAATCCAAGTTGTGAATAAAGAAAGAGATATTTGTTGACAATATCATTATCTGCAAAGTCACTGTCAGAAACCTCAAAAGACTAGGGACTCACAAAATCATTTGGCTCAGCCTCTTCGCTGTAGCAAGTGAATATATTTGAACAGAAGTTACATAAGAAGCTGAGGCTGCCTAGTGACAGGAAGGTATGTATAAACAATGGTTTTCTTTTCTTTTTCTTTTTTTCTTTCTCTGAAAGCACACCTGTCCAAGGCTTTCTGCTTTGTGCTTCAGATTTCCCATCTCACATCATCCTTAGGACACATCCTATTCTCTGCAACGTTTGCAGAGGGAAAACTAATGAAGAGTTTGGAATGACATGGCATTTCTCCAGAAGCCTCTCATGGAAAGTTTAGAAACCAAGATGAAGAATGATGAATGAGAACTAAAGAAACAAACGCCCCATAGTAAATGGAGCAACAGAGATCAGACTGTGTCTACTTTTAGACCTGGAAGACTGAAGCAGGGCTGTTAGGCTACTTCTCACTTACTGTTCAGTGTTCTCAGGAACATAAGATCCTTAGTCTACATGAGTGACTTAAAGTTGAAAGAAGAAACTCAAGGCCTGCAAAGAGTCAAGGTGAGGACCCTGAGTGAGGACTGAGGGCAGACCTCTACCCTCCACAGAGATAGCCCCAAGGAACCTAAATCTTGATGTCATCCCTGGGAGGGCACAGACAGGTGGCATTTCCTGTTTTCATTCTGGGACCTCAAGGAGTGGGAACCTTGTTCTAAGGTTTTGAGACTTAGACAGTAGAGGGAGATGTTCCATGCCCTGCCAGGAATCAAATGCAAAATCATGAGTGATGACTGAGGGGACCACAGACCCTATAATAGGGAGGTGGCACAGAACCTCCCCCTGCCATCAACCCTGGATGGCCTTGGGCAGGGCTGTCAGGCTGACTTCTGCAAAAAGTGTTCAGACATATGAGGGCTTAGTCTGAGGGTAGGGTCCTCAAGTCAACAAAAAGAGTCCAAGGCCCTGCCATGAATCAAGGTGATGGCCCCTAGTGAGGGCTTAGGAAACCTTCTACCCTCAGAACTAAGAGAACCACACAGAGCCCCACCCTTACTGGTAGCCCTGGAATACATGGGCATTGTTGACATGATGTGACATACTTCCTTATATGATGTCACAAGGAAGGAAGGAAGTTGGTCTGATTGTGAATTAAGGTCAGCAGTTAGAGGATTTCCAGATTTCTCCAGAGGCCACAGTGAATATGCTAATAACTGAGGGGACCACATACACTATGAGTGGGAACACCACAGAATTCAACTGTTACTCTCAGCCTTGGGACAACGAGGACAGGTAAGAACAAATGAGAACATATGAGAAGATCCTCACATTCCCCATAGGGCATGTTTCAGGGTCGTTTTCTCTTTAGTATGAGGGCATAGGCCTTAGGACAAGGGAAGGAGAAGTTCCAGACCATACCAGGGGTCAAAGCAAGTGCTAAAGGAACCATCTACCACTAAATAGAAGAGTTAAAAAAGAATCTGGCCCTACCCTGGTTTCAGTGCTTGAAGGGCCAGGGCAGGGTTGTGAAGTTGAAGCTCTCTACCATCTCTTTATGTCAGGTCTATGGGAGGTGACATCCTTAGTCTGAAGGTGCAGTAATCAACATTCAAATGAAGGAAGTTGGGCTCCTAGGCCCTATATGCCAATGTAAGGACCCCCAAGGGTGGACTGAGGATCCCAGAAAGGCCAGGATGGAAAATTACCTACTCAACAGTCAGCACTGTGGGCACATAAACAGCAGTGATAAGCTGAGGACCCCCTTCACGTCCTTCTTATGGGTCCCAGAGAGGTTTGTGATATAACTTCAGAGGAAATGGTTCTCATGACCTGCCACCAGTTGGCATGATTGTCTTGAATGTGAAGTAAAAGGACCCCTCAACTTAGAAGACTGGCAGCCACTATGTCACCTTAGTATGCCTGAGGCAGGGCTACCAGGCTAAAGCCTATGGTTCAGTCTAACTTCCTCCAAAGGTTTCCCAAGCGGGGCACATTGATCAGGATAACAGAATCTCAGTGTGTTCCTAGAGCAGTTCCTTCATGGAAAACTGCAAATGTTGTTTTTATTATAACTACGGTAGAATTTCCACTTTGAAGGTGCACAGACCCTCTCAATCTTCCTCCTCCAGTGGACTCTCTTGACCTGTTCTCCTACTCATTCTCCTGCCTGCTATCCTTTATCAGAGTCAACATGTCTCAGGATCAGAACAGTAAGCTCCACATTTGTGAGAAACACTACCAGATCCAAGATGACTCTCAGGTTCAGAGTGGAGCTCAGGTCAGTGAAGAAGTGGAAGATGAGCCCCTCCCCACTTCCTCTCCTGTTCTTGGGGATATTCCCCAGAGCTCATCTGCTGCTGAGTCAAGTGGCACTTCTCAGGAGCCTTGCAAATCCAGTAACATGACTTCTGCAGGCGTTTTTAACACAGGATCTGACGAAGGGGCTAACAGTAGAGATGAGGAGTACCCATGTTCCTTAGAGGTCTCCCCCTTCACTGAGAGTTCATGCAGCAATTTCATAAATATAAAGGTGGGTTTGTTGGAGCAGTTCCTGCTCTACAAGTTCGAAATGAAACAGTGTATTTTGAAGGAAGATATGCTGAAGATTGTCAACCCAAGATACCAAAACCAGTTTGCTGAGATTCTCAGAAGAGCTTCTGAGCACATTGAGGTTGTCTTTGCAGTTGACTTGAAGGAAGTCCACCCAACTTGTTACTTATATGACCCTGTCAGCAAGCTGAAACTCCCCAACAGTGGGAGGATTCATGCTGGCAAAAGGTTACCCAAGACTGGTCTCCTCATGACTCTCCTGGTTGTGATCTTCCTGAAAGGCAACTGTGCCAATGAGGAGGATATCTGGAAATTTCTGGGTGTGATGCAAATATATGATGGGAAGAAGCACTACATCTATGGAGAGCCCAGGAAGCTCATCACTCAGGATTTCATGAGGCTAAAGTACCTGGAGTACCACTGGGTGCCCTGCAGTTATCCTGCACGCTATAAATTCCTTTGTGATCCAAAAGTCTACACCAAAACCAGCAAGATAAGAGTCCTGGAATATTTGGCCAAGGTCAATGATATTGCTCCAGGTGCCTTCTCATCACAATATGAAGAGACTTTGTAAGATTTGTAAGATGAGGAAGAGAGCCCAAGCCAGAGATGCAGCCGAGACTGGCACTACTGCAGTGGCCAAGACTCTCTCAGGGCCAAGTTCAGCAGCTTCTCTCAATCCTATTGAAGTCTGAAGCTTTTTTCATCCAGTCAAGCAAATATAACATCACCAAAAGGGATTTTTTTTTTTTGAAATACCAAAGAACCCCCAGTAAAATAATTGAGATAGTGAAATAGAAAAAAATAATAAAACATGATCTTGGTTTTCTTCATTTCTTTGTCTTTTGCTTTGTAAAATTAAATGATTTATGCCTTGATATGTTTAGATTAACAATATAGGACAAATTAAATTTAATAAGTTAGATCTCTTGCTCACTGTCTCTTATATTCCCCAAACATCATTTGAGTATCTGCTTTTTGGAAGGCTCTGTAACAGTACTGGAGCTGCTCAGATAAAGGCCCAGCTTCTGCCCATAGAATCTTTGAGGTTAAAAGCTGCAGTCATATAAAGTAAATGTTGAGTCACCCTCTATGACTTATAGGAAAGCAGAAAGGATGGATGAGAAGGGGGCATTCCAGTTGAGAGCAGTAAAGCATAAATTTCATGAGGCAAGGCAGTTTGAGTTTTGGGAAACTGAAAGTCAATGTGTTGTAACTTTTAAATTAGCTGCATGGGCGTGCTAGATGAGGCTATGAAACTGGTAAGCAGAGGTGAGAACCCTCAGATGATGCATCTCAAAGTTGAGAGAGAAAACCCTTTAATGGAAAACTGAACTGTAGTGTAAACTCCAAAATTAAGGCCTAATACTATATACTGCCAGGCAGGCTAAGAGCTCCCCTTCTAATGCCGCTTGCCTAAGACAGAGTCCCATAGCTGTAGTGTATCCCTTGTCTTTTTTCCTATCTATTGGAAGTGGGGCTCAGGCAAAACCTCTGTTTCCTCTTTGTTATTTTGGCCTGGTGATAGTGGGGGTAAGGGATAAGGAGGCAGTAACGTAGGTGACGGTTCCTCTTCCCTCCCCTTTTTAGGCTCTTCTGTGTATAACGGGACCAAAGCCGCCCTAACTAAAGCCCATAATGTTAAAGATGTTACTGGGACCCGTTGCCATTACACATGATGTTGTTTAAGATTTCTCCCCACTTGTTCCCAGAGCTCTACGTCTAGCATACCTTCTTCTGGGAACCATGGGTTATGAGATACAACAGTTTGCATTAGGTCCCTTAATTGAGCCTGTGAAACCGAGGCTCCACTAGCTTTAAGCAGCTGTTTCAATACTTTTATATACTGTTTCTGTTGAGCTGATAACTGTTGTCCCATGGTGAAACCCTAGCCTGAACAATTCCCTCAAACTTGGAAACCCTGAGCAGGCACCGATGACTTATCGACTTACTGACTTACTGACTGCACAGTCTCCTTACCTTCATTTTGGAGGGTTCCTTCATGATTTGTTGCAGCATTCCTCTCGCAGGGCACCATCTGCTGGGGTCTGACCCGCAGACCCTGGCCAAATGACGGATGAAAGAAGGCACTCAGACACAGATATCTGGTGAAAGAGTGGGCTAGGGGACTGGCCACGCACAGACCCCAAGGAGGGTGCTGTAAAGAGTCAGCAGCTGAGGCCCTGATAAGCTGGTGCTGCGGGCATTTATTCAGCACAGATTTAATGGAAAAGGTTTTGAGACAACACACTTGTGGATAATTAACATGGTCGCCCGTCTGGAGAGAGCAGTCCTGCGCATGGATGATTAAAGGCCAGGTTCTGAGGCCTAAGTAACTAACTTATCTAGATCAGTTTCTTTTCATCCCCTTGTTATCTAACCTAAGCTCTTAAGAGAACTCAGCTGCCTTCAGCCAAATTTTCTTTCAAAGCTTTGCAAAACCCTGGCTTTCCAAGATGGTTTGCATCTTTCTACAATTTTTCCCACCACCCTGACTGATCTCCTACAATATATTGCCTTCAATTTTTCAAATGGCCTAACTGGAAATTCCTCTCTACACTATGCACTTGCAGATTAGGTCCCTTAGCCAAACAACCATCTTTATTAAGAGAACCAGGCACACATCTTGTTTTCTTTCCCTGACGGCCTTCAGGATTATTCACACAAGCCAATCACAACTTCCCATGAGAACTAGAGGTCACCTCTCCCTCTTGATCTACAAATCCTGCCTCCCAGAGACCTTATTCATTCACTCTGTTCCTGAGTGCAATCCTTGTGTGACCCTGTGTCGTATGTGGTGTACTGCTACCCTGGGCTGTGAGTGTATGTGATTAATGAACTGCTGTTGACCTCATCTATACAGTGCCCAGTATCATGTGTTTGAATACCACATAATCATAATGTGGAAATTCCTTCCTCACCAAGAAATAGGACACCACTAAAACATGCTCTTATGAATTACTTTGGGATCATAGATAATCCAGAAAGAATTATTTAGATTTAGACTAGTGGCTTACGCAACAGAAGTTTATTTTCTCACAGTTCTGGAGGCTGTAAGTCCAAGATCACAGTGCCAGCAAGGTTGGTTTCCTCTGAGGCCTCTCTCAGCTTTCAGAAGGCTTCCCTCTTGTAGCCTCTTTACATTGCTGTCCTTTTGTGTGTATGCATCCCTGGTGTTTTCTAGCGTGTCCTAACCTCTTCTTTTCAGGACACCAGTCAGATTTTATAAAAGTACTCTAATGGCCTCATTTTAACTAATCACCTGTTTAAAGACCTTATCTCCAAATATAGTCACATTCTGAGGTACTGGGGATTAGGACTTGAGCACATGAATTTGAGGTTGGGGGCAAAATTCATTTCATAATAGGCAGGAGTGGGAGATACCTTTGCTCTTATCTCACTACAGTAGAACACAATGCACAAGCTACGTGTTCTATGCAAATTGTCTCCAGGGAGTTTCCCCAAAATAAGAGTGAGATGCACAAAAGTCACTGTGTTGGCTTTTTTTTTTTTTTCTTTTTACCTAGAACTGGAAGAAAGAACTAGTTCCTACTAGAAAAAGACATTCTAATTAGATTATCCTGAGTGTAACTTGGCAGGTTCTAAGGGAAGGCTAGATTTTGGTGGGGAAGAAATGAATGAAAATATAGGTGGTTTGGATGGAAGGGTAGCTGGGATGCATTGAAGGAGTTAGTCCTTAACAAAATTCTAGAAGATTTTAATTGTATCCAGATGGGGAAGAACCCCCAACATCCAAATTAAATAATGGATGCCCTAATGGGGAAAATTGAATTTTACTTGCTACAGCAAATTTTTGGCTGATTTGGTGTTGTTGGAGAGCATTGCATTTTCTCTGACATATGCTGGATTTTTAAAAAATCTCAGATAAGAAGATAATCATAAATAATCATAAATAAATGCCATTTATTAAACACCTAACATTTGCCAGTGACTGTGAAAGACTAAGTCTTAGTGATGAAGAGAATTAGATTAGTGTGTGTTTTCTGACAGCCACCTCCCTATCCCAGGCCCTCTGCCTTGTTCTTCAGCTTCCCCATTTCACATCGCTCCACTTGGACACAGACCTATTCTGCTCAAGATTTTTCAGGAGTGTGGCATTTCCCAGGAAGCTTTTCATTAAAGATACAGGAGCTGAGGATGTCAGGGCCTTGCTACAAAGGGCTCTCGTTGAAGTAAGGCTCTAAGAAGAGTCAAATTGGGAATCGTCTGTGAGACTGAGGGAACTACCCACTCCAGAACAGAGAAGGCACCATAGATGTCACCCCTGGAGTCAGCTTTGAGAACACTTTCACTGGGGATATGGGTAGGACTCACTTCCTCCTGAGGGTTACAGAAAGGTGAGGGACGTGGCCTAAGGCAGGCCACCTTAGCACAAGTGCAAGAAAGTGAGGGGTCTTAGGATCGGGCAGAAGTCAAGGTGAGAATACTTAATGAGAGTAAGAGAACCACCCACTTCAGAGGCATGTCCCGGGCCTGCTCCCCCAAAGAGCTCGACCCCTGTTCTCAGTCTTGGAAGGCCCTGAGCAGAGTAGGCAGGCTGAGATGTGTGCTCATTCCTGCCTCTAGGGCCTCGGGAAGGTGAGGGCCTTAGTAAAAGTACGTGAACTCAGAGCAGCTGAGTGAGGAGGCGCAAACCCTAGCAGCAATCAAGGTGAGGAAGCTTAGGTGGAGAATCCCATCAAGCTCTTGTTTGCAGCTCCCTGAGTACCCAAACATGGATGTCAAGTATATGTGAGCTCTCCTTTCCTACTTGATGATACTGGGAGCTGAGGGCCTTGGCCTGGAGTGGGCAGGGGACAGCGGGCTAAGGTCAGCAAAGGGAGTACCATGCCCTTCAGGGAATCAACAGCAGAAGCCTGCGTGATTTCTGAGGGATCACTGATCTCAGAAGTGTGCGGTAGCACAAAGCCTGCTCCTGCCATCAACCTTCGGAGGCCCTGGGCCAGGCTGACTTCTTCAAGGGGGGTCTCAGAGATGTGAAGGCCTTGGTCTAAGGGAAGGATCCTCAAGTCAACAAAGAAATGCAGCCCAAGTGCAGCCATGAATCAAAGTAAATGCCCTACATGAGGACTGAAGGAACCCCTGCTCTACTGGCACCCTGGGATGCCTGTGCACTGGTTACATGACTTGCACTTATTTCCTGCTATGGTGTGGGGGTGGTTACTGGTAATGATGATGAGGGATTTTGTCTAAAGTAGATGGCCTGAGGTCTGCAGTAGGAGGATTTCCAGGCATTTCTACGAATTAGGGTGAAGACATGATATCTGAGGGGAACACCAAATCCATCCCCTATTCTCAGCCTTGGAAGGCCACAGGCAGGTGAGGTGGTACCCATATCTTAGTAGAGAGTCTCAGGAGATTCTGGTAGGAATAGAAAAGCCCTGGGCCATGCCAAGAGACAAAGGAAGGGTTGGGAGGACCACCCACAATTGAACAGATAACAAAGCATCTGTGCCCCACCCTTGCACTCAGTACTTAAAGGACCGGGACAGGACTATCAGGCTGAGGCTTCTCCCCAGTTCTTTATATATATAAAATCTAAGGCAGATGAAATCTTTGGTGTATGATTGTAGCCACCAGTCAGCAAAAGGGAAGTCTTCCAGGTACTACCTAGAGATCAGGTGAATTCCTTGAATGAGAACTGAAGACCCAAGCATCCCATGACAGAGAGACCTCCACATAGCTCCCAGTTGGGTGCCCCCTGACAGAGATGGTGGACTGAGATGCTCCTTCACTTTATCTTCTGGGGTCTCAGGGAGGTGCTGGCTTTGGTTTGAGGTGTCAACATTAGAGCAGCAGAAGGGAGGGGAACCACGGCCTGCCAACAATTGATATGATGATTACGATTGTGAACTTAAACCCCCACACTCCAAAACAGAGAACCCCCATGACCAGCCCCTGCCACCATCTCAGTACACCTAAGGCAGGGTTAGCAGGCTGCAGCCTAAAACTCACTCTAACTTTATCCACAGGGTTCTCAGTGGACAGGCGGACCAGGAGAACAGGCGCTCCATGGGTTCCTAAAGCAGTGCTCTTGGAAACCTGTAGCTGTGGCCTTTGTTAAAGCCATGGTAGTCTCTCCCTGCTGCTGGTGCTCACACCATCTCATTCGTCCTCCTTCAGGTGCCCACATTGCCAGCCAACCTGTCCACACTTTTCCTATTCTGCCTAACCAGAGTCATCATGTCTTGGTATCAGAAAAGTAAGCTCCATGTCCATGAGAAACGTCACCAGACTCAAAGTAAGACTCGGGGTAATGGGGGTACTCAGGCAATAGCAGTGGCAGCAGAAGAGTCTCCTTCCTCCTTGCCTCTTCTTTGTGGAGGTGTTACTGAGAGCTTACCTACTACTGGGTCATGTAGCACTTTGAAGGGGCCTCAGAAGGCCTCATCCACCACTACTTACATAGGCATTTTTTGCTCTAGACCTGATAAATTTTCCAGTGGCCAAGATAAGGAAGAGAAAAGCACAGCTGAGGCCCCACCTTCCAGTGAGAACTCGTGCAGAGACCCTTGAACCAGGAAAGCTGAGTTGTTGGAGCAGTTCCTGCTCTACAAGTATAAAATGAAATGGCCCATTACAAAAGAAGATACGCTGAAGGTTGTCAACTAAAAATACCAAAATCAGTATGCTGAGATCCTCAGAAGAACTTCTGAGTGCATTAAGGTTACCTTTGCAGTTGTTATGAGGGAAGTCATTTCAACCCATCACTCCTATGATCTTGTTATGACTTTGTAAAGCTAGAAGTTCCCCAAAATGGGAGGGTGTTTGGTGGCAGGGGGTTACCCAAGACTGGTCTCCTGATAAATCTGCAGAGTGTGATCTTCATGAAGCGCAACTGTGCCACTGGAGAAGACATCTGGAAATTCCTAGACATGATGTGAGCATATGCTAGGAGGAAGCACTACATCTATGGAGAGCCCAAGAAGCTCATCACTCAGGATTTGATGAGGCTAAAAAGTACCTGGAATACTGCTCAACAGTGATCCTGCATGCTATGAATTCCTTTGGGGTTCAATAGTGCATCTTGAAACCAATAAGATGAAAGTCCTGAAGTTTTGGCAAAGGTCAGTGATACTGTTCCTAGTGCCTCCACATCCCATTATGAAGAGGCTTTGTGAGATGAGGAAGAGAGAGCCCAAGCCATAGATGCAACCATGCCTGGCACTACTGCCAAAGCTAGTGCAATTTCCAGAGCCATATGTCCAGCTTATCTTCCCACCCCTATTGAGGACTGAGGACTTTTTATCATCCAGATAAGAAGATATGACATCACAGTAAAGATTTTCTTGAAAATACGAAATAATCCCACAGTAAAATAAGTAGGGTAATACAATGAAGAAAAAAATAAAACATGATTAATCCTTGTTTTCTCTGATTCTTCTTAATCTTTAGTTTTGTAAAATTAACTGATTTGTACTTTGCTTTTCTTAGCTTATTCAATAAAGTAGAAAAAATTAAATCTTAATAAATTAGGAATTAGACCTTGTGTTCACTGGCTCTTCTAGTCACCAAACATTAACTGAGCATCTGCTCTCTGGAAGACTATGTGCTAATACTGGAGATGCTCAGATATATACCCAGTCCCTGCTTGTAGAAGTTTTAAGCCTATAAGCTATGATCATTTAACTGCCCTTTATGACCTATAGTTAAATTAAAAATAATGAGTGAGGATGAGGGTGTTCCTTATGAGAGCAACCAAGAGGGAATTTCCTAAGCCAGGCAGTTTGGGGCTTTGGAAAACTGCAAATCCTCAGTGGAATGTAACTTTCATTTAAGTTGGTGGGCTAGCTGAGGTTCTGGAATTGATGAGTAGCAGCCATACCCTCGATGGGTGTGCTTCAGTTGAGAGATAAAACCCCAAGAATTAGTGTACTTGGGCTTCATAAACAAAATACCATAATCTGGGTGGCCTAAGCAACATAAATTGATTTCTCACAGTTCTGGAAGCTGAGAAGTCCAAGATCAAGGAGCCAACATATTCAGTTCCTAATGAGGGTACTCTTCCTGGATTGCATAAAGTCACCTTTTCTGTGTCTCCTCACAAGGAGGGGAGAGAGCGAGTTCTAGTCTCTCTTCCTCTCATAGAGACACTAATCCTAATATGCGGCCCCCTACCCTTAAAACATCAACTAAACGTAATTATCCCTCAAAGGCCCACCTCCAAATACCATAACATTGGGAGCTAGGGCTTCATTATATGAATTTTGGGGAAAATACAAAGTTCACTCTATAATGGAAAACTGCTTCTATTCTTGGGATTGCGGGTAAACCAGAGACAAATCTCCACGTGGGTAGGGTAGGAAGGTGTATTGTGCTCTAGTTCCAGTGCAGGTAAGCAGGTAAACATAGTTTGCAAATTAGCTGTTCTAAACACATGTTCTACAAGGAGTTTCTGAAGAATAAGAATGATAATCCTTTGAGATGAGATGCACAGAAGCCACTATGTTGGCAGTTTTTGCCTTGAACTGGGAGAGTTAGATCCCAGTGCATTAAAAGGGCATTTTGATTTAGTTATATGGAGGATAATTTGGCAAACTCTTAAGAGAGGGCTAGATTTTGTTAAGGGTATAAAGGATGTAAACAAAGATGGTTTGGGATGGAAAGGCAGAAGGGCGCCCAAGAAGGATACAAGAACTTGGGCCTTGACACCAATTTTAGGAGCCTGAGTTACATCTAGCTGGGGAAGACAACCTCACAACTGAAATAAACAAC
The DNA here is from genome assembly GCF_037993035.2 of Macaca fascicularis. Lineage (NCBI taxonomy): Eukaryota > Metazoa > Chordata > Mammalia > Primates > Cercopithecidae > Macaca > Macaca fascicularis. The sequence goes on from NC_088395.1 coordinate 26,203,059, forward strand.
AGGTGCCCTCATGGACAATATTTACATAGCTTTACTTGCTAGGGATCATTTTTGGCTGATTCAATATTTTTGTGCAAGACTATTCCATATTCTCTAACATCTCCTGGACCAAAAAACAAAACAAAACAAAAAATACTTCCAAGTGTGGTGGATGCTATCATCTTGAATCAAAATAATAATATTAAAAACTGCCATTCTGGGTAATATATTCCAGTCATCTTGCCATGTGGTTTATATGTAGTACATACACTCTAATGGTCTTACAAGATGGGGCTTACCAAATTCATTTGGCAGATAATAAACTTCTAATTTTCTCAAGTTCACAAGACTGGTAAATGGCAGAGCTAGGACAAGAGCCCTGGTCTGAATTTGTCTAGAGCCTAAACTATTCCACTCCTCCCACCTGAGGTAGACCTGTTGTCTCTTAATGAACCTTTTAAACTCACTATTCCAAAATGTATTTCAGGCAAAAAAAAAAAAAAAAGGAGACACTTGTAGTCAAAGTACTAAAAGCAGGCCTATAAAAGGAAGTTAAGTGTAAGAATAAATCAAAATTTGGAGATTGTCTTTAAACTTCATTAACCTAGGATCCTGCTGCTTTGAGGCCCGTGGTATCCCTGAGAATTAACTCTGCCCAGGAGCTATTTCATCCAGTTCTTGCTGTTTCCATCATTATTACACCTTTCTCCTGGAATTTCTCCAGTGTACACCCCTAACTCTGGAACCTGACCTGCTGGCCAGCTCTTCACTCTGCATCCTCCTCTGAAGACTATCACTTGCTCTCCTCATGATTTAGAGCATTTAAACTCTGTAATGGTCACTTCCTTCACTTTGGATGCATATCAACTTTGTATTCCTATTTATATGATAAGTTGAAGATCTGCTTCCTTCTTTCCTTTTCTTCTTTTTCTTATTTTTCAAATGTTTCTTTAAAAATTAGTTTAAATCATTTCTCAGTATGAGTTTATAGATCATGTGGTTTACACATTTATTGCTGTGTATCAAGTTTAAAAGTAGGAGTTTTTATATTTTGTGAAACAAGTTGGAGAAACTTTCCATCTCATTTTGTGATCCAGAACAGGGTAATATGGCATTGAAATAGGTGTTTCTCTGGAAATGTGAGATTACTCAGCAATGAAACTGTTGGGTTCAAGAAATTGGCAAAATATGTGCCAAAAAATCAGATTTCTAGGCCTTTATAAGGACTTTGATGTAAATAAACTCGTGTCCAAACAACAACAAAGAAATAGAGCAAAATAAAGTAAAAGATTGTCAATTCTTATCTTCCCTATTATTTTTAATCTGTTGTTCTGTAAAATTAAATGACTTACATCTGGATTTGCTTACCTTATTTCAGAATTTAGGAGAAATTAAATCTTACTAAATTAGATACTGTGCTCATTGGTTCATTTATTCCCTGAACATTAATTGGACATCTGCTCTTTGGAATTCACTGTGCTGTTGCTGAAGATGTCAGGATTTTCATGTCTAGGAGCAATAGTATCACAAGGAAGATTGTGAGATATGCTAGACCAGAAGGACAAATAAAAAGAAAGAATGAAGAGGGTTGTGGTCCACATGAGTGCAGTAAAGTGGCAGTTAAGTGTAAATGCCTCAAGGCAAGTCTGTTCAGGGAAACTGCAAATTCATCAGAGTGACTGAAGTTTAAATTTAGCTATGTCACAGGGAGTTAGAACTTTGGGAATGGGAGCGAGGGTCAGCCCTTTAGATAGTGTGTCTCAGAGACTAAATCTTGGAATGCAAATTGGCCCTCGAATCCTCGATAAACAGTAAAGAAACTTCCCATTGGTAGAGTCCAAGGTAGATGTTCCAGACCCTTTCCCATCGCATTTGAACACAGTTTGCAAAGTAGTTGTTTTACCTATATCTTCTCAAATGATTTACTGAAAAATAAGTGTTATGTTCTTTTGAGCTGATCTGTGGAAACACAGTTGGCTGACACTCTTTCCTTTGGCTTGAGGAAGTCCAGTTCAAGTACATTGCAATAAAATTGTAATTTCTTGAATATAATTTGGCAAGGGCTGAGTGTTTGGTGGCTGTGAAATGAGTGGCAATTGGGATGTTGATTGAAGATACAGCTGGGAACAAAACAAAGGAGAATAACATAATAGTGTACAGCCCGTTACACAACTACTAGGTCATTTGAATGGCATTCAGATTGAAACAATTGGCTCATATTCAAACTAAATAACTTTCTCTCTGTTGTTTAGTTCTATTTGTTAAGTAGTAATTTTGACTCTTGTTATTCTGGGTCCTAAGTACCTCAGATTCCCTGAGAACTGCTCAATAGTTTCTTTAAAATTCTAGAAGGTTAAGGTAGCAATCAGCACCAGTAATGGTAACAACTTTCATTTACTAAAGGTTTAATATATGTGGAGAGGTTGGCTAGGTTCTTTGCATTTATTATCTCTGACCTTTCCAACAGTCTTGCAAAATGAAGCTAACTTTTCAGATGCAGAACTCAAGACTCAAAGTTTGGAAATTTCCCCAATATTGCATGCTAGTAAGTGAAAAAGGTTGGACTGTTGTAATCTGTGTAGATCTCAAACTGTCTCCACTCTTCCCAGCCTGAAGTAGTCTCTGTGTCTCCTTTTTAAGTGTTCTTCCCACTATTCATAATATCTCATATAAGATAAAAATAACTCTGTAGCCAACATTCTAAAAGCAGGCCTAAAGAGGGTGAAATACATGTAAATAGAAATAAAACACAATTTTGGGATTGTCAATTGGATTCATTTACTCAGGATCTTTCTGTCTTCACACTAGAGTTCCTTAAAAGCTGACTTTGTTCTGGCAGCTGTATTTTATCCATATGTAGCACAATACCACATTACAGGACCCTCCACCTCAGCCTTCCCAGTGTGTTTTTCTGTCAAATTATGTTTCTGGATGTGCTAACCAGCTCTTCTTCACAGCCTCTTCCACTGCCCCCAAAGGAAAAAATAAATCAGAATCATCTGTCTTCTCTCTAACTCAGAGGTTTCCTAGTCTCTGAAGATGACCTTTATTTGTCCCATCCCAACCGTGCCCCATCTTCACCCCATAACAGCCCCATTCAATGTAAAAGTTTACTTTGAAGAGTGAGGTTTATATACCTGATCATATCTTCTCCCCAGGTCCATTTGTGTAAATTTCCTTATAGTTTAATCTCCCTGGTCTTGTTTTTTTAACCTTGCTCATAAGCCATGCCTAGTGATGGAGCTACGAGGTGTGACAGTAGGATACTCAGGAAGCCTTCCCTTGCTATCCTCACCACCACCTCTTGCCGGCCTGTGTTAGATGCGCATACTCTGTATTTCTCCAGTGCATCCCCTTGTTAGTTGGATGTATTCATAAAATTAGAGAAGAGGTTTTTTTGAAACCTCACTGATATTTGCATTTTATTCCCTTTTAGAAAATAACAATTCATTCCTACAGGGTATTTATCATGTGGCAGACATAGTTTATCTGATTCATGCCATGTATTTCTTACAACAGACCTATGAGGTCTATACTATTATTATGCCCTGTTTAGAAATTAGAAACTAAAGCTCTGTCATTTATCTTCACAATAACCTTTGCTGTTTTCTTCCTTCTATTAGCTTTGGGTGTAGTCAGCTCTTCTTTTCCTATTTGTGGGCTATTATCCTTTGTTGATCTATGTCTATTCTTTTGCCAATTCCACACTATCTTGATTACTATAACTTTATAGTAAGTCTCAAAGTCAGGTACTGTCTATCCTCTGAAGCTGTTCTCCTCCTTCAATATTGTGTTGGCTACTCGAGGTCATTTTTCTCTACATATGAAATGTAGAACTAGTTTGTTGATATCCACGAAATAACTTTCTGAGAATATGACTGGGATTACACTGAATTTATAAAAATGGGAAACTCTGACATCTTGACAATAATTTCTATCCATGAAAATAGAATATTTCTCATACTTTTTATTCCTTATGATTTATTTCATCAGAATTTTATAGTTTTTCTCATATAGATCTTATACATATTTTGTTAGATTTATACCTACAGATTTCATTTTTGAGGTATTATGTCAATGGTAATGTGTTTTAAATTTCAAATTCTACTTGTTCATTTCTTTTATTAAGAAAAGTGATCAATGTTTGACCTTATATCCTGAAACTTTGAAAACAGGAAATCAGTAGAGATATAGCTTCACAACCAATCCAAGTATACTTTCAAATAATTCTCTATCACCTCACAGATAGTACAAGTACCTTAAAATAGCAAAGTATTTCTAATTTCTCCCTCCTGTCTGTTGTTATCATTTCTGCCATTCATTTCACTTATATATAAGCTATTATCATTGAATACAGTGTTGTTATTTTGAACAAATTGATATCTATTAGACAAATCAAAAATAAGAAAAATAAAAAGTTTTTATTTTACCTTCACTTGTGACTTCTCTTCCATTTTGTGGATCCAAGTTTCTGACCTATCATTTTCCTTCTTTTCAAAGCTTCTTTTAACATTTCTTGCAAGGTAGATCTACTGGCAAGAAATTCCCTCAATTTTTGTTTGTCAGAGAAAGTATTTATTTCTCCTTCTCTTCTGAAGGATAATTTCACAGGGTAAGTGTATTAGTCTGTTTTCATACTGCTATAAAGAACTGCCCAAGACTGGGTAATTTATAAAGGAAAGAGGTTTAATTTACACACAGCTCAGCATAGCTGGTATATTAGTCCATTTTCATGCTGCTGATAAAGACATACCTGAGACTGGGCAATTTACAAAAGAAAGAGGTTTACATTTCACTTACATTTCATGTGGCTGGGGAAGCCTCATAATCATGACAAAAGGCAAGGAGAAGCAACTCACGTCTTACATGGATAGCAGCAGGCAAAGAGAGAGTGAGAGCCAAGCAAAAGGGGTTTCTCCTTATAAAACCATCAGATCTCATGAGACTTATTCACTACAACGAGAACAGTATGGGGGAAACAGCCCCCATGATTCAATTATCTCCCACCAGGTCCCTCCCACAACAATGGGAATTATGAGATATACAATTCAAGATGAGATTTGGGTGGGGATAGAGCCAAACTATACCATTCTGCCCCTGGCCCTTCTCAAATCTCATGTCCTCACATTTCAAAACCAATCATGCCTTCCCAACAGTCCCCCAAAGTCTTAACTCATTCTGGCATTAACTCAAAAGTCTAAGTCCAAAGTCTCATTTGAGACAAGGCAAGTCCCTTCTGCCTATGAGCCTGTAAAATCAAAAGCAAATTAGTTACTTCCTATATAAAATGGGGGTACAGGCATTTGGTAAATACACCCATTCCAAATGGGAGAAATTGGCCAAAACAAAGGGACTATGGGCCCCATGCAAATCCAAAGTCCAATAGAGTAGTCATTAAACCTTAAAGTTCCAAAATAATCTTTTTTGACTCCATGTCTGACACCCAGGTCATGCTGATGCAAGAGGTAGTCACCCACAGCCTTGGGCATCTCCACCCCTGTGGCTTTGCAGGGTGTAGCTCCCCTCCCAGCTGTTTTCACAGGCTGGTGTTTAGTGTCTGTGGCTTTTCCTGGCACACAGTGCAAGCTGTCAGTGGATCTACCATTCTGGGGTCTGGAGAATGGTGGCCTTCTTCTCACAGCTCCACTAGATAGTGCCCCAGTGGTGACTCTGTGTGGGGACTCTGACCTCACCTCTCCCTTCCGCACTGCCCTAGCAGTGGTTCTCCATGAGGGCTCCACCCCTGCAGCAAATTCTTGTCTGGACATCCAGGCATTTCCATACATCCTCTGAAATCTAGGCAGAGTTTCTCAAACCTCAGTTCTTGACTTTTGTGTGCCCACAGGCCAAAGGGCACATGTAAGCCATCAAGGCTTGAGGCTTGCACCCTCTGAAGGAGCATCCTGAGCTGTAAGTTAGCCCCTTTTAGCCATGGCTAGGACACAGGGTGCCAAGTCTCAAGACTGCACAAAGCAGTAAGGCACTGGGCCTGGCCCACAAAACAATTTTTTCCTCCTAGGCCTCCAGATCTGTGATAGGAGGGGCTTCCATGAAGACCTCTGACATGCCTGGAGACATTTACCCCACCGTCTTTGTGATTAAAATTTGGTTCCTTGTTACTTACGCAAATTTCTATAGCTGGCCTAAATTTATCTGCCAAAATGGGTTTTTCTTTTCTGTTGCATCATCAGGTTGTAAATTTTCCAAACTTTTATGCTCTGTTTCCCTTTTAAACGTAAGTTCCAGTTTTGGATCATCTCCCTCAAGTTCAAAATTCCAGAGAACTCTAGGGCAGGAGCAAAATGCCTCCAGTCTCTTTGTTAAAGCATAGCAAGAGTGGCCTTTGCTCCAGTTCCCAATAAGTTCCTCATTTCCATCTGAGACCACCTCAGTGTGGACTTCATTGTCTATATCACCATCAACATTTTGGTCAAAACCATTCAACAAGTCTCTAGGAAGTTTCAAACTTTCCCACATCTTCCTGTCTTCTTCTGAGCCCTCCAGATTTTTCAAACTTCTGCCTGTTATCCAGTTCCAAAGTCACTTCCACATTTTTTGGTATCTTTGTAACAGCACCCCACTCTCTGTGGTACCAGTTTATTGTATTAGTCCATTCTCATGCTGGTATGAAGAAATACTGAAGACTGAGTAATTTATAAAGGAAAAAAGTGTAATTGACTCACAGTTCAGCATAGCTGGAGAGGCCTCAGGAAACTTAAAATTATGGTGGAAGGCTAATGGGGAAGCAAGGCACGTCTTCACAAGGCAACAGGAAGGAGAAGAGTGCGTGCAGGGAAAATATCAGATGCTTATACCTTCAGATCTCATGAGACTCACTCATTATCATGAAAACAGCATGGGGAAAACCACCCCCATGATCCAATTACCTCCACCTGGTCCCACCCTTGATATGTGGGGATTGTGGGGATTACAATTCAAGGTGAGATTTGGGTGGGGACACAGAGCCAAACCATATCAGTAAGATTCTATATTGGTGGCTTTTTTTCTCTCAACACTAAATATTTCACACCACTCATATTTTGTATGGTTTCTGAGGAAATGTCAAATGTAACTCACATCTTTGCTCCTCTGTAGGTATGGTGACTTTTTTCCTCTTTTAAGATTTTTTTCTTCATCTTTGATTTTCTGCAATTTGAATATGATATGCCCAATTGTTCTTCTTTCTCTTTTTTTTTTTTTTATTTTGTTTGGTGTTCTCTAAGCTTTCAGGATCTATGGTTTGGTGGCTGCAATGGACTGAATGTTTGTGTCCTCCCCAAATTCTTATGTTGAAAAGTAATCCCAGTGTGATGATCTCTCTCTCTCTCTCTCTGTGGCTCTCTCTCTCTCTCTCTCTGTGTGTGTGTGTGTGTGTGTGTGGGCATGTGTGTGTGTGTATTTGTGTGTGTGTGAGTTGGAGCATGCATTCTGCACTCAGTCTGGCAATTTACAACTCTGCCTATACTTTCCCTTCTCCTTGTACAGAGCATAAAGGTGAAGCAGAGGTGAGAGATTAGGGGCTCTTGGGTAATTTTTTGAGCAGCTCTCGGCCCTAGGCATGCATATGGCCTTTTAGATTCCCAGAAGTATGTGGTAGTTTTTCAAAGCCTTTATTCCATAAAGCAAGTTACTCTTTTCTTCCCATGCTTTTTGTTTGTTTATTCTTTGCTCCAACTGTTATCCCTTGCCTAGGGTGGCAGTGACTAATATATTTGCCTTTAAGTGATTTTGACACCTGCTACAGAGTGTTCCCACCCTAGAAGAGCTGTGATTTAGGAAAAATAAAGAGTCTTCTGAGCCCATCTTTCACAGAGTCAGCAGACAGGCAAAAACAACTACAATTCCCTGAGCACAACATCTGTTTTCCCTCTCTGGCATGAGGAATCCAGATGTGGAATGCAGACTTCCATCCTCAAGGCCACCACCGACTATAAAAGCCAGCGATAGTTAAAATTCCACAAACGTCTTCTACCAAGATTGTGCCACCTTTTCTTGATTAACCATTCTCCCTGGTTGTTGTAAACCTGTGATTAATTTCCAGAGCTCTAATAAAATTAATTCTGATTATTTCTGCCAGTGTATTAGAAGTGTTGTCTAAGAATAGACTTTTGGAGTTCTCTACTCCACCATCTTCACTGACTTCACTTCAATCCCCTATTTTTAAGGAGAAACAGCCTTAACTTTTATGATTGTGAAGTGGTTCACAATGTATATTTTATTTTTCACCACATGTTTGAAATGGCAATGGCAAAAGGCTTGTATATTGCTGGCTCAAGGAACAAAAACTAGCTGAATATCACTATGTACATAATAGGATTGTAAATAAAACTGAAGGTTTTTATGATTGATTTTTAGTTTTTCAGTATTCTTTCTGGTCTCACTGAATTCACACTTTGAAAGATAAAAGTTGTTTAAGAAATGTGCATTCCCTTCTACAGCAATATTTAAATAATAGAGCATTTAAATACATTTTTTTCATACAATCATACATTATTTTCTTCAAGTCATATCTCCATCAGTGTTAATATTCTTGGATTAATAAGTCATTTAAAACTTTGACCCAATAAATATAGAGCTATGTGGTTTGCAAAATGTCACACAAAATTAGTAATGGCATTCATATTTTAACTTACATCCATAATCACATAGCTTATGGAATGGTGAACTTCTTAGTTTTCCTTGGAAATCTATGATACACCTACCAGGAGAGCAGAGCCAATTTACATAAATCAAGCAACTTGTCTAGAATACCATTTATATGCAATTATTTAAAAAAATAAAATCTTTCAAAATATTGATTTCAAAAATAGTAATATATAATTTATGATGGCATTTAGCCTTCTGTGTGTACACTAGATAGCAAATTAATAATGCCCATTCTTACAAAGAATGCATATTGTGAATACTAATGGGAGTCCCATTAGAATTAACATGTACATTTGCTTTCATTGCATGAAAAGCTGTTTGTGAAAACTGAAATTTAGGCCACAATGCTGAAATACTGCATGGATCTAAGCCACCTGCTATCCATGTATATGATATTATTCCTAAAGCAATATTTGGAAATTTAAGAGTTTGGTATATGAGCATTGTAGGGGTAGTTCCCATTATAGTAAGATTATTTTTGAATCAAATGTGACTGGTTCATGATGTGGTCCAGTGGTGTATAAAATTTATTTTAGAGAAACAATTTCTTTGGACCAATGCATAAAACAGAAGCTAAAATTTCTTTTTTTGACTTCCATTCATGTGACCATACTGATTAAAATTCTTCCAACCCTCAAATTACTAATTTGTTTTTAGCCTTTGCAGATGGGGAGTTATTCATTTTGCAAATAAGAGTTACTTGTCTTTTGAATTTCATTTTACATAGCATAATTCTATATAGCTGGGAGAACTTTCTGTAATTAATTGCAGAAAACTAAGGGTAAGTAAATTTCTTAACAAAAATCTTTAAAATGATATGGCACACTGTTCTTTATAAAATGAAAGTGTGCTGAATATGATGTGTGTATATAATTTATTTTAAGTCAGATCATCCCACACATATAATCTAAAATTTATTTATGTAGAATAAAATAATTTTACTTCCCTGTGATTGAGTTAAATTTTTTACCTGATTATTTAGCTGGAAGTAAAAATCATTAAATGACTGAGGTAATAAAGAAAAGAATGAATTATTGTCTTCTATTTTGTAGTCTTTGCTAAGATATTGTGAAAATAACAAAAATTCCACAAATTAGAATTCCATTAAATTATCTTGCACAATAATTAACAATGCTCCAAATAGACTTTAATATGTTGATACTTAATTTGAACAATCAAATAAGATTAAATAACATACATTATCTTTTGAAAATGTCTCCATTCCCAGTGTGTAGGACAGCATAAGGCATATTATCAATACTCAGTGAATGTATAAGATAGGCAAATCAACAGATTAATAGCATTATATGTTGAATTATAGTTGAAATTTTGTGTTGAATCACATGCTGTTGGAAACTGGTTATTTTTGCTTGAAATTTCTATCAATTCTTTAAACAGAATATTAACTTAATCAGCTCGTCACATTATCCTTCCAAGCCAGATAATAGAAAAAAAAATTACTATGTAGAACAGATGTATACTTTTAAACTTTAAGAACAATAAATGTCCATAGAATGTGAGAAGTGAACAGGGACCATAAAGGTACTAACAATCAGACACACTTTAAATCCCCTCCTTGCCTTGTTGTATTCTCTAAAATAAGGAGTTTCAGGTAATGGCAACAATTCAGTCAAAAAACTCAGAACAAGCATTTAGAAATTATACTTCTGGACTGTGAGGTCAGTGGTTGGGTTAAAAATTTGATGTTAAATAATCTTTCAATGTGGAGCAAAAGTAATGGCTATGTACATAAATTCCACTTTCTCTTTTGGTTTATGTAGTCCTGAAATGCCCAGAGATTTTTGCTGATTAATATTATTTTATGTTACTATTTTAAAGTATATTTGTTAAGTCATAAATTTCATCAGATACCTCATTTTGTGTTACTGCTTTGCAAGAGTTATTATTGTCATAAGAAATAGTGTTTAATTACTAATTATTATCTAAATTGTTCAGGCTGTTAAATGGATATCTGTGACATCTAAAACACTAAATAATAAGACATTAAAGTTCAAAAGGTGCAAGAAATAAGCATGTATATTGCTTTGTCCAATGTGATGAAGCCTGTCACAATTCCAATATTTTTTTGACTACCAAAGTGGAAAGAACAGGTAAGAATAACTAAAAACTATGATTCTTCATATTATTGCTGATATCTAGGGTAACAATGCTAATCAGAGATTTCCATTTTTCATCATTCTAAAAATTGATGCTGGAGTTTTATTTTCAGGTTATACTCATTTTAGGACTTTTTTTAAGAATAACTATTTTGAGTTAATAGTTAGTATACTCAATGGATGGTCTAAGATTTCAAATCACTCACATCAAGTCAGTGTTTCAAAACTCTCTGTCTAAATCACACACATGTCTATGTATTTGTGTGTGTATGTGTTAGTGTGTTTATTAAATAATGAACTTTATATTGCCATCTACTTGCTGTTTGACTTCAAGTAAATTAAGCTATGTCTCTGAGTCTCAGTTTCCTCATCCATGGATCATAGTTACTATCATACTGCTTTTATGAAGACTGAATGCAATAATGTAGCAAAGATACTACTATCATGATGGCTATGGCTGAGATCATGCCATATGTTCATCAAATCCATGTTCATTTTCTTTTCCTGAGTACAAAGGAGAGCTACATTTCTCAGCATTCCACAATACTGTGTTATGGACAGAGGAATGCAGGCAGAAGTGTAAAAGTGATATTTGCCACTTCCAAGCCTGTTCAAACACCACATGCAAATACCCAGTTCATTTTCCCCTCCCATGGTAACAATGAATGGCCAGCATTACCTTTAGTGCAGCTGCAAGTTGGCAGACCCTTCATCAGCCTGGTTCTTTCAGACACTTTTTGGAGCAGTTTTGGTCATAAAATATGTGCAAAAATAAACATTTTTAATGCTGATGCAATAAGGTCTTGAGTTTTTTTTTTTTTCTAAATATGGTAGGATGGCTTATCATATCCTGACTAATAGAGTGGACAATATTCAAATATTATTTCCCTTCATTGCCTTTTTTCTTGGATGAGGAAAATTAAACCTAATATTTTAATTAGGTTATAAGTATTCCTTTAACATAGGCACTGTATTAGTTCATTCCTGAATTGCTATAAAGAACTACCTGAGACTGAGTAATTTATGAAGAAGAGAGGTTTAATCAACTCACAGTTCCACAGGCTATACAGGAAGCATGGTTGGGAAAGCCTCAGGAAACTTACAATCACGGCAGAAGGGCAAAGAGGAAGCAATCACCTTCTTCAAATGGTGGAGCAGGAGGAATAGAGTGAAGGGGGAAGTGCTACATACTTTTAAACAACCAGATCTCATGAAAACTCACTCTCATGAAAACAACAAGGGGGAAATCCACCCCTATGATCCAATTACCTCCCACCAGGTCCCTCCCCCAATATTGGGGATTACAATTCAACATGAGATTTGTGTGGAGACACATAGTCTAACCATATCATTCCCCTCCCGGACCCTCTTAAATCTCATGTCCGTCTCACACTTTAAAACCAATCATGCCTTTCCAATAGTCTCCCAAAGTCTTAACTCATTCCAGCATTAGTCAAAAGTCCAAGTCCAAAGTCTCATCCAAGATAAGACAAGTACCTTCTGCTTATGAGCCTGTAAAATAAGAAACAAGTTTTTTGTTGGTAAAAGCTCCCATTCCAAAAGGGAGAAATTGGCCAAAACCAAGGGGCTACAGGCCCCATGCAAGGCCAGAACCTAGCAGGGCAGTCATTAAATCCTAAAGCTCCTAAGTGATCTCTTTTGACTCCATGTCTCATATCCAGGGCACACTGATGCAAGGGGTGGGCTCCCAAGGCCTTGGGCAGTTCCACTGCTGTGGCTTTGCAGGGTATAGCCCCCACAGCTGCTTTCATGGGCTGGGATAGAATGCCTGCAGCTTTTCCAGGTGTGCAGTGCAAGCTGTCAGTGGATCTACCATTCTGGGTTCTGGAGGATGGTAGCCCTCTTCTCACAGCTCCCCTAGGCAGTACCCCAATGGGGACTCTGTATGGGGACTCCAATCCCACATTTCCCCTCCACACTGCCCTAGTGGAGGTTCTCCATGAGGGCTCTGCTCCTGCAGCAGACTTCTGAGTGGACATCCAGGCATTTCCATACATCCTCTGAAATCTAGCCAGAGGCTCCCAAGCCTCAAGTCTTATCTTCTGTTCATCTGCAGGCCCAACACCATATAGAAGTTGCTAAGGATCGGGGCTTGCACCCTCTAAAGCAACAGCCCAAGCTGCACCTTGGCCCCCTTTAGCCACAGCTGGGGCTTGAGTGGCTGGGATGCAGGTGCCATGTCCTGAGACTGCACAGAGCAGCAGGGCCTTGGTGATGGTCCACAAAAACATTTTTCTCTCCTAGGCCTCCAGGCCTGTGACAGGAGGGGCTGCTGTAAATGTCTCTGAAAAGCCCCAGAGGCATTTTCCCCATTGTCTTGGCTATTAACATTCAGTTTGTCTTTACTTGTGCAAATTTCTGCAGCCTTGAATTCTTCCTCAGAAAATAGATTTTTCTTTTCTACTGCATGGTCTGGCAGCAAATTTTCCAAACTTCTGTGCTCTGCTTCCCTTTTAAATATAAGTTCTAGTTTCAAGTCATTTTTTGTTTATGCAAATTAGTGTAGGCTTTTTAGAAGCAGCTAGGTTACCCCTTCAGTGCTTTACTGCTTTGAAATGTATTCTGCCAGCTACCCTAACTCATCTCTTTCAAGTTCAAAGTTTCACAGATCTCTAGAGCAGGGGCATAATGCCTCCAGTCTCTTTGATAAAGCATAGTAAGAGTGACCTTTGCTCCAGTTCCCAATAAATTCCTCATTTCTATCTGAGAGCACCTAAGCCTAGACTTAATTGTCCATATCACTATCTGTCTTTTGGTCACAACCATTCAATAGGTCTCTAGAAAGATCCAAAGTTGCCCACATCTTCTTGTCTTCTTCTGAGCTCTCCAAACTATTCCAACCTCTGCCTGTTACCCAGTTCCAAAGCTTCCACATTTTCAGGTATCTTTATAGCAATGCCCCATTTCTCTTGTACCAATTTTCTGTATTAGTCCATTCTCACACTGTTATAATGAACTACGTGAGACTGGGTAATTTATGAAAAAAATGAGGTTTAATCAACTACCAGTTCCGCTGGTTGTACATAAAGCATGGTTGGAGAGGTCTCAGGAAACTTACAATCATGGCAAAAGGGCAAAGGGGAAGCAAGCACCTTCTTCACATGGTGGAGCAGGAGGAAGAGAGTGAAGGGGGAAGTGATACATGCTTTTAAACAACCAGATCTCATGAGAACTCACTCACTAGCATGAAAACAGCAAAAAGGAAACCTACACCCGTGAGCAAATCACCCCCCACCAGGTCCCTCTTCCAACACTGAGGATTACAATTCAACATGAGATCTGAATGGAGACTCGGAGCTAAACCATATCAAGCTCCCTTTTTAAAATGCTATTATTACATAACTAAAATATGCAAGAATATATAAAGAATAATATAGTGAATAACACATACGTTAAAAATAAATATTGATTTCTGGTATGAATATGTTTGATTAAGACAGCACTCCCATTCTCCTTCAGGAAACCATCCAGCAGGAGAAAAGCAAAACAGAAAACATAAATTCTATTTTCTACAAAACTCGGAAGCAAACTTCAAGATATTTTTGTGAGATGCTAAAACTGGAAATCAGGGGAGAAGAAAAGGAGGGAAGTCAAGGATAGATCTAAGTATTAAAACTCCAGCTTCAACACATCTCAGAAGGTGCCAACAAAACCATACATCCTCAAGTATGCTCCCTGAAGGCATGGAACATTCCCTGAGGGGCAAAATCAATATTATCTATTTGAAAAACAGTGTGTGAAAATGCGTGTTTGAGGGCAAGGGGAAGGCAGTATATATGTGTGTTGTCTGTGTATGAGCTGGGTGGTAGCATAATTATGCACATGTGTGTGCATGCTCACCCCCAACAACACAAACACACTGATTACCACACCTCCCTTCCGACACACACACAGTCAATCCAGTCTGCTTTAGAGCAACAAATGCAATGGAATCTATGAGGAATGTTCAGAGAAGTCTTGATAGAAACTGGAAAGAAGAAGGCCTTTCTATTGTGAAACAGTTACTAAGGAACCTCTCTACTTTGACCTTCCAAAATACAGAAACCTCTTGCAAATACCCAGTTCATGAAAGTCACATTTTTCAAAAAGTTACCATTAAAAGAAAACAAATGCAACAGATGTATAAAGACATGATTAAAGTATAAAATCAAGGCTGGGCATGGTGGCTCATGCCGGTAATCCTAGCACTTTGGGAGACTGAGGTGGGGGGATTGCCTGAGCTCAGGAGTTCGAGACTAGCCTGGGCAACATAGTGAAACCTCATCTCTACTAAAAATATAAAAAATTAGCTGGGCATGGTGGTGTATGCCTGTAATCCCACCTACTCAGGAGGCTGAGGCACAAGAATCGCTTGAAGTCAGGAGGCAGAGGTTGCAGTGAGCTGAGATAGCACCATTGCACTCCAGCCTGGGCGACAGAGCAAGACTGTGTCTCAAAATAAATAAATAAATAAACAAACAAACAATAAAATCAGGAGTATCAACGTTCATTAACTTATAAAAGCACTCACTAGACATGTGTTGCCATAAAGCAGAAATTAAGTGTGACCAAATATTTTGTAGTGAATGTTTAAGAAAATTCAGCTTTCTGACACAAGACCCAAGGCAGAAATACAAGAACTCAGGGAAGAGGTGACCCAATGACAGTATGAAATAGTGAAGATAGCAGAACTGAGAAAAGAATCAGCAGGGTAAATGAAACCATCACAGAAAAGAAGATGCAATTTATTATGTACCCAATAGAACGCTCAAGAAGCACAAAAAAGAAACATTGAGGATATGAATGATAAAAGAGAACATTATAAAATGGAAACCTATGCCAACCTAAGCCAAGTACAAAAGTATCTCACATAGCTGAACAACTAGTTAATTTTTGCAATGAGTGGTTTTAAGCAACCAAAAATGGAATACGATGTTAAAATACACAAATTGATACTTTGAAGGTTATGTATCTAATAAAAAACTAGAATAAGTTTAAAACTTACTAGCTTGTTGTTATTGATATTCAAATATCCCTGGACTTTTGTATTTTTATTTTGTTAAATATATATTATGTGGAGGTAGATACACAATTTTAAATAAATGTTTAAAATAAATACAGATGCTTTATTTTTAGTGCAGCTTTTTTTTACATTTCCTCTTTTGTTTGACCCTCCTTTTCCTTTTTTCTTCTCTCTCCCCCTAAATCAGTATATATCCCCTTCTTTGCCTTCAATATGATTAATATATACAGGAATATAAGTATGTCCTGTATAAATAGATATATATAGCTATGTATATAAGAATGATTCATTTTTGCTACTGCTGATTTTGTAACAATGATATCACACTGTACACATGTGTCAACAACTTGCTTTTCTCACCCAATAATAACTCACGGAAAGCATCCAACCCCACTAAGTTCTAATTCATTATTTTAAGTAGCAATATAATGACTGACATTATGGATATGCCATGAGTAATGTTAATATTTTCTTAATGACAATAGATTTACTTTTTTCTAGTTTTTTTTTTTTTTTTTTTTTTTTTTTTTTTTTTTTTTTGCCGAAAGAATTGCAGCAATAAATAGTTCCATACATTTGTCCTTATGTGCTTTTATTTCTATGGGATGGATTTCTAGGAGTGGGTGCACGTATTTTCAGTTTTAATATATGTTGGCTTTCAAAAAGGCTTTAATGTATCACAGTTTTACTACTAATTATGAAAGTACCTCTTTCCTCAGTCACCTTCAACAGTAGAAATTATAGTCCTTTTTAATTTTAGCCATTCTAATAGGTAGAATGGTACTTTATTGTCACTCTAATTGGCATTTCTAATTGTTACTTCCGGGCAATTTGAGGATTGTTTCATATGTCTGTTGACTGTTTTGGAATTACATCTCTGTGAAATGTCTATTTACATTATTTTCTAATGGATCACATGTGTTTTATTTCTTGTCAGTTTGTTAGAGCATTTAATATTTTATAGAAATTAACTAGTTGTTAATTGTGTTACATTGTGTTTTCTAATACTTGTGAATTAGCTTGGTTGATGATATCTTTTGTCATACTTGATTTTTTAAAAATACTTTTATCTTTTCTTTTATAGAGTTTTTACTTTCAGTCATGATTAAAGTTGATTAAAGTCTTCTCTGCCATTGCTTTCTTTGGAGGATTTCAAGATGGTTTGAAGATTTTTCTTGTTTTATTTTTACATTTAAATTTATCACCCATCTGGAATCAATGTTAATTTACGATGTGCAAAGGAGGCCTGCTTTTATTTTCTTTCAGATATATTTTAGATTATGTCCCCCACTATTCATTGCTACCAATTTTACCACTGAATTGAACTACTAGTTTTGTTATATATCGTGTTCTTAAATAATGCTACATTTCTATATTCTCTATTTCTTTCCCCGCTGTCTTTTTCTACATTGTGAAAAACATAATCTTATAAGTGCTAAATACCTACCCCATTCCTGTTAAGAGATACTCAATTGTTACAATCAGAGAAGGACCTCAAGCTCAAAGAGAAGAAAAGTTTGCTTCAAATACAGTGAAAGATTATACGAATTGACAATTAGTGATATTTGTTGGGCAGTGGTGTAGTGGTGGCTATATAACCTGGGTCTGGTCAAATAGCATACATAAGGGTCTTCTATATGGCACTTATGGAAAAATCCTATTTTTTCTGTGATTAAAAAAGAGAGACTCAGCTGGCTGGATATTTTTGGATATTTGACTCTATAAAGCAATGCCAAACTGGCTTGAAATAATTGACTTTATATAATGTCCTTGCTGAGACCAGCTCGGTCAGGGTGACCCTAACCCAGTGGCGCTAGAGGAATTAAAGACACACACACAGAAATATAGAGGTGTGGAGTGGGAAATCAGGGGTGTCACAGCCTTCAGAGCTGAGAACTCTGAACAGAGATTTACCCACGTATTTATTAACAGCAAGCCAGTCATTAGCATTGTTTCTATAAATATTAGATTAACTAAAGGTATCCCTTATGGGAAATGAAGGGATGGGCCGAAATAAAGGGATGGGCCGAAATAAAGGGATAGGCCGAAATAAAGGGATGGGTTTGGCTAGTTATCTGCAGCAGGAGCATGTCCGTAAGGCACAGATTGCTCATGCTATTGTTTGTGGTTTAAGAACACCTTTAAGTGGTTTTCCACCCTGGGTGCGCCAGGTATTCCTTGCCCTCATTCCGGTAAACCCACAACCTTCCAGTGTGGGCGTTATGGCCATCATGAACATGTCATAGTGCTGCAGAGATTTTGTTTATGGCCACTTTTGGGACCAGTTTATGGCCAGATTTTGGGCGGCCTGTTCCCAACATGTCCTAATATCTGTAATGACAAGTTATTCCTCATGCTTGTCTTTTACTATAGTTTTCATGTCTATTCTGTAACATTTGTTCTTCTGTATAAATATGTGATCATGTACCCTTGTCCCTGGTTCTCCAGATGTACATCCAAACCAAAGGATCTGGAATGAAAGTAAAAAACTAGATCAGTTTTTCTTGTCTTCTTGGTTTGAGCCCCAGTAGAGCCTGGGTTTTATTTATTCTTAGTAGCCTGTAAATTCAATCACCCAGTGACAGGCAATAGAGGTGAAGGAGATAAAATTTTGATGTTTCAGGTTCTAGGAACCTCTTTTAGATGCCTCCTTCATAAATCTCTTATTTTATGTCTATAGCACTTATCTGATTTTCAATTTATCAGTTACTGAATATATCTCATTCTCCTAAGAAGAATGCCTAGTTTCATGTGTGATATTAGTAGCATAAGTTATATTTCATTATTCCAAAATACCTGGTGAATACCCTACCCCCTGCAAAAAAAAAAAAAAATTCAAAAATCAGTTAAGGAGAATTTAGTTTGAGATCTACTGGTATTAAGAATATTTAACATCCTAATAGTAAAAGGAGCTATTAAGAGAAGTTGGGGAGGTTCCTCCAAATCCAAACAGGTAGGTCAACCAGTCCCTCCATTTTTCTATATATGTTCTTCTTACTTTTAGTTCTTTGTATTTGCACATGCCCACTTTTTGTAAACCAGTCATCCCGCAGTGCATTGTTTAAAATATGCTGACTGTATTTTATTGGTAAATCTTTTTTTCTTCCAGGTCATGGTAAAAACTGTCACAGCAAAATCACTTTACATTTGTTATAACTAATTTTTCATTTAGTATGTTATGGCGTCCTACAAAGAAGCATTTTATAACAGGTGTTTTTCATATATAAAATCAATTCCAATCCCTAAGAAAACTAAGTCTATACTCAAATTCAAGTTTACTTATCTTATGACAGGAAATAATGGAGCAATTTATATTTGTATTTTATTAGCTACTGAATATTTCTCTAACTTGTATCTGGAACTCTTAATGTTTTCTATATTCATAGTCAGTAATAGTTCAATAATATTTTATTCAAATGTTATATAATTACAATTCATTTTAATTTTTCTCTTAAAATAGCCTGGTCCATAAAGAAAAATATTGAACATTTAAAAAGAAAAAGAAAATATAACAATTTAATTGCTTATACCATCACTCAGCTCTAGAACTATTAAATTATAGTTAATCTTGAGTAAAGAATTCACAAATTAAGAAAGATTTATTATTTTAAAGACATTGTTCTATTGTCTTCAAGTTTCTATTAATGATGTTGAGAAGACTAATGCCATTCCATTTCTTCATCTTTTTTTACATAAACTCTTCATTTTTAAATAACTTCTGAGATTTCATATATTTTACATAAAATCTTATATTGATGTTGCTTGGATGGGGCTTTAAAATTTATTTTCAGATGGCCATTGGGCTTTTTCAATCAAGAGATCATATTCTTCCAGTCCAGGAGTGACCTACCTTCCTCCTTCTTTCTTTCCTTCCTTCTTTCCTTCCTTCCTTCCTTCCTTCCTTCCTTCCTTCCTTCCTTCCTTCCTTCCTTCCTTCCTTCCTTCCTTCCTTCCTTTTTTCCTCCCCATTTCATTCATTCTTCTGTTCATTCATTTTTAAAATAATTTTTGAACCAAGTTATATATTATTTTTCTAAAAATCCTGTTAGTTGGATGTAATTTGTTCACTGCTCTTATTTTCTTGCCCATTATCCATCGTTCTGTCATTATGATTATCTTGTGTGAATTTTTTTATGAAAGCATCTAAAAAAGACGGAAATGATCAGGAATGTTATAATAAAATAAACACCCATATGCCAGCCAGCCAAAATGGTGATTTCTTATTCTGCCCACCTTAAAAAATGGGTTTTTCTCATTTTTATTTTGATTGTCAGTTATTAATATATGGCATAACATAATCTTTTTCAACTATTCATATTGTTAAAACAGTTCTTTAGACTGTGATTTTGTTTGTTCTCTAGTTGACGGTATCTTTGATGCAGACAATTTTCTTTTTTATATGGTAGCCAAATTCATCTGTATTTTTATTTCAAGTTTGCAATTTTTGTATTTTGTTTAACACATCCTTTCATAATTTGAAGTCATAAATATATTCTATATTTTCTTCTCATTAACAATGTGAAAAATTTGCTTTTTGCATTTGAATCTTTAAGTCACATAGGATTTAGTTTTGTTTATTATATAAGAAAGAAATTATTTTGTTTTCATTTAGAAAATCAATTGTCCCAACACCATTAATAGACCATCTTTTTTCCAATGATTTATATGGTTATGTCTATAAAAAACTTAGTACTTGGATAATAATGTGAATGTAGTTAATGCCACTGAACTGTGCATATAAGCATAGTCAAACTGGAAAATTTTATTTTACATATATTTTAGAAGAGGTAAAAAGGTATATGCACATCTGATCATGGGCCTATATGATAACTCTCTGAATCATTCTGAATCATATATACTGTTTTATGTATATCTATAAATATTAATATGCATATGTATTTTCTGCATCAATGTCAAAGTTAATTTATTAAAGTATTTTTAAATTTCATTAGATTCAATTTCTGTATGTATAGTCAACAATTCCATAAACAAAAGAAGGAAAAGATATAACATATTAAAAAATGCTTGTATAACATGAGACATGTTGCCTTTTAAAGTAGATTCCTCATGGTACATATCTACTAGTGACTGTTAATGTTCTGAGCCATATTTGTTTTGAATATGAATTTGTGTACACACACACACATATATACACACACACACATATAATCACAATTGAATGGAACAGATCTTAAAGAAACAAACTATGCAAATAAATATGTTTTGGGTTTTTTTTCTGTTTTCCATCAAATAGACAGTACAGGAAAAGAACTTAGTTTTTTTGGTTAAACCTAATAAGCATTAGTTATTCTTTTGAGAGTTGAATCTCCCAGATCTGGTACATACTTTAATATATCACTTAGTTAATGTTTGTTACTGTTGTTTAATTTTGAATTGTGTCTTTTGACAATGTTTCATAGGCTGATTTTCCCAATAAAGGAGCGTTACTTAGTTCATTTCTCTTCAGTCTTGATGATAAACTTTTCATGGCATCCTTGGCTTTTCATACAATTTTTTCAAAAGCTTGTAATCATTGTGCTCATCCCACTCAGTTCTCAGGCTATCCTGCTTATTTGATTTAATTGAAACCAGAATTGTGTGATAATACTAATGCTTGTGTCTGTCAGATTCTCTGGGCAAGTCATTGAGCTCCTTGTTTCTCTTGATTTCCTTGTAATTGTGCTCCTTTATCCTGTTGCATGAAGCTAAAGCACTAGGTTTATAATTTTTGTTAAGCTTCAGGGCTCTATTTTTTCTGGGATAATATAGTTTCCACGCTGGAGCCCATGAGGTGAAGGACAAAGGTTCAGGCTCAAATGTGTTAAAATCACTATGAATGTTGATAGAAAAGGTAACCTCAACTTGTTTTTGCTGTGATGTTTAGATGTATTTATCTAGTTCCATGTAAAAGGTGATGGGAGTTATTGTTCATTGTAATTCCATTGAATTACTAGATTATTTGGGGAGAATCATCATGTTCACAATATTAAGTTTTCATTAATAATCATGGCATCACACCACATTCGCTTAGATAATTTTATGTCCTTTTACATCATTTATCATTTTGTAATTTTTCCACAAAGGTCTCATATATCATTTGTTAGATAAATTATTACTGAGTGTCATATGGTTTCATAATTCATGCCAGACAATTAGCTGATTTAAAAGTTGATATACAAAACTGAAACAATGGTTTAAACAAAGGAAAATGTAGTTATTTATTTCTTTCATATCAGTATGTTTCAAAATGGTAGCTTTATATGTAGTTCTTGTCATAACTACATTTGTCATACGTACATACCATCCACGCCATCATTTCCTTATTTTTAAGTTTCTGTTTGCATTTTTTAAAAAAATACTCAAAATGGAAAGTTGTTGCTATCACTAAAAACAATGTTCAATGTGTGAAACCCATTAAAATAGATAAATAACCAATAAAATTAGGGAGACAAACCCAACTGTTTTCCTCTTAAAATCAAAGTTTGTACCATTGGTGTAGTTTTGAATATACTGGTTTATATGAATACAAAACATTCATGGGACTTTAATGAAGTAGTAGCTGGCTGTTTGATTTTGTTACAATTGCATCTATTGGTTACTGACTTTTAAAAATATGTATTCAAAATACATACTGATATGAGTACTTACTCTCTGCCAGTCACTTCTAGACATTTTGCTAATTTAATCATCATAGCAACTCTATGGGGCCAGATGTTATGTATTGTATGATATAAAAAACTTTGTCACAGATTTTTGTGAGAATAGTTATGTGCCTTTGAGACCATTGTATAAAGACAACAATAATTGGCAAAATTAATTCCCATGGAAATTCTTCCTTTCTCTGATGACTACACTGAATAATTGGAATTGACAGGTATTTCTTTACTACTAATTATCATTATTACACTCTCTCACTACTTTCTCTGCAGTCTGTTATGTCAAGACAATGAATAATAGTTTCTTGTACATCTACAGTGGGAACACTGGAGCTGCCACTTTGGTTGATGATTGGATAATTCTTTCGTGTCTCTTACTCCTTCTCTTTCTAATACTGTAGAAAACACGATGACAATTATAAATACTTCCCCATGGAACTTTCTTCTTCAGATTAGAATTCTTCTGATTGGAAACAAAAGTAATTAAAGGTTAAAGAACATGTGATTCTACTCTTTCTTTCACCTTTGCCTAAAGCCTTCAGAAAATGCCAAGGATTTTTTCTTTGCTTATTTACATTTGGCTTATAGGCCAACTATTCCAAATTCCATACGACTTTTACAGAGGCATGGATTTAGGTATATATCTATATATAAGTATGTAAATACATATTTACATACGTTTAGATTTATATCTATATATAGATATATAAAATTTGCTTCTAAATTTCCAAGATCTTCTCTATTCCAGGTAGGGAAATGAACTGCCCACATTTTAAAAAATGATCATTCCTGTCTTTTTGTTATTTTCCTTAACATCTTCAAAGATAAGACAGATTAATTTAAAGTATTGTTGTGCTAAAAGCCAGAAGATGTTCTTGTGTTTCTGTTTCACTTGGATATGTATTAAAGAAAAACATTACCAGATTTCTGTCGTTGTTGTTGCTTGGTCTTGTGTGTTTTTTTAAGTGATTATTTAATAGTTTTTATTATTGTTTTTCTTAGTCCTTATTGTTAAAAGTAAAATCATTTTTATTATAATGTTTTACTTTTTTGTCATACACCACTGAAGCCTGTATCCAAACATGTAACTATTAGTCTAACAGATCATATTTAAGGATGATGTAAAAAGATATTTTTCCATCTTGAACACTTTCATGTATTCAATAAGAGAACACATGAACACAGGGAGGGGAACATCACACACCGGGGCCTGTCAGGAGGTGGAGGGGGTAGAAAAAGGAGAGCATTAGGAGAAATACCTAATGTAGATGACAGGTTGATGTGTGCAGCAAACCACCATGGCACGTGTATACCTATGTAACAAACCTGCATGTTCTGCACATGTATCCAGAATTTAAAGTATAATTTAAAAAAAGGAAAGAATAATCTTGATCTCTTTCCTTAAACTTTATGAAAGTTATTCCTGCATTCTGATTCATATAATTTCATTAATCTTTATATAGAAGGGAACCAAGAACAAATTATAATTAGTGTTTACATTTTCATTGTCTGTCTCTTTGGAGTTTTGCAACCTGAAGTCTATTAATCAAATATATTTGTTCACAGTATGCACCATGTATTTTGGCTTTATTCCTAATCATCTTCTTCCCAGTCCAAGTGTCTGCTTCCTTGTCACTGTCAGCCAGTTGTGTTTTCTATGGAATACATTTTGTTTGACATAGTTCTACTTTTAGTTTACATTACTTTTTAAACCTGGAGTGTGAACAGCACCTTCTGTTCTTCATTCTCCCTAAAACAAATGTCTAAATTATTATATTTAAAATAAAAGGGCAAAATCTGCACTTTGCTAATAAGTACATAAAGTTGCCAGATGGTTTTATCAGTGTCTTAAATATTCTGGGTTTGATGGGTTAGTTATGCCTGAAGCATAAACATCAATTCTATATCCTGTCATGAAACTATTAGGGATGACCAAATTTCATCAGCATTGATCTGTGCATGTTAGAGTCTCAGAGGCATCTGACTTTGTAATTGGCACCTGCTTTTGATTCTACAAGAACTCCTAACAGCATAATAGTTTCCAAATGAAAACAGGAATATTATATATTTTAACAAAACGTATAATATTAATTTTTTGAAATTGCAACGTTCTTATTGTATTTCAGATGTCACAATAATAAATAAGCTTGAAAGGCAGTCAAGGTCACAAGGCCTGCAACTCTTAGGCAAGTTCTAGTGCTGAACTACATTCAGAGCCACTGGACTTGGGGGATATAAAATCTCCTGAGACACCAGCTGGCATAGCTAAAGGAGTGCTTATGCCACCCCTTCCCCAACCCCAGGATGCACAGATCATGACTCCAAAAGAGACTTTTTCTTCTGCTTATGAAGAGGAGAGGGAAGAGTAAAGAGGATTTTGTCTTGCATCTTGGAGACCATCTCAGCTACAACAGGAAAAGGCACCATGCAGAGTTGCAAGGCCCCCTTTCTAAGCCCTAGCTTCTGGATGACACTTCTAGACACACCCTGGGGCATAAGGGAACCTGTTGCCTTGAAGGGAAGAACTCAGTTCCAGGATAGAACACTGGGGCCCTGAATAACCAGTAGCAATACCTAGGTAGTATGGCATGGGACTTGGGTGAGACTGAGACTTGCTGGCTTTGGGTCAGACTCAGCACATACTCAGCTGTGATGGCTACAGAAAGAGACTCCATCTGCTTGAGAAAATTGGAGGGGAAAGTAAAGGGGACTTTGTCTGGCAGCTTAGGTACCACCTCGGCCACAGGAGTGTAGAGCACCAAGCAGGCTCTTGGGGTCTCTGATTCTAGGCCTTAGATGTTGAATAGCATTTCTGGACTTGCCCTGGGCCAGAAGGGATCCACTGCCCTGAACAGTGAGTCCCAGGCTGGGCAACACTCACTGCAAGCTGACTGAAGATACCTTGGATCTTAAAGGAATATCAGTGGTAGCCTGGCAGCACTCCTCATGGGCTTATGGTGGTAGTGCCCACAATGTGAGGTCAGTTTCTTTTGGCTAAAAGGAGAATTGCTCTGAAGTTTCAGAAGGCTTAAATTTTTGTCTTGTTTTGACACTAACTTAAATCTGGCAAATCACTAAAACAAACTTCATATTTGAGGAATACTACTGAGAACCTATTAACCACTCCTGTATCAACCATGAATGCACTAGGCAATGGTATTTTAGCTACAGAATGAACTATGTATCTCACACTGCTGATACATGAAACACCTTCTAGCTGATAATATCCTATGAATAATAAAACTGAGAAGTGGGTCATCTGAAACTGTGATAACATTACTTTCTAATGTCCACTATAATAAAATATTGTCTTCCACTACAACAAAAAAAGTAGAAACAAACATTTTTACAATTTTAATAATATTGAGCAGAGACTGATGTATGAAGAAGAAATGATTTCATACTTGTCTGATTGAAGTGTAAGTTTCTTTCTGTCTCACTCTGTTGCCAGGCTGGAGTGCAGTGTCTTGGCTCACTGCAACCTCCGCCTTCTGGGTTGAAGCAGTTCTCCTGTCTCAGCCTCCCGAGGAGCTGGGACTACAGGCCACCACACCTGGATCTCCTGACCTGGTGATCCACCCGCCTCGGCCTCCCAAAATGCTGGGATTACAGGCGTGAGGCCCACTGCGCCCGGCCCAAAAGTTTAATGACTTGGTTTATTTATTTTTGCATTGATATTTCTATTAATGACAATGGGATAAAAGCTAAATGTCCATCAATAAGGTATATCACAGTGTACCATTAATACTCTGCAGTGGTTAATAAGTTTGTGGTTGATATATGTGAATTGATTTGTGAATATAATCAAGATAACTTATTGAGGAATAAAAAATAAGTGCAGAATGATGCATTCATATTATGTTTTAACACATCATCCAATTTATGCTAAAGACAAATAAAGCTATAAATCCATGATACATGTCTGGCGTATCAACCTGAGAAGGGGAAAGAGTATGGTAAGTAATGTTCAAGGAAGACTTTAGGCTTGTCTTTAAATTGATTGTTTTAAATGAGAATATATTAATATATGCACACATTTTATGTGTGATTTGAATTTAATAGTATTTAATTAAAGTAATGACTTTTTTCCCATTTATACAGTCACTGACTTATACATAATACAACTGTCAACATGCTTTAAATATATTAAAAGGATCTGCATTAAGAAAAATACTAAACTGTATAGTGAGGGCCATGGTACAATACATGAACTCTGTTTTTGAAATATAGATATTTTTATATAATTTCCATTATCCTGAAATTAATTAAAGTTAATTCCTTTTATGATTTGGAGGTATGGAAATGAATGTCTCAATGAGAGACTAAATTTCCATTGAAAGAAGAACAAGATGAAATACTAAAGCATATGTGTCAAAAGAGAATCAGTGGTGACTTGCCCTCTCATAGATCAAAACATCAAAAAATAAGGAACTGAATATGACAAAGCAGAAAGTCTAGATATATGTATGAATAAATACGAATATAGACCATTACAAAGATGGACTTTCAAAAGTGTTGGAAAGGATAAAGTATTTCAAAATTATTTGCAGAGAAGTAAACATATATTTGAGAAAAAAAATTAGAATAGCACCTCGTACCTTACAACAAAGTACATTACAGTTTATTTAAAAATTTAAAGATGAAAAGTAACCTGAAAACGATAAAATTTAATGTAAGTGACTATTAACTCTTATTTGGATTAAGAGTACATTTTAAAATATTAGAACAGATATAGAAACATAAAGGGAAAATTAATAAATTTGTTTAGATAAGAAAAAATTGGTTTATATATGAAAAAATATATAAAAGACAAACAGTGAGCTGTGAAAATGTATGCAACATATATCGTAGGCAAAGAATTACAATCCTTAATATATGTAAAGCTTTTACAAATGGGAAATGCCAAAAAACAAGAAAATGCCTTATTTTTAAAAAACAGATAAATTATTGTGCAGAGGCAACACTACTGGACCCTGAAAATCTGGCAACAGAGTTATTTATATATTCATATATATCCATAATACATCCATATTTTACTATATATATTTAAGGTGTACAACATGATGTTTTTATATACATAGTGAAATAGTAAGTAATAGTCAAGCAAATGAACATATCTATCTTCTTGCCTAGTTACCATTTTGTTTGTGTGCTAAGAACACCAAAAATCTACTCTCTTAGCAAATTTCCAGTGTATAATGTAATAGTGTAAACATAGTCCTTACACTGTACCTTAGAGCTCTAGACTTGTTTATTCTATATAACTACGACTTTGTACCCTTTGTCTTACAGCTCCTCATTTCCTATGACTCGCCTACCCCTCGTAACCATGATTATATTCTCTTTGTATTTCATTTTATTTTTAGATTCCACATATAAGTGAGATCATGCACTATTTTTCTTTATCTGTCTGGCTTATTTCACTTGGCATAACATCCTCCTGGTTCATCCATGTTGTCATAAATGGTAGGATCTCTTTCTTTTTTAAGGCTGAATAATATTCCATTGTGTATATATACTATAATTTATTTATCCATTCATCAATTGACAGAAACTTGTTTCCATATTCTGGCTACTGTGAATAGTGCTGCAATTAACATGGGATTGCAAATATCTCTTTGATGTTCTGATTTCATTTCCTTTGGGTATATACCCAGCGGGATTGCTGGGTCATTTAGTAGGGATAGGGACAGGAGGAAGGGAAATGCTGGGCAGGAGAGGGAAGGTCTCTGGCTAGGGCCCGATCCTCAACCCTGGAACCATGGCCCAAAGTGAGAACTTACATCCTTGTTTTCCCATTTGAATGTTGCCTTTTCTAAAACAACCCATGGCCGGCCCCACCCCCAATCCTGTGCCCATAAAAACCCAAGGCTCATATGGCAGAGAGAGGAGAAGCAGCTGAATGCCAGAGACTACAGCTGGACATTGGGGAGAAGTGGCTTGACTTCAGAGGAATGGGCTTGAGGGCATAGCTTCAGAGACAGTCTGGTCAGGCAAGGCTGGACTTTAGAAGAAGATTACCTTCCTGCTCCGTCCTCTTTTCAGCTCCTCTTCCCACTGAGAGCCACTTTCATTGGCAATAAAATCCCCCACATTTACCATCTTGAATTCATTCATGCAAACTCATTTTTCCTGGACGCTGGACAAGAGCTTGGAGTTATGAGTATAGATGTAAAAGGCTGTCACACTCCACTGAGTTGTTAACACTTAAGCCATCCACAGGCAACAAAGCTAAAAAAGCACTGACTGTAATGCTCTCTCTGGGGCTTCTGGAGTCACAGGAACACTGCCCCCACCAGACACTGCTGCTGGGCCAGTATGAAGTTAATTCCTGCCGGTGCTCAAAAGGGCACATCCCGGCTCCTGTACCTGATCACCTGCATGCTCCCCCTCCTGTGAGGGGTTGATAGCTGCGGGCTGAGTAACCCCTGTCATGAGACCCACGTACGGGTCAGGGAAATATCCTGCTTCAGTAGTTCCATTTTTAATTTTTGAGGAACCTCCATGCTGTTTTCCATAATGGCTGCCAACAGTGTACCAATTTACATTTCACACCCTTGTCAACAATTATTTTATCTTTTTTTTTTTTAATTGCCATCCTAAGAGGAGTGAGGTGATATCTCATTGTGGTTTTAACTTGCATTTCCTTGATGATTATTGATATGGACTCCGTTTTCCATATACTTGTTAGTCATTTTTATGTCTTCTTTGAAGAAATATCTATTCATGTTCTTCGTCCATATTTTAATTGGATTATTTGGTGGGTTTTTTTTGTTGTTGTTGTTTTTATTGAGTTATGTGAGTTTCTTATACAATTTAGATTGTAAGCCCTTATCAGATGTATGATTTGCAAATTTACAAACTACAAATTCATATTTTTAAAAATGGATAAATGACATTGAAGTGGAAATACTATTGCACCTTGAAAATCTGGCAGCAGAATTATTATGCAGGGACATGTGGGCAAAGACCAAACTTGCTTCTTCTGCCTGCTGAAGGAGTGTCCTTGTTAGCACTGAGTTTTATTCAAGAAACAAAAAAGATCTATATGCATTCATTTAAACAGATATACATGGGTTACTAAGGTATATTCTTCTGATACAGTGATATAAACCTCTAGTATGGAAGAGCAGTGGTACAGAAATTATCCAACCATTATATTTAAAAGGAAAAAAACACAGTATGGAAAGTGTCATTGGCAGATGCATACATAATTAGCAAAGAAGGGGCCAGGGAAATTCAACCCAAGATACTCTTTATCTAATCCTGCTCTATCTAGTCACCTCACTTCTATTGAATTTATCTTTCCTGGCTGAATAGACGCTCAATTTATAGTGGCACTCAACAACGCATCTGAAATTCTGCACTTAAAGAGATGGGCTTGTTGTCAATATTCTTCAGCGATATGTTTAGGCTTTAGAAGGGGAGACCAAGCTGAAAAAGGAAGCAGAGAACTTTATGTGACTGAGGGAGAAAGTACAGCTCTGTATTCAAGATCTTTAAGTTATAAAAGGAGGTTTATTTGGTAAGGAAGTTGTCCCAGTAGGATTTGCCCACTCTTCTCTTACATGTGACTGGTTAGGCCTTGTGGACAAATATAGACAAAAGAGTCAAAGTTGACAGAGTCTAAGCATCAGTTCCTGGATTCCTTTATTGTCATTCCTAAAGCTATTGTGTATGGGACAATGGTTCCCGAATTTTAGCATGCATGGACTCACCCGATGGTTGATCAGAATACGAGGACCAAGAGTTTGCATTTCTAATACATTCCTAAGTGTTGCTGATGCTAAACAACATCAAGCTGATGTTAGTGACTGTTGCTTGTACTGAAACAACACTTTGAAACCATTTAATGTAGGATCCTCCAGAGGGATTTGGAACCCTCATGATTCAAACTGCAGCTCAGCTATATGTAATGGCTGCCTCTTATCATTACACTAGGTTAGATAATGCTAGCCTAATACTCAATCACTTTCTAGATAGGTAAGTGTTGAGGTTTCAGGTATGGAGAAGAAAAACCTATAGTTTGGAATACTTTCATTCTTGCTGACTCCGGTTTCTCTGGGTAAAAACAAACAACAACAACAAAACTAATAAGTGAGGCAGAAAACTTCCTGAAAGCAAAAAAAAAAAAGATTAATTATTGCTGTAAGTGTGAGCAATTCTATTTTGATATGTAGATTTTTTTTTTCTTTTTCCACCTTCCCATCTCCAATAGAACTTTGATTGTGGAGCTCTGGGTTGGTGCCAATTCATTAACTTTAAGAACAAATAAATGACATTTAGAGAACATAAATTTCTTCTTGAATCAGGTGTCTCAAAAGTAGAAAGTTGAAATATTATTTTCTACATGATGTAACGTGGGGAAAGTATATTTAAAACTTTTTCTTTGAATTCTCTTTTAAAACAATGAAGTAAATATGCACGAACCATGTTCTAAGACCCCAGGGTGGAGCTACTTTTATTCATTTGCAGGATAATACATAATTATCAAAATAATTAGTTAAAAATAATATCAAAATAAATCACTGGAAGTGTCAAATAGCTGATTTCTCTATTTCAGACATAGCTTTTGTGTAAAGAAGATGGCCTGTTGAGTCAGAGCCAAAGGAGGAGGTGTATAGTTGGCAACATACTTGACTTCATCAAGGCTAGGATCATGATATTGTTTTTTCTTTCCCTTGAGGTATGGCTTTTGAACCAAGGGGGCACAAAATCTTAGAACTTCTCTCCCTTCCCCATTTCTTTAGTAAGGTTAGGGAAAAGTTGTACACAATTAAACAGACCTGGGTCAGGCATGGGGATGATAAATGGGCAGCTTGAACAAGAGGGTAAATCTATTGTACGGGAAAACATAGGGAGAAACCACAAGGGAAGGAAAAAGACTGCCCTTGTGCTGGAAGTCAGTGTAGTAGAGCATGAAAAAGAAGCCTGACATGCTGCCAGGTCACGTGTCTCCATCCTTGTGCATGGCCAGATCTAACCAGGGAGACTCAGGTTGCTTTTTATCTTCAGACACATCGTGTTTGACTAATGATGATGAAGAGATTGACTGGACATGTGCACTTTGAAGCCAACTCCAGGACCCTTTGGGCAAGAATTAACATCAGGAACAACAGCAGAAAATGGAAACTACTAATATTTCAAGTAAAGGAATAAATTAGACACATGGTTTGCTATGACAATAGGACACATCAAAGTTAGTATATGAAGTCAGGAGTTGGAGTAACCAATTCTACTAGAAGGTAAAGAAACAAACCTTGGAAATGACAGAAGAGAAGTAGACTACTCAGGTGAACTGGGGACCTTTTGAGAAATATGTAACTTTTTGCTCTGGCAAAGTGATCAAAACTGATTCAAAAGGCACAGGAAATAATGAGCCAATGAATAACCACAAAAGATTAAAAATTAACCAAATAATGACCTCCCTTGTCAAAGAAAAATTGTACTGACAAGTTAAGCAGGTAAGAGTGACTTTAAGTGACTTTATTCAATATTACTCAAATTGGGTCAAGACTATCACAATAGGGAAGAGAAATTAAATTCAACTCCCCTGAAACAAAAAGCAGAAGAATTTTAAGTTTTGGGGTGAGCTTGTGGTAAAGTAGTAGAGGAAGTTAGAGGGAGCTTGGTCATTATGATTAGTCCATTTGTATTAGCTAATTGACTCTCATCCAATTAAACTCCTACCCTCCCACAGAGTTTGAGAGGTAAGGGTGCTCTCTTTCTTGATTAGTACATTTCAAATGGATAACTCCAGGGTCCTTAAGAAAGACAGTACTCGCTTGAAAAACAGGCAAGAGGTTGGAAGAGGATACATATCTGAAGTGGGGGGAGAAATAATTTACAATTGCAAATTTCCTAAAGTAAATGCTCTAAGAACAGGTTGATCAAGGGCCTATAGCCAGGAAGAAATCTGCCTAAATCAAGATGAGGGGATCATTAAGGCAGTGTTAGTCACTTAAAAAAAAAAAATTAGGCACATACGCTTTACAGAGTTCGTGATCCTTTAAAGATAAGGTTCATTTCAGTGTTCTGAGATATACAACAAATAAACATAAGTTTTCCAGTATGTTATAAGAAGTTAACGTAATTCAAATATTGGTTCTTAATTTTAACAAAAAAGAATATTAAAATAGTAAATGAAAGCATACCAATTAAACTTACTATCCAAACAATCCATCGCAATCACAGATAATTAATTCTAGAATTACAAAGTAAGTCTTAAAAGGAGAAAATCATGAAGTGATATAAAATTGTTTTAAGCAGCACTATTTGTTATAACCCCAAACTGTAAACAAAACAAATTTCCACGAAGAATAGAATGGATAAATTTCTGTACAATTATACAATGGGATACTTTACAGCAATGAACATGAATTAATTAGTAATGCTCTAACTTGAATGAATGTCAGAAACATGATATTCAATGGGAAAAGCCAATCATGTGAGTATACAGTAATCTATATTACTGTCAGTGATTTAAGGTTACATTTGAAGATGGGTGGTGTTGACTGGGAGAAGCATGGTGAAGGCATCGAGGGTGCTGGTAATGTTCTGCTTTTTTTTATCTGGGTGGTGTTTTTTTGTGCAAATTCACTGGGTTGTCCACTTCAGGTTTGTATCCTTCTATATCTTGTACTATATATTTCAAACAAAAGTTTAAACATATTTAGTATTAGTTTATTTATTATGACAGTTTTGGCATCCCATATACTTTTTCTAGAAATAATCTAGCCTAACAAATACATAAGTGTATAGTTGATAATGTTATCTTTTAGTTTTTATTGTTATGTCATATTTCCATAGTTATTTTCCCTCTTTTTGTCCATAGTTTATTTGTTTCTTTTTTGTGTTATCAGTCTTCCTAGAGGGCTACCTTAACATGCATTTCAAAACATTGGCTCTCAGTTTTATTTGTCTTCCCTAACTTTTTCTTTTTCATGGGTCTATCAGTTTCTGAAATGGATATGTTAAATATCAAAATGCAATTGTTGATTGACCTCTTTATCCAGGCACTTTTATCAAAAGTTGCTAACATAATATCTGAGGCCATACTGTGTGTTACTTATTTGTTTATGATGGTTTTATCCTATTGTTTTATTGTTCCTTTTATGATATACTCTGCTTATTCCTGAAGAAAAGTGTCTTTATAAATACTATTTTGCCATATGCTGCTATTAAAGTTTCTTTTTATTCACGATAGCATAACATATACATTTAAATTATTTTTTCCAACCATTCTATACTGTCTGTTTTATCTCACATGTGTATCTTATAAGACATATATTATTTCAATTTTCCAATAACAGATATTCAGTTTTTAAAATGGGAAGTTAAAGTTGTTTATATTAATTTTAATTCATGTTGTTTTGGAGTCTATTTATGCCATTACAATTGATGTTTTACATTTATTTTCTCTTCCCCTCTTTTGCTTTCCATTAAATAGACTAAATTTTCTTCTGATTTCAAAGTTTAATTCTGCTTTTATTCTTATGGTGGTTGTTCTTAACCTAAGCTGCATAATCATGTACGCTTACCCCTACTGAGTTCTTAAACTTAGTGGTATCATTTTCTCCCTAAAAAGGCAAATAATTTAGCATTTGGCCTCTCTATATGTCTAATCCCTAGTCTCTCACATTGATATAGCCTTGAGTTTATGTCTGGTTTATAATAAATATACTCTCTTTTTTTGTTTGCTTTAGCTATTTTTATCAAGGAGCAATAAATTTTACTGAAGCATTTTATCACATTTAGTTCTCTGGATTTGCTTTCCTTCTTACTTAATTCTTAAGCCAGTGTTGTTTTCAATGTTGGTCTCTATTAATATAGATAATCTTACAAAGATAATCAGTTTAATAGGAGACAATAGGTAGAAAAAGGAACACTGAGATGATGAAGAAATAACAACTTAGGCTGGGGATGAAGAAGGCAAAAGCTGGAATTACCAAACTTTGAAAGCTTGTTTTGGAAACAAGCCATTATACATAAAGACAATTGTGTAACTATAGATCAATTACAAACATAACAATACAGTTTAAAATACTATTAATAATAACATCAAAATAAAACATCTTGGAATTAATCTAATGAAATGTACAGAGAAATGTAAAAAACAAATAAATGGTGAAGAAAGGAGGACTATCAAATTCATAGATTGCTATTTCCAATATTGTAAAAATGTAAATTCTCTTCAAATTTATCTATAAATTCAATGCGGTCTCAATCAAAATCCTAGGGAGATATTGTTAGAATTGGTGAGTTGATTCTAAAATTTGGAAGGAAATTCAAAGGCCCAAGAATACCTACAGAAATCATTAAGAAGACAAAGCAAAGTGTAAGAGCAGACAAATAGACAAATTAAGTTGTCTATTAGACAGAATTAAATCTAGGAAAAGAGCAATATATACAGCCACATGATTTATGACAAAGGTGATACTGCTGTGAAAATGTTCACCTTGTCCATAAATTGAGGCAGTATATGGACAAACAGTAATGATTTTCACTTCACACCATAAACAAAAAAAGCCAATTCCAGATGGATTTCAGATGAATTTTACTTTTCAAACAAAAATATTTTAAAAATAAACTTTTAGAAGAAAATGTGGAAGAAATGTTTTGTGTATTTAAATCATGTAAGTATTTTACCAACATAACATGAAGAGCTCTAATCATAGAATAAATATTTTGTAAATTGAACTTCATTAAAATTAATAATTTCTGCTCATAAACAAAACAAAAATCACCACTGAGAAAATTAACAGGAAAGTGGCCAATCAGAAGATATTTGCAATACACATATCAGACAAAGGATTTATATTCACAATTTATTTTTAAATTCCTATAAGTAAATAAGAAAAAGAGAAACAACTCTACAGAAAAAACGGGCAAAGAGGTTGAACAGTCCATTCTAAGAGGATTTATTTATTTTCAAAGAAACCCATAATGACAGCAAAGAATCTGTAATTATACAAAGAAATAATGAATATATATATAATAATATATATAAACTTCATAGTAACATAGTTTATAACATAGTAAAATATGTACAATAAAGTTGTTACATACTTTTTATCAGTTCATACCAAGAATACCACTTCCAGTGGTTACAGCAGATTGGGATTACCTTTTTTTTTTTAACTGATGCCTAAACACCCTTTATTTCATACAGCTATGCAAATTTCAAGGCCAGTATATGATTGCAAAGAATTAAGGGATTACTTTTCTGTTGAATGGCCAAATATTTCCAAAAGGAAAGTTTAAAAACACCCAAAATCTTAGGGAAATAATGGTTATATTTTTTACAGGTAAGGTGCAATATTGCTCCTATATGAAGATCTACTAAAAAATTGTGACAAAAAAGCCCAACAGCTCAATAAAAATATGGACATATCTAAAAAGATATATTCTCCCCAATGCAAAATGTTTCCAAGCATATTAAAAGGTTCTCTGATTGTACCATGCAGCTGTGTAAAGGAATAAGAATGATCTCTCTACATTGAAACACAGTGGTAATAAAATATATATTTAAGTGATGAAAGCAAGATTCAGAATGGTGCAGAACAACACAAATAGAGGGTGTGGAAAATTCTCCTCCCCCCATCTATTTATCTCTCTCTCTCTCTCTCTCTCTCTCCCCCTCTTTCTGCAACAAGGAGAGAGGATAAAAATGAAAGTGAAATTTCTGTGAAAATAACTTGACTATGATTTTGACTATGGAATCATATGCAAAAAATATTTTCCTTAGTTACAAATGTTGAATCAGAACAGAAAAGAATCCTAAAATATAAAAGCAAACTGAAACAGATGTACTAATTGTATATGGTTGGTGGGATAGACACAAGAAGGAAGAAATTAAGTGATTTAAAAACACAATATTTTGACATACATTCTTAGTGGGATACATTCTCGTGACAAAAAATTAAATCCAGCTAATGAAAGCACAAGAGAATATGGGATTGGAATATCACTATTTTGCAATCTTTAGTGAGATAATAGAGCCAAATAACTATGGTCAATGGGTGGTAAGATGTTTAGGTAAAAGCTTGATGGGAAAATTTATAATGGTGGTGTCAGACTGATACACATGAACTCACTGGTCAACAATAGATACACTAAAACTTTACAAGGAGATTTTATGTGTCTCATGATATGATGCAATAGGAAGTAAATAGCACTTGAATGATGACTTACTTTTGCCTAAAAGTGAAATCTGAATAAAATCATGCCTCTATATCTCACTACAAGTTTACTGAAAATACAGCAGTAAAAGAAATGTTACCAAACCAAACTTGGGTCCACCCACTTGGTGCAGCAAAGCCAAACACTGACATAGGGATTGCAGTGAGAGAAAGTGAGGGATTTATTGCAGGGTGCTAAGCAAGGAGAATCAGGCAGCTAGTGATTAAGACTTGAACTCCCTGATGGCTTAAAGGTAAAACTTTTTTAAGGTGGGGAGGAAGAGGTTACACACAAAGTCCTAAATCAATACATGGAGGTTATTCATTGGTTTGACCTAAAGAGGAAGGATATCTCAAAGAAGGGTCTTACAACTCATAGGTAGATTCAAAGATTTTCTGATTTGCAATTGGTTAAGGAAGATAAGTTTTAATCAAAAATTTGTAGGCCACAGAAAAGAATGTTAGCTCTGTTTCATGTGTATGACTTCCTCTGGGTTCCTCAAGGAAGAACTTCAGAACAAAGAACACTGATCGGAATTCAGTCCTCGGTTCCTCCTTATCTGATGTCTATTGTGTGGGAAGATCACTTTGGTGAATGTCTGAACTCCTGAGGAACAACTCAGGTACATATGTTGTTATCTTTAGTTTCTGTAGGAAACCAAACATCCTGTGATTCTATCTTCTTTGTCTATTGTTTTAAGCTACTGTTACCTTCTTGCTTATGAAGTTGATCATTTACTTCTCAAGGTAGCTAGGTGCCTGGAATTTCTTTTGAAGGAACTCAAGACTTTCCTTTGTTTCCATGCTTAGAGATAGAGGCCAGCAGGCTCCTAAGACGGGGCCCTGGTCTGTCTCAGAAATAAGGTAAAGGACAACTTGAAAAAGCAACCTGCCAAATCCAGAATGCGGGACAGGCCACAAAACAAGTGATCATGTTTCCTCCTATCAAAAAAAAAAAAAAAAAAACTTAAAAAAGGAGGGGAGACTTACCATGTGAATTAGACTTAAGAAACAAAATCACCAAATGCCACATATGGACATTTTGGATATTGATTTGAAAAAAAAAAAAAAAGACAACTTTGAAAGCTTTGATGAAATTTGAGTCCATTGGTGCAATATGGATTAAATGGCACATGATATTAAGTAATTATTGTTAATATTAGTAAGTGTGCCAATAGCATTTTGGTAGGGTTAAAAGGCTCTTATTTATCAATGCATAACGAAGTTTTAATTCATTGAAATGACATATGCCTGAGATTTTCTTTAAAATACTTCAACAAAACAAACAAATGTGTATGGGATGAAGAATACATGAAACAATGATCAGCTTGGTAAGTGTAGACAGTGAGTGATGGGTATTTATGGAATTTCATCCATAACAGGATTATTTCTACTTTTTTGTATGCATGATAATTTACATAAAAATATTTACAAAGAAAAAAGCAGTAGTGCCTGAGAATATCAATGCTTGAGCCAGGCTGACTGGGTTCTTACAAATCCTGGCCCTATTGAAACAGGAGAGTTCCCTGATCCCCCTCAGAGGACATGCCACAGGGCTGTCAGGGCTGTGGCTTGCCTGTTCAGTAGCCCCCACTGCTCCAACACCTGAGGGGAGGGAGAGCATGCAGATGGACAGATGAGGAGCCCAAGTGGGTGTGTGTTACAGCGTGCCCTTTTAGCCCTGCTGTCTTTGGACAGCTTGAGTGTTAACCAGCTCAGTGGATGCTCTGCCTTTCTGCAAGGACGGAGGGGCAGTGTGACAGCTTTCTGTATCCCGAGCTTTTGTCCAGTGTCCCGGAAGAATCGGGTCACACACGGACTCGAAGAATGAATGCGGCAGTTTTGAATGATGGAGGTGGCTCTCAGTGGGATGGATGGGAGCCAGAAGGGTGGATGGAGTTGGAAGATGATCTTCCTCTGGAACCTGGCTGTCCAGCAGCAAACTCCTCTCTGACCATCCCCAGCCGAACTCCTCTTGGCATTCAGATGTTTCTCCTCTTCTCTCTTTCTCTGCTGCATTGTTCCACTGTCCGTCTGCTTGTCTCCTTGTCTCCTTGTCTCCTTGCCTGCTCGTTTGCTTCTGGAGCCTGGAGTTTGGGGTTTATATGGGTACAGGATAGGGGGCGCGGCAGGCCAAAAGGCAACTTTTTGGGCATGAAAACAGAAATGTCTGTCCCCATTTAGGGACCCTGGTCTCCAGGCTTGAGGGTGGGGCCTTTGCTGGGGAACTACCCTCTTCCAGCCAGTGTCTTCTTGTCTCCTGTCTGTATCACTACTACTTACCCACATTGCTATTTTTGTCAAAAGAAAATGATTTAAGTGACTTAAACAGAGGTTGAAAGACTGTTTATTTAACTGATGCACATGAGGGAGTATCTACAGACCAGGTAACTCCTCAATTGAAGCAAGGTCAAGATTTTATAAAATAGGGGGAAATTGAGTGCATATGCTGGAGGTTTTGGTTTAGGCAGCAGTTTTATACTTTAAGGGAACTCCATGGTTCAGGATCATTTCTATTTTCATCCTTCTTTTGAGGTTCTAATAACCATTAAAAACAGTATTTTTCAAGAACAGTTTTTGCAAGTCTTGTGGTTTATCAGCCAGTCAAATTTCACAAATATTAGAAAAAGAAAGAAAAGGTAACAAAGGTAGAAGGCAAGGGGAAAACTGGAGATCCTCTAAGATCTTCTATCATATTTATTTTAGCCCTTTTACGTCTTGCACTACTGCCTGTATTTATCATACCACAATTTGATCATTTGTAAAATGAGGATAATAATACTACCTAATTATCAGCATATTTGTGAGTTAATGTACAGTATATCAACATTTCACATGCTCCTTACCTACATACCTGGCATATATTAAGTGCTCTGAAAATGTTATTGTCCTGATAGTCTTCAAACAGGCATTGCTAGAATTTCATGTTTCTATCATGTGAATCCCAGTGGCTCAATAATCTTCATGGATGTATACATGTTATTTTCTCTCTTCTTCCAAGTTGTGACCACTTTCTCTGTTTTGGGTAGGTTTCAAGTTGTTTTTTGGATGTTTGTTTGCACAACAAAACCCTACATTTGGAAAATATAAAGTAATTACCTCAATTGTGAAAATAAAAATATAATGAATGTTCTAAAGATGAATCTATAAAACACCAAAGTTTGATAGTGAAGTAAAACATGAATTAAGTTCTTCATTTTATCTGCAGAGTTAAAAGTGCTGGGTGAGTGCGATCAAAGTGGGTACAGCAGCCTCAATATCCAGAGTATAATAAAGCTTAGTGAATCCTCAGTGAGGACAATTTGCAATGTTGGCAATTCAAAAGAAAACAGCACTCAGTAACTAATAGCTAAAATGTTTCAGTGTTCACTATTTATCAGGCTCTGAGCTAAGTAATTTATACAGCAGTCCCCACTTATTTATGATTTTGCTTTCCATAGTTTCTGTTACCTGAGGTCAACCATGGTCTGAAAATATTAAATGGAAAATTTTAGAAATAAACAATTTATAAGTTTTAAATTGCATACCACTCTGAGCAGCATGATGAAATCTCTCACAGTCCTACTCCATTCCACCCAGGGTGTGTATCGTACCTTTATTTTGTGTGTCCACGCTGTACAGTGTGTATCTGTACAATACGGAGCTCAGCATCTGCTGAGGGTCTTGGAACATATCCCCCAACGATAGGGGGAAACTACCACACATATTTTCTTCTTTATCCTACACAATAATTTTGTATAACTAATGCTTTTGACCTCTATTTTCCAGATGAACCCATTGTGACTCAAACAGATATAGTAACTAGAAAAATGTTTCACATTGCACCAGTAATTAAACACAAGAAGTTAGATCCTATGGCTTACATGCCTAATGATTACAACTTACCAATCTCTGATTCAAATATGTGCCTATAGAACATTGTTTTCAAAGAAAGGAAAACTTACTCTGAAGCTATTTTGTAAGCTTGTTACAGGGTATTGCACCTTATATTCTTTCTATTTTATGACTTTCTTTGGAGATAGTGATTTTCAGAAGTGAAAATGTCATTAGACAGGGTGGACAGTGCATGATGGTGTTGTCGTAGTTTTATTCAAAATTGTAAAGTTCTGTAAAATAAGATAATTAAATTATGGGGGCATATTAGTCATTAATGTAGAATACTTAGTGGAATAATCAAAAGTACTTATGCAAGACACTGGCTGGCTTTTTATCAAATTCATTATTTTCTTCTTCTACCAACAACTAGACTACATGTACTGCCTCCTTTGCAGTAAAGTGTGTCCATGTAAATGATTTCTAGCTAAAGATGTGTAAGCAGAAATTGAGTATGCTAATTCTAGGATTGGCCCCTAGAAACACCCCATGCATAATTATACATGCTCTTTTGCTTTCAGCCAGCTGAGCAGAAGAGTACAGTGACTGAGGAAACAATATTTTGAATATAGAGGAGCCTTACGAGAGAAGGAGCCTGAATCCTTGAATCAACACTTGAAAAAGAGACACCAGCAAATCACAGACATTACTTTTGGATATATGTATGAGATAAAACTCTAGTATATTAAGACAATAAGATTTTGGGATTCATCAATTATAGTGGATAATGCCACCTGAACTAATTAATACAGAAATTGATAATTTGAAGCAGGGTGCTATTTTAACAAAATGTTGCAATAAAAGAAGTGGCTTAGTCATTGGACAGTGGTTGGGCAGTTAAATCAATATTGCAGTGAGATCCATCTGGTGAAGTAAGAAAACATTTGGTGAAAATATCACTTGCAATAACTTGAATGGTAATGATAATGATGGGTTGACATTTATGTTTTGTTTTATATAAGATATTATTAGAAGATAAGATCAGGAAATAATTGGTTGGTATGCAAGCAGAAATGTTTAGCAAGTAGAGAAAGTTCAGACATTTAGGACCTTAAGGGCTAGAAAAGCCAACTTATTCTAAGCATCAAGGACTAAGAGGTATGAATTTAAAAGGCATTGAATGAAAAGCCCAATAAGACTTCTCAATTGAGCAACATAATTCAGTTTGGCAACCAAGATATGTTATCCAGCATTCTCACTTATTTTTTCAGAAGGAGTCAAGTTAGCCTACATTAAGTTGAGACATAAAGACATAGACACTGCTGTGCTTGATCTCAAAAAGTACATAAATAATAAATTATTTATAATATTTGAGAATATTCTTCCAATTTCAAGCTACCAATGTGATGTCAACTGGCTCCCAAAATTCCAAAAATTTAACAGTCAGTTCTTGAAAGCCAGTGCTGGCTGATTAAGGCACACCACAGGTGTGAAACCAAAGAATACATCATATTTTAGCTGTCTTGAAAACAACTCCTGCCGGGTGTGGTGGCTTATGCCTGCAATCCATACACTTTGGGAGGCACAGGCGGGCAGATCGCTTGAGGCCAGGAGTTGGAGACCACCCTGGCCAACATGGCGAAACCTTGTCTCTACTAAAAACCCAAAAACAATTAGCTGGGTGTGGTGGCGCCCACCTGTAGTCCCAGCTACTCAAGAGGCTGAGGCAGATGGTGCCACTGCACTCTGGCCTAGGCGACAGAGCCTTGCTCTGTCTCAAAAAAAAAAAAAAAAAAAAAAAAAAAAAAATTCTATATGGTTAAAGACATTAGAACAACTTTGATGTGGTTAAAAACACTAGAACTGGAATCAAATAGAAAATAAAACTGCTAGCATTCTCTTTTTCTGGTAATTAACCAAAAATACCATGATTCTTGATTTGTATGAGCAAGAGGCTGGTTATAACAACTATGTAGTACCTAAAGAAAGCATAATTCCCAAAGTCCATTTTGGGTAAAGAATAATGAAAGAGAAGGAACTTTGCGGAAGTCAGAGCTAGGAGCCTTATCTACTAAAAAATAAGATATTTGCTCCCCCAAAACAAAATCAGCTGTAATCAAGGAACTCTCCTAATTACCAGGGGGTGAGAGGACAGCTCACAATGCCTTCCTCTTGAGCTTATGTCATTACTGTGCGCCAGTACTTCTGGTTCTTTCTCATTTTTTCTTTTTCTAAATGGGGATGTTTTTGTAGTTCTCCTGTTCCAGCACTACCATTGTATACTGCACATTTAGGGAGGGAAGGAATTGTATTCCTTTCCTATTGCTGCTGTAAAAAATTGCAATACATAAATGTATTATCTAACCATTTAGGAGGGCAGAAATTCAATATGGATAGCACTCGAATCAAATCAAATTGTAGCAGGGTGGCACTTCTTTCTGGAGATTCTGGTGAGAATCTATTTTCTTGCCCTTTTCCAGCTTCTAGAGGCTGTCCACATGCTTGACTCATGGCCCCTTTCTCCATTTTCAAAGCCACCTGATGGCTGGTCGAAACTTCACATTACATCCCCTGACCTCCTTTCATCATTACAGCTCCTTCTCTGATGCAGACAACTATTCTGGCTCTCTCTTCCACTTTTAAGAGCTCTCATAATTACATTGGGCCCCTCAGATCTCAGACAATCCACGATCATTTTCTGACCTTAAAGTCAGCTAATTAGAAAGCTTAGTTCTATCTCAAACCTTAATTCTTTTTGCCATGAGACCTAACATACTCACCGGTTCTGGGGCTCAGGACATGGATATCTCTGGAGGAGGGATGGGGGCAGGGTATTAGTCTGCCTTCTACAGCGATCAACTTGTCTTCTTAGTTCATATATCTCCAGATGAAGAGGAGCTACAGGTAGACTGGACAAGAATTACTGCACATCTGGAAATGCTTGATTTTGATTTAGATGCAATGGCTGGTTGAGGTTTTGGGTTTTCACTTCTGGGCGTATTCTCTGTATAAGATATTTGATGACCAAAAGAATGAGCTGTCACAGTCTGAATAGCCACCCATGAAACTCAGTTTTTCTTTCCAAGCCCACAGCTAGAATAATACATTTCAAAAATTCCATTGCAGTCAGGTGTGTCTGAGTTCTTAACTGTGGAATATGAGTGGAAGTGAACTGTGCCACTTCCAGTTCTGGCCCGTAAGAAACTCCACTCATCAGCCTTCATGCACCATGTTCCCCCTCTGACTAAAGGCAAAGGAACACTGACTTGGGGGACTTTTTTGAAAATGGCATTGCTATAAACTAGAAAAAGTGTGGATCCTTAAATATTACTTAAAGCAGAACCTCTTGCAAGTTTGGAACACCCATTTTTTACTTTATGTGAATGACAAATGATCTTTTATAAGGTTAAGTTTTGAAGTTAACTTTTTACAGCTACTAGTGATATGTTTATTTATATGTTTACGAAGTAACATTGAGTGATCAGTTATAATCAAAATTGTGTACCCTATTATTTTATAAGAATAAGTACCATTAGTGATCATATAATCAGTTGTTTTTAAACAGTTTTAGAACCACTGACCGTTTCTTACATTAACTACCACATCTGTAAAATGGGTACCTGCCTCATGTGATTGATGTAACTACTAAGAAAGAAATTTAAAGCACTTAGACTAATGTTACAGAAACAAGAAAACTTTTTGTTAGTGTCTATTATTATTAAAATTATGAATATTGTGCAAAAATAAATATTGGTTATTTATACATATATAAAGGTACACAGAAAAGGAGCCAATTTATTTGGTTCACTAGAAATCATCACTTTATAAAGAAAAATAGACAAAAACTCAAGTAGAGCATGCAACACATGACAATTTCCTTCCTCATGTACCATTATTGTTCAGTTTACTATTCTCACTAGAAAAATCCCTTAATCAAGTATTGTTTTAAGCACATTGAATTAACAGATTAATTGTACCACTACTTACCATTCATACTTCAGCTCCGTGTCTCAATATATAAAGCATCCAACCAATTAATCTATCCAACAGCTATTCACTGAGCATCAACCAAGCTGTTATTTTCACCAGAAATTTTTGAAAAGTAATTTCCTTCTCATGACTCTTACTTCTAGTGTAACTGTTATTCTTTCCAAAGATTTTTTTCTACATCACTATTTATAATGAACATACAAATGAAGCATATAAAACTATACTCACCTTTGAATATTTACTACAATTTCTTGAGTTCTAGCAAATTGCATTTTAATTTAAGTATGCACACTGTCCTTTCCTTATTTTTAATATTTTCAAGTGTACTTAAAATATGCTTCATTCAAAGTATATGATGTTTCATATATTTTATATGTATACAACATTAATAAGACAGTTTTATCCAAATATAGCTGAAGAGGCATTTAGCAAGTTTACTTAATTAACATGGCCCTTTAGATAGAACTACAAGACTTTGGGATTTCCATTAAATGAAAAATAAAGAATAAAGAAAAAAGTACAGATGTCAATCAAACAGGTTTGTTTGAGCCACATGATGCCAGAAAATGATTG
Organism: Macaca fascicularis; assembly: GCF_037993035.2. Taxonomy (NCBI): domain Eukaryota; kingdom Metazoa; phylum Chordata; class Mammalia; order Primates; family Cercopithecidae; genus Macaca; species Macaca fascicularis. The sequence continues at coordinate 26,248,036 of NC_088395.1, forward strand.
AGCTGATTTTATTCTTTGAATTGACAATATGGAATTTTTACTATTGACTGGAACTAGCAGATGTTTTCGCATAATGTGGAGACAATTAAAGCATCCTGAGCAGATGAAACTCCTATCTTATTTTCAAAGATATGTGAAAAGGATTTGACAATTTCATTTGGAAATAAATTATATTTGACTACTGTCACTTTTTGGAAAGACTTCCATTCTAAGTCTTGTACTCTTTATTTGAAAATCTGATTTTGCACTCTTACTTTGGAGATCTGATTTTGTTCTTATTCTATTTCTAATAAATTTGAGAACATGCATTCTAATCCTTAGGTAAAATCCTTTTTTATTGCATTTCTTATGTACCATCACATCCTTTAGACTTGTAACAGGATATTACACTTATATATTGATTCCCTTGTTCACTTTATATATATATGTATCATCTATCATTCACAAGATATTGAACTAAGTACTGTGGAAATACACAAATGCCTTCAACATATGTTTAACGTAATAGAAAAGGTAAACTATGCCCATTTATATGTATAATTAATGAACAGGAATCCCCTTTGTTAAGGTTTATCATATTTGTTATTATTAGTACAATATCCTTTTTTTCTGCTAAGGTATGGTCTCCACAAATGCAAGAGCTATGTCTGATAAGTTCATGGCCCCAAATAATTACAAAACAAGTGTTTACTGAATAAATAAATGGTTTAATAAGTAAACTTTGCTTAACTATATTGATACTATATTATATTTAACATTTTGAATTACCTTGAATCGTATTTCGTATTTCGTATGAACGCTATTTAAGGAAGTTTTTCTACCTGTATTTTATGTACTTATATTTTGGGAAGAAATAAAATATGAATTTCAGGCTGTGAATAGTCAGTGAATCTGTTGTTTGAGTTGATGCTTGGTTTATCATGATACTAAAAATGTAATTATATTACAGGTTAGGGAATAGCTAACAAAATACTCAAATGACAATAGTTTGTTTTGAAATAGTGGCAGTTTTACAGTGACTTGCGCTAGATTTGTCATTACATTACTTTGAACCTTATGCTACTTTCTGCTCATGTATCAAAGTATGAAATGTTATAACAACACACTAAATAAATAAAAAAGATAGAAATGTAATGTTCCTTAGATAAATTGTTAATAATTTATATTCTAATTTTAGAGATAAGCTAAGAAATTTTATATAAAATGAACAAACACATTTTTCTTGACATTCTTATGCATGTTTATAAAATTTTAATTAGGAATTCGGATTCAAATGCTATTTTTTGCAGATGAAAAATAATACAGTGACATGAGCTAATTCTTATGTTGGTTTGTAATTTTTATTGGCTTAGTCAAAGAATCATAGTAATCATAGATAATATTTTTTAAAGGGGAGCATTTTTTGAGCTGATATATTGGTTAAGCTACCCCAAAAAATGCGTAAGTATTTGAATGAATTTGAGAAGGAAAAGTGAACGTTTAAGTTCACATCAACATTCATCTAACATTATAGATTTAGTTCACTGGTGATTGGGATACATAGAATTCTTATTCTCAAATAACTTTTAATCATAGAGCAAGAAACATGATTTGTAACATGACTTAATAATGTAAAGGGTGGTATATGTCTTAGAAAAAAGAAATAGGCCATTACAGGAATTCCAAAGCATATATATAATTTCCAATTAGGCCTATAGGAGGGAAGAGGAGTTTGAAATTAGTCAAAAGAATCAGTAGTGGGTATTAAGCATTTTTAAAAATAGTGGCCCATGTACCTTTTAACTCTTAGGCATAACTAACCTACCTTGATGATTGAAAGACATGGAATGTAATTGAAATTCATTTTCAGAATAATAAAGTGGTATTTAGGGGTTCAATTTTTAGTATTTAAATATAGTAAAATGAGAAATAGGGGCTCATATGTGATTCTAATAACACAGAGCAGAGGGAATATTAAGAGGCTGAGCTAAAATCTGACTCATGCTTTATAACCCAAGCCTAGTTTTTTTTTCTTTTTTTTTTTTTTTTTGAGACGGAGTCTCGCTCTGTCGCCCAGGCTGGAGTGCAGTGGCCGGATCTCAGCTCACTGCAAGCTCCGCCTCCCGGGTTCACGTCATTTTCCTGCCTCAGCCTCCTGAGTAGATGGGACTACAGGAGCCCGCCACCACGCCTGGCTAATTTTTTGTATTTTTAGTAGAGACGGGGTTTCACTGTGTTAGCCAGGATGGTCTCCATCTCCTGACCTCGTGATCCGCTCACCTCGGCCTCCCAAAGTGCTGGGATTACAGGCTTGAGCCACTGCGCCCGGCCTCAAGCCTAGTTTTCTTAAAGACACAGATTTTCAATTTTGGTTGTTTAAATCTCCTTTATAATATGAAAAATGCCCAAAGCTAAAGAGTAGTGTTAAGGTGAGATACCATAGGAAACATATCATGTACCACTAATTCCAATCTATCGATGACCATATTTCATTTAAGGAGCTATCAAAACTATGAATATCTACCTGCTCCAAAAACCAAAATTACTTTCCACATTATATGATAATTTTCTTTTTAAAAGATTTGACTGGCCAGGCGCAGTGGCTCACGCCTGTAGTCCCAGCACTTTGGGAGGCCAACGCACGTGGATCACCTGAGGTCAGAAGTTCAAAACCAGCCTGGCCAACATGGTGAAATCCCGTCTCTACTAAAAATACAAAAATGAGCCGGGCATGGTGGTGGTGGACACCTGTAATCCAAGCTACTCAGGAGGCTGAGGCAGGACTATCGCTTCAACTCAGGAGCCAGAGGTTGCAGTGAGCTGAGATTGCACCACTGCACTTCAGCCTGGGCGACAAGAGTGAGACTCCATTAAAAAAAAAAAAAAGAAAAAGAAAAAGAAAAAGATTTGACTAGACTTGATGATATCTTTCTGTTAATTTTGTGAAAATTTTTCACAATGCATGCAGTAAAGAAAAAAGCAAGTCAACACAGATGTGCTAACACTTAAAAAAAAAAAAAAGCATTTATAAATGCAACTGCTTGCAAGTTTGCTTTGTACAATAGTGGCTTACCAGATAGGTTTGGTTCTAGCAGGGCAGATAAAGTAGGTCCAAGAGGGTAATGTGCAAAAGGAAGAATGTGACTAGAAATGAAAAGGGAAGTGAGAGAACAAAAGAAAATTAAAACATACAAATAACTAGAAGAAAATACTTGATTGAGATGCACAATAGGAAAGAAAAACTAAATCAAAATTTCAAGTGTTGAGAATCAGGACAATTGACCCATCTATTCTGCATGGGGGTTATATGAAGAAGCAATTTCACCTTAAAAATGGAGGTGTTCATTGAATCTGGCTTGGAAGATCTTATTTAAAGAGTTAGACATGTAGTTATTCAAAATGAAATATGTGTGAATAAAATTGATTTTAAGAGAACAGGAAATTTTATTTTCAAATGTATGATACAGACTAGTAACCTCAAGGTGCACTTATAAGAAATCCAGAAGAACATTCAGTTAATACACACATTTATAACTTTTGGACTAGATATTATGATTATCAAAAGTTTTAGGTCTTTTTACACTGTTGGGCCAAGTATTTCTCTTTATGCTGGAGAAATCTCAATTGGAGTGAGGTCATGTATTATCTTTGCTTTTTTTTTTTTTGAGACGGAGTCTCGCTCTGTCGCCCAGGCTGGAGTGTAGTGGCACGATCTCCGCTCACTGCAAGCTCCGCCACCTCCCGGGTTAACGCCATTCTCCTGCCTCAGCCTCCCTAGAAGCTGGGACTACAGGCGCCCGCCACCACGCCCAGCTAATTTTTTTGTATTTTCAGTAGAGACGGGGTTTCACAGTGTTCGCCAGGATGGTTTCGATCTCCTGACCTTGTGATCCGCCCGCCTCGGCTTCCCCAAGTGTTGGGATTACAGGCGTGGGCCACCACGCCCGGCCCGTCATGTATTATCTTAACAATCATGATACCACCAGTGCACAAAAAGATTGAATTATTAGTGGTGAGACCCCTGTTGAAACAGTTCACGTTTCTCACTTCATGTGTTGGACATAAAAGGAAAAGTTGTCCAAGAAACAGCTTCCATGTTGCTGGCATGTAAACAGAAACCATCTGCATGGAGGTAGCTTAGGACCACAGCAACAAAAATCCAGATCTACATCTTCATGAAGGTTAGGAAAAAATTAACCCATTTATGCCTGAGGTTGCAATTTTTTAAATTTTTGCATGAGTGAAAAATCAGACCTTGGTGATGACCTTGAGAAGTAGGATGTAAATAACTCCCACACGCATAGCGTTCCAATAATGGAACACTAGGCATAAGTGGGATAAAGTGTCACAACTGTCAGAGGCAGCTCTAACTGACAAAATTCTTGCAACCACAGAGGGAGGGTCAGAGACTAAATAGAATACATTGCTGTCTGTTCAACAATGAGGTCACCCGGTATTTTTATGGCGAAATTAATTACAGGAGACTAGTCACTCCATATTTTTGTTATTATCATTATCACTATTATTATCTTAAGTGGTTAAACTATTATAAGCCTTAAGGTTAAAAGGTAAATTACTTCTCTGGACACCCTTTGCTTTAATTTAATAAAATTGAACATAGCTCTCTATACAATTTTAAGCATGACAACAATGCACAGAGGGTGTATGTAAAGTTTTATCTTGCTTGGCATGGCTCCAAACAGATAGTATGAACAGTGCCCTCGGTCTGTGATTACAGGAATGTAAACATTATACAACCTCATCTTCCTTATCATGATGAGGAGGACAATTTCAGCATAGCATTTAGCATTTTCAAGTACTTACAGCTGTAAGAGTATTTCTATTTTTACAAGGCTTTATATCAAATACAATTTTACCTTACAATTTTATAATGACAGTTGGTCAAAGTTTATAGTTTATAATTTCTGATGGCTCAGTGCACTGGTGCTTCTTATCTAGGTTATTAAATGGATATGGGATATTAAACTGAAGTGAGACAAATCTTGACAGTCCTAGGAAACATTTAGATATGGAAAGGATAGAAATTGGTATTTTGTAAGTTGAAACTTTAAAAATTACTTGTATTGTTAAAATTCCACTTTTCTTCTTCTCAGTATTTAATAAGGACTTTTATAATTGTTTAGAGTGTAAATACTTTTGTAATCAATTTTTAAATATTTGTAGTAATATTAGTAATCAAATAATACAGTAGGACTTATTCTGAAAATATTTAGAAAATCTCCTTTATCACTTTTCTTAGCCCATGTTAGAGTCCCAATATAATTATTCTTGAAGTGATTTCCAAAATTAAATATATATATATATATATAATCATAACTCCACATCTTGTTTGACTTTAGAAAAGAATATATTAGCTCCTTAATAGGACATTAAAAGTTTTAACTCATTTCATTATCTACATTCAACTGTCTCCAAATAGTTAATGGCCTTTACGTGTTACTTTGTTGGGCACCTTCATAATCATTAATATCTTCATATTTCAACTTCTTTTTCTATGAAATTACTTACATATCTTGATTTCTTACTGTACAGGATGAGGACATCAGTGTCTCTATATATTCCTCACCTTCCTCTCCTCTCTCATCTCCCACCATCTGCCACCTATAGATTTACATTTGTCAGGGTTGTTAAATCTTACATTTTCTTCTTCAGTCACAATGACAACATTTTTGCCTTGCTTGAAAATTTACATAACCTAAAAGTAAATTTGCTGTAAGTAAAATACAATGCAAATACTATGACAATGTTAATAATGCTTATTGGTCAATAAATAAATCAGTCAGTTTACCAGAATTACAATGATTTCTTTTGGATTCAATATATTCACCCTACACTATTTGAAGTAAACCATTTCAGGAATCATCATTATATACTGTATAACAGCATTTTCGTCGATGATGGACTGCATATACAATGGTGGTTCCATAAGATTATAATCTCATATTTTTACTGTACCTTTTTAATGTTGTCTCTTCACTTTGTTGATTGTTTATTTTTCTTTCTTTTTTTTATTGAGATGGAGTCTTGCTCTGTCTCCCAAGCTGGAGTGCAGTGGTGTGATCTAGGCTCACTGCAACCTCCACCTCCTGGGTTCAAGCGATCCTCCCACCTCAGCCTCCAAAGAATCTAGAATTACAGGTGCCCACCACCACAACGACTAATTTTTGTATTTTTAGTAGAGATGGGGTTTCACCAAGTTGGCTAACTGGTCTTGAACTCCTGACCTCAAGTGATCTGCCCACCTCAGCCTGTTATAGTGCTGGGGTTACAGGCATGAGCCACTGGCCTTATCACATTTTCTTTATCTATTCATCTGTTGATGAACACCAAAGTTGCTTCCAAACATTGACTATTGTCTCTTCATTTTGTTGATTGTTTCTTTTACTGTGCAGAAGTTTTTTAACTTGATGTGATCCCATTTGTCCATTTTTGCTTTGGTTGCCTGTGCTTACGATGTATTATGCAAGAAATTTGCCCAGTCCAACAACCTGGGGAGTTTCTCCAAAGGTTTCATTTAGTAGTTTCATAGTTTGCGGTCTTACATTTAAGTCTTTAATCTATTTTGATTTGATTTTTGCATATGGCAAGAGATGGAGGTCTAGTTTCATTCTTTTGCATACGGATATCCAGTTTTCCCAGCACTATTTATTGAAGAGACTGTCCCTTTCCCAACGTATGTTCTTGGCATTTTTGTCAAAAATGAGTTTACTGTGGATGTATGGGTTTATTTCTGGGTTCTCTATTCTGTTTCACTGATCTATGTGTCGGTTTCATGCCAGTACCAAGTTATTTTGGTTACTACATCCCTGTAGTATAATTTGAAGTCAGGTAATGTGATCCCTCCAGTTTTGTTCTTTTCGCTTAGGATAGCTTTTACTACTCTAGGTCTTTTGTGGTTGCATATAAATTTAAGCATTGTTGTTTTTTTTCTATTTCTGTGAAGAATGTCATTGATAGTTTTATAAGGATGGCACTGAATCTGTGGATTGCTTTGGATAGTATGGACATTTTAAAAAGGGTGATTTTTCCAATCCAAGAACATGAAATGTCTTTCCATTTTGTTGTGTCCTCTTCAATTCTGCATCACTGTTTTATAGTTTTCATTGTACAGATCCTTTACTTCTCTGGTTATGTTAATTTCTAGGTATTTTATTTTATTTGCAGCTACTGTAAATGGAATTGCTTTCTTGATTTCTATTTCAGATTGTTCACTCTTGTCATATAGAAATTCTAATGATTTTTGTATGTTGATTTTGTATCCTGCAATTTTAATGAGTTTGTTTATCAGTTCTAACAGTTTTTGGTGTAGTCTTTAGCTTTTTCCAAATATAAAATCATATCATCTGCAAATGGGATAATTTGATTTCTTGCCTTGCAATTTGGATGCCTTTTGTTTCTTTCTCTTGTCTGACTGCTCTAGCTAGGACCTTCAGTACTATATAGAATAACAGTGGTGAAAGTGGGCATCCCTGCCGTGTTCCAGATCTTAGAGGAAAGGCTCTCAGTTTTTCCTCATTCAGTATGATGCTACCTATGGGTCTATTGTACGTGGCTTTTATTATGTTGAGGCATGTTCCTCATATGCCCAGTGTTTTGAAGGATTTTATCATGAAGGGATGTTGAATTTTATCAAATGCTTTCTCAGCATCAATTGAAATAATTATTTGGTTTTTATCCTTCATTCTGTTAATAAGATGTATCATATTGGTTGATTTGTCTATCTTGAACCCTCCTTGCATCCCTGGGATAAATCCCACTTGGTCATGATTAAAAATCTTTTTAATGTGTTGTTGAATTTGTTTTGCTATTATTTTGTAGAGGAATTTTGCATCAATATTCATCAGTGTTATTGGCCTGTGGTTTTCTTTTCTTTTCCTTTCTTTTCTTTTCTTTTCTTTTTTTTTTTTGATGTGCTTTTGTCTAGTTTATATATAAGAGAAATACTGGATTCATAGAAAGGGTTTGTAATAGTTTCTCCTCTATTTTTTGGAATAGTTTGAGTAGGATTGGTATTAGTTCTTTAAATGTTCGGTAGAATTTAGCAGTGAAGCCATTAGGTCCTGGGCTTTTCCTTGCTAGACATTTTGTTGTGTTTTTTGTTTTGTTTTGTTTTGTTTTGTTTTGTTTTTTAAGACGGAGTTTCACTCTGTTGCCCAGGCTGGAGTGCAGCGGTGTGATCTTGGCCTACTACAATACAACCTCCGCCTCTCCGGTTCAAGCAATTCTCCTGCCTCAGCCTCCCCTGTAGCTAGGATTACAGGCACACGCCATCACGCCGGGCTAATTTTTTATTTTTAGTAGGGATGGGGCTTCACCATGTTGGCCAGGCTGGTCTCAAACTCCTGGCCTCAGGTGATCCACCCACCTCAGCCTCCCAAAGTGCTGGGATTACAGGCATGAGCCACCGCACCCGGCTGTTGTGTCTTTGATCTTGTTACTTGTTGTTAGTCTGTTCAGGTTTTGGATTTCTTCCTGGTTCAATCTTGGTAGGTTGGATGTGTCTAGAAATTTATTGATTTCTTCTAGATTTTCAAATTTATTGGCATGTAGTTTTTCATACTAGCTGTTAATGATCATTTGAATTTCTGTGGTATCAGATGTAACATCTGCTTTTTCATCTCTGAAATTATTCATTTGGGTCTTCTTTCTTTTTTTCTTCATTAGTCTGGCTAAAGATTTGTCAATTTTGTTTATCTTTATAAAAAACCCAACTTACTTCATTGCAGAATAATTTTCTTCATTTCAAATTCATCTATTTCTGCCCTGACATTCACTATTTCTTTTCTTCCACTATTTTGGGTTAGATTTTTCTCTTTTCTAGTTCTTTATCATGCACCATTAGGTTGTTTATTTGCAGTTTTTCTAATTTTTTGATGTAAACCCTTATAGCTATAAACTTAATTCTTAGTACTGCTTTTGCTGTATCTCATAGGTTTTGGTATGTTGTGTTTCCAAAGTCATATGTTTATTGAAATTTTTAAATTTTCTTCTTAATTTCCTCCTTGATCCACTGGTCATTCAGGAGCATATTGTTTAATTTCCATGTGTTTGTATAGTTTTCAAAATTCCTCCTGTTAATGATTTCTAGTTTTATTCCATTGTGGTCAGAAAAGATGCTTCTCCTCAGAAAGAAGGGTTCTCTTTTGGAGCTGAGGGCTGTGCAGTCTGGCAATGGGGAAGGAGTGGCACAAGCACTCCCTTAGCCACCTAGGCTAGTGTATTAGTAGATAATATACCCCCAAGTACACTGGCTCTGAGCCCAGCCCAGCACTGGGACTTGCCTAGGAATTGCAGTCCTTGTGGCCTAGACTGTCTTTCAAGTTTATTTAGAGGCCCAAGCACTTTAGCCTGTGGTGGTGCGGCTTGCCAAAACTTATATTCTGACTGCTTGATGGGCGATTCCCATCTGTCTAGGGCTGATTTAAATTCTCCTCTATGGGTAAGTGTCAGCTGAGTTCAGCCAGGTTTTGCTTTCCACTTTGACAGAGCAGAACTGAGTTCAATGCAAAGTTTTATAATTGCTGTGCTCTCCCTCTCCTAACTGCACAGATTCTCTGTGTCACACTGCCACTGCTGGGGGATGGGAAAGGGTGGCATTGGCAATTCAAGACTGCCTTTCCTACCCTCTTCAGTTCCTCTTTCAGTGGTATGAAGTTAAAAACAGTTACTGTAAATGCTCACCTGATTCACCTGATCTTTGGTTCTTATGAGGGTGCTTTTTTGTTTGTAGATAGTTGTCAAATTTGGTGTTCCTATGGTGAGCATGATGGTTGAAGCCTTCTCTTTGGCCATCTTGCTTGCCCCTTGTTCTAGAGTCCCAGAAACACTTAAAGTCATATTTCATGTTAGTTTCTTACACGTTTAAACAATGACTGCTTTGTAACATCGTTTTATATTTTCTGAGTATTCTAATTGATTTCACTTTTCCTTACTAAGCAAAAAAGAGAAGTGCATTTCTATCCCAAATGTTTTTCATCAAATTAGTTGACTGTACCCAATTAATTACCTGTCTCCTCCCCCGCAACTTGTTTTTCTTTCACTCTTCCCGTCCCAGTAAACAGAAACTCTGTTGTTTCAGTTTCTCATTCCAAAAATTTTTCTGTCAATCTTGGCTCTCCTCTTTTTCTTTCATATGCTTCCAATATAGCCAAAATTCCTATCAGCTGTACCTTTAAATGACATCTCAAACCTGACTATCTCTTGTCATTTTTATCATTAAAATCCTGTTGCAAGTAACCATCATCTTTCCTCCGAATTACTTTAATATTCCCTTCACTGTTTTTTTTTCTATTCTTTCTCACTACCAATATATTTTACATAAAGCACAATGATCTTATCAAAGTCATAAATCTTCTCCTATCTCACTCAGAATTAGATGCAGTCTCTTTTACAGCCTTAAGGTCCCCCAAGACATCCCATTAGGTTTCTATTTTCTTCTTATCCAGCTTGTCCTCTTATTCTCTCCCCTTATGGCTGCACTCTACTCTTTCATTTTCCCAAAACATTAGGTTTCAGCCCAAATTAGCTCTTAGAAGAGAACTTCTCTGTGCAATCTGCGAAAGATAACACTTGCTACCATTCACTCTTACACCATACATTCTTTTCCTTTCACGTCCTATCTAACACCAATGAAAATAATATGTTTGTTTACATTCTGTCTTCTACCACTAGAATATATGTTCCTTAAAAGTAGGTTCCCTTAGGCCGGGCGCAGTGGCTCATGCCTGTTGTCCCAGCACTTTGGGAGGCCGAGGCAGATGGATCATCTGAGGTCAGAAGTTCAAGACCAGCCTGGCCGACATGGTGAAACTCTGTCTCTACTAAAAATACAAGAAAGCCGGGCGCGGTGGCTCAAGCCTGTAATCCCAGCACTTTGGGAGGCCGAGACGGGCGGATCACGAGGCCAGGAGATCGAGAGACGATCCCGGCTAACACGGTGAAACCCCTTCTCTACTAAAAAATACAAAAAAACTAGCCGGGTGAGGTGGCGGGCGCCTGTAGTCCCAGCTACTCGGGAGGCTGAGGCAGGAGAACGGCGTAAACCCGGGAGGCGGAGCTTGCAGTGAGCTGAGATCCGGCCACTGCACTCCAGCCTGGGTGACAGAGCAAGACTCCGTCTCAAAAAAAATAAAAAATAAAAAAATAAAAATACAAGAAAATTAGCCGGGCCTGATTGTGGGTCCCTGTAATCTCAGATACTCGGGAGGCTGAGGCAGGAGAATGGCTTGAACCCGGGAGGCGGAGGTTGCAGTGAGCTGAGATCGCGCCATTGCACTCTAGCCTGGGCAACAAGAGCAAAACTCCGTCTCAAAAACAAACCAAAACAAAAAGTAGGTTCCCTTTCCCAGTCCCTTGAAATGTTTCACTCACTGCTGTGACTTTGGTCACAAAGTGTATAGAATAAGGTAGGCACTCGAGAAATGTATACTGACTGAAGGAAAGAATTATTTATGCGTTCGATTATATCCTATGAATTATACAATCTACTGGATGGTGCTTTCTTTTTTCCACAAAGACATCTATTCCGGATGCCTTCGTCTACCTGCTTCAAAAAAACTGCATGTTTGAGGCCTTGTGCATGTTGTTAAAGAGGATTTTCAAATCTAATAAACTGTGATTCATGTACAGTTTTCTGAATCTCATGCCTTTTACTCGTTATATCCTCATTTTGCTGAAGTACAACAGTGAGTAAATTGTCAGAAAGAGTGTTTCAGAAGTAAGCTACTTGATTCATTGCATTCTGAAAATATATTTGCTTTTCTGGTTAGAGAATCCTAGATTCTAAATGTTTCTCTCAGAACTTTTAAAACATTGCTCCACTGCATTCTGGCATTCAGTATTGTCCATTAACAAGTGCTATGACTTCTCTTTTCTCCTCTTGAAATTGTTAGTAACATTTCATCCTTACTGTTATAAAATCATGATATGTTTACATGTGGATCTTTCCTTACTTCTGTTGTGTTGAGCTCAGTAAGCAATAAAACTCTTTTATTCTGAAGTTCTTTTGCTGCTAAAGGAAAATATTCTTCTAGTATTTTTCCCTCTAATTTCTTGGTTTTCTCTTTCTAGAGAAATAACTAGTGGGTATTGTACAACTTGAATAGATACTCTACAAATTATATATTTCTCATACTTTTCAAAGCTCTATTTTTAAAGCTATTTTCTAGGAGATATTCTCAACCTGATTTTTTATCTCTTTGCTTGTTTTATTTTAGCAATCGTATTCTTAATCACTATGGACTCCACTTATTCTATCATCTTTGCCTTTTTATAGCATCTTGTTTTGATAGAGCTTTATTATTGCTAATTTCCCATATACGTGAAAAATTAACTATTGTCTTGGACATATACTTTTATTTAGATTATATTTACTCCCTTTTTTTTAAGTAAAAGGGTTTGTTGATGGGGACCCAGAAATAATTGACTTTTATGTTAATAAGGTTAACTCTTTAATGATGATATCTCTTACTTAATGTAAAATTGGATAAAAAGCAAAAAGCCATGATTCTTGCCTCCTCTGACTAGGTGTGTCCCTTATTCTGCATTACTTTGAAAAACCACAGAAGTTTGGGGTATCTCCATGGGGAAAAAGGAGAGTTACTGAAGGGTCATGTCTCCTGGTCCCCCTCATTACATATATTTTTTTTCACTGCCTCTTTGATTATTTGATGTTAAACTAAAGTAACTTAAGCTGATTTGCAGTTGTCATTCTCATTCATAAAAATTTGTTTGATCTACCTCATTTAACATACACGGCAGGATTAGCCATAAAATTGTCATGATTTAAGTGGGGTGAAGGGAAAAATGAATAGTAGTCTGAGAATTCTACACATTGTGAACTGAATCAAATCTCTGGCACTCAGAAGACAGCATATGAGCCACGGAGTGTCACCAATAGGAAATAGGACCTCAGGACTGGGTCCTGATGACAGCAGTAACTTTGCATCCAAATATTTCTGTGGATTGTTGCAGGTACTTGGATATTCCAGCCATGTCCAGCAAACTAGGGAGGTCAGATTTACTCTACTTCTCACTGTCACTGGGCTGGTGTTTAACAAATTGAGGAACCATATTTTTTTGTGTCTATTTCCCTTCTGGGTCCATACTTTGGCTGTATACAAGCATGAGAAAGGCTTTTCTAACTGCAGTATGCACTTAGACTTTAAATGGTGAAATGTAACGCTTTTTTCACGTATACATTCTTCTTATTTGTTTCTTTCACATAAATTTTTAAAATTTTACATTCAGGGTTTACATGTGCATATTTCTCACATGGATATACTGTGTAATGGAGGGGTTTGAGCTTATAATGTACCCATCACCCAAATAGTGAGCATTCTATCCCATAGGAAATTTTTAATTTTTAAAATTTTTTATTTATTTTTATTATACTTTAAGTTCTAGGGTTCATGTGCACAAGGCGCAGGTTTGTTACATATGTACACATGTGCCATGCTGGCCCGCTGCACCCATCAACCCATCATTTACATTAGGTATTTCTCCCAATGCTATCCCTCCCCTAACCCCAACCCTACGACAGGCCCCAGTGTGTGATGTTCCCCACCATGTGACCAAGTGTTCTCATTGTTCAATTCCCACCTATGAGTGAGAACATGCGGTGTTTGGTTTTCTGTCCTTGAGAGGTGTCAGTCGGCCCCTTCTCAGAGATGTCTCCCAGTTAGGCTACACGGGGGTCAGGGACCCACTTGAGGAGGTAGTCTGTCAATTCTCAGAGCTCAAACACCGTGCTGGGAGAACCACTGCTCTCTTCAGAGTTGTCAGACAGGGACATTTAAGTCTGCAGAAATTTCTGCTGCCTTTTTTTCAGCTATGCTCTGCCCACAGAGGTGGAATGCACAGAGGCAACAGGCCTCACAGAGCTGCGGTCGGCTCCACCTAGTTCGAGCTTCCCTGGCCACTTTGTTTACCTACTCACTCCTCAGCAATGGCAGACGCCCTTCCCCCAGCCAGGCTGCCGCCTGGCAGTTCAATCTCAGACTGCTGTGCTAGCAGTGAGTATGACTCCGTGTGCGTGGGACCTGCTGAGCCAGGTGTGGGATATAATCTCCTGGTGTGCCGTTTGCTAAGACCTTTGGAAAAGCACAGTATTTGGGTGGGAGTATCCCAATTTTCCAGGTATGGTCTGGCTTCCCTTGGCTAGGAAAGAGAAATCCCTCAACTCCTTGTGCTTCCCAGGTGAGGCAATGCCCCACCCTGTTTTGGCTCACCCTCTGTGGGCTGCACCCACTGTCCAACCAGTCCCAATGAGATGAACCAGGTACCTCAGTTGGAAATGCAGAAATCTTCTGCGTCAATCACACTGGGAGCTGCAGACTGGAGCTGTTCCTATTTGGCTATCTTGGAACAGAGTCAGGCATTCCAATAGGTAATTTTTAAATCCTCATCCCCTCTCCCACCCCTCCTCTTTTTGGAGTCCCCATTGTGTACTATTTCCATATTTATGTCCATGTTTATGCATTGTTTAGATCCCACTTATAAGTGAGAACATGATATGATTGATTTTCTGTTTCTGAATTGTTTCACTTAAGGTAATGGCCTCCAGCTTTATCCATGTTGCTGCAAAGGACAGGATTTCATTCCTTTTCATATCTGTGTAGTATTTCATGGTGTCTGTATATCACATTTTCTTTATCCAATCAACCATTGATGGACACTTTGGTTGATTCCATGACTTTGCTATTGTGAATAGTGTGGCAATAAACAAAGAAGTGCAGGTGGCTTTTTTTTTTTTTCTTTTTGGAGACAGAGTCTCACTCATTTGGCCCAGCTGGAGTGCAATGGCATGATCTTGCCTCACTGCAACCTCTGCCTCCCAGGTTCAAGCAATTCTCCTGCCTCAGCCTCCCGAATAGCTGGGATTACAGGTTCATGCCACCTCGCCCAGCTAATTTTGTAGTTTTAGTAGAGATGAAGTTTCACCATGTTAGCCAGTCTGGTCTCCAACTCCCGACCTCAGGTGATCTGCCTGCCTAGGCCTCCCAAAGTGCTGGGATTACAGGCATGAGCCACCATGCCCAGCCAGGGGGCTTTTTTATATAATAATTTTTTCCCTTTGGGTAGATGCCCAGTCACAGGATTGCTGGGTCAAATGATAATTCTATTTTGCATTATCTGATAAATCTCTATACTGTTTTCCATAGAAGTTGCACAAATTTATATTCCCACATTCCCACCAATAGTGTATAAGTGTTCCCTTTTGTCCTCATGCATGCCAACATCTGTTGTTTTCCAACTTTTTAGTAATAGTCATTCTGACTAGAGTAAGATGATATCTCATCATGATTTTACTTTACATTTCTCTTATGATTAGTGATATTGAGCATTTTTCATGTTTATTGGTCACATGTCTGTCTTCTTTTGAGAAATGTCTGTTCATGTTCTTCATTCGCTTTTCAATGGAATTGTTCTTTACTGTGCGTAAGTTCCTTAGTTTAACTAAGTACTATTTGGTTATTTTAATTTTTGTTGCATTTGCTTTCAGGGTCTTAGAAATTCTTTGCCTAAGCCAATTTTCAGAAGTGTTTTTTATAGTTTTAGATCTTACATTTAGGTCTTTAATCCATCTTAAGTTAAATTTTTGTATGGTGAGAGATAGGCATCCAGCTTCACTCTTTTGCATATGGTGATCTAATATTCCCAGCATCATTTATTGAAATTAATTTTTTATGGCCTTACCAACAGATGCAACTGTTTTTAATTTTTTTGTGAACTTTGTCAAAGACCAGATGATTGTATGTATGTGGTTTTATTTCTAAGTTCTTTGTTTTGTTCCCTTTATCCATACGTCAGTTTTTGTACCAGTACCATGCTGTTTCAGTTACTATAGACTTGGAGTATAATAATCAGGTAATCTGATGCCTTTAGCTTTGTTCTTTTTGCTTAGGATTGCTTAAGCTATTCAGGCTTTCTTTTGGTTCCATATGAACATTAGCTTTTTTTTTCTTCTAATTCTGTGAAGAATTACATTGATACTCTCATAGGAATTGCACTGAATCTATAGATTGCTTTGGGCAGTATGGTAATTTTAACAATATTGATTCTTCTAATCCATTAGCATGGGATGTGTTTTCATTTGTTTATGTCATCTATGATTTCTTTCATCAGTGTTTTGTGGTCTTCTTGTAGAGATGTTTCACCTCCTTGATTAAATTTATTACTAGGTATTTTTTGTGTGTATAGCCATTGTAAATGAAATCGAGTTCCCGATTTGATTTTTGGCTTAAACGTCTTTGGTCTATAGGAAAGTTACTGATTTTCATGTGTTGATTTTGTATCCTGAAACTTTACTGAAGTTGTTTATCAAATCCAGGAGTCTTTGGGAGTAGCCCTTAGTGTTTTCTAGGTATAAGACTGTGTCACCAGCAAACAGACATAATTTGACTCCCTGTTTTCCAATTGTGATGTCTTTTATTTCTTCCTCTCGTCTGATTGCTCTGGCTTGGACAGTACTATGCTGAATAGGAATGAAGACAGTGGGCATCCTTGTCTAGTTTGAGTTCTTAAGGTGAATGCTTTCAACTTTTCCCCATTCAGTATGATGTTGGCTATGGATCTGTCATATATGATATAAACATACCTCAAAATAATATTAATATGTTATATGATTTCAGTAATAATATGTCATATATGATAATATTTTGAGCTATGTTCCTTTAATGTCTAGTTTGTTGAAGGTTTTTACCATGAAGAGATATTGGATTTTATGAAATGCTTTTTTTTGCATCTATTGAGATGATCATATGGTATTTACTGTTAATTCTGTTTATGTAGTGAATTGCATTTATTGAGTTGAGAATGTTGAACCATCCTTGTATCCTTGGAGTAAAATCCACTTGATTATGATGAATTAACTTTTTGATATGCTGTTGGATTCAGTTTGCTAGTATTTTGTTGAGGGTTTTTGCATCTATATATTCATCAGGAATATTGGCCTGTAGTTTTCTTTATTTGTTGTGCCCTGGCCTGATTTTGGTATCAGGGTATTACTGGTTTCATAGAATTAATTAGGGAGAAATCGTTCCTCCTTGATTTTCTGTAATAGTGTCTGTAAGATTGGTATCAGCACTTCTTTGTATGTCTGGTAAAATTTGGCTTCAATTTTTTGTAGTCCTGGGCTTCTGTTTTTGTCAGAAGATTTTTTTTATTATTACTGATCCAATTTCATTACTCATTATTGATCTGTTCAGGATTCCTATTTTTTCATGGTTCAGTCCTGGGAGGGTGTATGTTTGCAGGAATATATCCTTTTCCTCCAGGTTTTCCAGTTTGTGTGCATAGAGATGTTCTTTGTAATCTCTGATGACCTTTTGTATTTCTGTGTTATCAGTTGTAATGTCACCTTTATCATTTCTGATTGTGCTTATTTGAATCTTCTTTCTCCTTTTCTTAGTTAAACTAACCAGTGGTCTATTGATTGTTTTATCCTTTCAAAAAACTAACTTTTGATTTTGTTGATCCTTTCTAGAACAAATTAAACTCACGGCTAGCACAGCAACTAAATGACAAAGATCAGAGCAAAAATAATGAGATTAGTTTATACATTCTAAAATTTGTGTTATACTTAGAAAAGCTTTACCTTGGATCAGGAAAAGCAAATTCTTACTGTTTCTTTGAATATTTTATTGTTTACTTTTTTACATGTATATTTTTGTTTCTTTGGAATTTATTCTGCTGTAAAGAATGATGTAACTTTCCAATTTTTAAAATATATTTTTCCTAGTGTTTTAAATAGTCAACCTCATAATATAGGAAAATTTATATAAACACATATACATTTATTTTCATATACATATGCACTGATTTAGTTTTGTCTATTTATGAAACAGTGCTACATTGTGTTTAGTTATTCAGCTTTAAAATGATTTTCATGTTTATAATGTCTCTGGCCCTTCTTATTTTGCTGCTGTGGTTCTTGTTTTTTCCAAATTACATCTATGGAAATCCCTAAAGAAAAGATATGACATTTTAAATGTATTAATTCAGGGAGAGTTTAATAAAGAAACAGTACACAAAGATGTGGGCAAGGTGTAGAAGGAAGGGACATGGCTGTTCCTATGACTGTTATTATCTGGATACCATTATACTTAGGCCTAAGAAGGTGAGAAGGGGCAAGAGGAGGAAGCTGTTTCCACAACCTGGAAGAAGTCATGTAGCAGCTACTAATTGGCAATATAACTTGCCACTGCGGCCTAGAGTACATGCAGTTGAAAGGCAGAAGACAAGTGGCCTGTTGATACAGTCCATATAGTTCACCCTTCAAGACCAGAGCAGGTTAGAGAAGGTTAGATAGAAAATATGCAAGGATATGTGGACATTGCTCAGCAAAATAAATGTGTTTTGCTTCCCAGTATGCACTCATATCTTTCATTTAGTTGACAAGTTTGTGTTCACCTAGAAAGAGGAACACTATCAACTACTTTATCATTGTGAAGTAAGGTCAATTCATGTATCCAATTATTTGAACCCTAAATTGTTGAATAGGTTATTACAATATTGGATTTGATAAATGTAATTATATCTTTACAATCTGTATCAGAAAGAATTCTTCAGACATAGAGAAAAAGAAGATTTTAAACACGTGAGTAGCATGTGATTATTTGACATGTGGAAAGGGCTATAGAGCAGCCACCAGTCAAAGTGTAGAACAGGAGAAATTAGATACATAGGTAGGTAGGTAGGTAGATAGATAGATAGATAGATAGATAGATAGATAGACAGACATGGCTGGGTGTGGTGGCTCACACCTATAATTCTAACACTTTGGGAGGCCAAGGCAGGAAGATGACTTGAGTCCAGGAGTTAGAGACCAGCTTGGGCAACATGGCCAAACCACATCTCTACAAAAAACACAAAAATTAGCCAGGTGTGGTGGCATATGCCTGTAGCACCAGCTACTTGGAAGGCTGAGGTGGGAGGACAGCTTGAGCCCAGGAGGTGGAGGTTGCAGTGAGTCATGATTGTGCACTGCACTCCAACCTGGGCAGGAGACCCAGACCCTGTCTAAAAAAAAAGAAAAAAAAAAAAGTAGGCACAATTTCATAAATTATAAAATCATGTGTAAAGAAAATTAACAGGAAGTATAAAAAATATTTTGAATAATTTTATGCTAATACACTCACTAACTCAAATAAAATGGATGAATTCTTTGAAAAACAAAGCTAATAAAACATATACAAAAGGATTAGGACATCAGAATAACATTACTGAATTCTTTATCAAAGTTGAATTCATTGTCATGAACATGTGAATATAAAAATCTCCAGACCCAAGGCTGGGTGTGGTGGCTCACACCTGTAATCCCAGCACTTTGGGAGGCTGAGGCAGGTGGATCACGAGGTCAAGAGATCAAGACCATTGTGGCCAACATGGTGAAACCCCGTCTCTACTAAAAATACAAAAATTAGCTGGGCATGGTGGCACATGCCTGTAATCTCAGCTACTCAGGAGACTGAGGCAGGAGAATCGCTTGAACTGAGGAGGCGGAGGTTGCAGTGAGCCGAGATTGTGCCTCTGCATTCCAGCCTGGCGACAGAGTGAGACTCCGTCTCAAAAAAATAAATAAATAAAAATAAAAATCTCCAGACCCAGATAGTTTCAAAGGAGAATTTAAGTAAACATTTAAGGAAGAAAGAATAATATTTACACAATGTCTTTCAGATATAGACAGATCCCTATTTCATTAAATGGATGAAGACACCCTTTATGCCAACACCTAAGATATAAGAAGAAAATTATAGACTCATATATCTTGTGATATAATTTCAGTGAAGTATTTGCAAAATAATTAGCAACAAATAAAAAGGGAAAATTCATCATGACCTCTGAGGTTTATCTAAGAAATGAAAGATTCTTTTTAAAATTAGATTAAAATTTAGAAAACAATTACCACTAGTAAAGTGAGAGAAAAACCATATTATCTCAGTCTCAGAAGATGAAGAAAAAACAATTAACGATTCAATATCCATTTATGATGAAGGTTCTCAGCAAACTTTCTCAGTCTGATAAGGAGTGTCTATAACAAAAAAGATTATATCTCCCTACTTAGTGCTAATATATGTAATGCCCTTTCTTTAAGATTAGGAACATGGCAAGGATGTCTTCTCTCATTACTGCATTCAAAAATGTATGAAAGGTTCTAGCCAGGGCACGTGGCAAGAAAAATAAAAGTAACTTGGATTGGAAAGGAAAAAGTAAAATTTTCTCAATTAAAAATACAATGTAATAATTTATAGTATTAACATTATGTTATTAAAATAATTACATTATTATAATCACTTTCTTGTTAATTGCAATATTTAGCAATCTACAGTCAAGAAAACAACTACTAACACTACCAGTCAAACTTAGCAAATACACAGGACACAGAGTGAGCATTTAAAATTAACAGTATGACCACCCTTACCATTATTCTGGTTCCTTCATTAATGTGCAAATTAAATATTTGGCATATACTCTACTCACTTCATATTTCTCTGAGAGTCATGCTTTTCACTTTTGAAAATTATACTTTGACAGTTTGGAAGTTCCACTACATGGGCAATTAAATTGGATTGCTTCGGAAATGCTACACAGGGGTTCTTTAAGTTCAGATACATATTTTGTCAGCTCTTTGTGTGACTCTATAGTGATAAAAGTATTGTATTCTCTGTGATGCATGTTTTGTTTTCTCCCGATGCTGTATTTTTGTATGTGTTTCTGGGTTTTGTCCAAGTTTGGTTCTTTATCTGCTTTGAGGTGTTCATTAAATTACCCTCCACTGGAGGCAGTAAAAATTGTCAGTTTGGTTTTATTATCTGTCTGATCATTTGATAATCTCTGACAGACATGGGGATCTATTTTCTTTTGAGTGAGAAGAAAAAAAGAGGATTTTATTTGTCAGAGTTATTTTGTTTCTTCTTGTCTCTTTTTCTATTTCTGTGAGAATACATCTCACTTCCATCAGAAAAATAGAACATTTTATTTAATATAAGAAATATCAAATTGTTGTGAACTGTAGTTACTCTGGTCCAAGAATGACAGTTGTAGCTATAAAGGATAGTATAGACAGATAGATAGATAAATTAAATTTAAAATTGGGACCCCAATTCACTATGCCAGAAGGAAAAAAATTAAGCTGAAAACAGAGTCACGCAAGAAACTGCCTTCCCTTTTGTTGCTAAGCAGAGAGCTACAGGTAAAAGATTAAATGTATCCACAGGTAGCTACTTTACGTTCACCTTATCTTACGTTAAGTGCCAGTTTACTGAGCACAAGATGAATATATAATTGACTATTCCCCTACCTGCTCCTTTTATCTCCCAACATGTGTATTGCCATACCCTCCCTCTTTCCCCTCCAGTCCACTTTTCTCTTTAAATATTGAAGCTCTCAAAATCATCTTTGGAGAAAGCCAAAGACCACAGACTTTCTGTGATTCTGTATTTTTATCTCCCTGGGCATGTCTTCCAACTTGGAAAAAGAAACTTCTAAATTAATTGAGGTGTGTCTTAGATACTTTTTGGTTTACAATAGGTTCATACATACAGACATAAACATAGACATATATTGGTGAATATAGTGGATCTGTTCAAATATTCAGTCATAATAAGATTTCTCAATTATCTAGGCTCCAGTTTTCTCTGTGAAAGAGAATTTAGTAATTTTGTTTAAATGTTTTATTTAATATATGTTTGAAACTCAGCTAGAAACAAAAACAGCAAAGAACACAATTACTCTACTGTCAAATATCATAATAATACAAGTTTTGAATATAGTTTACTCACTGTCAAAATAGCACATTAGTTTTGAAGCACCTTAGTGGGCTACAAACAAAAGCAAGTCAAAAGTTATCCCTAACTTGTTTAATTTACCCAGATAATGGAGATTTGTATCTCAACAGAATAGCTTTCTGTGCTTTATATTGATTTTTATATTTCTGATGAAACAAAAACAACCACACGAATAAAGGCTTTCTTCTGAAAGAGCTAAGAGTGGGTTTTTTTTTTTTTTACAAGTGTACCATCTTCTACTAGGTTTTATTTTTAAATATTTGAATTTTGTCTTTGATTTATAGGTTTCTAAGCTCAATCTTCCCCTTGGTCTCAGGTACTTATGTTTCTGTTTTAACTATGTGACAAAATTATCTCTTTTTTTTTAAATTTTTTACTTCTCAGGGTAAGACCCTAATTTCAAATAACACAATATTCAAGATGAAATTAGTAATATCTTTGGAGTTTCTCAAAAGTTTCCTCATCAACTACAATGATTGTTTGCTTACCTTATGATAAGAGACCACTAACATAATTAGGTTTATTTGGAAAGCTCCGTATTTCTTGAATAGCTCAGCACCAGAGAACAAATATCAGGGGGAGTTTTTAGAAGTTCAAATTTCTTTAAGTTCATTTTGTTCAGATAAAGTATTTTTAGTTAAGATCTATTACAGAAATTGTGTACTTTCAGTATGGACAAGAAGCCTGTGGAGCTTTGTCAGTGCCTTCCCTGCCTATCATATATCCATTCTTCCACCTGTCAGGGAAAACAACAATTAAATTCTTGTAAAATAGTTATGTGCTACACCCAGTAGAGAATTTTCATCTCCTTTATTCTGAGAGTGGTCTTTTTTTTTTTTTTTTGTTCACTGTTACTGTAATGAATTAACCAGTAAGTCTTATCTGCCATAACAGCCTTATCTGCCTTATCAGTCTTATCGTCAGCTTGTGGTTTCTGTTTTAATCTCCTGCTTATTTGAAGACTGCTATAAACTGCAGGCTAGATACTACATCATCAACAAAGAGGGCAGTCTTATAAAAAATACTCTACCAGGTGCTCTTAACTATAGATACTTAAATAATTTATGGCTACAGGCTTCTGAGCTGACCTTGTATAGAGAACTAAGAGAATGTAGGAGAAATGAAAGGCAAGATTTCCAGTACACTTTGTAGACCAGAAGCAGATGAAGTTGTGGTTGCACACTAAGGACCCAAGTTCCAGTCAAACAAGAATATAAGATTAAATTAAGTGATGAAGAAAATATAACTGCGATTAATTTGTTTGGAAAACTGTAGGCATTATTTTGTCATCTTTTCTCTGATGAAGGTTTTCATTTTCCTTCTTAATCTACTTCTAAACTTTAATTTAGACTATACTATTACACACCAAAATAAAATATCTCAGAAATCAGGAATGAATAGTTTCACTGGATCATTTTAATTCTGCAGTAAGTTTATTGAGTTAAAGTTTACATAAAATAATGTGTATATATTTAAACTATATATTTTGATAAGTTTGTCATATATATACAAGGAAACTTCAGAAAGTTCATGGAAAATGCACATTATGAAAAACTATGTATGGATTTCAAAATTATTTTTGCTCCAAAATAAACTCGTACTGACTTGTTATGACATGTTTAAACAAGATCTAATTTGAGGCGCTAAGAAGTATAAGACACCAGTTTGAAAGGAACCCCCTATTAGAGCAACATGAATTCTGCTAAAATTGAAGCAAGAACAAACATCAGATTTATGGTGAAATTGGGGTGGAAGAATGGTGAAATCACTGATGCTTTACAAAAAGTTTATGAGGACAACGTCCCCAAGAAATCAGCAGTTTCCAAATACACAACTTATTTTAAGAAGGAATAAGACGATGTTTAAGATGAAGCCCACAGGAGCTGATCATCCTCATCAGATTGCAAGGAAAAATTCATCTTGTTCATGCCGTAAATGAAAAGGACCAAATAGCAGAAACAATAGCCACCACCATAGACATCTCAGTCAGTTCAGATTATGGAATTCCGACTGAAAGATTAAAGATGTACTAATTTGTCACTCAATAGGTGCCAAAGCTGTTGCACCCAGATCAGCTGCTGACAAGAGCAGAGCTTTCAATGGACATTTTAAACAAGTGGGATCAAGATTGTGAAACATTTCTTCAAAGACTTGTAAAAGAGATGAAACATAGCTTTACCAGTACGATGCTGAAGACAAAGCACAACAGTAACAAAGAGGTGGAAGTGGTCCAGTCAAAGCAAAAGCATACCAGTCAAGAACAAAGGTCACGGCAACAGTTTTTTTCAGACCTTCAAGGCATTTCGTTTATTGACTTTCTGGAGGGCCAAAGAATGATCGCATCTGCTTATTACGAGTGTTGTGAAAGGTAGCCACAGCTTCAGCAGAAAAACACCCAGGAAAACTTCACTAGAATCTTTCACCACCAAAACAAGCTCCTGGTCATTCCTCTCATCAAACAAGAGCAATTTTGTGAAAGTTTTGATGGAAAATCATTAGGCATCCACCTTACAGTCCTAATTTGGATCCTTCTGACTTCTTTTTGTCTTCTAATCTTAAAAAAAAAAAAAAATCTGTAAAGGGCACCCATTTTCTTTGGTTAATAATATAAAAAAAGACTGCATTGATCTGGTTAAATCCTCAGGATCCTCAGTTCCTTAGGGACAGACTAAATGGCTGGTATCATCACTTACAAAAGTGCCTTGAACTTGATGGAGCTTATGCTGAGAAATATGTTTACATTTTTCATATCTTTTAATTCCATTTCCTTGAACTTCTGGAAGTCCTTTTGTACTTGTGAAACCATCACCCCAATTAAGCTATGAACACGTTCATCACCCCCAAAAGATTGATTTTGCCCCTTTGTAATCCGTCTCTGTAGTACCTCTCTCCAACCACAGGTTCCGCTTTCATTCACTGTATATTAGTTTATGTTAATAAGGTTAAATATACTTTTATCATGCAACTAGGCAATTCTACTTTTAGGTATTTACCCAAGAGAAATGAAAACACATTTCTACAGAAATGTTTGTAATATTCATAATAGCCTAAAACTAAACAATTCAAATATCCAAGAACAGGTGAACTAATCAACCAGTTTTAGTACATACATGCAGTGGGATACTAGCCAAAAATAAACTATTGATTCATACAACAATATGGATCAATTTTAAAACCATTATGCTCATACAGAAAACTATGTTCTGTCTAATCCTATGTATTTAAATGTATAAACAGGTGAAAATAATCAATGTTAATAACAATCAGAACACTTGTTGCTTTTTTGTATGGAGATTGACTGGAAGGGGACAGCAGACTATGATTCTCCAGTGCAAAAATATTCTAATATTGATTGTGGTGGTGTAAATATTTGTCAAAACTTATTGAATTACCCCAAAATTGTGCATTTCACTTTATGTAAATTTTACCTCAATTACAATGATTTTTTTGCCCCTTAAGACTAACATGCTCTAAGGAGAGCGAAGGCATGAAGTGTTTAAGCAGTTTTTCCTGGGACATCATCCATTTCTGCTTCAAACAAAAATGGTCCACATTTACGTGCTTAGCATATTGCGCTCCCATTTAAGATTCATTCTGATGGGTTCTAAAGACAGAATCTACCTACATCCTAGATTAAAACAGAGGGGTCAAATTATTTTCCCTTTGAAATTATGTCCTTTGCAGTAACAGAATTGGAGCTGGAGGCCATTATCCTAAGTGAGCTAACTGAGAAGCAGAAAATGAAATATCTTATGTTCTCACTTGTAAGTGAGAACTAAACAATGGGTACACGTGGACATAAAGATGGAAATAATAGACTCTGAGGACTCCAAAAGTGGGGAGAGTGGGAGAAGGATGAGGGTTGAAAATTGTCTATTGGGTACAATGCTCAATATTTAGGGGATGGATACACTAGAAACCCAATCCCCACAATTACGCAATACAGCCATGTAACAAACAAGCATATGTACTCCCTGAATCTAAAATAAAAATAATTTAAAAAATCAAATTTAGCAACAAACCCCAAGAAATATCAACTCACTCCCAGATTAAAATGTTTTCATTCTTATAAAGCTAATACTCTTATACTATTCATATATTTAATACTTGGACTATAGGAAAAAATGTAAAAGTAAAACAACATTTTTTTGCTACACTCCTTTATGAATACAAACAATACTTTAGGTAATGCAATTTTTAAATTGTTTTGCTTTAGTTCTTAATTTTTAAAAGTTATTTTAATATTTTTATTTTATTTTTAAGGAGGTATATTAAGATATCATTCACATAACATACTATTATTTTTAATTGAAAAATAAGTTATATGTATTTATGGGTTAAAACATGACATTTTGATAAATATATACAATGTGGAATGATTAAGTCAATCTGATTAATATATCCATCATCTCACTTGTAATTTTTGTGGTATAACATTAGAAATTTACTCTCTCTGCAATTGTGAACTATATAATACATGATTATCTATATTAACTGATTAACTATAATCACCCTTCTGTGCAATAAATCTTACAAACTTATTCTTCCTGTCTAACTGAAATTTTGGACTCTTGACCAACATCTCCCTATTCCCTCCCCACTTCCCACCCAGCCATCATAATCACCACTCTACTCTTTGCTCCCATGAGTTGGACGTTTTTAGATTCAACATATAAGTGAGATCACATGGTATTTGGATTTGTTTTTCTGTGACACTTTTTTCACTTAGCATGTTGTCCTTGAAGTTTATCTACATTGTTGAAAATGACAGAATTTGCTTCATTTTTAAGGTCGAATAGTATTCCATTGGGTATATATACCACATTTTCTTTATCCATGCATATATTGATGGACACCTATGTTGATTCCATATCTTGGCTATTGTGAACAATACTGCAATTAACATGGGTGTATAAATATCTCTTTGGCATACTAATTTCAATTCTTTTGAATATATACCAAGAAGTGCAATTACTGGATCGTGTGGTAGTTCTATTTTTAGTTTATTGAGAACCCTCCACACTGTTTTCCATAATGGCTGTATGAATTTACATTCTCTTCAACAGTGTGCAAGTATTCTTTTTTCTCCACATCCTCACCAACTCTTACCTTGCATCTTTTTTTATAATAGCTATTCTAACAGGTATGAAATGACATATCATTGTGTTTTTAATTTGCATTTTCCTAATAATTTATGATGTTGATCATTTTTTAATGAAACTGTTGGCCATTTGTAAGTTTCCTTTTGAGAAATGTCTGTTCAGGTCCTTTGCACATTTTTAGATTGGGTTAATTGTTTCATTGCTATTGAGTTGTTTGAGTTCCTTGAATAAATTTGGAGGAGCTGGCCGGGCGCAGTGGCTCACGCCTGTAATCCCAGCACTTTGGGAGGCCGAGGCGGGCGGATCACAAGGTCAGGAGATCGAGACCACGGTGAAACCCCGTCTCTACTAAAAAAATACAAAAAATTAGCCGGGCGCGGTTGTGGGCGTCTGTAGTCCCAGCTACTCGGGAGGCTGAGGCAGGAGAATGGTGTGAACCCGGGAGGCGGAGCTTGCAGTGAGCCGAGATCGCGCCACTGCACTCCAGCCTGGGCGACAGAGCGGACTCCGTCTCAAAAAAAAAAAAAAAAAAATTTGGAGGAGCTGAATATAGTCCAAAAATACATAATCCTGAATGCCATAATCTTTAATGTGGAAATTCCAAAAGATAAAAACCATGAAAATATAATTCTGGAAAAAGTAATTAAGATTATTTAAAAGATATTTATTTATATTTTTGACAGGAAATATATTTGAGAAACATATAAAAACATGACAGAATACTTCATAAGTCATCTTACACATACAGTAGGCAATAATAACAGATTTGTGCAAGCTTACATACTCAAGTATTCTAAAGATTATTACATGACTATAAGTTATACGCGATGAACAGTATTCGTGAAGAAATATGTCAAAAAGTGAAATCTATAAACCCATATTATATGGTTAATAATTCTGTGAATCCATCTTTATAACTGCAGTCATCTGAAATATACTGACAATCGATCTTCTGACTATATGGATAAAAAATCATGATGGATCACCACCACACTAGTCACCCAAAGGGCCAATATCTCAAGACATTTTATCTTTCACTAATTTGTACATACAAAAAGGACATTGCTTCAGTGCTTGAGGAAGTTTCAAAATTTTTTACATACATGCATAATGTTTACAAACAAGGCCAACATTGTAATAATGCACTTTCATGGAGGAGTCACATTTGCAAAAAAAAAAAAGTATCAAATGAATTAGAAGTCTCTAAAAGTCTTCACACAGTTCATACCTCCAGTATTGGAAATGATGTAAAGATGAAATACATAATGTAGAGAATTGCAAAAATAATGCTGAAATTTAAAATAGTTTAAAAAAATCAAAAAAGAAAAAAACTAAAAAGAAAATCAGGCATATGAAAAAAGTATATTATATGGACAGATTATGGGTAGATGCATGGAGATTATCCATAAGAGCTGGCCAACTGTCACAATCATTAACGATCTTTAGCTATATTTTGAAGTCTTTCATCATAATGAATAGCTCCTTTTTTTTTCTTTTAAAACATGGCTCTCCTTGGAGAATACCTTCACTTTCATTTTCTACTTGGCACTGCTCTTTTTGAAATTGTATAATTTGATATACACCTACATGAGTATTCCCTATTAAATTTTTTCATCTTCTGTGCAATGCTTCTATGTTGTTTTGGGTATGTGGAAATTCATTCCACATTCACTTATATATAGTTCACAAATTTGGTGGAAACAATACTCATGATCAAACAGCAACTCTGTTGCATATGTATCATCTTCTCCTATCATGCATGTAATAATTTTTGAACCAGTCAGTAACTCCTCTGGCTTCTTCAGACAAATACGGCCCTAATTCCTTCAAAGCTCATGGAATGTTATCTGCTGGAAGAAATGCCAATGCAGACAAATGATGTATTTTTAAATGGAAGATTTGTCATTGCCATGTTGTATGGCCAATCCACTCATCTGAATTTACCACCAAATGCATTGGGCTGAATGGATAAAACAAACTTTATTGGTAACACCTTAAAATTCACTTTTATAAACCTTGATCACACTTAATTCCAAATCTGTCATTATGGTTTGGAGATTCAATCGAAATCCATTTTCTCCTGCATAAAAACAATAACAAGGTAATAGTTCTGCCCAACATGATGTAACTATTCTGTGATTGTGACTTTTGGAATTTTAGACATTTGAGATTTTACACTAAGGATTTTGATCTTTCAGGATTTTGACATTTGAGATTATGACATTCAGCACTATGTCTTTTGGAATTATGATCCAAACCTATATTTTGTAAAAAGAGAAAGATTTATACAATTGGAAGAGAAAACAGAGTATCCAAACCCATATTTTGGATATTAACTCCTTATCAGATATATGGTTTGTAAATATTTTCTTTCATTCCATAGGTTGTCTCTTCACTCTGTTAATCATATCCTTTGCTGTGCATAGCTTGTTAGTTTGATACAATCACATTTGTCTGTATTTGCTTTTATTGCCTATGTTTTCGGGGTTACATCCAAAAACTCATTGTCGAGATCAATGTTGCACAGTTCTAGTTTTTTTCTAGTAGCTTTTACAGTTTCAGGTTTTATATTTAAGATTTTAACCCATTTTGAGTTGATTTTTGTATATAATGTGAGATAATAGTCCAATTTCATTCTTCTGCATGTGGATATCCAGCATTGCCAATACCGTTTATTGAAGAAACTGTCTTTTCTAAATATCAGTCATTTTTTAAAGTTCAGTTAGGAAGGGGTATAATAGATAGAGGTTAAAGACAGAAAATTCACTACTAAGTTAAGAGCCTTTTAAGTTAAAAAAAAAAAAAAAGAAAAAGAAAACGTAGTGGAAAGTGCTGTGAGAAATCTTTTCCTGGTTTTCTAATTGCTTAGGGCTCCTTTTTGCCGCTTAACCATTTTTATAAATCAGAAGCTTCTTTATTTGTGCAAACTTTTAAAGCTTATGTTAATTCTTGGAAACATTTTAGAGAAGTTCCTTTGTTCTGTTGTCATCAAATGTATTTAACTGTCATCAAATGTGCACTGGGTGAGCAGGTGAGAAGAATCTAGAGTAAATGTATGTCCACAGAGAACTAAATCAATTCTCTCAGAAATGAGGCTTGATTTCCTTAAGATCTATTTCCACCTCCAGGTTCAATGTGTCCTAGGTACCCAGTTGGGAAATACTGCTTTAAAATAAGAGACCCATAAGGAAATGGTGATCTTAATATTTGTTATGAGGGGAAAACAGGCACCTATTTAAAAGTACTTAATGCATATATATTAAAACAATTATTACATTGTTTTATTTGTTTAAAGGTAAGTAGTAGGGTTTCCAGCAGGTATGTCCAGCTTTAGAGAATGTACTGAAGTAATTTAGTGTTTCTGTTTTTATAATTCACAAGGGCCATTTAAAAGTTATATTAGGGTAAGTTCAATGCACATCACACATATTAATATTTTAAGAAAGGTATCTATTTTTTGATATTTGCTATTATATCTGTAAACAAAGGCTCAAGTTAAGTTTTACAGCAGAGTTTATTTCCTATTAAACTTTGAGAACGGACTCAAAGGATCAAGAAAGATGCAAAAATTATTTCACACTGAGATACAGATGACTGATGTTTTGCTTGAATTACATTTCTACCAAAAAATACATCTTAACAAAGGCACAAAATATATTCAAAGGATGTAACTACTACATAAAATATTGAAAAACATTCAAATATATTTGGAACATATTTGAGGAATTTGAGGAGCAAGGGGTCTTTGCAGTCTTAACATCAGCCAATAATTCTGCATTTACTTAAGAAAATCTTTAGTTTCAACCATTTTGGACCTGCAGAACTTATCAATTCTATATGGTTCAACATAATGTTTCTATTTGCACAGCATAATTAACTCACCATGAGAAACAATTTTCTCTCAAGTCAATCCTTATAACTAGGAAATGGTGAACATCAACAGGTAGAGGGTTCTCAGTACCTGGATATAGTCATGTGTTTCTGTAAAAGACACTGTTAACTGTGTAGAATATTCCCCATTAAACTATTTAAATTAGCTTTTTATTGCAGTATCACAAACTAATACTAACTTCGTTTATGACAGTACACATTTATTATCTCTGTTTCTGTGGGTTAGGAGTCCAAGTACAGCTATTGGGTCCTCTGTTTGTGGTCTCAAGAGCTATAATCAAAGTATAAGCCAGACTGTGTTCTTATCTGGAGGCCTAAGAAAGGATCCAATTCCAGGCTCACTTAAGCTTTTGGAAAAACTAATTTACTTGTGGTTGTAGAACTAAAGTGTCCTAGGTTCTTGCTGATTGTTGGCTGGAGATCACTTTCAGCTCCTAGAGGCTGTACTCAACTCCCTGAAGTGACCCACAATTGCTAGAGACCACTTTGTCTCCTTGTTATGTGTGCTTTCCCAATATGGTCATTTATCTATTTATTTCATCAAGTTAGCAAGGAGAATCTCTAAAGTGAGTGTGCTAGAAATATGAAATCTTATATAATGTAATATAATCACAGGTATAGACAAAAAATAATTTTCTAAGCACCCCCAGTTGACTGAATGGACCCCTCCTCTTAGCCAAGGGCATTCCACAGAAACCGAAAAAACCTAACTCAGGCCATGATGGGAAGAGGAGATTGGACATGCCTCATTATACCCACCTCCCTTTAAAAGTCAGGCATAACTGACTAGTATTAACATTAAAACAGAGATCTTAAGACTGACAAAACAGACTCTTTGTAGCAATAAGATGCCAAATTCCAACCTGACTCTAGTATAGCATCACAAGACAGATAGCAGACACTGAAAGAAATTATTTAACCCCAAAATATATTTAATTGACATATTTTGAAATGTCCCTGCAAAACTCTCTCTTGTGGGGGAAATTTACATTCTGTTTCCAGGCATTTTTTTTTTTATCCTGAAGAGATTAATGGAGAGTCTAGTACCTCTTAAAGGTCTGGAATCAAACATTTGACATCTGTTGCCTTTAAGGTCAGCTACTTATGAGACTTCATCTACATAATAAGAGCCTTGGTCTCTGCAACCCTTTATTTTAACCTAGACATTCCTCAATTGATTCCAGGTCTTTAGATAATAACTTAATCCTTTCAACCAACTGTCAATCAGAAAATCTTTGAATCTACCTATGACCTATAAGCCCACACTTTAAGATGTCCTGACTTTCTGGGTTGAACAAATGTAAACCTTTCATGTATTGATTTTTGTTTTGGCCTATAACTTCTGTCTCCCTAACATGTATACAACCAAGCCATAACCAACCACCTTGGACACATTATCTCAGAACTTCCTGAGGCTGTGCCACAAATCATGGCCCTACATTGGGCTCAGAATAATGTCTTCAAATATTTTAAAGAGTTTGGTGTTTTTCATCAACACAGGAATGACATTGCACCACCTTTGCCATATTCTATTGGTTAGAATCAAGTCACAGTTTCCACCTACACTAAGGGGTGGGGATTACACAAGGGCATAAACACCAGGAGGCAAGGATCACTGGGAAGCCACCTTACAATCTGCTACACTACCCCAACCGCATTTTCCTTGTTTTCAGGCAGAGCCCCAATTTTGTCTAGTGTCTCCTTGTATTAGTCATTCATTGCTCAACAACAAAATTGGTGGCTAAAACAACAACAACAGCAACAACAAAAAAAAACACATTCATTATCTCACAGTTCCTGTAGGGCAAATAGGGGAAATATCTGGGCATGACTAAGCTGGGACCTCTAGCCCATGGCTTCTCACAAGTCTGAAAATAAAATGTTTGCAATCATCTCCAGACTTGATTGGAAAGATCCATTTCCAAGCTCACTTATATGATTGTTGACAAAGCTCAATTCCTCATGGGCCGCTAGACTGAGAGTCTCAATTTCTCACTGTTTGTTGACTGGAGGCCTCCCTCAATTCCTTGCTCTGTGGGCATACTCACAATATGGCAGCTACATCTATTAATGTCAGCAAGCAAGAGAGAAGCAGAGAGGGGAGCAAGCCGGAAATCAAATACTTTTTGTAATTCAGTATTGGACATAACACCTTATTAATTTTACCATATCTATTTTTTAGAAGGCAATCACTAAATCTAGCTGACAATCAAAGGAGGCAGGAATTACATAAGGGTATGAATATCAGGAGTTGGAATCATTGGAGCCAATCTTAGAAGCTTCCTACCATATTCTCTTGCGCAAAATGATTCAGGCATAAATCCTGATTAGTCTGAGACCAATCATGATGATTCCTATCCCCTGCCACCAATTGGCTTAGATGTGTAAATGATACTCTAATCTAGTTAATAAAATATAGAGGGAAGCCAGCCTGGAGAACTCTGAAATATCTTTTTTTCTCTTGGTTTGGTACTATATAGGATATTGGAAGCCATTTTGTGACTATGAAAGGCACTGGCTGACAGACAAAGTCAATGCCTTGAGTATATCAGAAGAGCTTGGGTTCTTAATGATGATGTTAAGTCACAAAGTTTGCCAACCTATGATCTTCCTAGTGCAGGACATTGTTTAAGTTAATAAACTTCTTGTTTAAGTTACTTTTCATTTGAGTGTTTTATTATTTGCAACTGAATGCACCTTAACTGACACAATATCTCCTATTCAAAAGAGTACCTTGCCTTGTGTGAAGAGTTGAACTGAATCATCATTACTTTTTTTTCAGCTAGGAAAACCTAAATCTTGGATATTAAGGTACCTGGGACACAGCTCTAGTAAATAGAAAGATCACATGCAAAGTAAACCTGATTTACAAATTGCTGTTTTCCCATGCTTAGAACTGCAATATTTGAACAAAATACTAAAATACAATAAATCATTACTTGTGAAAATTTTGAGTTATTATGCAGACTAGTGTTTCTCAATATTTAATGTCCATACAAAGCACACAGGAATCTTATCAAAATGGTCAGAGGTGAAGTCTGAGAATCTGCATTTTCTAGCAAGCTTAGAAGTGATTTCAGTGTTGCTTATTGTGAAGACCATGTTTTTGTAGAAAACATGTAGACATAGTCTGTTAAAAATAGTTTTTCAGAACAGAAAAAAATAAGCTTTTTTATTTTTTTAAGATACGACTTCAAAAGTATGCTTAAGTTTGTTTTTGCTTTTATTTTCCTTACTTTGATGCATGGGTGATAATCATAAGCTTAAACATTGCTAAAAATTTTTAAAAAGGTCTCACAAAGCAAATAACATTTTTTTCTGACTAGTATTTTTATAATCCTGTTGAATCATTGGAAAACACCAATTGCTTTTCAGTGTTGATTATCTTGATATTTATTAGGGAGTAAATTATATCTTAAAATAATGAGGCCAAATGATCCTTTAATCCAGAGGAAGCATGTCAGATGGTTTTTCCTTTAAAAGAAGAAAGCTTCCCTTTGATGCGCTGACAATTACATTGTGTTCTTCTTTGTAGTCTCCTGTGACTACTGATTTACATCAAAGCTTTGCTGACAATTCAGCATTTTCAGTCTGTTCTTCGGGCTGAGTGGAAATGTCAGGTAGTTTAGTTTAGATCATTCACTACAAGGCATAGGAAATGACTTTTATTTAGGCTGAAAACAGCTGCAAATTAGTAATATCCCGGAACCTTTCTGGAATGTCACTTCCATTTGAAATCCACAAGCCTAAATCATATAACGCAAGATTTGGATCCTTTAATAGAAGAGTTGACAATTTATTTTATTTGGGATATGTATTCTCAACTGAAAAATTACTTTGAACTTGCAGAAGGCAATTTACTGCCCTTGGTAGAAATTATCTGACCCTTTTAAATTAATATTAAGGTGTTCAGGAAGACTCCTGCTTTATCTTTTCAATTAGATAGGATACTTTAAAGCTCCTTGATAAATCTTAGTTTCTGGATGACAGAAGAGAAACATCCAGTCCAACATAATAAAGGACGTGTTTACAAAGCAATAAATCTCCATTTTATATTTCATTAACACTATAATACTGTAAAAGATTACATAAGCTGACATGAAAAAACTTTGACCTTTAATATGTAAGAATGGGTTTGCTATCAAGACTAAATTATCTCAAATCAATTCTAGGCTACTAATTTTCAAATGTATTGTTATTTTAGATAAGTAAACATATTCCTTAAAATTGTGCTTAGATGATTAATTTTGTCAGGATGATACTTTTCTTACATAATCAAATGTAGACTTTAATTCTTAACCAAAATATTTATAAATCCTGAACTTGTGGGTTTCCCACCAATGATATTTGATTATATTTTAAGTATTTGAAATACATGACTTTGAAACCACATTTTGAGGAAAAAAATATGTAAAATTTAGAAAGAAGATATAAATTACTTCCATATTACCTACCAGAAATGATTTGTTAACACTTTGATATATTTACTTCTAGTATCTTAATGTTAATATAGGTATACATTTACAAGATTGGCGTCAGGCTCCCAATATTAACAAAGAAGTTGCAGGTATGCACATCCACATATATGCAGTTAAAAAATATTTCCCACATTTGTATTAGTTTGCTTGGGCTATCCCCTCAGGCATTTATCTTTGAGTTACTAGCAAATCAATTACACTTTTTAAGTTATTTTAAAATGTACAATTAAGTTATTATTGACTATAGTCATACTATTGTGCTATCAAATAGTAGATTTTATTCATTCTTTTTATTTTTTTGATACCCATTAACCATTCCCTCCTCCTTTTCAGTCCTATGCTCTTTTTCATGCTTCATATATATATTTGCATATTTTACTCCATCTTTCATAAGTCATTATATAGATATGTCATTATCTATAACGACCTACATATATATATATTTGTTTGTTTAGAAGTAAGGTACTGTTGTAACCACCTGATGGGTTTACCTTGCCCACTGCCTAGACAGAACTGATTTATCAAGACAGCGGAATTGCAATGGCGAAAGGGCAAGAGTTTTATTATTACTCAAATCAGTCTTCCTGAGCATTAGGGAATCAGAATTTTAACAGTAATTTGGCAGGTAGAGGTTTGGGAAGTGAGGCGTGCTGATTGGTCAGGTTGGAGATGAAACTGTAGGGTGTTGAAATGAGGTTTTCTTAATGTTTTCTGTTCCTGGGTGCGATGGCGGAACTGATTGGGGCAGATTACTGGTCTAGGTGGTGTCCCCTGATCCACTGAGGGCAGGGTCTGCAAAATATCTCAAGCACTGGTCTTAGGTTTTACAATAGTGAAGTTATCCCCAGGAGCAATTTGGGGAGGTTCAAACTCTTGGAGCCAGAGGTTGCATGACCCCTAAATTTTAATTTCTAATCTTGTAGTTAATGTTAGTCCTGCAAACACTGACTGGACCCTAGGCAAGAGGGGAGATTTTCAGGAAAAGGCTGTTACCAATTTTGTTTCAGAGTAAAACCATTAACTGAATTCCTTTCCAAAGTTAGTTCAGCCTACGCCCAGGAATGAACAAGGACAGCTTAAAGATTTAGAAGCAAGATAGAGTCAGTTAGGTCTGATTTCTTTCACGGTCATAATTTCCTCAGTTATAATTTTGCAAAGGTGGTTTCACTATGGAAACATTTTACCTCTTAATACCTTATTTTAGAGAAGGATTTCTCACCTTAGCACTATTAATATTTGAATGAGACAATTTTATTTTTCTGTAGATGACTGTTGTATGCACTGTAAAATGTTTAGCACTTCCATGTTATAACAATCAAAAACATCTCTAGATATTGCCAAATGCCCCTGGTGAGAGACAAAATTGAGAACAACTGACTTAGGAGCATTCAACCATATATTGTGTATATTTATTCATAAAAGCATATATTTAGTCCATAATACATTTACACGCAAGAGATTTAGACATAACCAGAATATAGTTTGTTACAACTTTCAAGGGAGTTAGTTATGCTTATGTTTACTCTTTCACTCACAAATCAAATTGTTTTAATATATGCATATTTGTCACATAACTTGTGCTCAATATTAGACTATTCCTTTTCTATAAAAACTGTTTTACATAGTTTTTACTTTCCATATGTTATGATGTTTTGGATTTTAAAAAATTCTTTCTGGGTGGGAAAAATCTGCCCTTCCTTGGAATAGACAACTCATAAAGACATCAGAGATAACAAAGGGCCCAGCAAGGAGCAGGCCTTGATATGCAAACTAACCACTTTAGGGCTTTACCTTGTCAATCTGGTCAGTACACCACAGTAGACAATATTACTTTGCTTTAATCATGTGAAGGCCAGGTATCAGGCGACTAGGAAACACCCCAATAGCTTAGAGTCTTCCAGTATTATTCAAATTAGCCAGTCCTAAATTGATCACTCTGCCCTGCCTGGCTTTTCCCGTGGCATTCCCAGCAAAAGCTCTGGACTCATGCTTTCCCCTCTCCCTTGTCTTCTGCCTCTTGACCACCCTGGCATCTTTCCTCTGTGGTCCCATGTAGCGTGCCATGCCTCTGTGTCTAGGACCTGTGAGTGTAATAAACTTTATTTTTTATTGAGCTGCTCCTGTGTTTCCTCTTGTGGCCAAAATCTGACTCACAGCAGAATAAAAAATAACTTTTGTGAACACCAATAAAATCTGATGATTTGATATTTCTCACTTTATAAAAGCTGGTCTTAGTACATACATATCTACAGCTTTTTAATTATGTAATTATAACAGCTTCTTCATATATCAAAAATCTTATTATTGCATGTCTATCAAAGAATGAAAAGTGTTTTCATTATGAAATTCTCATCAACACAAAATATCTCCAATGAAGTGTGAAACAAGGTAGGACTTACCCATTTTTCAGATGAAGAAACTTAAGCATAGTGGTGTAAAATGATATATACAAATTCAGCAGCAGAAAATTTGAGTTAAAACCAACTCAATGATACACTTCCCATTGAGATGTGGGGCTTCTGCCTCCTTCCATTGAATCTGAGCTGGATGTTAACTGTGGTGACCAGTAGAGTATGGTGGAAATGATATCGTGTTCAGGCCAGGCTATAATAGGGCGACAGTTTCTACTTCCTCCCTCTTGGAGCCCTAAGCTACCATGTAAGAAATTTGATTATCCTGAGGCTGCCACACTGTGAGAAAACCTATACTAGGCCTGTGGAGAGGCCATAGAGGATAGAGAGAGAGGCAAACACTTGGCTAGTCCTGAATTCTTTCAGCCCCCAGCTGTTTAAGTCATCCCAGCTGAGTTTCTAAACAACAAGGAGAAAAAAAAAAAATCACTTATAGTCCTGATTGAATCCTTAATCCACAGAATCATGAGAGAAAAAATAATGAATTGGTGTTTGGGGTCACTAACTTTTGAGGTAGCGTGTGATTCAGTTACCTCAAAATGAAAAAAAATGCAGTTAGATCCCATTTTTACACTGTATTTCCAAGTAAGTTCTAAATGAATTTAAATATATTAATGTAAAAAGTAAAATTTTATAATAAAATTAAGAAGACCTTTTTGTTATCAAGTAAAGTAGAGCCATAACTACTCTTATATGTTGCCATGGGAGTGTGAATTATTGTAACTTGAAAAGTAATATGTAGTATCTATTAAAATGATAAATTCTGAAATCTGTGGAAATCTAGTCACCAATATGCAAGAATCTCTATGAAAGTATCTCTATTACAGCAACTTTGGAAAACATTTTGGTGGTTTCTCATAAAAGAAAACATTGAATTACCATATAAATACAGAAATTGTCATCTGGGGCCCTTTACCCAAAGAAATGAAAATGTAAATTGACACAAAATTTTGTACACAAATGTTCATGGCAGGCTTATTTGTGATAACCCCAAATTGAAAACAGCCCAGATATTCTTCAGCATGTAAATGTTAAGCAAACCATCCATACAATGTCACTTGGCAATAAAAAGGAACAATAAAAGGAGCACTATTGATAGATGTAACGACTTGCATGAATCTCCAGAGAATTATGCTAAGTGAAAAAAGCTAATCCACAAGGTTATATACAATATGATTCTGCTTATTATAACAATTTTGATATGACAAAATTATAGAACAGATTAGTCGATGCCAGAGACTACAATAATGGAAGGGAGTGAAAGAAAGGGAGGCAAGAAGGAGGTACGGGTGTGGTTATAAAAGTGATATGTGAGGGAACTTTGTGGTGATGAAACTGTTCTGCATATTGTCTGCGATGGTGGTTACACAAACTTGTGCATGTGACAAAACTGTATAGAACTAAATACATACACACACATTAGTACAAATAAAATGGGAAATCTGAATAAGATTGATTTATTATATCAGTGTCAATATCCTGGTTGTGATGGTGTACCATATTTTTACAAGATATCACCATTGGGAGAAACTGGATAAAGAGTGCAGAGATCTATCTTATTATTTCTTACAACTACCTGTGAATCTACAATTACCTCACTCAAAACTTTAAATAAAATGTTTCAAGAAGACTATAATAAAAGCTACAATAAAGTGAAAAAAATATTGTTCCTACTATACCCGTACTTATTTCTACACAAAATCCATATTGAGACAAGATATCAAAACTCCATTCATAGAATATTGGATATACCTGGTGATTTTTAATGAGTGGCTTTAGGAAAGTCTAATGTTATCTCCATTAAGTAAACATTTTTTTTATTTAATTTATACTTAAATATGAGTATGTAGGAGATTTTGCTTCTAAAACTAAAGTCAGGTAGACATTTTAAAGGGCTAAATTACATTTTCATGTTAATTAGGCCACCATACTGACTGGATGAGCCAAATAGTAAACTTAGTAAAGATTACCCAGATTCCCTATACTGACAGTGATTTAAAAATTTTAAAACTACAAGTGATAGCTGAACTGAATAAATACTACATTCATCCAGAAAGGTTTGCTTCAGACAGACTTATTTACAACTTCTCTATGCAAAGTATTTAGATTCTGTATAACAATTTTAATATAACATCAATTTTAAAATGGCATAAAATTATTTATAACTTTATCAATTCTTGAATAACTTAATGTCAAATTTTTTAAACACCATTTTTTCTAATTATAGGATGCTTAATCTGGAAGGTGAATAAAACAATGTACAGAAAGATACCACACAAAGGAAGCAGTGCACTAGACTTAAAATCTGATGACCTGAGTTCTTGGCCTTAATTTATTCCTCACTAGCTCTATCAAGGTGTAAAAAGATGAGTAAGTCATTTAAGTTTCTGCCTAAGTCTGAAATATTCTTAGGTACACCCAGAGTTCCTAAGTGACTCTGAGCCACTTACTGTGACTCAGTGTTTGTTTAGTGAAATATGATTACTTAGAAAAACAATCTACCTCATTTTTGTTTTCCCCAAAAGCAGGGACTTAACGGTTTAGAATAGGGAGTGTACTTGGGATATGTAGCCAAGAAAGAGAAGTGAGGGAGTAGGAAGAGGTAAAAGAAAGAGAGAAAAAAATTGATATGAGAGTGAGTAATGATGACCAATATTGTGGGCAATAGGAACTTATTTCTGCCAAAAGCCCCTGAAAAAACACGTTAAATGGGATATGTAGACATTTAAAAAAATTTTTCTTTGTTTCTATTTTTTGTTTTTTGGTAAACTAAGATAAGTTGTCACATCTTAAAATAACTTGTTATATCTATAAGATTTTTCTGTAAGCCTCATGGTAACCTATAGTAGATTCAAAATCTACTATAGGAATGCAAAAACCTATAGAAGATTCACTAAAAACACAAAGTAATAAGTTCAAACATACTACCAGAGAAAATCATTTAACCATGAAAGAAGACAGTAAGAAAGAAAGAAATGAGTTATAAAACAACCAGAAAACAAGAAACAAAATGGCAGTAGTAAGTACTTACTTATCAACAATAACACTGAATGCAAATGGACTCAATTCTCCAATTAAAAAGTATAGAGCAGTTGCATGGACAATGAAACAAGACCCAAACCATATGCTACCTACGAGAAAGCCACTTAACCTATAAAGACATATAGACTGAAAAGTGAAGGGATGGGAAAAGATATTCCATGCAAAGGGAAACCCTCCCAAAAATGTAGGAGTAGCTATACTTATATCTGATAAAATAGACAACAAATCAAAAGCTGTAAAAAGAGAAAAAGGTCACTATATAATGACAAAGGGGTCAATTCAGCAAGAAGATGTAATAATTATTAATATTTATGCACCTGACTCTTGAGTACCTATATAAAGCAAACGTTAATGGATTTAAAGGGAGAGATAGACCACAATACAATAACAATAGGGGACTTCAACAACCCACTCTCAGTAATGAACAGGAGAGATTACAACTGATATCACAGATATGCAAAGAATCACTAGAAACTATAACGAACAACCATACCCCAACAAATTGGAAAAAAAATGAAAGAAATGAATAAATTCTTGGGCACATGGAACCTACCATGATTGAACAATGAAGAAATAAAATATTTCAAAAAACCCATAATGAGTAACAAGATCAAACCATAATAAAAAGCCTCTCATCAAAGAAAAGTCCAGGACCTGATGGCTTCCTTGCTGAATCCTATCAAACAGTCAAAGAAAAAGTAATACCAATTCTATTCAAACTCTTCCAAAAACTGAAGAGGAGAAAATACTTTCAAGCACATAGCATGAAGCCAGCAATACCCTGACACCAAAACCAGAGAAGTATTTGACAAAAAAAGAAAATTATAGGCCAATATTACTGATGAACGTAGATGCAAAAATCTTCAACAAAGTGGTATCAAACCAAATTCAACAGCACATTGAAAAGATCATTTACCAGCATCAAGCGGGATTGATCCCAGGAATGAAAGGTTGTTTCAACATATGCAAATCAATAAGCATGACGCTGTATTAGGAGAAATACCTAATGCATGCAGGGCTTAAAATCTAGATGACAGGTTGATGGGTGCAGCAAACCACTATGGCACATGTATATCTGTGTAACAAACCTGCACGTTCTGCACATGTATCTCAGAACTTAAAGTATAATAAAAAATAATAAAATAAACATGATAAATCATATTTACAGAACCAAGGACAAAAGCCATATGATCATTTCAATAGATGCTGAAGAAACATTTGATAAATTCAACATTCCTTTATAATAAACACATCAACAAACTGGGTGTAGAAGGCACAAACCTCAAAATAATAAAGGTCATAAATGACAAACCTATAGCTAGCATTGTATTGAACAGGAAAAAATTGAAAACCTTTCCTTTAAGATCTAGAACAAGACAAGGATTGATCTAATAGATAACTGTTAAAGTAATATTAGCAATAATCTATGGGGTGATTACAGTAATGGGCAAATGAAATGACTGATAGCAGTGTTATAAGGGATGAGAGGGAAGAATTGGAAACACTCTTTTATAAAATATCTGCACTACCAATTGAATGATAGAGTGTCATTTGGATATATACTTAGATGAGTTATAAGTATATTTTGCATAATCTAAAAAGCAATTAAAAAATAAGAAAGAAGTGTACTTGATATCCTTGAAGAGAACAGAAAATTA
The DNA here is from genome assembly GCF_037993035.2 of Macaca fascicularis. Classification (NCBI taxonomy): domain Eukaryota; kingdom Metazoa; phylum Chordata; class Mammalia; order Primates; family Cercopithecidae; genus Macaca; species Macaca fascicularis. Next base: position 26,290,406 of record NC_088395.1, read on the forward strand.
ATAATAATAAATGCTTAAACAACTAGAAAGCAGAAAAAGAGGGGGTGATAAAAAAGAAACAAAGTGAAAAAATAGAAAACATACAAATATAGTAGACATTAATCAAACTATATAAATAACTAGTTTAGCTATAAATGTTATAAGTACACCAATTGAAATACAGAGATTACCAGAATAGATATAAAAAAGAGTGTACTATCTGTCTTCTACAAGAAAATCATTTTAGATGTAAAGACACAGACATGTATGAAATAACAGTATGTTGAAAGATATACCATACTAACATTAATCAAAATAAAGCTGGAGTAGCAGCTGGAATAATAGGATATCTATATGTGAAAAAGGAGATAGACATACAGAGGAAGGAGATATATATACAAACCTTTCACATTTCACAAAAATTAACTTAAAGTGAATTATAGATTTAAATACTAAATGCAAAATTTTAAAAAACTTCCAGAAGGTAACATAAGAAAAATATAGGTGTTGTTGGGTTTGGTCATACATTTTTAGATACAATGCCAAAAGGTTGATTCATTAAAGAAATAAAATTGGTAAGCTGAAAGACTGGAGGAACCTTATATGCATATAGCTAAGTGGTGAAAGAAGCTAGTTTGAAAAGGCAAAGGTCAATAGTTGCCAGAGGATTTTAGAGCAGTGAAATTATTCTGTATGACACTGTAATGGTGGCTATATGGCATTATTTGTCAGAACCCATAAGAGTGCATAAAAATAAAGAATAGATCTTAATGTAAACTATGGACTTTCATTAACAGTAATATGTCAATATTGGATCATTAATTATTAAAAATATATAGCACTAATGCAGCATCATAGTAAGAAACAGTATGTGCAGGAGAATGTGGTATATATGGGAACTCTCTATTACTATCTGCTCAATTTTTCTGTAAATCTAAAACTGTTCCAAAAAATATATGTTAATTTTTAAAATTAAGAAATTATTGAGTTTTATGATTTTTGCATTTTGTCTATGTAATATTTGCTTCAAGATGATATAAAATTATTTAAAAATACAAAAACCTTAAAACACCAAAATTCAAACAAAGTATTAAAGAGTAAAACTTCTTTAATAAAGACAAATGATTTAACTTAATATTTTTAAAAGTTGAGACCCAAAAATTTAGAATTATCATGGTACGCAAGACCTGGAAAGCCCCAGATACTGACCCAGAAGCTTCAGATATATGTATTATGATATTCCTTTTCTAAATTATTATTTAAGGTCATTATTCAATAAAGACAACCACTAAATATTATGAGGCTATTCAGTGTCATCATGTAACATTAGTAATGCCCCCCTCAGCTAAACTCTTTAAAATTTATAGACCATATACTTTTAAGAAACTCTTATATATTATTTGTTGTTTCTTAAAATTTGCTTATACAATAGTCAATTGCAGGAGTAATTGGAAACCTATATCTTTTTTAAAATTTCATTTCCAAATATCTGATGCCAGGGAAGGGTACAGTCATGGTGGGCTTCACAAGGATTTTCCTGGAAGCTCAAAGTGTTAGCTAATCCACTGGGTTATACTATTCCTTGGATTTTCTTTTGAATGAAGAAATTAACACTACTGCTTTAATTAAAAGCAGACATAAAACAGAATTCAAAGAGAATGTATGTGGTTTGCAAATGCATAGAATTAAGTAAAAGTTTTAGCAGAAAATGCAAATAAAGGTGTCTTTAGTCACAGAAGTGGGTAGCAGGGAATATATCCAAACACCAGCAGTTCTAAAAGCGCTATTCTAGCTCCCCCTGGAACCGGAGTTTATATAACGCATATAATCATCATGTTGAGGGAGCAACCAGCTGGACTGGAGTACTTGTTTGCTCTTGCTTTTCATCTAGTCAGCGTAAATGAATGATATTGTTCTGATAAGGATTTCTCTCATAAGGGTCCTACAAACCTACAATATATAAATATCAAAGCCTTTAAATAGCTTCACCAGCTTACATGCACAGAAAAGAGCATATTATTAGAGTATTTCTATAAATTAAAATGTCAACATTTTGAATTGCAATTAAGGTTGTGCCAGCATTTCTTTTGTAAAGCTTTATTTTCAGGGATTCATAATTCAACATAATAATCATTCCCCATATGAAACTTGGCTCACAAATTCACAGGATGCAAGAGTTTTATTTTAATCTTAAAGGAAATTTTGATTTTTTTAAAAGAAATGTCATAGTTGTAGCTCTCTCACATTGACGTGTTTTTGCCAAGCAAAAAAAAATTCCTTTTGATATTATTTTTCACCCTAGTAGCTATTGCAATCTTTGGTATATGTAATTAACTAAGTGCCTTGTTATTGGTCTTTTAAATTGTAATTATATATATATATGTGTGTGTGTGTGTGTTGTGTGTGTTTTATATATATAAACTATACATAAACTATTACATATATTTATGGAAATATATATATTTCTATAAATTGCAAAAAGAAGGGCAGTGTACAATTTGTTTATTATTTCAAAAAATCTATGTATCAATTATGCATGATTCAAACAACCAGGGATACTCAATCTAGAGTACAACTGTCTTCCAAGGAATTTCAGGTTCAACAAGTAGATTCGCTCTGTATGAATGCAACTAAAATGTGTTTTAAGGCGACAAGAAAACAGTTCAAACAGCAGAGGGAAAATATTCTTACAAGTAACCTTGTCCAGGGATGGCTGCCTTAGAAAGCACTAAGTCTTTTTTTTTTTTTCTCAGAATGTCTGAAAGATCTTATTAAAGATGTTGAGGAGAGGACTCCGGCAGTAGGTGAGATTTCCTTCAAACTTTGAGATTCTAAAAGCTTAAACTATACTTCCTGTTTCTATGGAGTGTAAAGGGCAGGGAATGGTGTTTTCAAGTTCTCTATGGAGTATGGAATATCTGGACTAAAACTACGGAATACATTTTTAGGATTAGTACCTAAAATTGGGAATGCCAGTGAAAGAGTTATGGGACAATTTATTTTTGAAATATATTTATATATTGCTCTTAAAGTTTCACACTAAATCATATTCCCAGAGTATACAAGAGTGCTTATTTCCTCACAGCTTTCCAACACTGGTATTAGATTTTAAACCATTTAAAATGATTCTTACTGTGTCTTTTTAAAATGTAGATGAAATTCACATAACATAAATTTATTCACCTTAGAGCAAACAATTCAGTGGCATTTTGTACATTCACGATGTTACACAATCGCTTCTATCTAGTTCCAAAACATTTTCATCACCCCAGAAGGAAGCTCTGTATTGATTAAGTAGTTCTTTTCCATTCCCATTCCGCATCTCCCACAGTCCCTGGCACATACAATCTCTGTTCTGTCTCTGGTGATTTATCTCTTCTGGATATTTTCTATAAATAGAATTATACAATATATGCCTTTTTGTGACTGGCTTTTCATTTAGCACAATGTTTTCAAGTCAGCCACATTGTATTATATATCAGTACTTCATTTCTTTTTATGGTTGAATAATATTCATTTGTATATATATACATACATATGTCTTTTTAAAGGTACATGCTTTGAGAATTCTTTTATTGATGTCTCCTTTTTGTATTTCACTCTGTAGTCACTTCAGTTAAATATAAATGGTGATTTTTGTTGTCTTAAAAATAAGCATGACTCTTACTTAAGTATAGCCATCATACTAAAGGGAACTTTATGAAATCATTTGTTTTTATCAAACTCATTATCTGGTTTCAAGTTTGTTTTTTTATTATTCCCATCACCTATCAACTCCATTTTTATGCCAATATATTTGTGCCTATAATGTCTAGCCTTTAGTGGGTCAACAATTTATCTGGCGTTCAAATAGATTTCATCGCCCAATTTTATGCTCCTCATAGGAAGCTGCCAAAGAGAACAGACATCCTCAAGATTCCCAACATATTGACCTAAGAACAGAAGACTAAACTTGAACTGATTATTCATCTTTCTCTACTTTCAACAGTACTCAAATCATCACTATCATCATTGAGACTCTCATATCTACAACTAGGTCTATGTCTATGTCTTAATATGTCCTATCCTTGGCAATAATAAAAACTCTGAAATTGATTTAAACATAGAACCTTCTCCCCTTATTCAGTCAAAATTTGATTTGTGTGCACAGCTGGTAGTAGGAAAAGGTTTTGGGGCTTCTAATCCTTTTTTCTTACTTTGCATATAACTTCCTTCCTTGACTTGCTAAGGGTGTGTGTATATGTGTACATTATTTTAAACATTCAAATTAATGACTAGCAGAAGAGGGGATTATGGGAAAGAGCAGTCTTAAATAAGTGCAGTTGTCATCTGGCACCAGTTCCCCCTGGTAGACAGGCATAACACTACTGACTTTCCCTTTGGAAACATGCTTTCTCAGGTTTCCAGGAATCTCTGGAGGCTCCCCTAGAGGACTCTTCTGACAGCCAATCACTTGCTTCCTGTTGCCTCTATCTCTCTCAATATCTTTTTACTTAGGAGATTCACTCCACAAGACTCTGGAGGAGTCCCAATAAGGATGATACTCATTTAAAATGGATCTAACCAGGAGAAACTTAATTCGTTCTTTGCCCCAAATTATTTTCTACCATCCTTCTCTGCCCTGCTGCTTTCAATTGATAGACTTTTAAGACTTAAGATTCTCCAGGCTGTACCACACACCAGTCCATGTTCGCCAAGTACAAGGGATACCTGTTAAGCTTTCAGAGAAGTCTCCTTACATCCCTGTCTCAACAAGTTTGCAATTGGAAGATGATACCCTTACCCCTTTCCTTTTGTGGCAGGAGATATGGACTCCCAATTCCGCAACAGCTCTATTCAGAAAAATCTCTTCACAGATCCTTACCTATTTCTTCTTTCTCCATCCTTATATATTCTACTGAAGAGGAAGGAGGATTTTTTGTTGGTTTTGGTTTTTTTGTAAGTCATGAAACTTATTCTTGGATATTTTTTAGGTATTTATAAATATATTTTAGACGTTCTTTATGTTTCTCTTGACAACTTGAATATTGTGTCTCTCACACTTCGCTTTGTTGTCTCATAACTTTTATATTTCAACATCTCTGTCAACACTTCCAAATTCGCATCATGTTAAATATGAAGTATTTCAAACATGCAGAAGAGTTCAGAGAATAACATAACATCCAGGTACTCATTAGCCAGAGCTAATAAATCATAACATTTTGCCATAACTATGGTTTTTATTTTTTACATGGATATTTTGTTTCTATCCAGAGATTCTGTGCTGATTTAGGGACATTGTTTCTAACTTCTAACCTCATGTTTGTGCAGGGCATTTTTTCCTGTATCTTGATATTCTTTGAAACCCAAGCCCTAGCCTAAAAATGACATTGTGGGTTCTGTAAAGCTCTTTTCCCGCTCCCTATCACATCCATAACAAGCTCGGTTCTATGGCCCTACCTTTTCATTCCCTCATTGTTTCTGCCACTTGGGGATTTTCTTTTCTTTCTTGCAAGATCAGCAATATGTTTTGCTATTGTTGTACTTTATCCAGGATTTCTAGGAGTTTACAGCACAGAAGAAGTTAATGTTAATCCAGGCTGCCTTATGTCAGAACAACAACAAAAAAAATCCCCATCCACTCCTGAACTTACTCTACTCTCACTTTGAAAATAATACTTAAAATGCATTTTTCAAGGATACCAGCCTTGTTCATATTGAGAAATACAGTGAAAAATTATGTCTATCACCTAATATTCAACTATTCTGAGGTATCACGTTTATTTGACCACATTTTCCTATTTGCAAAACCTTCTGGGCTTTGTTCAGAACTGACTTACCTGGCTTTTCCTAATCTGTTATTCTTTCTTTTGCCATCTCGTTTTTTATGCTTGACCTTCATGTTGGAATGCACCAGGGTCAGTACTCTGCCTTTCTTTATTCTCCAACTTTATTACATCCTTACATGATGTGGACTGAATAATTGCTCCCAAATGTTCACTTCTCCTTTGCCTCTAAGAGGACTATTTATTGCTGACCATTGATATGTGGCATGTAGTGCTACCCTGTGGGCAGAGTATACTCTGCTAATCCATACAACTGGTATTGACTAAGGAAATGTGAATAGGAGTGATGAATGCCAATTAGGAGTAGGCACATAAAGAGTGACTGTGTGTTTCCACCAAGTCTCTTCCCTATTTTCTCTCTGCTATAAAGCCGGAATTCCCCATTATTAGCTGTTCTTTCAGTCTGATTCTGAGAATGAAGAAAACATGTGGAGCAGGGCTTAACAAAGCCAAGCAGAACCACTGTTGTCTCTCTCCCTGCAGGAAATAAACTATTTTGTTGTAGTAAACCAGTGGAATGTCGGAGTTGTTTGGGACTGCAGCATGATATGATATAAATTGACTGCTACAAGAACACACTCATCACTTCAAATTTATTTCTCCAGCCGTAAATTGTCAACTGAGCTGTACTATTATACAAGTAACTTATTGATGTTTTACTAGTACAAATGAGATTATGTAGAATGTTATATAACATATAAAATGATGAGCCATTAGGTAAGATAAAAAATGAAAAATTATATTTGATAACTGGCCTTTTTTTTTTTTTAATCATTACAGAGGAGATACCATATGGGAAATGTCATCCATATTGTGGGAGTTAGCACACACTTAAGGAACTGAAGTTCCTATGAATGATCCTTTGAATGATGGGAAACATTACACCGTCTGTAAGTTTTCTTTTAGAATGTCCAATGCATTTACTAATTTCAATAAAACAATTTTATAAACCAAAATTAGTCACCTAAAAGTACATGTTGGGCTGGGCGCGGTGGCTCAAGCCTGTAATCCCAGCACTTTGGGAGGCCGAGATGGGTGGATCACGAGGTCAGGAGATCGAGACCATCCTGGCTAACACGGTGAAACCCCGTCTCTACTAAAAAATACAAAAAACTAGCCGGGCGAGGTGGTGGGCGCCTGTAGTCCCAGCTACCCAGGAGGCTGAGGCAGGAGAATGGCGTGAACCCGAGAGGCAGAGCTTGCAGTGAGCTGAGATCCGGCCACTGCACTCCAGCCTGGGCGACAGAGCAAGACTCTGTCTCAAAAAAAAAAAAAAAAAAAAAAAAAAGGTACATGTTAGTGTCTTCAGCTGCCATTGATTCATGCTCATAGGGCAGAGGGACATTTTAGAACTATTTTTACATACACTAATCCAATGTGATATATGTTACTTAAGACTACTTAGAGATTAACACTAAGATTGGAATGAAATATCTCATCCTGATTTACATGTATAGCAGGTGAAAATTATATGTCATATTTTTGGATACAACTGTTATCACAGGTAGGTATGGGTTTTTACCTCAAAATTAGGATTAAAACCAGGTTTAACTTTATTTGCATGAACCACTTAAGTAAATTTTATTCTGATTCTTTAACATTCAATTTATTTCTATTCTTTCATAAAATAATTGAATTATCATTCTCAAGCAGTGTATATATACACTAAATGAAACAAGAACTAAAATCTCTTTAAACAGAAAAGTGACCAATTTAGTCACTCCCGTGGGATAGCCGAGGGAATAGTGAAGAGCTACCTATTGAGAAGGAAAATAATTTATTTTAGAGTAGACAGGTAAAGTCACTATCAATATACACTTAAAGCACTGAGCATTATAAACTGATGCTTTAACTATTAACATTAAAAATATATGTGTGTTATTTAGTATAATTTTATAAGGTATAATATATCAATAATTTATTAGTGATTCTTAAAGAATAAATTATCTCTCTCATGTATAGGTAAGTGTACACACAATTGTTTTATTCTAAAAACAAGTTAAGTATTTTACAGACATGTAGAAACCTAAGAACATTAAAATAAAATAAATGAGAAAATATGGAAGAAATGAAACTAAAGATAGAGCAATAAAAAGTTTAAATGTTCTGGACATTTATTAAAGATCAATTTAATATCAAAACAAATAGAGAAACATGATTAGTAATAAATATTATAAAGTAAAATACTCTTGTTATTTTTAAACAAATAGATATCAAGAAACAACTGAAAAATTTTAAGATTTTTTAAAAATACCGATATATGAGAGAAATTACTTTGAAAGGCCATTGTGATAATCATTAATGCTATTCTCTGCTATTTGTTTCTCTTCTTCTGAGTACATGAAAGCTTGAATTTCCTGGACTGGGTAACATAAGGTAGGATGATGTAACTAATTATTATCAATGTTTTTAGTGTAGGTAACATGAGCTACTTCTGGGCTGTAGTATTTAATTGTCAGTGGGAAACTGTATAGAGATTTTTTTTGTTCCCCTTTGGTTCTGAAATCAGCAATATTTGAGATGGGTGGATGCTTCACCTGTCTTAGTCCTCGTATGACTACAATGAACAGAGCAACCTGCATTCAATCTGTGATGAGCCTGGAGCCTAAGGGAGAAATGCACATTTTTTATTTTAAGCCACTGAGATTTTGGAGGTTATTTCTTACTGCAGTCCAACCTCTCCTATGCTGACTGACAAAACCCTCATGAGGGCTGGGCACGGTGGCTCACACCTGTAATCCCAGCACTTTGGGAGGCCAAGGCAGGCGGATCACCTGAGGTTGGAAGTTCGAGGCCAGCCTGACCAACATGGAGAAACCTGGTCTCTACTAAAGACTCCGCCTCAAAAAAAAAAAAAAAAAAAAAATTAGCTGGACATGGTGGCGTATGCCTGTAAGATCTCAGCTACTTGGGAGGCTGAGGCAGGAGAATTGCTTGAATCCAGAAGGCGGAGGTTGTGGTGAGCCAAGATAGTGCCATTGCACTTCAGCCTGGGCAACAAGAGCAAAACTCAGTCTCAAAAAAAAAAAAAAAAAAAAAAAAACCCTCATGAGTATAACCTATGTAACATGGTTATTTATCCTCAACAACAACCCTATAAAATACAACATTTTTAAAAAAAAGAACAGTTCTTCCACTATTCCTTAAGGCAGGCTAGTGTTATCAATAAAACCAAGAACAATATAATGATGATTGCCTGGGGAATCAAAATTCTGTGTCCCCTGCACTCAATTGTTTCATGATTTAATCCAATAATTAACCTTTAGAGCAGTGCTATATAGTACATAATTAAAACCACAAATATGAGTAACATGTGCTATGATTTCAATGTGTTCACCAAATTTTAAGTGTTAGAAACTTACCATTGTAGCAGTATTAAGAGGCGGGGCCTTTAAGAGGTGATTAGATTCTGAGGGATCTGACCTCGTGAATGAATGAATGCCATTCTCAGGGGAGTGGGTTAGTTATCAGGAGAGTAGGCTCCTCATAAAAGCATAAATTCCACCTCTTATCTTTTCTCAGTCTCACATGCTCACTTGCTCTTCTGCCATACTAAGATGCAGCACAAACACCCTCACCAGATGCTGACACTATGATATTGGACTTACTAGACTCCAGAACCATGAGCCAAATAAACTTGTTTTCTTTATAAATTACCTAGTCTGTGGTATTCTGTTATAGCAGCAGAAAACAGACTTAGACAATATATGAAATTGATCTAAACAATATATCTTTTTAAATCTAATGTTCCCAAAATATCATTTCACCATGTACTCAATATAAAATATTATGTATTAATATTTACTTTTTTGTACTAAGACTTTGAAATCCAATAGATATTTGACATGTATAACACATCTTATTTCACACTAGCCACATTTCAAGTGCTCAATTGCTACATGTGGCTAGTGGCTACAGTACTGGATAGTACACCTTCACAGGCTTCAGGACCTAATAAAATAAATTATATGTATGGCCTTTAGGTAATCTTTGTAAATCTTTTATATTCTTTTAATAGAATATGATAAATATATGTTTAATATTATATTATTTTGCAAGAACACAGCATGAAGATATTCTTTGTAGGTGAATAAAAACAAGTCTATATATTTTATAAATATGTGAAATGTAAGTGTTACACCTTATATAAAAATTGAGAATCCTAAACTGAAAATCTACCTGTGTATATGGCAATTCTACCTAGACATAAAAGTTGGCTCAGCAATAACTGTAGCCAGTCAGAATCCACATTTCTCTTCACATAAAACACTGAATCTCATTTCACACCAGGACAGATGGGTAGTTAGGGTACCAAAATTGTATGGTATAAAGCATAGTCACAATAATTTTAATTTGGAAAATAGTTAACCCAGATGTAACCAATCAATTGCTGTATATGAAACATAAAAATATCCATCAGTCATCTATCTAGTTTTAAGTATTTTAATATCTACTGAATCTCCCAAGATAATCTTGTTACAGATTATACTCCCAAATAAAAATATTTGACCTACTGTAGAAAGTTGCTATATGTAAATTATGCTTGAGAATGTGTGTTAAAATGATTTTTGTTTTAGAAGAGCTAGGCATAAGTCATTGTTTCTGATAATTATAAAGCATGCAGAGCAATAAAAACCATGTCATTATCCATTCTGCTATCCACCACAATGGACAGGAAATACAAGGAGCACATTCAGAAGTGGTTTTCAGTCAATCACATAAATGTGAAAAAGAAGAGAGGGAGGCAGAATATATGGTTTTATTCCATTATGAATTAGCACTAGGGCCTGACAAAAGAGTACTTCTCAATCATTTTGACTTTTGCAGAAATTGATATAAGCATAAATAGCTGGGGGCCAATGTTGAATTACTACAGTATAACCTTCACAGAAAGTGAAAAAAAAAAACTTGTAAACAACACTGAAACATTAAAATATTCAGTGCCTAGTAGATTTCTCTGTGGTGTAGTAAATAATAAAATAAAGGTGAGTACTGAAATAACTTTGCCTAAGCCAACTCGATCTTCATATAGAATATTAACCAAATAATCCAAAGTAGACTGTCTCTTACCAAAATTGATTGGACTAGATTGAGCCCTATCCCACATAAATAATGAAAATTAAGAAATTGGAAAATATTGAGATTTTCATTTCAATTGATCTTTTAAAAGGCAGGTCCTAAAAGATAAAATCCCTACCAAGTATTTATTTGGCTTAGAAACTTAAATAAATTTATGTTCTGTTTGTTTATTACTTTAGAACAAATTACTTCAAAAAGCTATGGAATAAAACAGTTATTTTATTTTGCTCATGAATCTATGAGTCAGGAATTTTGGAAGTGCTTCTTAAGTGATTTTTTCTTGGGGACCTTCATGTGTCAGCTGAGGCTCTTGTCATATGAAGAATCAACTGGGCTAGGCATCCATCCAAAATGGCTCATTCAGAAGGCTGGTAGTTGATGTTGTTAGTTGGCTGGGAGCTTAGCTAGGGTAGTCAACTTGAACACCTAAAGTGGCCTCTCTAGCATGGTGGTCTTAGGATAGTAATACATTTTACAGGATAGTTGGCTTCTTAATGGCTTAGTGTTGGAAGTCACATTAGTTCCTCTGCATTCTATTGATCAAAGCAGTGCACAGATACAGAAAAGGGGAAATGAACCCCACTTCTCAAAGGGAAGGGTATTGATAAACTGCCACAGCTTAATATATAAAGAAGTATGGTTCCAAGATGGTCAAATAGGAACAGCTCTGGTCTGCAGCTTCCAGCATTATTGATGCAGAAGATGGGTGATTTCTGCATTTCCAACTGAGGAACCTGGTTCATCTCATGGGGACTGGTTGGACAGTGGGTGCAGCCCACGGAGGGCAAGCCAAAGCTGGGCGGAGCATTGCCTCACCTGGGAAGCACAAGGAGTCAGAGGATTTCCCTTTCCTAGCCAAGGGAAGCCATGATAGACTATACCGGGAAAATCAGGACACTCCCACCTTAATACTGTGCTTTTCCAACAATCTTAGCAAATGACACAGCAGGAGATTCTATCCTTTGCCTGGCTCAGCAGGTCCCAAGCCCATGGAGCCTTGTTCACTGCTGGTGCGGCAGTCCCAAATCAAACTGCGAGGTGGCAGCCAGGCTGGGGGAGGGGCATTTGCCATTGCTGAGGCTTGAGTAGGAAAACGAAGCAGCCAGGAAGCTCACACTGGATGGAGCCCACCGCAGCTCAACGAGGCCTGCCTGCCTCTGTAGACTCTACCTCTGGGGGTAGGGCATAGCTGAACAAAAGGCAGCAGAAACTTATGAAGAATTAAACGTTCCTGAGTGACAGGTCTAAAGAGTGCAGTGGTTCTCCCAGCACAGTGTCTGAGCTCTGAGAATGGACAGACTGCCTCTTCAAGTGGGTCCCTGACCCCCATGTAGCCTAACTGGGAGACACCTCCCAGTAGCAGCTGACTGACACCTGATACAGCCAGGTGCCCCTCTGAGACAAAGCTTTCAGAGGAAGGATCAGGCAGCAATATTTGCTGTTCTGCAATATTTGCTGTTCTGCAGCCTCCGATGGTGATACCCAGGCAAATAGGGTCTGGAGTGGACCTCCAGCAAACTCCAACAGACCTGCAGCTGAGGGACCTCACTATTAGAAGGAAAACTAACAAACAGAAAGGAATAGCATCAACATCAACAAAAACGACATCCACACTAAAACCCCATCTGTAGGTCAGCATCATCAAAGACCAAAGGTAGATAAAACCACAAAGATGAGGAGAAACCAGAGCAGAAAAGCTGAAAATTCTAAAAACCAGAGTACCTCTTCTCCTCCAAAGGATTGCAGCACCTTGCCAGCAATGGAACAAAGCTGGATGGAGAATGAATTTGATGAATGGACAGAAGTAGGCTTCAGAAGGTCGGTAATAACAAACTTCTCTGAGCTAAAGGAGGATGTTTGAACCCGTTGCAAGGAAGGTAAAAACTTCAAAAAAGATTAGATGAATGACTAACTAGAATAAACAATGTAGATAAGACCTTAAATGACCTGATGGAGCTGAAAACCATGGCACAAGAACTACATAATGCATGCACAAGTTTCAGTAGCTGATTCGATCAAGTGGAAGAAAGGGTATCAGTGATTGAAGATCAAATTAATGAAATGAAGCGAGAACAGAAGTTTAGAGAAAAAATAGAAAAAAGAAATGAACAAAGCCTCCGAGAAATATGAGACTATGTGAAAAGACCAAATCTACGTCTGATTGGTGTACCTGAAATTGACGGGGAAAATGGAACCAAGCTGGAAAACACTCGTCAGGATATTATCCAAGAGAACATCCCCAACCTAGCAAGGCAGGCCAACATTCAAATTCAGGAAATTCAGAGAATGCCACAAAGATACTCCTTGAGAAGAGCAACCCCAAGACACATAATTGTCAGATTCACCAAGGTTGAAATGAAGGAAAAAAATGGTAAAGGCAGACAGAGAGGAAGGTCAGGTTACCCAGAAAGGGAAGCCCATCAGACTAACAGTGGATCTCTCAGCAGAAACTCTACAAGCCAGAAGAGAGTGGGGACCAATATGCAACATTCTTAAAGAAAATAATTTTCAACCCAGTATTTCATATCCTGCCAAACTAAGCTTCATAAGTGAAGGAGAAATAAAATCATTTACAGACAAGCAAATGCTGAGAGATTTTGTCACCACCAGGCCTGCCTTACAAGAGCCCCTGAAGGAAGCGCTAAACATGGAAAGGAACGACCAGTATCAGCCACTGCAAAAACATGCCAAATTGTAAAGACCATCAACGCCAGGAAGAAACTGCATCAACTAATGGGCAAAATAACCAGCTAACATCATAATGACAGGATCAAATTCACACGTAACAATATTAATCTTAAAAGTTAACAGGCTAAATGCCCCAATTAAAAGACACAGATTGGCAAATTGAATAAAAGTCAGACCCATCAGGGTGCTGTATTCAGAAGACCCATCTCACTTGCAGAGACACACATAGGCTCAAAATAAAGGGATGGAGGAAGAACTACCAAGCAAATGGAAAGCAAAAAAAAGAAGGGGTTGCAATTCTAGTCTCTGATAAAACAGACTTTAAACCATCAAAGATCAAAAGAGACAAAGAAGGCCATTACATAATGGTAAAGGGATCAATTCAACAGGAAGACCTAATATCCTAAATATATATGCACCCAATACAGGAGCACCCAGATTCATAAAGCAAGTCCTTAGAGACCTACAAAGAGACTTAGACTCCTACACAATAATAATGGGAGACTTTAACACCCCACTGCCAATTTTAGATAGATTAATGAGACAGAAGGTTAACAACAATATCCAGGACTTGAACTCAGCTCTGCATCAAGCAGATCTAATAGACATCTACAGAACTCTCCACCCCAAATCAACAGAATATACATTCTTCTCAGCACCACATCGCACTTATTCCAAAATTGACCACATAGTTGGAATTAAAGTACTCCTCAGCAAATGTAAAAGAACAGAAATCACAACAAACTGTCTCTCAGACCACAGTGCAATCAAATTAGAACTCAGGATTAAGAAACTCACTCAAAACCACAAAACTACATGGAAACTGAACAACCTGCTCCTGAATGACTACTGGGTAAATAACGAAATGAAGGCAGAAATAAAGATGTTCTTTGAAACCAATGAGAACAAAGACACAACATAGCAGAATCTCTGGGACACATTTAAAGCAGTGTGTAGTGGGAAATTTATAGCACTAAATGCCCACAAGAGAAAGCTGGAAAGATCTAAAATTGACACCAGAACATCACAATTAAAAGAACTAGAGAAGCAAGAGCAAACGCATTCAAAAGCTAGCAGAAGGCAAGAAATAACTAAGATCAGAGCAAAACTGAAGGAGATAGAGACACAAAAAACCCTTCAAAAATCAATGAATCCAGGAGCTGGTTTTTTGAAAAGATCAACAAAATTGATAGACCACTAGCAAGACTAATAAAGAAGAAAAGAGAGAAGAACCAAATAGATGCAATAAAAAGTGATAAAGGGGGTATCACCACTGATCCCACAGAAATACAAACTACCATCAGAGAATACTATAAACACCTCTATGCAAATAAACTAGAAAATCTAGAAGAAACAGATAAATTCCTGGACACATACACCCCCCCAAGACTAAACTAGGAAGACGTTGAATCCCTGAATAGACCAATCATAGCTCTGAAATTGAGGCAATAATTAATAGCCTACCAACCAAAAACAGTCCAGGACCAGACGGATTCACAGCCAAATTCTACCAGAGGTACAAAGAGGAGCTGGTACCATTCCTTCTGAAACTATTCCAATCAACAGAAAAAGAGGGAATCCACCCTAACTCATTTTATGAGGCCAGCATCATCTTGATGCCAAAGTCTGGCAGAGACACAACAAAAAAAGAGAATTTTAGACCAATATCCCTGATGAACATCGATGCGAAAATCCTCAATAAAATACTCGCAAACCGAATCCAGTAGCAAATCAAAAACCTTATCCACCAAGATCAAGTTGGCTTCATCCCTGGGATGCAAGGCAGGTTCAACATAAACAAATCAATAAATGTAATCCATCACATAAACAGAACCAAAGACAAAAACCACGTGATTATCTCAATAGATGCAGAAAAGGCCTTCGACAAAATTCAACAGCCCTTCATGCTAAAAACTCTCAATAAACTAGGTATTGATGGAATGTATCTCAAAATAATAAGAGCTATGTATGATAAACCCACAGCCAATATCATACTGAATGGGCAAAAACTGGAAGCATTTGCTTTGAGAACTGGCACAAGAAAGGGATGCCCTCTCTCACCACTCCTATTCAACATAAGTTTTGGAAGTTCTGGCCAGGACAATGAGGCAAGAGAAAGAAATAAAGCATATTCAATTAGGAAAAGAGGAAGTGAAATTGTCCCTGTTTGCAGATGACATGATTGTATGTTTAGAAAACCCCATCATCTCAGCCCAAAATTTCCTTAAGCTGAGAAGCAACTTCAGCAAAGTCTCAGGATACAAAATCAATGTGCGAAAATCACAAGCATTCCTATACACCAGTAACAGACAAATAGAGAGCCAAATCATGAGTGAACTCCCATTCACAACGGCAACAAAGAGAAAAAAGTACCTAAGAATCCAACTTACAAGGGATGTGAAGGACCTCTTCAAGGAGAACTACAAACCACTGCTCAACGAAATAAAAGAGGTCACAAACATGGAAGAACATTCCATGCTCATGGATAGGAAGAATCAATATCATGAAAATGGCCATACTGCCCTAGGTAATTTATAGATTCAACACTATCCCCATCAAGCTACCAAATGACTTTCTCCACAGAATTGGGAAAAACTACTTTAAAGTTCATATGGAACCAAAAAAGAGCCCGCATTGCCAAGACAATCCTAAGCAAAAAGAACAAAGCTGGAGATGTCACGCTACCTTATTTCAAACTATACTTACAAGGCTACAGTAATCAAGACAGCATGGTACTGGTACCAAAACAGAGATATAGACCAATGTAACAGAACAGAGGCCTCGGAAATAACACCACACATCTACAACCATCTGATCTTTGACAAACCTGACAAAAACGAGAAATGGGGAAAGGATTCCCTATTTAATAAATGGTGCTGGGAAAACTGGCTAGCCATACGTAGAAAGCTGAAACTGGATTTCTTCCTTACACATTTTACAAAAATTAATTCAAAATGGATTAAAGACTTAAATGTTAGATCTAAAACCATAAAAACTCTAGAAGAAAACCTAGGAAATACCATTCAGGACATAGGCATGGGCAAGATAAAACACCAAAAGCAATGGCAACAAAAGCCAAAATAGACAAATGGGATCTAATTAAACTAAAGAGCTTCTGCACAGCAAAAGAAACTGCTATCAGAGTGAACAGGCAACCTGCAGAATGGGAGAAAATTTTTGCAATCTACCCATCTGACAAAGGGCTAATATCCATAATCTACAAGGAACTTAAACAAATTTACAATAAAAAATCAGACAACCCCATCAAAAAGTGGGCAAAGCATATGAACACACACTTTTCAAAAGAAGACATTTATGCAGCCAAGAGACACATGAAAAAATACTCATCATCACTTGCCATCAGACAAATGCAAATCAAACCACAGTAAGATACCATCTCACACCAGTTAGAATGGTGATCACTAAAAAGTCAGGAAACAACAGGTGCTGGAGAGGATGTAGAGAAATAGGAATGTTTTTACACTGTTGGTGGGACTGTAAACTAGTTCAACCATTGTGGAAGACAGTGTGGCGATTCCTCAAGGATCTAGAACTAGAAATACCATTTGACCCAGTGATCCCATTACTGAGTATATACCCAAAGGATTATAAATCATGCTACTATAAAGACACATGCACACATATGTTTCTTGTGGCACTATTCACAATAGCAAAGACTTGGAACCAACCCAAATGTCCATCAATGATGGACTGGATTAAGAAAATGTGGCACATATACACCATGAAATACTATGCAGTCACAAAAAAAGGATGAGTTCATGTCCTTTGTAGGGACATGGATGAAGCTGGAAACCATCATTCTGAGCAAACTATCGCAAGGACGGAAAACCAAACACCGCATGTTCTCACTTATAGGTGGGAATTGAACAATGAGTACACTTGGACACAGGGTGGGGAACATCACACACCAGGGCCTGTCGTGGGGTGGGGGAATGGGGGAGGGATAGCATTAGGAGAAATACCTAATGTAAATGACGAGTTAATGGGTACAACAAATCAACATGGCACATGTATATATATGCAACAAACCTGCATGTTGTGCACATGTACCCTAGAACTTAAAGTATAACAATAAAATATATATATACATATATAAACACACACACATATCTATATATATACATATACACACACACACACACACACACACACACATATATATATATATAAAGAAGTACTGGAGTGACGAGTCAGAAAGAGATCTACAATGGACAAATGTCAGGATCACTCTACTCCTTTAACTAGTACATGAAATAACACTTATCTGCTGGGTAGACATTGTACATACATTAAAACTCTAATTAAATTAAGATCTGTTTAACTGTAGTTCTCAGATGTTTTTCAATTTATAATTAAAATTCAATTTTATTCTTCTATTTTATTTTGTACAGTTTAGCAGAAGACTTTATAAAATGAAGCTTTAAAGTCTTCTTCACAAACAAATGCCAATATTCTTTTCTTATGATTTGAAAAATATAAAACCAACTTTAAAATAACTCATAATGCTGTGGAATATTTAAAAGTAAACGAAATTAAGAAGAAAATAATGCCCTACTCTATTTTTTCAAATAGTCAATATTATGGTTATTATAGTTCACTGTACATCAATAACATTTATTTTCTATATTTATTTACACTTAAATAAATACACATATCTATATAAAGGTATGAATATAAATGTATATACTTTAGAATACGAAATAAAGAGAAAAATCAGATTATGCTATAAATATTTTTCTTGCCTCTTTTTCTCGTAATATGTGATTTTTTTTAAGATTGGGGCTTATAAATATACCTTATTTCTTTAAATGTTTAGAGTATTTCATTGTGTAAATTTATCATAATTTATTTGATCACTCATTTGAACAACTTAATTTCATATTTTCACTTAAAAATGGTAAAGTTAAGAAACTGCATCTAATTGTATGTCTTCAAGGTATTACTTCTGAAAGATAGATTTCTAGAAGTAAAATAGCTGACTTTAAGTTGTGTTTTATTTCATTTTTCTAGATGCTGCTCATTTGCTCTCTTACTTCCCAGAAATTACCTCAATTGATATTCCCATCAACAGTGTCTGATCTGCATTTCAAGAGTGGTTATTATCTTAAAAATCTTAACACACTCAGAATGTTAAAACGTTTAACAACTAGTGAGTAAGATTCATAGTCTTTTATTTAACAAGTACTATGACTGATGGAATGTCAGGAAATATTTTTATGTATTTGGATTATTTAAAACTGTAATATGGATTTAAAATAATTGCGTTTTAATATTCCTGCACAATGAAACACATAATGTTGCCACCTAAAGTAGACTTTGCTGTAAAGCAATTTCATTCATTTAAAAATCTTAAAGTTGCATTCAAATGTTTTAACTAAATGGGAATGTTTATCCTTTTAAATATAACTAAAAATAACTCAGCAATTATTTTGTGTTCTATTCAAGGAGAAATCCAAGAAATATTTGCTGAAACAGAGTCTTAAAAACCTTTTGAAGTTTATATATGGTGTACATAAATATGACTTATTTAATTGAAGCTTCATAACACAATCTTTATAGCTTAAAAAATCAAATATTTTCATATTTTTAAGGAACTATAATTTCAATAACTTAAATATACTTTAAAATTTTATATTTGGATTACGATTGGTCTAATAATTGATGTACTATGTTGGCTACAGATACAGAACACTGAAGTATTATTTTTAGAACTATAACCTAAAGTCAACCCAACCATATTAATACCTAGATCCTGGGGTTGGTGGTGGTGAGGGGAAATGGATCTAGCCAAATCTAACCACAAGCTACATTGATTGCCAATGTTAAGAGAATAATATATTTTTAAAAACACTTTTATCAAAAATGTAAAGTCAAAATGTGGGGAAAAGTCAATGAAACTATGTCTTGGAATATTTTGTTCTACTTTGATTGTTTGTTATAATATTGTAAACAAGGAAAATAGCAATCATTGTAATTTTTTGCATTTTCTCAGTGCTCCTAAACATAATTTTATTAGTGTTGGAGATGCTAATGTTGGTTTTACAATATCCCTGTAAATGAGTAATATTCCAATTATTTTGCTGCCATAGACAGTGGTTTGTTCTCAAATTGTTATAATTTAGAATAAATATTTTGTTTTACTTTTGCAGTTGAGATGTTCTAAGGGGAAGCAATATATTTAATGGAATAATGTATTGAGAGGAAAGGTTCAGAACCAACTCTGTCTTTGCTAGCACTTCTGTGTTAATGGCTTCTGACAAATAAAAATTGACAACAAACTCAAAAATTGTGATTAGACGCTTTTTAAGATTAAATATTCTACCCTCATTAATTCAAAACAAGCTTCATATCACATAACAAATTCATGTCATTCACAACCCCAATGTCCTAAATGAAAAGCTGCAATATTTAATTTTTATATCAATCTACTATTGCAGTTCAGACTTGTTAATAGAGAAATATCATACAATATTAGTGTATTTGGCTTTATTGTTTTGTTTTGTTTTTTTTTTAGTGTAAGGGGAATTTTACTTTATTATTTTTTATTCCATCTTTTATTTTATGTTCAAGGGGTACATGCACAGCTTACACGGGTAAATTGAGTGTTGTGGGGATTTGGTGTACAGATTATTTCATCATTCAAATAATGTACCCCATAGGTAGTTTTTTGATCCTCACCCTCCTCTCCCCACCACCCTCAAGTGGGCCCAATGTATATTGTTCCCTTCTTTGTGTCCATGTGTACTCAATGTTTAGCTCCCATTTATAAGTGAGAACATGCAGTATTTGGTATCCTGCTCCAGTGTTAATTGTCTTAGGATAACGGCCTGCAGCTTCATACATGTTGCTAGAAAGGACATTATTTCATACTTTTTTGTGGCTGTGTAAGTATTCGATGGTGAATATGTCCATTTTCTTTATCCAGTCCCCCATTGATGAGCACCTAGGTTGATTCCATGTCTTTGCTATTGTGAATAATGCTGTGACGAACATGGGTTGAATGGTAGCTTTATTTTAAGTTCCTTGAGAAATCTCCAAACTGCTTTCCACAGTGGCTGAACTAATTTACATTCTCACCAGCAGTGTATAAGTGTTCACTACTCTCTGCAACCTTGAAACCTCACCAGAATCTGTTAGTTTTTGACTTTTTAGTAATTGCCATTCTGACTGGTGTGAGATGTATCTCATTGTGGTCTTGATTTGTAATTCTCGAATAATTTTTGATGTTGAACATTTTTATATGCTTGTTGGCCCACATGTATGTCTTCCTTTATGAAGTGTCTTTTCATGTCATTTGCCCACATTTTAACCAGGTTGTTTGGTTTTTGCTTGTTACTTTGCTTAAGTTCCTTACAGATTCTCTACATTAGACCTTTGTTGGATTCAGTTTGCAAATATATTCGCCCATTGTGTAGGTTGCCAATTGACTCTGTTGATAGTTTACTTGGCTGGGTAGACACTTTTCCGTTTTATTAGGTCCCACGTATCAACTTTTGTTTTTGTTCCAATTGCTTTTGGCATCTTTGCCATGAAATCTTTGCCAGGACCTAGCTCTAAAACAGTATTTCTTAGTTTTGGGGTTTTTTTAAAGGGGTTTTGATAGTTTTAGGTTTCCCATTTAAGTTTTTAATTCATATTGATTTGATTTTTGATATGGTGAAATAAAAAGGTCTAGTTTCAATCTTCTGCATGTAGCTTGCCAGTTACCACAGATCAGATAGGTGTGTAGCTTTATTTCTGGGTTCTCTAATCTGTCCCTTCGGTCTGTGTATCTGTCATTGTACCAATACCATGCTGTTTTGGTTAATGTAGCCTTGTAGTATAGTTTGAAGTTAGGTAGCATGATGTTGCCGGCTTTGTTCTTTTTTCTTATGATTGCTTTGGCTATGTGGACTGTTTATGGTTCCATATGAAATTTAGAATAGTTTTTTCTAGTTCTGTGAAAATGTCATCAGTAGTTTGCTAGGTATAGCACTGAATCTGTAAATCGCTTTGGGCAATATGACAATTTTAAGAATATTGATTCTATTCATGAGTAAGGAATGTTTTCTTATTCATATCATTGCTGATTTCTTTGTAATTTTCAGTGTTTTGTAATTCTCATTGTAAAGATCTTTCACATCCCTGGTTTACTGTATTCCTAGGTATTTTTTTTTTTTTTTTTTTTTTTTTTGTGGCTGTTGTGAATGGGATGACATTCTTAACTTGGCTCTCAGCTTGTATGTTATTTGTGTATAGAAATGCTACTGACTTTTGTACATTGATTTTGTATCAGTTGTTTATAAGATCTAGGAGACTTTGGGGAGAGAATATGCAATTTTCTAGGTATAGGTTCATATTGTCTGGAAAGACAGACAGTTTGGATGTCTTTTATTTCCTTCTCTTAACTGATTGCTCTGGCTAAGACTTCCTACAATATTGAATAGGAATGGTGAGAGTGGGCATCCTTGTCTTCTTCTGGTTCTCAAGGGGAATGGTTCCAGCTTTTGCCAGTTCAGCATGATGTTGTCGATGGGTTTGTCATATACGGCTCTTACTATTTTGAGATATGTTCCTTTAATGTCTAGTTTGTTGAGGGTTTTTTTTTTTTTTAACATGAAAGGATGCTGAATATTATCAAAGGCCTTTTCCACATCTATTAAGATTATTAAGTCAGCCATCTTGCATCTTCTCTCTTCTGCCATAGCTGCCTATAGGCCCATAGAGTTATAGTCCTTATATGGGTTTGTAATTATCTGTTGTTCCCTTGGCTCAAATCAAAGAGGGAACCAAACCAAAAAAGTTAAGGAAAGTTGAGGAATAGGAAGTGCCCTCACAAGCCACTTGTGAGAAGGCTGGGTTTTTTTAAAATTATTGCATCTTATATGATACAATTACATGCCTATATATTTTCAATTTTACCTCAATTTAATCTATAATTCTATAAGTACCAACTTGGAAAGCATTCAATAACTTTGTTAGATAATTTTATAGATTAGTTTTTAAATCTGAGACACCATCTGAGGGGTCCAACTAGACAGCTAGAGAAAGAGGCCTTGCCCACCCCCAATCATTCCAGCTACCCCATCTTAGATATTCCAGTCCTAGGTGAGTACTCATGGGAATAAACACCTTGTGAAGCAGATGAACCACCCAGCTGAGCCAAGCCAACCCACAGTAGCAGTTGCCTACCACATGTCAGGCACTGTTTTTGGTAGTGGGACTACAGTATTGAAGAAAACCAACAAAAGGACTAACTTAATGAACTATATAGATTCTTTGGAGCACTCTGAAAAATGCAAATAAAAAATATTTTAAAAATCTATTATGTTAGTAATGGAGCAATAGAAGTACCAGCACATTTGAGAGCTTGCAAAAACAGTTGGCAAGGAAAATAAAGTCCCCTGATTTTGTAATAGGTACATTTACAATGAAGACATTCTGTGAGAATCCTGATTCTATGTGATTCCTAGACAATGAATTGGAAGAAAACATGTATCAAAAAACATAAGGGAAATGGACCTTTCTGAAAGTACTCTTACTATAAAACTGCACCCAACAGACAGCTTTCCACAAAATTCCTGCTTTGAAAAAGGAAGGCTGCTTTGAAAGAGGTTTATGATGACAAGCAGAATCACTCTCTGAGGTCACACTACACTGACTTTTGCAGGTGTGCTATTTCATGAAATAAACATTGTGATTAACACACTAATCGTTGTCACTCGGAGATAGAACCTCGACTTGTTTCTGTTCCAGCCATCCCTGGGTGACACAAAGGTCCAGGACATTCATCCTTGGATAGACACTCAAATGTTCCTTATCAGACTCAGTGATACTTACAAAAAGACATTTCTCAAATCCTGAAAGTAAACATGTGGAATCTGCTGCAAGTAGAAAACAAAGAGGTAATGTGTTTATTTTCCCTCTTAAAGGAGGACCTATTTGGCAAACTGAAAGCCTTGTGGCTGTAGAATTGTTACATGATTTGCATATACTTTTCCTAACGATGGAGAAGAAAAAACGGTACTTGTCCTTCAGTGCACTTGTCAAGAAGGAAGACTGGATAGTTTACCAAGTTATGCCATAATTGTTTGGTATTAGGATTTGTGCTTCTATTGTCTAGAGAGAACTTTCATTTTCTGAAGGTGGCTGGGTTGAGATTCTGCTACAGTTAATGGCTAAATGCTTTCAACATTAAAAATAAAAATAAGGGGATACCTTTAGTAAACATGCATTGCATTTACTTAATCTTTACATTGCACATGGAAAAATGAAGGTATGGTAGTGAATTCAAACTAATTACCTAATAGTGTTTTGGCTATAATTTTGAGTATATTAAAAATGTAAGTAGTCAGCAACAAAAATAAAATTGTTCCTTTTTTTGGTTGTGACTACCTATCAGAGAATGAGAAATATGTTCATGAGTATATCATGGTATATTAGCAGCCATTAGAAGGATCTGATAGAAAATGTGGAAATCTAGAAATTATTTCATGATATACTAAGAAACAGAAGTAGGATATAAAGTGTAATCAGTATTAGGTTACAACTTCATATGAACTCATATGGACAGGGACAGGGCATGAAGATTGAAAAGTGAGAGTTGATATTTTAGAGAAGTCTTTCCTTTAGAGTTATATCTATGTACAATAACTAACCATCAGAACAAAACCCATACAATTAAAAAAATAGAGTGAGTGTATTTGGCTACTTCCTGTGGTAGTAAAATTAAACATTAAATTAATGTGAGTTCTTAATCCTTTTTCTGGTATGTGGCAAGAGTGAAAACTTACCATGAGTGTCTTGTGGGTCTTATTTAATGAAATGGACTTTAATACACTAAAAAAGGAATATGTCCGAAAAACATATTTAATATGTGGTTCTGTCTGTTTCTAGCTTTACAATCTTTGTGACCCTAAATACTTATCTTAAGCTTTTTCATACTTAGCTAATATGAAATGCAGAGGATATCAATGTCTGGCCTACTAAACAGGTGCATTTGTGGTGATGACTAGATGACAAAATAATGCACTTGTAAACTGTGCAATTTCATGATGATATTTTCTATTTTACAATCTGGACAAAATCTCTTGCCAGGATCCTTGTGCCACAGCACACCTGATCAACATGCTTTCATGCCCAATTTGTTCTGGCTTCTCCTCTGTAGGAAAAAGCTAGGTTCTAGATTGTGTGCAATTTCCAATACTAAGTTGAATTCAGCTGTTCTCTTTCACACATCTAGCAATCACTAACTCTGTTACTGAGAGCAGCTGCCCTAGACCAGTATTTTCCCACCAGATGAATTCAGCTGCTTCTTTGAACACACTCAGTTCCCCTTTTCTCTCTTTCTTGCTTGTTTTCCAATAGTTACGCACACTCCTGTAATGTTAACTTAAAATCTCCTTAACTGCTACCCTCAGGGTAAGAAAGCATATAATGGAGGCCATACCCTTTGATACACATTATATCTACATATTTTGTTAAACATTTATTTAACAAAAATTTTCTGCCACATCTTTCTTTGAATCCCAGGCCAGGTTTTGGAGCAGCTCTGTGGTGAAGGGGCCTAGCTGATCCTACAGCCACTCAAATAATTAAAAATGGAGCTGATGAGAGACCAACGCACATTCTAGTTTGTCTTCATTTCTTTCAAATTGTCCTCACAGGTTTCAGTTTGTCCTTGTGAATTGTAGTTTTTCTTATACGTTCCGGTTTGCTTTTGTTCCCTCCCATTTCAAGTCCATCTTTCCTTCTTGACTATTGGTCTTGCTAACTTTAGGCACAACACCAGAAGCAGGAGTCTTACACAGACTATTTAACCACCTTCCACACTTGAAGAACACGTAAGACCAGAATAGATCCCTTGTGCCACAACACTCCTAAGGGTTCTGCTTGTCTGATCAAGCTTTGACTCACATTATGTGGGGTCACTAGCTTCTAAGATGGTCCCCAATGGCACTCACCTCTTGGTAGTCACACCCTGTGTATTCCCCTTCCATGTTGCTTCAGAATTAATTTGTCTACCATACAGAATAAAACAGAAGTGATACTGTACACTTTTGGGATCTATAAGTAATAAAAGGCACTGTGGCTTCCTGTACTAGCTCGCTCGCTCTCTCTCTCTCTCTCTCTCTCTCTCCCTACCCCGTCCCACTTTATCTCTGTCTGTGGGTTTACTCACTCTGGGGGAAAGGCTGCTGCACATTCTGAGTAACCCTAGGGAGATGGTCACATTTCAAGAAACAGAGGTCTTCTGACAACAGCCATGTGAGTGAGGTTTGAAGCAGATTCTCCAGACCCCGTCAAGACTTAATTGACTGCAGCTCCAAGAAACATCTTAATTACAATATCATAAGAGACCCTGAGCCACAACAACACAACTACTTCCAAATTCTTGAATTTCAGAAATTGTGAGATAATAAACATTTGTTGTTTTAAGTCACTGAGTTTGGGGGTATTTGTTATGTAACAATAGAAAGCAATTAAACTATGAAAATATAGTTATTGAGACTGAAGTTTACATGCAAAAACCAAATATTCCTGAAATCGCAGAAATATTATTATACCTTTTAAGCATATTATTTATCAAAACATTTCAGAAACATCAGGAAATGAAATAAAAATGAACTTTTGCTCTAGACGATCATTAAGAAAATTTTTCTTAAACACTCTAGATACATCTTACACTATAAGAGATATTTTCTCAGGAAATACATTATATAGTCTTTTGCAAATAATTATCAAATGGTTTCTATTTGATAACATTTATTTTAAAACAATCATTTAAATTATTCAATAGTAGAAAAAATAAAGCAAATAAAAACATAACAACCAGAAAAAGAACCTTAAGATCAAAATTCTTATGAAAAAAAGAATCATGGACAACTTTAAAGCTCTTAGTTGGGTTTCGGTATCATCAATTCTAGTTATTTAATATTGAATAAAACAGTAGAGTTCGTACTCTGGTGTCCACTGCCCGAATTTCCTTTCAGGCTGTTTTGTGCTGTATTAGAACCCAATACCCAGTGCAGTTGCTTATAATCCTTCAATTTCATGGCTTTTTAAAAATACCACAGGGCACAACTCTAATTTTAAAAAAAAAAAAAAAGGAAAGTAGGAAAAAGTTTAATCTCTTACATCAGTGAATAAATTGAAATGAGAATATATTACATTAGTTTTATTATCATACTTCTAATTGACTCCTCCAGTACATTTTCTGAAAGAAATGGTTTAAGGGAGGATGATTTTTGATATTTCAAATAGAATAAAATCAGTCATACTATAGACAGGGACTGCTTTTCTTTGGATGGCTCCCCTGACTGTAAGCCCTCCCTAAACCTGCTACATGCTTTTTCTACCACTTATGTTGCTAAGTGTCTAAAGAGTTAGGATATTTAAAATCCATGTCAAAAGTAAGTATGAATAAAAACCTCAAAAATAATGCAGAATCACAGTAATTTTATCTTTATTCACATTTAAAATGTAGTTTTATTACATATATATTTATAAATAAACTAGAAAACATTAATATTTATTTAATAAGGAGACATAAATGGAATGATTTAATAATCACTTTCACTTTTCCTGTTTCCTAAGGAATAAAAACTAGCAGTCTGGTAAATGTCTGTTATGTATCTCTTCATGTTTATACCAACAGATGTATACATATACACACAGTTGTGTTTGTTATATTTGATGATTTTATCTCAATCTGCATAAATTTAATGCTTCTGTCCTTTCAGTCAGAAGACAGGAATGATATTGTCTTCATTAACAGCCAGGAGCATTTTTGGAAGGATAGGATGCTATCTATTGTCTCTTGTGCTACATGTGGAATTTGCTGAAAATGAGACAAGCAATTTCTGATTGCTATATGCCATGTTGGTCAGCTGCTGCTTCTGTTACTGACTTCCATAGAGTGGTTTTATAGCAAGATTTAAGAAAATTGGTTTTGACATTGGTATTTTATGATGCATAGGAACTTAGTGACAATAGCTTATGGCAGAGGCCAACAAGCAGTGGAACAAGAACAATCACAAATCTCTGAAGTTCTCCATGATGCCTCCTAATTCTACCAATTTCTTGTCTCTGCAGTATTTAGAAACCTTGTTTCTCTCAAAGATGGCCTGTATTGGTCCATTTTCATATTGCTATGAAGAAATACCTGAGACCCAGTAATTTATAAAGAAAAAGAGATTTAATAGATTCACAGATTCACATGGCTGGAGAGGCCTCACAATCATGGTGGAAGGCAAAGGAGCAAAAGCACATCTTACATGGCAGCAGGCAATAGAGCATGTGCAGGAGAACTGCCCTTTATAAAATCATCAGATCTTGTGAGACTTATTCACTATCACAAGAGCAGCATGAGAAAAACCTGCCCTCATGATTCAATTATCTCCCACCAGGTCCCTCCCATGACACGCAGGGATTATGGAACTACAATTCAACATGAGATTTGGGTGGGGACACAGCCAAACCATAGCATTCCGTCCCTGGCCCCTCCCAAATCTCACGTCCTCACATTTCATAACCAATCATGCCTTCCCAACAGTCCCCCAAAGTCTTAACTCATTTCAGCATTAATTCGAAAGTCCACAGTCCAAAGTCTCATCTGAGACAAGGCAAGTCTCTTCCACTTATGAGCCTATAAAATCAAAAGCAAGCTAGTTACTTCCTAGATACAATGGGGTCCAGGCATTGGGTAAACATACCTGTTCCAAATGGGAGAAATTGGCCAAAGCAAAGGGGCTACAGGCCCCATGCAAGTCCAAAATCCAGCAGGGCAGTCAAATCTTAAAGCTCCAAAATGATCTCCTTTGACTCCATGTCTCACATCCAGGTCACATTGATGCAAGCGGTGGGCTCCTATGGTCTCGAGCAGCTCTGCCCCTGTGGCTTTGCAAGGTACAGCCCTATTCCTGTTTGCTTTCATGGGCTGGCATTGAGTGTCTGTGGCTTTTCAGGTGCATGGTGCAAGCTGTTGGTGGATTGGCCATCCTGGGGTCAGGAGGATGGTGGCCCTCTTCTCACAGCTCCACTAGGCAGTTCCCCAGTGGGGACTCTGTGTGGGGGCGCCCACCCCACATTTCGCTTCCGCCCCTGCAGCACACTTCTGCAGTACACCTCTGCCTGGACATCTAAGCATTTCCATACATCCTCTGAAATCTAGGCAGAGGTTCCCAAACCTCAATTCTTGTCTTCTGTGCACTCACAGGCCCGACACCTCATGTAAGCTGCCAAGGCTTGTGGCTGGCACCCTCTGAGGCAACAACAGCCTGAGATGTACATTGGCCCCTTTTAGCCACAGGTGGGATGCAGGGTACCAAGTCCCAAGACTGCACAAAGTAGCAAGGCCCTGGGCCCAGATCATGAATCCATTTTTTCTTCCTAGGAGGCTTGTGATGGGAGGGACAGCCATGAAAACCTATGACATGCCCTTGAGACATTTTCCCCATTGTCTTGGTGATTAACATTGGGCACTTCATTACTTATGCAAATTTCTGCAGCCAGCTTGAATTTCTCCTCAGAAAATGGGTTTTTCTTTTCTATTGCATGGTTAGGCTGCAAATTTTCTGAACTGTTATGCTCTGCTTCTCTTTTAAACAGTCATTCCAATTCCAAACCATATATTCGTGAATACATAAAACTGAATGCTTTTAATAGCACCCAGTCACCTCTTGAATGCTTTGCTGCTTAGAAATTTCTTCTGCCAGACACGCTAAATCATCTTTCTCAAGTTCAAAGTTCCACAGATCTCTAGGGCAAGGGCCAAATGCCACCAGTTTCTTTGCTAAAGCATAGCAAGAATCACCTTTGCTCCAGTTCCCAATAAGTTCCTCATTTCTATCTGAGACCACCTCAGCTTGGACTTTTTGGTCAAAACCATTCAACAAGTCTCTAGGAAGCTCCAAACTTTCCTACATTTTCCTATCTTTTTCTGAGCCCTCCAAACTGTTCCAACCTCTGCCTGTTATCCAGTTCCAAAGTCACTTCCACATTTTCAGGTATCTTAATAGCACTATCCCACTCCTGAGACTGGGTAATTTTTTTTTTTTTTTTTTTTTTTTTTTTGAGACGGAGTTTTGCTCTTGTTGCCCAGGCTGGAGTGCAATGGCGCGATCTTCGTTCATCGCAATCTCCACCTCCTGGGTTCAAGAAATTCTGCCTCAGCCTCCTGAGTAGCTGGGATTACAGGCATGTGCCACCACATCCAGCTAATTCTGTATGTTTAGTATAGATGGGGTTTTTCCATGTTGGTCAGGCTGGTCTTGAACTCCTGACCTCAGGTGATCCGCCCACCTTTGCCTCCCAAAGTGCTAGGATTACAGGTATGAGCCACTGCGACTGGCTTGAGACTGGGTAATTTATAAAGAAAAAGATTTCATTGACTCACGGTCCCACATGGCCGGGGAGGCTTCACAATCATGGTGGAAGGCCAAGGTAGAGCAAAGTCACATCTTACATGGCAGCAGGCAAGAGAGCGTGTGCATAGTAACTACTCTTCACAAAATGATCAGATCTTGTGAGACTTATTCACTATCATGAGAGCAGGGGAAAACCCCATCTCCATGATTCAATTGCCATCCACTGGGGTCCCTCCCATGACCCATGGGGATTATAGGAGCTACAATTTAAGATGAGATTTGGGTGGGCAGACAGCCAAACTATATCATGGCCCCTTCAGCAACTTTCAGGTCTTTCCTTCTAAATTTATTATCCATTACTGCATAAAAATTTACCCTAACCTTTAATCTCTTAAAACAACATATCTTGTCTTACAGTTTCTGTGGAATAGGAGTCAAGGCATAGCTTAGCTGGGTGGTTCTAGCTCAGGGACTCTCAGAAGGCTACAAAGTGTCAGCTATGGCTGTAATTATCTCAAGGCTTGGATAGAAAAGGATCTGCTTTCAAGTTCACTCACATTGTTGTTTTCAGGTATCAAGTCTTCTTTGACCGTTGGCTGTGGGTCTTCCTTAGTTTCTTGCCACTTAGGCCTCCCCTGAGGCAGCTCACAGCATGGTATCTGGCTACAATAGAGCAAGAAAGTGCAGGAGAGAGTGCAAGCAAGACAGAAGCCAAAGTCTTTTGTAACCTAATCTTGGAAGTAACATCATCCCATCATTTTTGCCAGATCCTATTTGTTAGAAGCAAGTAACTAGGTACAGCCCATACACAAAAAGGGGATTACACATGGAGTGGATACCAGGAGGCAGAGATCATTGAGGACTATTTAGAAGTTGCATACCACACCATTTTTTCATGGTCTCACAAATTCTTTACCTCCTAGTGAAATGTCTGGAGGCCACTTGTGATTGTAATTTTTAAAAAAGAATTAAACTTTTTCCTTCTTCTTTATCTAATCTGATATCAACCTAAAATCTTACATTTAATTCGATGCTGAAAATTATTTGGAGGATGTAAAATTCAAATCATTAAACTTGTCAAGTTATTTTTTAGACTTTTTTATTTCAAGTTTCAAATTAAGATAAAATATACTTTTATTATCTTGTTAATCTTTTCATCAGCTGTGGTTACATATGTTTTGCATTGCTGATATCAATTATGTGCCTTCTCTCTCTATGTGTCTCTCTGTCTCTCTCTTTCAACTTTGTTGATTCTCTATTTTATGTGTGCTTTCTCTGCCATTAATTAATTATCTGTCTTATTTTTTCTGCAGTTTTCTTTGGATTTGTTTTGTTCCTGTTTCTTCAACTCATTAAGATGCATGTTTAGCTCAATGATCTTCAGCTTAAAAATAAAACTATTCAGTTTGCTAATATCACAACTCTTGAAGTTATATACTGGGTCAATAAAGAGAATGTTGCTGAGCACAGCAGAAGTTCCTTTGTGCCTTCTCCTAATAATCAAGCCTTCCCTCCTCCACAAAGGTTAGCTTTACTAAGCCAAATCAGAGAAACTTCTAATCTGGGGCCAATTTTCCCCACTGCTGAGGCAAATCCTTCTGAGTAATATACCTTTGTCCTACGAATTATGAGTTTATTCAGCCTGGCTAGTGGGCTCGTGTATAAGATCTGAACACTATTCCCTCTAATCCTTTCATATGATTCTTTCTACATACTTGAACAGTGCAAATACTGATCACACGTGCAAGTACTTACTCATCAGTACTCTGAGGAACACTTGAGGGGGGCCATCTGCAGATCTCCTTGATTCTCTATGCAGCAACTCTCTCTGCACTACTCTGTCCTGCAAACTCAAGCCGCCTTATCCTCTTTCTACTCTCGGGTCCATCTCCAAACCTCAGGTTGCCTAGCAGGCTCTCCCTGGGTTCCCCCTTTCTGTACTATGGCTTAGAAACTCACAGCAATAACCTAGGATTAACAGAACATACCTTGTTTGTTTTCCATTCCTCAGGGTTCACCTTACTTTTTTCCCTGATATCCAACATCTTCACAATCATTGATTTGTTGTTTCTTTTTTTGAGCTTTCTTTTTTTCTGGTAAGAGAATTAATTCAGTCTGTAATATATCATCTTAAAGAGAAGTGAAAGTTTCAGAGTATCTAATAAACATTTAAAAGAATGATAAACTGGAACATATTTAACTGTAACTTTGTACCCATTGACTAGCATCTCTATATTCCTTCTTGGTCCTAAAATTCCTAGCTTCTAGTAAACACTGTACCACATAAATATGTATAATTACTATGTGTCAATTAAAAACAAAATAAAACTTAAAAAAATAAATTGTTACAATAAAAAGGCAAAAAGAAAGACACTAAACCATTTTTTCCTGCCTCAAGATTAGAATTAATCCCTGTAATTGCGGTTTTTTTCTCATACATTTTATACCAATGCATTACTCAAATAAAGACAATTGTCATTTCATCAGCTGAGCTAAACCTCTACTATCTTTTAACACAAGGCTAGTTACTTTTTGAAGTGATGTTACCTTTTAAGAACTGATTAATTCGGCCGGGCGCGGTGGCTCAAGCCTGTAATCACAGCACTTTGGGAGGCCGAGACGGGCGGATCACAAGGTCAGGAGATCGAGACCAGCCTGGCTAATACGGTGAAACCCCGTCTCTACTAAAAAATACAAAAAAAACTAGCCGGGTGAGGTGGCGGGCGCCTGTAGTCCCAGCTACTCGGGAGGCTGAGGCAGGAGAATGGCGTAGACCCGGGAGGCAGAGCTTGCAGTGAGCTGAGATGCGGCCACTGCACTCCAGCCTGGGCGACAGAGCGACACTCCGTCTCAAAAAAAAAAAAAAAAAAAAAAAGAACTGATTAACTCTATGGACCTTTCTCGGGAAAAATACGTACTAAATGATAAATGCTTGAGGTGATGGATACCCGAATTACCCTAATTTGATCATTACATATTGTATGCTTGTATCAAAATTTCACATGTACCCCTGAATATGTACTCACATGTATTCATAATAATCACAAATAAAAAAGTGTTAAAGTTTAAATTTTGTATTAAATATCAAAGAGTTCCAGGATCTTTGGAAGTTTAAAAACATACCCTCTCACGCCTGTATTCCCAGCACTTTGGGAGGCCGAGGCAGGCAGATCACCTGAGGTCAGGAGTTCAAGACCAGCCTGGCCAACATGGTGAAACCCCATCTCTACTAAAAAATACAAAAATTAGCCAGGTGTGGTAGTGGGTGCATATAATCCCAGCTACTTGTGAGGCTGAGGCAGGGAGAACTGCTTGAACCTGGGAGGCAGAGGTTGCAGTGAGCCGAGATCACACCACTGTACTCCAGCCTGGGCAACAGAGTGAGACTCTGTCTCAAAAAAAAAAAAAAAAAAAAAAAATCCTAACTGGAAAAGTTTTTCTCTGGCATTTGACAGCTGTGGAGCACAGTATTAGTCCTCTGATCTCTCACCAACACTCTGGTTATCCTTAGGGGAAACTTTTCTTTTTCTGATGCATTTAAGGTATGCAATTAATCCCTCATTCTTAATATGAATAGAGAGTCAAAAGTAACAAATACTTTAGGAAAGCTTGTAACATGAAAGGAAGAGACAAAAATAAACTGAAGTAGTTAAAAATGATATTGTAGGAAGCAAGATCATACAGGCAAAAGAAAAAAGTTTCAAATAAATATAGTTAATATATTCACAGAAATAAGAGAAAATGTTGAGGAAATGACATTCATTGGACATATTGTAGAAATGGAAATGGAAAAAATGAATATTAAGTAACATATTTTTAAGAAATTAAAAATATCAGCATTAAAGTTAAAACTCAACAAACAACAATAAAATCTCCCAAAAGTAGGAAAAATCATCAAAGTGGTGGAAGGTAGGAAAGAAACATGTAAGACTATCAAAGGGTTAAACCAAAAAGTAAATATTTCATTCATAGAAGCTAAGGAAAGAGAATAAAAAGAAAAGAAATTACTGGAAAAGTTTCCTCCCAACAAACATAAGAAACAAATTACAGAGACAAATATATTTCACAGAAATTATAGGTGTATTAGTCCATTCTCATGCTGCTATAAATAACTGCCTGAGACTGGGTAACTTATAAAGGAAAGAGGTTTAGTTGATTTACAGTTCCACATGGCGGGGGAGGACCCAGGAAACTTACAATCATGGTGAAAGGGGAAGCAAAAACGTCATTCTTCACATGGCAGCAGGTAAGAGAAGTGCTGTGCAAAGGGGAAAAAGCCCTTTATAAAGCCTCCAGATCTTGTGAAAACTCACTCACTATCACGAGAACAGCATGAGGGTAACCACCCCCATGATTCAATTATCTCCCACCGGGTTTCTCCAACATGTGGGGATTATGGGATTATAATTCAAGATGAGATTTGGGTGGGAACACAGAGCCAAGCCATTAATAATTATAGGCCAACAGAGCCAGAAAAGAGAATATTAAAGACCACACCAAGTATCATCATCATCATGTAATATTAGTACACAAGTTATAAAGGAAAACCATGAAAGTTTTCAGGAAGAAAAATAAAAATAAATGAAGAACAAATGCATATAGAACAGGTTACTTACAAAGCGTTAAGAATTATAATAACACAGGAATTTCCAATACTAACATTTAGAAATTAGAAGACAATTTGAGCATACCTTCAAAATTCTGAACAAACAATGATATTCAAGCTAAAATATTATAATTACTTAAACTGACAAATGTGAGGGCAAAATAACAACATTTTCCCACTTGTATAAGCAATTTAAACTCAAAACAGTTTACCATCCATGGAAACTCTCAGGAAGCTACTAGAAGATGCAACCCTCTAAAGGGAGGCAACAAACTAAGAGAAAACATGAGTTTTCGGAGCCAAGAAGCAAATGATCTAACTTCAGTGAAAAGAAAAGAGAAGCTCCATGATGAAGGCAAAGAGAGATCCCAGGATGACTATTGCATAATAAGCTCATTAAAATTGAGGAGAGCAGAGGTCACCAATTAGAACAATTTCATATGAAAATGGAAATGTTGCATTAAATCGTGTAAACAGTATGGCCTGAAATACATTTTATGGAGTTTGTGGTGCATTTAGGAAGAATTAGCAATAAAAAACAGAAAACATAAAAACATAAAACAAAAAAAGCAGGTAAGAAATGAAATACTTTTATCTGATTCTCTTGGAATGTTTGTTCTCTCTATGCTCCCTTTTGGGATACTTCTTAAAAAGCTGCCACCATGCTATGAGAAATGGAAACCAATAAGAAAGAATCCACATAGGTGCTTCAGTCAGTAGACCTAGCTGAGTCCCCAGCCTTCTAGGAATTCCAGGCTATGTGTCAGATATGTACATGAAGGAGCTTCCAGATTATTAAAGCCCGGTGCTGTTAAGTCATCCCTAGTCTCTGAGTCTTCTCAGCTGAGGCTCCAGACATCATGGAGCAGTGTCAAACCATCCCTGCTATGCCATGTTTAAATTTCTGGTCCACAGAATCTGCGCACATAATAAAATGGTTGCTTTACTCCAAAAGTTTTGGGGTGGTTTGTTACACAACAATATTAACTAAGGTACATTAACTTGCATTAAATAATTACTAAAAGCACATATGAAGGTATCTGCTATTTAACTAAGCAAAATTTGAGAGTAGGTTCTTTGATCATCCCCGTTCCTGACCACTCTGTTAAAGAATTATGGATTAATCCACATCTATTGTCCTTTGGGGGTCAAGAAAAGCATGTCTTCTCTTTCAAACAGGGTAACAGAAAAACCCAGAATTAGAGAGGAATAGGCACAATACACATGGTTATTAAAACTGTCTGTGCTGAGAAAGAGCACATAATTAGTAATAAGGAAGCCTGCGCCCTATATAACAGAGGAGATAAATGCAGATCTCCATTTGTGCAGAGTGCTGGATATTTACTGGTTCATATTGCTGTTATGAAAGAGTCTTTTTTGTAAAATCACCATGGCATCCAATGTAATGTTCCAAAGGGATTAATTTGGTAGGAAATTAAATGCTTTGCCTAGATATTTAAAATTATATATGTGCCAAATTGCACTAAAATAATTGGGTAGCTGAGGACATCTGTTGCAATAAATTCAAATAGTGAATATTCTATTTAAATTGATACTGAGCATCGTATCAAAAAGCATCTATTTCTCCCGTTTTACATGGAGCAGAGCCTGAAAATAGCTCATTTTAAAGATATTAAAAAATTATTTGAAAAAAAACTGTGGTAATCTAATCTGAAGTAATGCCATGAAAAGCTATTTATGAAATAGAGTCACAATTTATATTAAAAGTATGTCTAAGCTTTGTGGTCGATTCCTAGATTGAGTTATACCATCTTATTGCTGATGAGGGTTACAGTTTAGGATCTGGTCTTAATTTACTCAGTTATTTGGGAATTAACTATTTGATTGCTTCTTGGCCGCCTGCTTTAGAGCTCAAGAAATACAGCAGATAGATGCCAATACCTCACTGTGTATATCAGGTTAAATATACCTCTACATGCCAGTCATTAGTGCCTGGCATAAGATAGTCTGCTGCATAAGATAATCTATTTGCTTTGCAGGATTTTATTGGTTAAATTTAGTAAGGAAATTAGTTGAAACACTGTATAGCATAATGTATATGAACCAGAGGTTTTCACAAGCTAGTGTACACTGAAATATTTTTAGATAAAGACCAGTTTAACTGAGGGAGATTTACAATGTCACAGTCTCATTATCTAATCCAGCTACCATCATCTTCTTTAGATATCATGAAGTTTGTAAGAGGCCAATGCCTACTACCTTTCAGGACATATTTATAACTGTTTTTTCTTTTCTTTTTTCCTCCTAAGAGGTTTTAATTGCTAGAGCGCTAAAAAACAAAGTGTGTGTAACCTGATATTAAAGGGACATTCCTGTTCTGGCATCTATTGTACTTATTAACTGTGTAACCTGGGTCAAGATAGTTGGCTCATTTAAGTTTTAGGTGTTTTTGACCGGTCACAGTGGCTCATGACTGTAATCCCAGCACTCTGGGAGACCGAGGTGGGCATATTGCCTGAGGTCAGGAGTTCGAGACCAGCCTGGCCAACATGGCGAAACCCCATCTCTACTAAAAAATACAAGAATTAGCTGGGCGTGGTGGCATGCACCTGTAATCTCAGCTACTTGGGAGTCTGAGGCTGAAGAATCACTTGAACCCGGGAGGCGGAGGTTGCAGTGAGCCGAGATCACACCACTGCACTCTATCCTGGGGAACAGAGCTAAACAAAACAAAACAAAACAAAGTTCTAGGTGTTTCTTCTGTTGAGTTAGAAAAAAAGTAATACTTACCTCACATGATTGCTTGAAAAATGAAATGAAATACTTTGAGAACAACCTCCGATATTCAACACACGTTACCTTCTGCCTCTTAAGAATATCTAACACAGTGCTACACAAGCATGACCACATCTGGAAAACTGTAGGTAAGAGCCAATGATGTTTAGATTTAGAGAACAGCATTTAGAACAGATTTAGACAGTATTTTAAGGATGGTTAAATGAGATGAGGAAAAATATGGAATCGGACATGGCTAATTGTCCAGTTGTACTAATCATATGGATAGTAATATCCTAAATGGGAATTAGATAATGTGAAAATGAACTATGTTTAAATGTTGCTCTTTTATATCTCATTATAATTAATACATACTGAGTGTTTATGATGAACTAAGTACTTTTGTAGAATCTGTATGTCTTACCTTATTTTGTATTCATGAAAACCTTATGAAGTAGGTAAAATCATTTCTTTCATTTTACAGAAGTTTGTATTGGTCTCTGTTAACCACAGCAAAGTTTAGAAGTATGCTCAGAACAGTCTGTAACTAGGGGAGCCAGAGTTTGAATCAGGCAATCAGATTCCAGAATCCATATTTTGAATCGTTCCCTAAACTAATTATTAAATAGACTCTCAGAAGGCACTAGTCACTATGGAATTATGAGAGAAGATGGGGAGAGAAATAGAGATCCTATTTCATTTCATACTTTTATAATTCTGGGAAGATTTTCAAAACAAAAGAAACTTCAGACGGTCAGCTGCCATGAGAAGGTCAACTTGGAAGAGGTGGCTTTGGAATTGGCTGTTACATGGTAACGTCTAGATCAGTTTTATTTTAACGGTGCACATAGACAATTATTTTTCATGGGCTTACAAGTAATTACCATGAGGAAGAAGAGATAGTCAACATTTAGTGTTCTTTAACATTCACTTTAGTTTTGAAATAGAAGGAAATAAACTAGAAACTATCAAGAGAGGTAGATCCAGATTTTCTTACAATTACTTAGTTTAAAAATATTTATTGAGCACTAGCAATATTATCAGTGGACACAATAGAAATATGGGAGATATGTGGTTAGTAGGGTAATATGACAAGAGGCCCATGGAAGAAAAATCAAAAAACAAAGCATTCTCTTTTAGATAATAAAAGTGATCAGTCTTTTGTGATGTCACTTGTGCTATCGCTGAACACAAAATTAGCTATACAGTTTTATTTTTCCAAAACAAGAAATGACAGCTCTGTCTTATGAGTTGCTACTTTCTGTAGTCAGAGATGACTGCTTGTCATGAGAAAGTGGGTAGTAACTCTAATCTCATGGAATCCATCAAGATTTTCAAGCTAATATACAGACAGTATTTAGTAAATCTCTTAAAATAAGTGTGTTGAACATGTATGTTTTTGCTTTGCAATATTTAGCTCAGTATTCCACATAATTGCCTCTATGACTTTTTAAAACTTGATACATTTTCTCAAATATTTCACTTTGTAAATTTAATACTACTAGAAAAAAATCCAGAAGTACACAAAAATTAGTAAAGAATAAAAATAAAATTAAAAAAAAAACATATCTACAAAATCAGGAAGTGGCAGAATGAATGAAATCTGTAACTTTGGCCATAATGGTGATAGAAGGTAAAATATACAAAGCTTTGGGTGGAAGAGAAATATTCTGCTGTTTTCTAAATGGTGTAGTTGTGGTGAAATTTTTCAACAGATATTTTAGAGACAGAGATCTCAAGATACGGACTTGGAAACTGAAGCTGAGAAATGTCACTTTTTTCACTGAATATTATGCCATTTATTTTAAAAATGTTTATATATATTTATTTAAATTTACTCGATTTTATTCTATCTTCCACAATAGGAAGTTTATAATTTGCCAGAGGAGAAATCGTTGTGGTAATTAGCCCAGAGGCGAGAATTAAAGTTTCTTTATAAATTCTATAAGGTACAACCCTAAAAGTTGTTAAGAATGGCATACACAGTGCCATTTAGTTATGGAGGACCTCAGGACACCAAAAGAAAAAAGAAAAAGTGTCAAAGGAAGATTTTATTAATAGCTTTTTAGTCTCCCCTCGAATTTTCTCCATCCTTCCTTCTCTTACACATCCTTGGTTCTCCTTCCTTATATTCCTTTTGAGGAAGCGATCAATTTGACCATCAAAGAACTTTCTTATTTGTTTATTGAAATGAATAAATAAAACAACATCAAAACAAACAACAACAAAAAAATACTTTCGTGAGAAAAGTGTAAGTAAAACAGAAAAAAAAAAAAGATTCTAAAAATGGCCAACAGTGGTAATTTGTGATTGAAAACTAAAACCTGACAGCAATCATACTTCAAACTTTGATCAACTATAATGCAAACAGGGATGTAAAGTTCTCACTTTAGGTCCTGGTATTAGGCTTCTCGGCTTTGGGGTGGGTCTCTCGCTGGGGACCTGCCCTCTTATGACCAGAATTTCCCCCCTGCCTCTTGTCCCTATCAATATTGCACATGTAAATAATTTAAAATTTTTAATCCTGTTCATATACAAGTATGTAATATTATCAGTTGCTTTTTTATAACAAGAATTTCATCATCTGATTTGATGCTATCATTGCAAACATGGGAAACATTGTGATTTTTAAAAAACACTCCAACCAGGATATAAACACATATGAATTTATTCATTCAAAATAGATAAGAAAGATTTATAAATTCATTGCTTAAACTCTTTTAAAACTGGCAAAAAAAAAAAAAATCTCCTGGGGCCATACAAACAATTGCTTATTAAAAGTAAGGCTAAGTTTCAAAAATGTTTATAGTTCAAGACAACATATATGGAAATATTTATGGTTTTTGTTTTTGTTTTTGTTTTTTTGAGACAGACTTTCGCTCTTGTTGCCCAGGCTGGAGTGCAATGGCGCGATCTCAGCTCAGGGCAACCTCTGCCTCCCAGGTTCAAGCGATTCTCCTGTCTCAGCCTCCTGAGTAGCTGGGATTCCAGGCACCAACCACCACACCCAGCTAATTTTTGTATTTTTAGTAGAGACGGGGTTTCATCAGGAAATATTTATGTTTTATACATGCTTTATGTCTATAAAGGCGTTTAAAATATACAAATATGTTTTGAGTTTTTGTTAGTCCTTCATGTAACAATTCTATGCAAACAACACCCTAGCCAACATCAGTCTCAAACGGGGTAGAGAAAGGAGGAGTATTTTAGAATACAGACTGTAGTCTAACAGGACTAACAGCCCACAGTCTTCTGTTATTGGGATAAACTTACTAAAACAATATTTCCTTACCTTCATAATACCTAGCTGTCCTTTCTCCTTGTTGAGTTGCTAGTTACTTTCTAGGTCAAACAAAAAAACCACACACTTATACTGTAGCAATGCTGTTATTTTTTTTTTCCTGGTGCTGTGAATTATAACAAACATTGCATAGCATAAAATTCTAAAGTCATATCATTCTGAATACCAGTATCAATTGCCTGTGTTTTCTCACAGGTAAATACTAGGGAAAGAGTAAAGCCATATAGAACCCTTTTTATCTTGCGGATGGGGATTGAATATTTGGAAAGATCTGCATTTATCAGCAGCAAACCTCACTTCAGTAAGTCTAGTCTCTGAGGCAGGAATTCACAAAGTGAAGAAGTGGTAAAGTTCCTACTCATTCTCTGCTCTTTCTTGCCCTGCCCTCATGT
Source organism: Macaca fascicularis (assembly GCF_037993035.2). Lineage (NCBI taxonomy): Eukaryota > Metazoa > Chordata > Mammalia > Primates > Cercopithecidae > Macaca > Macaca fascicularis. The sequence goes on from NC_088395.1 coordinate 26,331,379, forward strand.
AACTGAAGAATATTTAAAGTAATCTTTACTCATAAGGAACCACAATACCAAAAGGCCAGCCCACTGAGAAGGAAGGCTTCAAGCAAGGTAACACTCCCCTCATCATTAACTGTGCTTCCTCTTCTTTGAGAATATTATTTTCTTTATCCTAACAAGGACAGTACAGACTTAGGCTGAATAAGTAAGAAATAATTGACTTCATTTTCTTTAACTTCCCTTAGAGGGAATTCAGACTGATTAATTGAAAGTTGCTGTAATTATTTCTAAGGTTGCTTTACATGATCTTTCCAAGATAATGAAAAATGTAAGTTAAAAAATAAGACAAATCAATCTATAATACCCAATGAGAAGTACTGGATAGCAAAACAGATATACATTATTATAATAATACATTAATATAATTTATAAATATGAAATGGAAAAGCATTAAAAATGTGAGTTTTTCTGAATTGTGGCATTACATGTGCTTTATCTTCTTGCATTTCCTTTATTTTCTAAGTTTTTAAACAACAAATTCAGAAAAATATATATACTTAAAGAAGTAGACAGAGTTTACTTGACTTCAAGAGAGAATCATTTTAAATACTATATATGGAAATGTTTCCATTATAGGATGCCCTGTGATTTTACGCTTTCAACATACACAAAACATATATTTTAATAGTGTTTACAGATTGATGGTATTTAAGTTTATACAAAAATAAAGAGGTCATCACTACTGTTTTAATTCCCATTTTCATTTTCACATTAGAAATATGCATAGGTACCTCTGACAATCAGTCAGTCCCTTATCTGCAATGATTACTTTAACGGTATCCCCCAAGGCTTATCATGTCATTTTGTTTGACCTTCGGTTAACTAACTCATGCTGATTTCTTTAGTGATCCCCTAAGACAGGTTTTCCTTACTTATACAGAGTCTAATGGAGACACTCTTGTAGGTTTTCTTTTTTATTATTTCTCAAAAATCCCATTAACACAATCTCTATTGTAATACTCATCTAATTATAACATGCTCCTTGCTGAGCTCAGAGGGCAAGCATTCTAATAAAACTGTGGTCCTGCACTGAGAAGTGGAAAGAAATAACTGTCATTCTCACTTCAATAGTAAATTTTAATAAATTAGTCTACAGAGTTTTAAATCCACTTGGCAAAGATAAAGTGAAATGGCGAGTCTATTACTGATTTGAGTGTGAACTAGAGATACATAAATATTCTGCTTCTATGTGAACTGGATTATATGGTTTCTTAAAAGCCACTTTACTGAGATGTAACTGACATATAAAATCTCTGCATATTTAATATATACATCTCAATGAGTCAGGGGGTAAGTATACACACATGAAATCATCACCACCGTCAAGATAATAAACATATGTATCACTTCCTAAAATTCCTCCTGCCTCTACTATTATTATTATTTCATTATGGTAATAATAGTTAACATAAGATCTACTGCCTTGGCACTTTAAGTATACAATACAGCATTGTTAGCTATAGGCATTATGTTGTATAGTAGATCTCCAGAATGTATTTTTCTTACATAATGGAAATTTTGTATCCCTTAGCCATCACTTCTCCATTGCCCCATCCACTAGGCTCCAACAACTGCCAATCTCATCTCCATTTCTATAAGTCTGACTATTTTATATTTTACATGTAAGTGAGATCATGTGGTATTGTCTTTCTGTGTCTGGCTTATTTGATTTAGCACAATGCCCTCTAGGTCCATCTATATTGTCAAAAATAGTGGGATTTCCTTCTTTTTATTTTAGTTTATTTTTTAACTTTTATTTTACATTCAGGGGTATATGTACAGGTTTGTTATACAGGTATTGTGTGTCAAGGGGGTTTGGTGTACAGATTGTTTTGTCACTCAGGTAATATCCATTTATAAGTGAGAACATGTGGTATTTGGTTTTCTGTTTCTGTGTCAGTTTGCTCAGGATAATGGCCTCCAGCTTAATCCATGTTGCTGCAAAGGACATGAGCTCACTCTCATTTTTATGGCTGCAGAGTACTCCATTGTGTATATGTACCACAGTTTTTAATCTAGTTTACTATTAGTAGGCACCTGGGTTGCTTCCATGTCTTTGCTATTGTGAATAGTGCTGCAATGAATGTATCCATGCATATATCTTAAGGTACAGTGATTTATATTCCTTTAGGTATATATCCAATGATGGAATTGCTGGATCAAACGGTAATTCTCTTTTAAGTACTTTGATAAATTGCCACACTGCTTTCCACAATGGCTGAACTAATTTACATTCCCACCAGCAGTGTATAAGTGTTCCCCTTTCTCTACAACCTTGCCAGCTTCTATTATTTTTTTACTTTTTAATAATAGCCATTCTGACTGGCATGAGATGGTATCTCATTGTGGGATTTCCTTCATTTTTAAGGCTGAATGATATACCATTTTATGTATATACCACATTTTCTTTATCCATTCATCTACCCATGGACATTTAGCTGTTTTCACATCCTGCCTGTAATGAATAATGCTGCAATGAACACGGGAGTGCAGATATATTTCAAGATCCTGGTTTCAATTATTTTGCATATATATCTAGAAGAAAAATTGTTGGATTATATAGTAGTTCTGTTTTTAATTTTATGAAGAACCTCTACACTGTTTTTCATAATGGCTTTACCAATCTGTATTCCCACCAACAGTGTACCAAAGTTCCCTGTACCAAAGTTCCCTGTTCTCCATATCCTCACCAACCCTAGTTATCTTTCTTTGTTTTGATAGTAGCCATTCTAACAAGTGTGAGGTGACATCTCATTGTAGTTTTGATTTGCATTTTCTTGATTAGTGACGCTGTGCACTTTTTCATATACTTGTTGGCCATCTGTATGCCTTCTTTGGAGAAATGTCTACTCAGGTCCTTAGGTCATTTTTTAATTGGATCACTTGTGTTTTTACTGTTTAGTTGTATGAGTTCCTTGTATATTTTAAAGATTAATCTCTTTTTAGATATATGGTTTGAAAGTATAGTCTCCCGTTCCATAGGTTGCCTTTTTATTTTGTTGATTGTTTCCTTTGCTGTGCAGAATCTGTTTAGTTTGATGTAATCTCACTTGTTTATTCTCACTTTTGTTGCCTGTATTTTGGGGGTCATATGCAAAGTGTTATTGCCAAGACTAATGTCAAGGAGTTTTTTCTCTGTGTTTTTTTCTAGGACTTTTATGGTTATAGGTCTTATGTTTAAATCTTTATAATCCTTTTTTTTAGTTGTGTCTCTGCCAGGCTTTGGTATCAGGATGATGTTGGCCTCATAAAATGAGTTAGGGAGGATTCCCTCTTTTTCTATTGATTGGAATAGTTTCAGAAGGAATGGTACCAACTCCTCCTTGTACCTCTGGTAGAATTCAGCTGTGAATCCGTCTGGTCCTGGACTTTTTTTGGTTGGTAGGCTATTAATTATTGCCTCAATTTCAGAGCCTGCTATTGGTCTATTCAGGGATTCAACTTCTTCCTGGTTTAGTCTTGGAAGAGTGTAAGTGTCCAGGAAATTATCCATTTCTTCTAGATTTTCCAGTTTATTTGCGTAGAGGTATTTATAGTATTCTCTGATGGTACTTTGTATTTCTGTGGGGTCGGTGGTGATATCCCCTTTATCATTTTTAATTGCATCGATTTGATTCCTCTCTCTTTTCTTCTTTATTAGTCTTGCTAGTGGTCTGTCAATTTTGTTGATCTTTTCAAAAAACCAACTCCTGGATTCATTGATTTTTTGGAGAGTTTTTTGTGTCTCTATCTCCTTCAGTTCTGCTCTGATCTTAGTTATTTCTAGCCTTCTGCTAGCTTTCGAATGTGTTTGCTCTTGCTTCTCTAGTTCTTTTAATTGTGATGTTAGAGTGTCAATTTTAGATCTTTCCTGCTTTCTCTTGTGGGCATTTAGTGCTATAAATTTCCCTCTACACACTGCTTTAAATGTGTCCCAGAGATTCTGGTATGTTGTATCTTTGTTCTCATTGGTTTCAAAGAACATCTTTATTTCTGCCTTCATTTCGTTATGTACCCAGTAGTCATTCAGGAGCAGGTTGTTCAGTTTCCATGTAGTTGAGCGGTTTTGATTGAGTTTCTTAGTCCTGAGTTCTAGTTTGATTGCACTGTGGTCTGAGAGACAGTTTGTTATAATTTCTGTTCTTGTACATTTGCTGAGGAGTGCTTTACTTCCAATTACGTGGTCGATTTTGGAGTAAGTACGATGTGGTGCTGAGAAGAATGTATATTCTGTTGATTTGGGGTGGAGAGTTCTATAGATGTCTATTAGGTCTGCTTGCTGCAGAGATGAGTTCAATTCCTGGATATCCTTGTTAACTTTCTGTCTCGTTGATCTGTCTAATGTTGACAGTGGAGTGTTGAAGTCTCCCATTATTATTGTATGGGAGTCTAAGTCTCTTTGTAAGTCTCTAAGGACTTGCTTTATGAATCTGGGTGCTCCTGTATTGGGTGCATATATATTTAGGATAGTTAGCTCTTCCTGTTGAATTGATCCCTTTACCATTATGTAATGGCCTTCTTTGTCTCTTTTGATCTTTGATGGTTTAAAGTCTGTTTTATCAGAGACTAGTATTGCAACCCCCGCTTTTTTTTGTTCTCCATTTGCTTGGTAAATCTTCCTCCATCCCTTTATTTTGAGCCTATGTATGTCTCTGCGTGTGAGATGGGTCTCCTGAATACAGCAGACTGATGGGTCTTGACTCTTTATCCAGTTTGCCAGTCTGTGTCTTTTAATTGGACCATTTAGTCCATTTACATTTAAGGTTAAGATTGTTATGTGTGAACTTGATCCTGCCATTATGATATTAACTGGTTATTTTGCTCGTTAGTTGATGCAGTTTCTTCCTAGCCTCGATGGTCTTTACATTTTGGCATGTTTTTGCAATGGCTGGTACCGGTTGTTCCTTTCCATGTTTAGTGCTTCCTTCAGGGTCTCTTGTAAGGCAGGCCTAGTGGTGACAAAATCTCTAAGCATTTGCTTATCTGTAAAGGATTTTATTTCTCCTTCACTTATGAAACTTAGTTTGGCTGGATATGAAACTAAAAAAGAGAATTTTAGACCAATATCCCTGATGAACATCGATGCAAAAATCCTCAATAAAATACTGGCAAACCGGATTCAGCAACACATCAAAAAGCTTATCCACCATGATCAAGTGGGCTTCATCCCTGGGATGCAAGGCTGGTTCAACATTCGCAAATCAATAAACATAATCCAGCATATAAACAGAACCAAAGACAAGAACCACATGATTATCTCAATTGATGCAGAAAAGGCTTTTGACAAAATTCAACAGCCCTTCATGCTAAAAACGCTCAATAAATTCGGTATTGATGGAACGTACCTCAAAATAATAACAGCTATTTATGACAAACCCACAGCCAATATCATACTGAATGGGCAAAAACTGGAAAAATTCCCTTTGAAAACTGGCACAAGACAGGGATGCCCTCTCTCACCACTCCTATTCAACATAGTGTTGGAAGTTCTGGCTAGGGAATTAGGCAAGAGAAAGAAATCAAGGGTATTCAGTTAGGAAAAGAAGAAGTCAAACTGTCCCTGTTTGCAGATGACATGATTGTATATTTAGAAAACCCCATTGTCTCAGCCCAAAATCTCCTTAAGCTGATAAGCAACTTCAGCAAAGTCTCAGGATACAAAATTAATGTGCAAAAATCACAAGCATTCTTATACACCAGTAACAGACAAACAGAGAGCCAAATCAGGAATGAACTTCCATTCACAATTGCTTCAAAGAGAATCAAATACCTAGGAATCCAACTTACAAGGGATGTAAAGGACCTCTTCAAGGAGAACTACAAACCACTGCTCAGTGAAATCAAAGAGGACACAAACAAATGGAAGAACATACCATGCTCATGGATAGGAAGAATCAATATCGTGAAAATGGCCATATTGCCCAAGGTAATTTATAGATTCAATGCCATCCCCATCAAGCTACCAATGAGTTTCTTCACAGAATTGGAAAAAACTGCTTTAAAGTTCATATGGAACCAAAAAAGAGCCCGCATCTCCAAGACAATCCTAAGTCAAAAGAACAAAGCTGGAGGCATCACGCTACCTGACTTCAAACTATACTACAAGGCTACAGTAACCAAAACAGCATGGTACTGGTACCAAAACAGAGATATAGACCAATGGAACAGAACAGAGTCCTCAGAAATAATACCACACATCTACAGCCATCTGATCTTTGACAAACCTGAGAGAAACAAGAAATGGGGAAAGGATTCCCTATTTAATAAATGGTGCTGGGAAAATTGGCTAGCCATAAGTAGAAAGCTGAAACTGGATCCTTTCCTTACTCCTTATACGAAAATTAATTCAAGATGGATTAGAGACTTAAATGTTAGACCTAATACCATAAAAATCCTAGAGGAAAACCTAGGTAGTACCATTCAGGACATAGGCATGGGCAAAGACTTCATGTCTAAAACACCAAAAGCAACGGCAGCAAAAGCCAAAATTGACAAATGGGATCTCATTAAATTAAAGAGCTTCTGCACAGCAAAAGAAACTACCACCAGAGTGAACAGGCAACCTACAGAATGGGAGAAAATTTTTGCAATCTACTCATCTGACAAAGGGCTAATATCCAGAACCTACAAGGAACTCAAACAAATTTACAAGAAAAAAACAAACAACCCCATCAAAAAGTGGGCAAAGGATATGAACAGACATTTCTCAAAAGAAGACATTCATACAGCCAACAGACACATGAAAAAATGCTCATCATCACTGGCCATCAGAGAAATGCAAATCAAAACCACAATGAGATACCATCTCACACCAGTTAGAATGGCGATCATTAAAAAGTCAGGAGACAACAGGTGCTGGAGAGGATGTGGAGAAATAGGAACACTTTTACAATGTTGGTGGGATTGTAAACTAGTTCAACCATTATGGAAAACAGTATGGCGATTCCTCAAGGATCTAGAACTAGATGTACCATATGACCCAGCCATCCCATTACTGGGTATATACCCAAAGGATTATAAATTATGCTGCTATAAAGACACATGCACACGTATGTTTATTGCAGCACTATTCACAATAGCAAAGACTTGGAATCAACCCAAATGTCCATCAGTGACAGACTGGATTAAGAAAATGTGGCACATATACACCATGGAATACTATGCAGCCATCAAAAAGGATGAGTTTGCATCCTTTGTAGGGACATGGATGCAGCTGGAAACCATCATTCTTAGCAAACTATCACAAGAACAGAAAACCAAACACCACATGTTCTCACTCATAGGTGGGAACTGAACAATGAGATCACTTGGACTCAGGAAGGGGAACATCACACACCGGGGCCTATCATGGGGAGGGGGGAGGGGGGAGGGATTGCATTGGGAGTTATACCTGATGTAAACGATGAGTTGATGGGTGCAGCACACCAACATGGCACAAGTATACATATGTAACAAACCTGCACGTTATGCACATGTACCCTACAACTTAAAGTATAATAATAAAAAAAAAAAAAAAAAAAAAATCTTTATAATCCATTTTGAGTTGATTTTTGGGTCACAGTATAAGGCAAGTATCCAATTTCATTCTTTTGCATGTGTATATCCAGTTTTACCAATACCATTTATTGAAGAGACTATCCTTTCCCATTGTATATTCTTGGTGCCTTTTGTCAAAAATTAATTGATTGTGTAAGTATGGGTTTATTTCTGGGCTCTCTAATGTGTTACATTGTGTCTGTTTTTACGTCAGTATCATGCTGTTTTGATTATCATAGCTTTGTAATTAATATATTTGAAATCAGAAAGTGTGGTGCATCCAGTTATGTTATTCTTGCTCAATATTGCTTTGGCTGTCGGAGGTCTTCTGCAGTGCCATATGAATTTTAGTATTGTATTTTTTGTTTCTTTTCATACACCTTGACCAAACTGGCCAAATGCTATTTTCAGAAGAAATTGTGGAATTCTCTGACTCTGTGATTCTGCTTATTTGATTCTCTTTCTTTTCTAAGGGCATTTTTCTTCGATCATTCTCCAAATTCTCCAGTTTCATTGTTATTGTTGTTTGTTTGTTTGTTTGTTTGAGACAGAGTCTTGCTCTGTCACCCAGGCTGGAGTACAGTGGCATGATCTCGGCTCACTGCAACCTCCGCCTCCTGGATTCAAGTGATTCTCATGCCTTGCCTCCTGAGTAGCTGGAACTACAGGTGCACGCCACCACACCTGGCTAATTTTTGAATTTTTAGTAGAGATGGGGGTTTCACCATATTGGCCAGGCTATGACAAGTCTGTCCTGCAGAATCTGACCAAGCGATGGATGAAAGAAGTACGCAGACACAGGCACTTTACCTGACAGCACGGCTAGGGGACTGCACCACTTAGCACTGCTGACAAGAGTGCAGCCCCAATAAGCCAGAGCTGTTTATATTTATTTAGTACAGATTTAATGACAAGGGCTTGGAGCAAACACAATATGTGGGTAATTAACATTGTTGACCCCTGATGTAGAGAGCAGTCCTGCACGTGAATGATCAAAGGTTGGTTTCTGGAGACATAAGTAAACCAATTTATTTAGATAAGTTCCTTTCACTACCTTGTTATCTACCCTTTGTCCTCAGCCTCCAGATAAGAGAATTAGCTGCCTTCAGCTTCATTCTCTCCCAAAGCTTTTGCAAAGCCTCCCAGCCTTCCAAGAAGGTTTGTGTCTTTCCCTATAATTTTTCCCACCACCCTGACCAATCTCCTACAAGGCTGGTCTCAAACTCCTGACCTCAGGTGATCTGCCCACCTCAGCCTCCCAAAGTGCTGGGATTACAGGTGTGAGCCACCATTCCCAGCCATAGTTTTTAAAGTCTAGACAAATATTGCTATACTGTCTGATTTAATATCATGAAAAATGGTCTTTATCTTTCTGTCCTCTGGAAATAATAAAATTTCATCTGCACTTCCTTAAGTATATAGATGATTTTCCATTTTGTATGCATTTATTTCTGTGTGCATCTGTGATAGAATCTAAAGAGATGTTCATCTGACCAAACTATGAGACCACATTTCTCAGATTCCTGTGAAGTTAGGTTTCGGACAAATGACTGGGTTCTAGTTGATAAAATGTGGACAGGCTTGGTTCATAAGGTAATTTTCATTAGTCTTTCTCTTTTTTCATTCATTGTACTACTGACTACAGAAAATTCAATGAAGAATCTAAGGAGTCCTTGTAAGATAGTGAAGCCATAAGATGTAAGGACTGAGATGCCTGCATTACTATACAGAAGGCTTCTTGCAGGCAACCTATTTCAAATGTGAAGTACATTAGAAAATTTGACTATATTATTATAGATTTTTAGATTATTGTTGTTATATCAGCTAGCACTAATGACTTTGATTAATGTAATATGTTATGTTCCCCTTATAAGATGACTTCAACTCTGATTATTATATTGAAGACTCTCATAGCAATGTCTCTATCTTTGACCTTTTCTCTGAGTATTAGATTTGTATTTCTTACTCTTTATTGTACATCTCTCCATGGGTATTACAAGGCCTCTCAAACCTAGCATTTACCAAATAGAAACTAAGGTTATCAACTTCACTAGTTTCCTATGGCTACTATAACAAACTCCCACAAACTGGGTGGCTTATGACAACAGAAATTTATTGTCTCACAGTTCTGGAGGCTAGAAATCTAAAATAAAGGTGTTTGCAAGGCCATTCTCCCTCTGAAATCTGTAGGGGAGTATAATTCTTTTCTTATTCCTAGGTTTGGGTGGTAATTATCAATCCTTGGCATTCATTGGTTTGCAGCTGCATCACTCTAATCTCTACATTTGCTGTCACATGACAATGTGCCTATGTATTTCTGTCTTCACATGGTGTTTTTTCCTTCTTATAAGGACAATGGTCATAGTAGATTAAGGTTCAGCCTAATGACCTCATTTAAATTTGATTACATCTGCAAAGACCCTATTTCCACTAAGGTCATATTCACAGGTACTGAGGGTTAGGACCTAAATATAGCTTTTCGAAGATCACAATTCAACTTGTAACATCAACACACAATCCAGCTTAATAGAATCACTATCATCTTGTCACTCAGTACTGGAGCTTGAAAGTTATTCTATAGTTAGAGCTGCTTCTTATATTTTGGTACATCAAGTCAACATAATGCAAGATTTTTCTCTTCAACTTCCTTTCCTATATATTCAATGATGGGTACAGATTAAATAATAGTATTTCTTTTCTGGAGACAAATTCTAGTCTCTTTCTCTTTACATTTCTTAGACATCGTTTTAAAACTAAATTAGTCATATAACAATTACGTTCAAAAAATTGTGTTGGCTCCAATTACAACTCTTCCTTCTACCAATAGCCCCCGACACTTGCACAGTGTCCTTTCACCCTGTCATACTTTAGGAGTTTTTTGTTTGTTTGTTTTGTTTTTCCTCATTTGGAGTACTTGTGGTGGAGATGACTTACGGGTATCTCAAGTGAAAAGTAGATAGTAAATAGGTAGTTAAATGGGCGAAATACTAGGTTACCCAAGGGGGTTATAGATTCAAAGTAATGATAGCGCTCATACAAATCTTCATTATATGCAAAGTACCCTGGTATGCATCATCTCTTTTGAGATTCCCAGCCATCCTATGAGATAGGTTAATAGTATCTCAAATTTTTGATTAAGAAACTGATACTGAGAGGTCTAAGGAAGCTTAGACCTTGACTAGTTCAAGGAAGCTCAGTTAGTTATTAGCATAGATAGATTGCATATCCAAATTATTTTACAACACATTCCATCCCTTCTGACTGCAGCAAGCTTGCTTAAGAAGATAAAGAAAATTAATTTGACAATCACTTGAGTTTAAGTGCTATCTTAGGAAAATAAGGCATTGAATGAGATTGGCCAAGAGGAGTTTGACTTTCTAAAGGTAATTAGTAGGGAGTAATGTTAGGCAAAGCAAGGGATGATTCAAGTGGAGAAATGTGATAAACAGTAGTATGTAATACCATATAAGAATTTTTCTTCAATAGGTGTCCCAATAAGAGCTGGGCAAAAACATAATTAACAAATGAAACAGTAAAATCTGAAATAAGTTGACCATTGTGTTAGACTCTGAATTAACATCAGTGTCTAACTTATGGCTTGGCTAGATGAGTGAAACAGAAACAATGTCTAGAGATGTATAAATACAATGGATGATTATAAGCATGATTACAGTGTGCAGAAAAGAATTATTAATGTCATAGTGTTGATAGGAAAATAAATGACATCTTAATGAACAACTAGATCAAACTAGAGTTAAGATTTCATTAGTTTGAATCCTGGATCTAACACTGAGTGATACTGGCTAAATTAGTTTATCTTTCTTATTTTTTGTCTGCTTGTTTTATTTAATTTTAATAAGCAACTGCTAAATTACAAAAGTTTTGGATTTATACAATGATGTCTAGATTTTATAGCTATATACATACAATTAAAGCAAACATATATATTATTTAAAATCTTTCTAGGGAAAAGATTTTCACTTGAGTCAAAACTCTTGTTAGCACTCTGCTTTCATTAAATAAGTTGTATAATGTAATGCTCAATAATATGAAATTCCTTATGAACATATTTAATAAACGAGATGGTAGGGCAGAGGTTGGGAATGGAATTAGATTGAAAGTTATTAGATTTCTTCTGGATAGATTTTACAGCATAAAGTGCTGGGTTTGCTCCCTAATTGCAGTAGATTGAGGAATAAATTGCAATAATCAATTACTATTTTTAAGAACCTACTATTTAATAGAAAACAATATATGGTGGCACTGGCTCAAAAATAAATTTCTAGGCCTGGGGATATTTGAGCATATTGTGGTTATGGGAGAGTGTTTGTTTTGTAAGAACAATTAAAGGCACTAGAGAAGGAGGATTACTGATGGACCAGGGCTTATACGAAACCATCAGAAATATGGCCAAGTTTTTGTTGGACCAAACTGACATTAAGAATGGAAGTTCCCTTTTAGAAGACTGGGAATGATCTCATATTTGCATTTGTCACTGCTCTCAAGTATCATTCTATTCCTTAAGTCTTGGGTATTCCTTACTTTTTCTTGAAATATTTCTCTTTATAAAAGTTATACCACTGGTCTAACATCTATGAAACAGAATCACTTTTAGCAAGTCATATGATGAGCCTATTTTTAGCTCTACCGTGACAACCTAATTTCAGCAATACAAAAATGCTATGATAGAGCTGCTATGATACAGCTGTCAGTCTCTTAAAATATTGAATCATGCTGAGTTCTTGATCCGAAGCAAAAATGGAGACCTTGATATAAGAGAGTGGATAAGAGTGTAAGCTCTGGAGTCCAATACACATGGGTATGGCTTCCACCTCGGCTACTTCATAGATGCAGTTCTTGAAAGTATCATTTGAACTAAACATCAGTTTTATAATGTGTATACTTCAAGCTGATTTTATATCAATGTTACCAGAAAGGGTCCCAATCCAGACCCCAAAAGAGAGTTCTTGGACCTCACACAATAAAGAATTCCCTTTTAGACCATATGGGGTAACTTCCTGGCATTGCCATGGCATTTGTAAACCATTATGGCACTGGTGGGAGTGTCTTTCAGCATGCTAATACATTATAATTAGCATATAATGAGCAATGAGGATGACCAAAGGTTACTTTCATTGCCGTCTTGGTTTTGGTGGGTTTTGGCCATCTTCTTTACTACAACCTGTGTTTTCAGCAAGGTCTTTGTGATCTGTATCTTGTGTCAACCTTCTATCTCATCCTGTGACTTAGAATGCCTAACCTCCATGGAATACAGGCCAGTAGGTCTCAGCCTTATTTTACCCAGCCCCTATTCAAGATGGAGTTGCTCTGGTTTGAACGCATCTGACATATTCACCCCTCCTTTTTACAAGGGAATCCTTAATCCTAAGGGTTGTAGAGGGACAAAGGTCCATCTTCCGTAACTTCTTCAGGCTGAATATTGGTGATGATATTCCTGCCTAACTATTAGGGTCTCTTGTATTTGGGGTAGAGAGGAGCTCCGTCAGAAGGCATCAGTATGCTGAGGGCCATTCACAACTCTGAGTTCCAACAAAAGGACCTTGTGGTTACAAGGTCAAGTTTCCAAGGACACAGAACACAACAAGAGGGAAACTTCTTCCACTTGTTTTTTTGTGGGGGTGGGGACCTGCAACAAAGTTCGTGACTGACCAGTTCACTGGGCCAGGTAACAGTGGGTTTATGGGGTCCTAAGCCCATGTTCTATTGTTGCAGAACTTTCTCCTTAGTTCAGCTAAACCTGGGTTCTTGTCACGCGGCCAAGAAAGATTAGGCTGGCAGGCACATAGGAGAGTGAGGAGCAGAATTTATTGGGTGAAAAGGAAAAAAAAAAGAAAAAAACTCAGCAAAGTGAGATGGAGTACTGCTAACAGGCCCTTCACTTCACTGACTGATTTCTAGGTCACCACAGGAGCTGAAGAGAGCAGGCTCCTCCCCTGCCTAAGGTGCAAATTCCCCACGGCTCCACCCATTTCCCCCAGTGCGCAAGTTGGACTCCAGTCTGCTGTGGGCATGCCCAGACAATCCCTGGGCAGGTTTCCTCATCTACACAAAAGCATCTGATATAAATACTTATGGGGGGGGTTAGAGATTCTCTGGAGACACCTTTTATCTGCCTAGGTATTTGGCTGTCTCACTGTCTTAAGGCATTCATCTTCATACAATATGGAAAGACAAATTTATAGCACAAAGTATACCGGATTCACTAGATAGCCACTCCACTTAACACACAATATTGAACTGGCAAGGCTCAAATTTGCCCTGAGATGGGCCCCATCATATTTAATCCAACCTCCAAGCAAAAGATTCAACATGTTGTCTGTGGGCAAGATAGTCGCCCTGAGTAACAGAAAAGATAGAAAAGAGAAAGAAGAGATAAGGAGAAAAGCATTGCCTGTGGTGGGGTGGGAAAGGTGAGGAGCTCAGATGCCAGAGAAAGACCCACCCATTGCGCCCACACTGAATGGAAAGTTCAGGCAGCCTCTTGTCAGTTGCAAAGGGATTTTTTCCAGCAGTCCCATCAGCTCTCAAGTGTCCCCCTTTGGGGAAAAAGAAGTTATCATGTCCCATAATCCTGTACATGCCTAATCCTGTCACCCACAGCCATCCGCAAAGAATATAAGACAGATTAATCCAAAGAGAATAGTAGTTAATGTCCCATAATGCCAAATCCGTTCTTAGCTGAGAGGGACTTTACTGAGAGGGGCCTCTAAGTCTAAATCTTAGAAGGGACTCTGACCTTCCTAAATTGGGCTTTAATCCCAAGTTCGGTCAAGTCCTTTGCCTTTTATGAAGAGGGGCCTTTAACCCACTCTGTCTTAGGGGAGACTCTAACTCCCCTAAGTTGGGCCTCTAATCCAATCCCATCCTTTACCTCAGTACCCCATCACTTACCCAAAGTCAGCAAATCAGTGCTGCAGTCTATTTCCTTTGTCGGGAGTCTCCTCAGTATCATCCCTTCATGGCAGGCCAGAAAAATGCTACCAGAAAGGGGTCGTGATCCAGACCCCAAGACAGGAGTCTTGTACCTCACACAAGAAATAATTAAAGGCAAATCCATAAAGTGAAAGCAAGTTTATTAAGAAATTAAAGGAATAAAGACTGGCTACTCCATAGGCAGAGCAGCTCTGATGGCTGCCGTTTGGTTATTTTTATGGTGATTTCTTTTTTCTATGCTAAACAACATGTAGATTATTCATGAGTTTTCCAGGAAAGGGGTGGGCAATTCCCAGAACTGAGTGCTTGTCCCCCTTTTACACCATATTGGGGTAACTTCCTAACATTGTTGTGGCACTTGTAAATTGTCATGGCACTGGTAGGAGTATATTTGAGCATGCCAATGCATTATAATTAGCATATAACGAGCAGTGAGTACGACCAGAGATCACTTTCATTGCCATCTTGGTTTTGGTGGGTTTTGGCCAGTTTCTTCACTACATCTGTTTTATCAGCAAGGTCTTTGTGAACTGTATCTTGTGCCGACCTCCTATCTCATCCTGTGACTTAGGATGCCCAACCTCTTGGGAATGCAGCCCAGTAGGTCTCAGCCTTATTTTACCCAGCTCCTATTCAAGATGGAGTTGCTCTGGTTCAAACACCTCTGATGCCCATAGGGTTGTTGTAACAGTATAATATTGCTGTGAAAATTTGTACCCAAGAAACAACATATTGTGCCTATAATTTCTAATGTTATTTTAATATTCTATCTTAGCTGATACATGTGATTAAAGAGTAAAGGTTCACACAAGGATGATTTCATTCTTTTTAAATGTGTTTCACTTTGCTTTTATGAAATCAAAAATATTTTAAAAGTTGCTAATTACAAACTAAGTTCACTGTGTATATTTTGCATGAAGTTATTTTAAACCTTTCTGGGATAAAGAAAACAATAATCTGTAGCTCCTATAAGAATTAGCAGTAATTAGACTGAAAAACAATCTTTTTTTTTTTTTGAGGTGGAGTTTCACTCTTGTTGTCCAGGCTGGAGTGCAATAGCACGATCTCGGCTCACCACAACCTCTGCCTCCCAGGTTCAAGCAATTCTCCTGCCTCAGCCTCCCTAGTAGCTGGGATTATAGGCATGTGCCACCAGGCCCAGCTAATTTTGTATTTTTAGTAGAGACGGGGTTTCTCCATGTTGGTCAGGCTGGTCTCGAACTCCCAACCTCAGGTCATCCACCCGCCTCGGCCTCCCAAAGTGCTGGGATTACAGGCGTGAGCCACTGCGCCCGGCCTTGAAAAACAATCTTAAGTCTTCTCTTTCTGTATCTAATGTAGGATTGATTCTAAGTATTTTATATTTGCCTCTTTAGAGGCCACTTTTCAGTTTACTTTTGCATCCTATTAAATCCAAAACTTATACATTTAAAATAGCAACCCTTTATTTGCTCAGCTGGGCAATTCCTCTGGATTTATCTGAGCTTATTTAGAAGTCTGAAATCAGCTGCCAGTCACGTCTAAGCTTTACTACTGTGGGACTGGCTGACTGTCTACTTCAGTGAAGGGTGTGACTGAATTGCCTCACCTAGGAGACTAGCCTGCATTTTATCACACAGCTGCTAAGCAAAGTCCAAGAAAACTAGCAAAAGAGTACAAGATCTCTTGATGCCTATGCTCGGAACTGGTACAATATCTTTTTTGCAGTGTTCTTTTGGTCAAAGCAATTCACAAGGTCATTCCACATTCATGGAGTAGAAATAGGAGTTACAAATTCACAATTCAAGGGGAACGCATTCTTAGTCACAGGATGAGATAAGAGGTCAGCACAAGATACAGGTCACAAACACCTTGCTGATAAAACAGGTGGTGGTAAAGAAGATAGCCAAACCTACCAAAATCAAGATGGCAATGAAAGTGACCTCTGGTTATCGTCATTGCTCATTATATGCTAATTATAATGCATTAACATGCTAAAACACAGTCCTACCAGTCCCATGACAGTTTACAAATGCCATGGCAATGTCAGGAAGTTACCCCAAATGGTCTAAAAGGGGGAGAAGCCCTCAGATCTGGGAATTTCCCACTCCTTTTTTTGAAAACTCATGAATAATCCACTCCTTGTTTAGCATATAATCGAGAAGTAACCATAAAAATAGCCAACCAGCAGCCCTCAGGGCTGCTCTGCCTGTAGAATAACCATTCTTTCTTTTCCTCTTCTTTTTTTTTTTATTATACTTTAAGTTCTAGGGTACATGTGCACAACGTGCAGGTTTGTTACATATGTATACATGTGCCATGTTGGTGTGCTGCACCCATTAACTCATCATTTACGTTAGGTAAATCTCATAATGCTATCCCTGCCCCCTCCCCACTCCCCATGACAGGCCCCGGTGTGTGATGTTCCCCACCCTGTGTCCAAGTGTTCTCATTGTTCAATTCCCACCTATGAGTTAGAACATGCGGTGTTTGGTTTTCTGTCCTTGTGATAGTTTGCTCAGAATGATGGTTTCCAGCTTCATCCATGTCCCTACAAAGGACATGAAATCATTCTTTTTTATGGCTGCATAGTATTCCATGGTGTATATGTGCCACATTTTCTTAACCCAGTCTATCATTGATGGACATTTGGGTTGGTTCCAAATCTTTGCTATTGTGAATAATACCGCAATAAACATATGCACGCATGTGTCTTTATAGACCTGAGTTCACTTTATGGATTTGCCTCGAATTTTTTCTTGCGCAAGGTCCAAGAACCATCTCTTGGGGTCTGTTTCGGGACCCCTTTCCTGAAACACATCCACTCAAATCCACGGACTCAGAAACTCTAAAGAGGCAGGGCAGCAATCTGTCTGAACAAACTCTCCATTTTAAAGTTTGATTATCACCACATTAAAGGAACACTGCTGTTTTGGTGTAAAAGTCTAACACTGTATAGAGACAAATACAAATGGGTTATTCCAGGAGGCAGAAGCTGCAGTGAGCCAAGATTGCACCACTGCACTCCAGCCTGGGCAACAGAGTGAGACCTTGTCTCAAAATAACAACAACAACAACAAAACAAATGGGTTCTTGTATTGAGTGATAATATACACACACTCACAGACTCCCCACCTGATCTGTGGCATAGGAAAATGCTCTCTGGTTTTATGTTTGGTCCTAGAAGAAATGTTTGATGACTGTAATGAAAGATTTTGTAAGCTTCAAAAACTATAGACAAATGATGTTTAGTAGGTTTTAAAACTGGAAAGAGAACAGTGTGTTTTTTAGAGTGAAAATAGGCAATATTTCAGCATTATACTTATTAAAAGTAGCTATCAAAATACAACATTTATATTGTCAGTGGCTTGCACTTTACAGCTATTAATGAAATTTGGCATCATATTTGCATTAAATTATATTTTAAATAATTTTATATTTATATATTCACAGAACTTTGTAAAAAGCCCCTGTAAGTGAAATTAGTCTCTTCACATTTTCATCTTTTGGTCTCAGGACATATAATTTGTGGCATTGTCATTACTTCAGGTAAAAATAAAATAAAATGTTTAAATCTACCAGTCAAATAGATAACAAGAGAGAACCCGTCCCAGGTGGTTTTGATTTTCTATTTACAGGCAGAAAGTAGTAGTTCATTAACACCTGAAGAATATAAAAACTGGGTCACAATAAGGGTTCAAAAATCTCAAAAGATTTAGATGACATCTCTAAGGTGCTGATTAAAACTGAATAAAACTTTTTCCTAAGAATTAACACTCTAATATAGAAAGCACTAAATGGTTTGTAATTTTCAGCCTTTTATATATTAGCCCTGAAGCATGCCATTTTTAAATTTATTATTTTTCCCTTTCTCCAGGCAATAAAAAAAACTGAAATTGTACTCTTTAGTTAAAAAATAAGAGAGTAGGTGTTTAAGTCAAGATAGAATTTAAAGAGCAGAGCAATTGCTTAGCACAAGCACATAAGAGTATTGTTATGGAGACAAGTGTTGATGAATGCAAAATCATTTTCCAAGTCATGATTCTCATGAACTATCACATAAATAAATTAGTTGAATTTTAAAAATTAATCACAAGTAAAAGAAGCAGCCAAAAGAAGCACGACAGGGATATATGCTAATCTATGCACCACGATTTTTTTCTATAAGTGGAAATTGAAATGAATTGTAAAAGCCAATGAAGCAGCAGAAAGATGGTTGACTATCAATCCCAGCCAATGTCCTAGATATGTCATTCTCCATGAAAAGCATGCTTTCTGATGTTGCATTTTCCATTAGTAAGTGGGGCAGCAGAAATCCAATGTATGTGCTTTCCTGACTCATTTGCATGTCACCATTTATAACTTTCGACTGCCCTGTGGCATTGTGGCAACTGCCTCCCAAATGAGGAATATACAGCAGTAATAATTTTTTGATAACACCCTAGTAATTACATGACCCTTGAAGGTCTTCTTTTCAAAATTCAAAACTCACCTTCCCTTGCTTGAGTGTGAATCTAATCTCATTCTGGGAACCTTGTTATTAACTTCCCTTCTTGACAGATCTGGTGGGTGATGGTAGAATGAGTCAGAGAGAAGGGTCAAAAAGGCGAAAGTTGGAACCAATAGATTTGCTACAAGTAGCCTAAAGAGGAAAAAAAGATGCTACCTCTTACCTCTTGGAAAATTAACAGTCACTGAAAAGGGCATCTATTCAGTAACTTAATTTTTATTCTATGTGAAAAACGTGTTTATTGAATTAAAGAGATTTTATTAAGAACAGCAAAAAAAAAAAAAAAAAACTAATGCTGGATTTTATATGTGGACATACGTATATTTAAGGCTTAAGTAATACAGCTTCTCATCTTTTAATAACATTTGTTTACCTATATGGAAATTCCTTTGGATTTTCTATTTCAATAATTTAGTTTTATCTAGTGGAAACTGTGTACAAATACAAAGGAGACATGCCAAATAGTTTATGATTGGCTGTTACATACAATATGCTAATGAAAGCCCTAACTCATCTCCTGAGTTTTTCAGTCGACGTCTAATGAAAATTCCTAAATCAAAACATGTCCTAGAATTGTTGACTGTCAATATACAGAAGAATTTATCTATATAAGTCAATGAATGGATAATTCACAACCAAACTCTAAGTAATCTTAGATTCTTAATTAGTAAATCAAACTATAGATAAAATGATATTTAGTAGTTTTTAAAACTGGAAAGAGAATAAAGGGTGTCTCTGAGAGTAAAAATAGGCAATATTTCAGCATTATAGTAATTAAAAGTAGTCATAAAATACAAAATTTAAATTAATGCATCATTGTTAGTCACTGACTCCCTGACAAAGCTGATGATGCACAATGACCGTTTTGTATTGTAAGCTCTATTGTGAGTAAACTCCCCTCTTCTCTACCCTGGTGCAAAGCCACTTCGTTGCGTCACTACATAGGTCACAAGGCATTGAACAATTCCACTAAAGTGTCATTCATATAGATTAAAATATTGATGTCACGCCTTAACTTGCACAATGCAGTAACCCCACCATGATCCTTTGTTTATTAAGCACTTACTTTTGCCCACACATTTGACTAGGTCCTGAAGATTCAAAGATGATCAAAAATATTCATATATAGCCCCAATTAATTGTGAAGATTAAAATCTAATTGTGGAGTGTGATATTAGTCAAGTAATTACACAAAGAAATAGATTACAAATGCAATGAAGGAGATGTCCATGGTTCAGAACTGTGCTATCCAATATGGTAGCCATTAGCTATATCAGATTGATTAAATTTATATAATATATAAAAACATGATTTATTAAATAAAACAGTAAATTAAATTGACTCCACTGTGCTTTCATATCAAGATTCAATGAAAAGTAAATCAATTTAAACACACTATTACAAAAGAAAGAGCCTAAGTAAACTACTGCTTCAAATTCAGGGATTGAACCACATTCATTTAAATAATGTTTACTTAGGACATACTTTGTGACACAATGTGATAGATATGCTAATAGCAATAATGAAAAAAAAAGTCTTTAGTATCTATCAATTTCCTATTCTTATGGAACTTCAATCTATTGAGAGAAAAGAGACAATATGGAAAATAAATAAGTAAAATATAATCTGTTGTTAAATGGTGGTAAGTTTTTCAAAGAAACATAAACCAAGAAAGAGGAATGAGTATCAAGAAAGATTTGATGGTTTTTAAAAGGGTGGGGAAGAAAGGCCTTATTTAGAGAGTGACATTTAAATAAAATGAAAAGTAAGTGAGGGAATGAGGCATGTGTGTATCTGAAGAAAATCAATACAGGAAGAGGCAACAACAGATGCAAAGGTCCTGAGGTGAGATAGTGCTTACAGAGTTCAAGCCTTGGTGGCTTCCATGTGGTGTTGGGCCTGTGGGTGCACAGAAGTCAAGAATTAAGGTTGGGAATCTCCACTTAGATGTCAGAGGATGTATGGAAATGCCTGGATGTCCAGGAAGAAGTCTGCTACAGGGGCAGAGCCCTCATGGAGAACCTCTGCTAGGTCAATGTGGAAGGGAAATGTGGGGCACTGCCTAGTGAATCTGTGAGAAGAGGGCTACTATCCTCCAGACCCCAGAATGGTGGATCCTCTGACAGCTTGCACCGTGTACCTCGAAAAGCTGCAGATACTCAACAGCAGCCTGTGAAAGCAGCCAGGAGTAGGGCTGAACCCTGGAAAGCCACAGTGGCAGAGCTATTCAAGGTCTTGGGAGCCCACCTTTTGCATTACTGTGCTGCAGATGTGAGACATGGGGTCAAAGGAAATAATTTTGGAGCTTTAAGATTTAATGAGTGCCCTGCTGGATTTTGGACTTGCCGGAGGCTGGTAGCCCCTTTATTTTGGCCAATTTCTCCCACTTGGAAAAGGCTATTTTACCCAATGCCTGTACCCCCATTGTATCTTGGAAAAACAGAACTTTTTCATTTTACTGTCTTATAGACAGAAGGGACTTGACTAGTTTCAGATAAGACGACTTTGGACTGTGGACTTTTGAGTTGATGCTGAAATGAGTTAAGAGTTTGGGGGAGTGTTTGGAAGCCATGATTGGTTTTGAAATGTAAAAAGGATGAGATCTGGGAGGGAGACCAGTGGTGAAATTATATGGTTTGGCTCTGTGTCCCCACCCAAATCTCATCTCAAATTGTAATCTCCACACGTCAAGGGAGGGACCTGGTGGGAGGTAACTGGATCATGGGAGTGGTTTCCCCCATACTGTTCTCATGATAGTGAGTGAGTTATAATGAGATCTGATGGTTTCATAAGTGGCATTTCCCGCTGCTCTTCTCTCTCTTTCCACCTTGTGAAGAAGGAGCCTGCTTCCCCTTCCTCCATGATTGTAAGTTTCCTGAGGCCTCCCCAGCCATGCTGAACTGTGATCAATTAAACCTCTTTCCTTTATAAATTACCCAGTCTTAGGGAAGTTCGTTATAGCAGTGTGAAAACAGACTAATGTACTACAATACTGTTACATCGGCAATTAAATTTCAACATGAGTTTTGGTGGGGACATGCAAACCACAGCAAGCTATAAATTTCATTTAAGAAACTGCTTTATTGAATTCCATAAATTTTGATATGCTCAGTTTATTTTAATTTAGTTCAAAATATGTTCTAATTTCACTCATGATTTCCTGTTATACCTGTGGGTTATGTAGAAGTATATTGCTTAATTTCTTTTTTTTTTTCCTGATATATTTTGCTGTTGATTTCCAGTTTACATCTGTTTGGTCAGAGAACATACCTTGTATTTTTTCAATCCTTTGAGGTTTATTTTATGCCCCAGGATATAGTTGATCTTGAAGAACATGCAATGTATACATGAAAAAAAAAATGTATTCTGTAGATGTTTGGTGTATCATTCTAAAAAATGTTAATTTGATAAAGTTTAATGTTAGTATACTCAAATACTATATACCCTTACTGCTTTTATCTCAAATTGTTCTATAAATTACTGAAAAAAAAAGTGTTAAAACTACAACTGTAATTGTGGATTTTTCTATTTATTTCTTTAGTTCTGTTAGTGTTTACATCATGTATTGTTTAGTTCTACTATTGGGCCATTTAGTTTTAGGATTGTTATGTATTTTTTACTAATTTGTCCTTTTATCATTATGAAATAACTTTATTTAACTCTGATAACATTCCTTTTCCTGAAGTCTACTTTGTCTGACATTAATATAGATTTTCCAGCATTCCCATTGTAATTTGAATGCTTTATCTTTGTCTACCATTTTATTTTTAACCCATCTGTATGTTTATACTCAAGAATCATGTTCATAGTTTGTAAACAGCATATAGTTGAGTCTTGTTAATATTTTTTTCTTTCAAAAGTTGTGTATTTAATGAACTTTTTAGTCAATCTACACTTATCTTAATAATTGATAAGCTTGGAATTCACTCCACCATTTTGCTATTTATTCCCTATTTGACCCATGCATTCCCTGTTTGTTTCTTTTCTACTTTGTATTGAATTTTGGGGGTATTTTATTTTCTATATCATTCATTATTTAAGTAACTATTTCTGTTTTTCAATTATTGCTCTATGTTTTATAGTGCATCCTTATCATATTCATAACAAATAAATACTATAAAACTTCATATATAATGTAAAAACATTATACCAATCAACTTCTACTTATCTCCTTCATGCCTTTTGTGCTATTGTTGTTATACATATATACACATTTGTGTGTATATACACACAAACATATCTATCTATCTATCTACCTATCTTCTAACATCATTTTTGTCACAATGCTTTAATTTGGATAGTTTCTATTGCCCTCTCTTTGGTTCATTGATACATTTTTCCACCTTGATCTTTCTAATCTGCTGTTGAGTCCATACTTTAATTTTTCATTTTAGATATGTAAGGAAAATTTATAGAAATTATATTTTTTTTGTAATTTTCATTTCTCCATGAGATTCTTATGTTCACATTTTTCCTTCAAATTATTAAAAGTAAATAAATTAGCTTTTAAAATGCCTCTTTCTGTTAATACTATTTCTACATCTTTTTGTATTGATTAATTTTGTCTAGTTGTATGTCACAATTTTCTTCTTCTTTTCTTGATGTAGAAAATTCTGTCCTTGCACGTGTAGATCTTTTTATTCAGTCAAAGATTTAAGCAGACCCCTAAGGAGATTTTTGGACTTCATTCTCTTTGCAGTCTTACTATCTGATATCCTGCTCCACATATTCCAGTTACTTCAGTAGCCCTTAACAACAATCTCTGTCTCCCCAGCTCAGCAAAGGATCTTTATGATCTGTTTGGGCTCCAGCCCTATGCTACAGTCTGGAAAAATCCCATCACTTTGTTGGTTTGCCTTTTCTCAGTTATATCAGTCCTGCCTTGCCTATTATCCAATGTCTGCAAACAGAAGTTTTATATATTTTGTTAAATCTTATAGTTTTTTTTCTTATGTTAAGCGGGCTATTCCATTACCAGTCACTTCACCATGGCTGGATGCAGAAACTTGGTTATATTTAACCCCATTTTAAAATCAGTTCATTATCTCCCTGTACAGATATTTATAACGGTAAACATCGGAGACACACAGATAAATGAGAAACCTTCCCTGCCTTTAAGGAACTTTCAGTCTACTGGAGTAGAGATGTACTAAATAAAAGTAACATCAATGCAATGTGACGTTTGTAGAAAAGGAAAACTTAAAAGTAAGTGCTATAGGATAGAAGCAAAAGGAAAATTTTTATTATAAATTTTATCCAGGCCAAAGTGAAGTTTTGTGGTACTCTCTAAGATAATGAATCTCAACTATGGCTGCAACATTGGAAACCCCGGGGGAGCTCTAAAAGGTACTGATGCCTAGGCCCTATCTCGAATTTCCTGTTTTAAGTTGATCTGGGGTGTGGCCTGGCCTTTGGAATTTTTTATATCTCCTATTAATATTTACTTTGAAGCCAAAGGTGAAGATGTTTATCTATGGTAAATTTGATCAGATAGGCCTTATAAATAAATATGTAGATTTGTAAAAACTATATTGTTCTATTAATAAAATTTTTTACTGAATCTGTATTTTCTGTTGCCAATGTCTCAAAACAGTTGTTTCACCTATTTTTTCCACTATTATAGTTTCACTCTGTATTGATAAAATTATATCGAATTGATTAAATAAATTGCCAATGCATTCATTCATCTAAGAAATACTTATGAAGTGACTATGGTTTACATTTACTGTGCTCAGAACTATAGATTTAACATTGTGGTAAGTTGACCACAGCAAAGCATAATATATATTAACTTGACAGCAAAATCTCCTCATAATCCTGATGTTTCAGAAGTATGCTGGTCCTTGTACATACAACAATATTTATGACCAGATTTCAAATTCTGAAAAGGAATAACTTTGTTTCCTAGTTTCTGAGAACATCCCTTACAGAGGAAAAACAGCAACAAATATAACTAATTCATACATTGTAAAGGTCATCAGAGAAAGACTTTGAGAATGTAAACAAAGCAACCTAAACCTTTATCAACTTAACATTTTTAAAGAGCTATGCTGATAGCATCATGGAAATAACACAACATTTGGAAAAAGTAATCCATATGTTTATATTAATATTATAAATAATATAAGCATCCTTTCTTATTTATAAGTGAGGGATATATGTGTGGCAGGATCAAATTTGATAGCTAAGTGTATGTTTTTTCCATACTAACAGAAAATACATAAACTAATTAAATTTGGAACTCTCCCAATATCTAAAACAATGATGACTCTCTTTCCATCTAAAAAGGAACAAACTCATAGAACATAAAATAACACAAATAATATGTAAATTGGAAATGTTAAATATCTTATCTCATTCAGTTACTTGGTCACTTATACATTGTCCAGGCAGCAGAAAACCTGTCTCTGAACACAATCTTGTTTAGCAAGAAGAAAAGATCACATCTAATCTGAATTGTCACACAAATTTAGAGATTTTTCAGTCTGTTTAGTTTTGCTGCAGCAAGTTTAAAACTTTTGCATCTTCCTTGTTATTTTCATGGCATAGCTATCCATCAACAGCAACCCCTTTGCTATCTTGACATTAATTATTTACATTGAAGTGTCTATAGAGGTTGAGCATCCCTTATTTGAAAATTAAAAATCTACAATGTTCCAAAATCCAAAACTTTTTGAGCACCAACTTGATGCTGTAAGTGGAAAATGCCACACCTGACCTCATGTGAAAGATCTCAGTCAAACCTCAGACACAACATAACACACAGTTTACTCAGTGCCCTCAAGGGGAAATAATGCTTCCAAGGTCCTGTGGCAATATAACTTTTCCATGAACACTCAGCTTCCCTGACTCAAGTATGACTATGAAGGGCAATAAAATGGCAAATGTGTAGGTAGTTGTGCCAATAGCAGGTGCCCCATGATGCTGCACACAGACCCAAGACATACATGCATTATTCACTGTGTTTTCTGGCATATTCTCTGTTTTCTGTGGATATATTGTTGTACTGGTGTAAAGATATTGCTGAAAGTGTGAAGAGACCTGCAGATAACCCTCTGAGTAATAGTAATAAGTAAAAGAAGAAGCGTTTATGTTTATTTATGTCATAGAGAGTCAAGCTATTGAAGAATCTGGACAGCAGTGTAAGTGTAAAATGTCTTATAGAAGAGTATTGTGATGAAATGGTCACCATATGTGACCTGAAGAAATCGAAAGACAAACTGCTGAAGTTCTGTTCTGATAGTGACAAATAGAGGGTAATGAAATATAGAAAAACAGTGCATAAAGCTAAAAATGAAGATCTTGATTGTGTATTGAAAGAATGGATCCATCAATGTTGAAGTGAACACATGCCATTTAATGGTATGCTGTTCTTGGAACAAGCAAAGATCTATCACAAGGAACTTAAAATGGAAGGGAACTGTGAATAGCCAACAGACTGGTTGTAGAAATGTAAAAGGCATGGCATAACATTTTTAAAGATTTGTGTGTATAAGGCATTTGCTGATCATGAAGCAGTGGAGAAATTCATTGATGAGTTTGTCAAGGTAATTGCTGATGAAAATCTGACATCAGAGCAAGTCTATAATGTTGATGAAACATCACTGTTTTGGTGTTATTGTCCCAGAAAGACACTGGCTACAGCAGATAAGCCAGCACCTACAGAAATCAAGGGTGCCAAGGATGAACTAAACTGTGCTGGGATGTGCTGATATAGCAGACACATGTAAGTGCAAACTTGCTGTGATAGGCAAACTCTTGCATCCTTAATGTTTTCAAGGAATGAATTTTGTTTACACTGCAATATTATGCTAACAAAAGGGCATGGATCACCAGGAATATCTTTTCTGATTGGTTTCACAAACATTTTGTACAAGTGGCCCATGCTCACTGCAAGGAGGATGAACTGGATAATAACTACAAAAATTTGTTATTACTTCACAACTCTTATGCTCATGCTCCAGGTGAAATTCTCATCAAAAATAATGTTTATGTCATGCAGTTTCCCACAAATGTGATTTCATTAATTCAGCTATGTAAACAGGGAATCTTTAGATCAATGAAGAGTAAATATAAAAATACTTTGCAGAACAGTATTCTAGCAGCAGTGAACAGAGGCATGGGTGTGGAAGGTTTTCAAAAGGAGTTTAGCATGAAGAATGCCATGTATTTTGTTGCCATTGCTTAGAAGACCATGACTAAAGACACAGTTGTGCATGCCTGGCACAACCTCTGGCCTGGGATTATGTTCAATGTTAATAATGAACAAGGTGGTGACTTTGAAGGATTTCATGTGTCAAGTGAGAAAAAAATGATATCTGACCTTACATATGCAAAAACTATACCTTTAGAGTCCTTCAGTAAACTGAAAGAATTAGATTAGATATCGAAGAAGTATTTAACATTGATAATGAGGTTCCAGTTGTTAATTCATCGACTGATGGTGAAGAAGCCAAAATTGTTCTAAATAAAATGATCATGATAATAGCAATGATAAAGATGACATTGTTAATACTGCAGAAAAGCACCTGTAGACAACATGGTGAAAATGTGTAACAGGCTTATTGAAGGACCAGAGTAGAGTATCATGCATTCTTAACAGAATAAGGCATGGTCAGTTTATAAAATCAAAGAGACTTCTAAGACAAAAACCATTGTAAATGAGGCAGATAATCTTGGAGGAAATATCTTTAAAAAACCATTCAGCAGAATGCCCCTAGAGGACCCACTTACTGGTCCCTGAACTGCTTTGAATATTTCTTCTCACTTAAAAAGAATACATTGTACAATATCCTTTTACTCAAAACACAGCATCTTAGGTGGTTACTGAAGGCATGCATGCCATTGTTTGTTGTTGCTTTTGTTTAACAGCTGATGCAGGTATTCTGATGATGCTACTGTGCTGCTTAGTGACCTTAAACATACAATTTTTTCATTGTAATGGCATTTCACATTTTTTACTGTTATATACTTATCTGTAAATAAGTGTAAGAAAATAATTGCTTATCAGTAGCATGTAAATTCAGAGTCAGAAATGATGATGATGCCAAACAATCACAGATTGTCCACATGGGTGGCTGAGATAGTGACACTTTTGCTTTCTGTTTGTTCAATATACATGCACTTTGTTTCATGCACAAATATTACTGAAAATATTGTATAAAATTACCTGCAGACTGTGTATAATGAATAAATTTCATGTTCAGGCTTGCATCCCATCCCCAAGACATCTCATTATGTACATGCAAATATTTTAAAATCCAAAGAATAATATGAAATCCAGAACTCTTCTGGTCCCAAACATCTAGTATAGGGGATACTCAACTTGTATAACATTTGGTGCCTTGAGATGGAAATTCTTAACTGTGTATTTCCAATAATTTCTCAGCATGTCACACTTCAACGGCAAATTCTAACTCTCAACACGTGTTATCCATAGGCCACTGAGCTTTTCAGCTTGTCAGTGGTAATCTTTCTGATCTTGAGCCTCTTAGACTCTTGGGTGTAGCAATGAATGGAGAAAATACGTGAAATACGTTAGTTCTTTAGTCCTCTACAGGCCTAAAATTACTTCTTCAAGAATACTTATAGACAGTTATTTAAGCCCCTAGATATAAAAACACGCTAGTAAGCAATGCAGACATATACTTCGTCATCATGATGCTTAGAGTCTAGTTGGAGAGACAAGATCATTCTTGGGGAAAAACAATGTTATGTTTTTCTATGAAACCTACTACCTGACATATTACATTCTAATCAGAGAGAGTAAGACAAATAAGAGAGCAAAACACCAATTAGCTCTGTCTTTTTTCCTCTGCCTAATACTCATCTTCTGACAGATGAGTATTTAAATTGAAAACATTATTTTTCTTGAGTTTAATACTTAAATCATTTCACAAGCTTTTATTCATCTTTAGTAAAAATATAGTAATACTAAAAAGGCTTAAGTTTTATACCAATTTGAATCCAAAGTCCTTGCTTGGCCAATGTTACATGCATTATATTGAGAACAATTGAAAATCAATTCATGTTTTCTATTTCATATGTAGAGAGACATACTTTCTCAAGTAACACTTTAATACCATCAAAGCAACTAAAACCCAGTACTTTTTTTTATAGCCTTTGAATATAAAACTGGGGGGGGGGGCATAGTTGGTAGTTGGAAGAAGAAATGGGACTGGAACAAAGAATGTGTCATTTCACATGGATTCTATGGAAAGAGAACACATAGGTGACCTCATCAGGAAAAGACGTTACTCAGGGTCACTGGCAATTAGTAGGGTTCAGAGGACAATATTCATGGCAACATCTCAAAGGTTGTCTTACTCTCTCTAATTACAGTGTAATATGTCAGGTAGTAGGTTTCACAGAAAAACATAACATTGTTTTACCCCAAGAATGATCTTGTCTCTCCAACTAGACTCTTTAAGTTTCATGATGACAAAGTAGATGTCTGCTTTGCTTACTAGTGTATCTTTATATCTTGGGGCTGAAATAACTGGATTGGTATGAACTATAAGGTGTGCAAGAAAGGCTTCTTACTGGAGAGTCAAAGTACTCCATTGCCCAACCCTAGAGCAATTCATTAACATCATTGAACCTCGGATATGAGAAGAAAATGAGAGATCAGATGCTTATTAAAGTTCCCTTCAGCTTTAAAATCTATTATAACCTTAAACTAGTGAATGCTTCAAAATCCTAATGTATAAATACTAAGATTTATTTGAAAACTGCTGAAGATAATATAGTGTAATGGAAATAGCAGGGCATTTGGAGTAACTTACCCTTAGCAGTGTTGCCTTAGGGACAGCATTGACCTTCTCTGTCCTGCAGTTTCCTCACAAATGCAATAAAACTAGGGACAAGAGGATCCTCAGAAAATTAATCCCCAAAACAATCTCAAGTATATGCTTTATTCTTATATTTACTTTCCTTCTTTAGGCCTTGATATGGTTTGGATCTTATGGTCCCTACCCAAATCTCATATATTAGTCAGGGTTCTCTAGAGGGACAGAATTAATAGGATATTTGTATATATGAAAGAGAGTTTATTAGGGAAAATTGGCTCACATAATTATAAGGCAAAGTCCCACAACAGGCTGTCTGTAAGCTAGGGAAGAGAGAAGCCAGTAGTGGCTCAGTCAAAGTCTGAAAGCCTCAAAACCAGGGAAGCTGACAGTGCAGCCTTCAGTCTGTGGCCAAAGGCCCAAGAACCCCTGGCAAGCCACTGGTGCAAGTCCCAAGTCTAGAGGCCAAAGAACCTTGAATCTGATGTCAAAGGGCAGTAGGAGCAGAAGGAACCATCCAACACCAGAGAAAAAGAAGGAAACCAGAAGACTCAGAGAGCAAGGGTATCCCACCTTCTTCCTCCTGCTTTATTCTAGCTGCACTGGCAGCCAGTTGGACGGTGCCCGCCCACATTGAGGGTGGGTTTTCATCTCCCAGTCCACTGATTCAAATGTCAGTCTCCTCTGGCAACACCCTCACATAAACATCCAGAAACAATACTTTACCAGCCATCTAGGCGTCCTTCCATCTGATCAAGTTGACACCTAATATTAAACATCACGAGCCTCTAACTTGTTATAATTAATGATACGATCCATAGCAGCATAGTAGTTACTCAATAAAGAGCAGCTATTATAACTTAAAAATTTTTTATAAATAAATAGGCTTCACGGAGGCTGGAGCCATATCTTTCCTATCTCCCACATATTCCTAATGCTTGGCCCAGTGCCTTATGTATAATGGCCATTAATTAAATATATATTGAAATAAAATTACTCCTGCTATTAATGATAGAAAATTAGAACTGCAACTCAAAATTTCTATTTTGGTAAATAATTCCCTATTATAATTCCCTAGCAATCTAGCTTACAATCAGCATTTTATCCAGCTGTTATGCTTCCTCTGTAGTATACGTAGTTTGAAATCATCGTGTTGAAATTGTTTTACCTGGATTAGTTTTCTCTTCTTCCACTCTTTCTCTCACCTGAATGAAGAGCCTAGATTTCTTTCTGTGGTATCATTGTGGCTTCTCTTTCTCTCTATCCTAGTATTCCTGTAGAACATTTAATCAATCAACATCTGACTCCTGGTCTAGACAGCAGTCACCTGTAGAATGAGAACTTCTTCCTTTGCATTTCTGAGTCCCCAGTACCTATTTCTGCCACATAGTAAATGTTCAACATATATATTTTTATCCAAGTGAATGAAGGGAGCAGAATAAATAAGATGTAAATACTAATTAAATTTTCAGTTACAAGGATATGGACAAAAAATGCAACTATTTGTTATCTTGTGTTTATAAATAGAAACAATAGAGTAAATCCATTGTTGGAAACATATTTGTCCTGTAACAAAATAGACTGCAACATGTCTTTTTTGTCACACTAGGCCTGCTCACTCCCATAGGTCTTTTTGCAGAGGGCATACATTGCTCATTATTATGTTATCTGAAAGAAAATCAAAAGAATATTTTTATGATTTTTCTGGTTAATTAAACATAATAATAAAGGAAGGGAGTTGGCCAAGTAGATGTTGGTTAGGTTTGGAGGATAAGAATAGAGTTAATGTATCTTTATCAAACAATGAATTCAAATTTAAGTCATCCAGAGACCTTGACTTAAATTTTGTGTCAAAGCATTTAATTATGTTTTCTTTGGCACTGGTTTTTGAATTCACTGTTAGTTGTTCCAATTTCTCACAAACGCAACATGATGTGAAGGACACAAAAGTAGAAACATCTTTCTATTTTTCACATTCATTTTGCTTCCAATGCTGTAGAAAAGACAGCAAATACTAATTATCTTGTTTACAATCATCTAATTATTGGCAGAAGAGGGATTTAGAACTTCCCCCTAGCAATATCTCTCTAGATGCAAAATAAGCACCACAATTAAGAAAAAAAGGCAGCAACTAGGAAAAAAAAAAGGTTTTCCTAATTTGACCATCCCAGATGCTTGAAATTGTCTTCCAAAATGAGTTAATACTTTAATTAATAGTTCAAACCAAATAAGAAAAATTACCAAGAATTCCAGCTAATTCTTAATGCCCAGAGGGAACAGATAATGCATGTTCTCCTGTCATTTAGTAAACCTTATGTTAAAAAAAATGCTGCTAGTAGAGGCTGTTTAACAATTTTAGTCTTTTTTCCTTGTGCAACAAATAGTTCATGTAACATAAGCACATATGGAGAAGAAGCCTTTTAGACTTGCAACACTGAAATCATGTTATAAAGAGGTGTTAATAATAATAGTCCACAGATACTGCACATTTGCTTTATGTCCAAGAGTTTAGAGTGTTTTACATACATTATCCCAGTTAATTCTTGGAGATACAAAACAAAACATGAGAGGAATGCAACTTTTTTCTCTTTTATAGATAACACTAACTAACGTTGAGGCTTTCTGAGTGTGTGAACCTTGACCAGTGCCACACAACATCTACTTCAACACATGCCCACACAATCTAACTCCACAACCCATGCATGCTTTTCATCATTGACCTCACCTCTATGGACACTGGTGGAGTTGGAAAATACTATCACAAGAAGATATGGTGAGAGAAGGCGAAACATGTTACCACATATTTGAAATAAGAAGTAAAATTATGTTTTCACTTTTAAAAAAATTCTGGTGTGAAGGTAATTAAGGTAAATAAGATAATTAAGTGCCTCAATTTTTTATTGCCTGATAGAAATTATACACATGTAACTGTTTGATTTTCTCACTCCAAGTGCTGACTCAATTGGCTGATTTAGTCTCCTGAAAATGTGGTTTTTATTTTCCCAACTAGTAGAGTCAATACACTCTGTGAATTAATACCACACAGATTTCTCCTTAAACCTGACTCTTCCTCCCTAACTAAAATGTTAAAAAGATTTGCTTGTTTTGTTTTGGATTGTTTTGGGTTTGTTCATTTTGTTTTATTTTCCACTGGAGAAAACAGATTTTGTACTATTCGACATACGAAACATAGATACACACATACACAACATATTAACACTTTGGGGACCCCTGTATACTACTTTAGCATAATGTATGTCATAAAGGAGTATTCAGTGTAGAACACTATTAGGAACTAATCTAGAGGGGCTCAAGAGAAGACCAGCAATAATGATTACCTCTTAATGTCATGGATGATTTTCTTGACTGCAGTCTACAAACATGCCACAAAAGCTTTGCTTTCATTAAGAATGATATGCTGGAAAGAAGAGCATTTGAGTTGTGTACAGAGAACGTAAATCTGTTCTGTTCTACATATAGCAGTGAAAAAAAATGGGATCAAATAGAATAGTAACCAAAATGCTAAAATCCAAAACAAAACAAAAAATTCCCTTATCCAAAGTAAGAATAAAAACAATGTATTTTCAAATATCTTTTGGCCCTAACTGCCTTACCTTCCCTTTAATAAATCTACTTGGAATATGTTTGCACTGTCCATAATTGGAATATCTTGAATTTTAAAGGTAGAATTGAACAAGATGTATATTACAATAATAGTCAGAAACAATTGATTCCAGCATAAAACACAGTATAGAATGGATCTCTTTACTAACCATATCCTATTATCATTGGCACACAAATGTAGGGAATTTTGATGAACAGTTAACATCAAAATTAAGATAAGTAAGACTATTCTACACACAGCAATCCCTAGCAGGTTTAACAGTGACAGTACCATTATATAACATGCTGTCCCATAATTCCTTTGAAGCCTGAGTTAATATTGGTCTCCCTCATGGGTTAAAGATAACTCTTCGTCTATGTGACAAACAAGAATTGAATGGGAAAAACAGAAGAATATATGAAGTATGCAATTGAAAACTTTTTAAATTTATTTTTTAAGTAAATTGAAACTGAATTAGACATTAAGCCAACATTAAAAGAAGCTGATAGAAGTTTAACTATTATATATATTATTTTAAAAAGGAATGACTTTTACATGTATTCATTCAAGTGAAAAATATATAAATACTGAACAATTTATGCACACCATTTTTTAAAAGTCAGTGATGTATATATACTCTAATTCAAAAAAGACATTGGGACCACTTAAATATCAATTTTGAAAATTTTACCTAAGTTCCAATGCTCATCTGAATAATATCTTTAAAAATGTTTAAAAATAAAAAGTGTGCCTAAGAGTAAGAAATGTATCTCATCTATGCAAAATTAATTTTCCAAATAAATTTTAAAATAGTAGAATACTATTTGTCAAAATTAGCAGTTCTTTCTCCACATGGGACAAAAATATAAATATATTATCATCCAAATTTTGCAGATGTTCTCAATCCTAAGTAATTTATTTACAGCTCTCTGTTCCTGTTTTGTCCTTTTTTTAAACTTCAGCCTACAAAAAGAAGCCCAGAATACAGAATCTGGATATAATATCAACTACTTTATTTTCTGATGAACAACAATAAAAAGCAAATCCTGGCACCAGGTGAAGAGAAAATAAAAGATTTTCTAAAACAAATCTTGGATTTTATTTTTCCCCCAGATGTCAGACCCATGATACAAACTCATAGATTGGAATCTGATACTTGAAAGAAACAGTTGGCTGTGGAGAGGGCCAAAGATGCAATTTTATAACCAGAAAAGGTTTGAATTATTCATAAGGAAAGGCTTAACAATTTTAGAGATAGATCAGCTACCAAACTGCTGAAATGAATTAAAATAGACTCATCAACAAAAATTGGACAGTAAAGATTCTGAAGAATGAGCACAGGTAATGTACCCCTAGGCTCAGCTCTCTGTTAGAGCAGCAATGGAAGAGAATATAGAATCCTGTATAAAATCCTTATTTTAAAAGAAGGTACGAACATTTGGGTTTTACTTTTCTTTGCAACAGTATTACTTGTGCATATTAGTTTGTTAAACGTGTGCTCCCTAAATGTTGCCAAGTGAGATTTTCCATTTCTAAAACAAATACTAAAAAATGCAATCTTCAATGGATGAGCCCATTCATGTTTTGAATGCAGCAATATCCCAAATCCTTTGGATGTGTTGGCAAAGCCCTACGTACTTATCTATGAAGGTTAGAAGAAACATAATAAATATTTATGATTCCCTGACAACTTGGCTTTGGAACACTTTGATAGAGTTTCTGATAATTGAGGAGATATTTTAGCCTATTTTCACAAGTCTTTTAATGCCTAAACCACAGCAATCAGATATAAACTGTAAATATAAAATAATCCTCAAAAATTCATTGGTATAATTCTTTATACAAGAGACTTTAAAACTTCTCAAAATATGTAACTAAATATGTGGGTATACATACATTTGTACACACATTTTGGGTAACAATTCATCCCAACATCTCCTTTCTCTTATATCTCTAAAGCACAGATGCATAAAAACTTATTGTTATTTGCAAATAAACTGGAAATACTTTACCTGATTCATTGCTCCTCTATGAATATTTATGTTAATTTTAAATATTCTCAACTAAGCTGAATT
Source organism: Macaca fascicularis (assembly GCF_037993035.2). NCBI lineage: Eukaryota > Metazoa > Chordata > Mammalia > Primates > Cercopithecidae > Macaca > Macaca fascicularis. Next base: position 26,366,839 of record NC_088395.1, read on the forward strand.
TTTAACTAAATCTGCACTGAGAACAAAGAATGAGTAATCTTAGTCTGGAAAGAGCAAGGCCAGTAAAGAGAACAAATATTGGCGAGGATGATAGAATAGATGTGTGAGGAAGGCAATCTAGATTGAAGACTCCAGCTTTGGCAGCAATACTAGAATAACTAAATGTCAAAGAGAATAAAGTGTCATCAATTTTGCTGTCAAATAAAGCCATAAAGAAAGAGAACTTTTGGAGTTGTGCATTTATGTGAGTCTATCTCAAACTGATAATCACAAGGTGGTAAAGATTGTGTGATTGGTCAATATAAACCAGTGAAATGTTATTGTATTTTTTGGAACATCAAACTGAGCTAGGAGTCTAAAGGCCCCATGGTGTTGTCAGTGCCTCAATCAGTAGGATTTAAGGAACTCTAAAATAATCTACTTTAATATAATAATTATTGTTTTTAACCTAGGGTTCTTTCTAGAAAGTAACTTAACCCTTTTGATAAAAGTAAACAAATAAGAATGGTTGATGTGACCATTCTCCATTAGAGTAATTCCCAAGAGGATAGATGAGTGTCTAGGTTAAGTCTTTTGGACATGATCCTGGATACCTGAAGGATGGGAGGAAGTGACGCCTGTAAGTAGGGCTCTCCTTTATCCTGTTGGAAAACTGAACAGAGCTGAAGCCAATCTACAATGGTATTTTTTGTCCCAATCTTTTGCATATAACTTCGGGTGACTCTTGCTCAGGACCTTTAAAGTGTACACAGAAGAGACAGCAGACTGAATCAGTTAGGTGAAAATTAATTCAGTGAATGGCCAATTATTAGAGGAATTCTATGCAATATTAATTCCACCATAACCCCAGCACAGCTTTGCTGTACACTGAGGTAGAATATAGGCCTTTTGACTTTTATTTGATTCAGGGCAAACTTTCCAAGGTGCCTCTACAAAAAACAGTTGAAGGATACTAAAGTTAGATTTTTAGCATTTCCTCTTGACAGTGTCTGAATTTAGATATCTAGAGAACTTGGCTCAACCATACATTTGTTTCTATAATACATATCCTCACAGAGGTCAGAGTACATATACCAACCAGGTTTCTAAAACAGCTAACTCATAATTCTTAGGCAAATACACTGTAATTAAGAGATAAATAGGCTTAAATAAGCAAGAGCTGGCACCTAATCAGTTACATATTTGGATATAGCCATCCAAAAAAGTCTATCCAGTCTCTGGTTGTAGATGTTTTCAGAGATATTACCATAACCTAATTCTGGATGGGATCTTTTAGAAATTATAGGCTTGTGGTTTTGCCTGGCACATAGCAGGAACACAAGTATTTTTTCATGTCTAAACCAATTTAAATGAAAATCCTCTCACCCAACATTAGAACATGCATTTGCCCTTTTAAAGTATACCTCTTGGTGAATATTTAGTCATTTAAACCATTGCCATACAATCCCTAAGCCATTGACTATAAAGCAACCAAGTTAGATATAAGTAATTGTCTGCTCACCCCCTAATTCCATTAATTCATCAAATACTTATTAAGTATCAGTCATGTACCAGGCACTGTTGTGGGCATTTGTAATGCATAAGTGAACAAAAGAGAGCCATTTTCCTCATCATATTTTATATATTCTTCAAGTAGTCTGAAAGCAAATAGCTAATTAGCAAATGGCTCCAATTTACATTTTTACAACTAATCCTGTTTTTAACCATGTTTTAGCCATCTAACATTCTGCACTTCATGATAGCTTTTACGGTTTGAACATTTTTCCCCTCCAAAACTCATGTTAAAATTTAATTGCCACTGTAACAGTATTAAAAAGTGGGGCCCTTACCAGGTGATTAGGCCATGAGGGCTCCACTGTCATGGGTGGGTTTAATGCCTTATATTATAAAAAGGGCTTCCAGAAGTGGGCGCTTGCTCTTCCCATCTCATGGCCTTCTGCCGTGGGATGGCACAGCAAGAAGGCCCTTGAAAGATACTGGCCCCTTGATTTTGGACTTTCCAGCCTCCAGAACTGTGAGCCAATACATTTCTGTTCATTATAGATTACTCAATCTCAAGTATTCTGTTACAGCACCGAAAATGGACTAAGACAGAAAATTGGTAATGAGAAGTCGAGCTGTTGCTATAACAAATAACTAAAAATGTGGAAGCAGCTTTGAAACTGGGTAATGTGTAGAGACTGGAAGAGTTTGGATGAGCAGGGTAGAAAAAGCCTAGATTGCCATAAATAGAGCATTAAAGACAATTCTGGTGAGGGATCAGAAAAAGAACTGATGGAAATGTCTGAAACTTCTTAGAGATTACTTAAGTGTTCATGATCAGAATGTTAGTAAAAAAAATGGGTAGTGAAGTCAATTCTGATGAGGTCTCAGACAGAAATGAGGGAAAAGGTATTGGAAACTAGAGTAAAAACCATCCTTTTTATAAAGTGGCAAGAAAATTGGTGGAATCGTGTCCATGCCCATGGGCTTTTGTGGAAGGCAGAATTTAAGAGAAATGAACTAGGATATTTGGCAGAAGAAATATCTAAGCAGCAAAACCTTCAGTATGCTGCATGGCTTCTTTCAACTGCATATAATAAAATGTGAGAAGAAAGAAATAATTTAAAGAGAATATGTAATTAAAAGGAAACAGAACTTGGGAATCTGAAGGATTCTTAGCCTGGCCCTGTGGTAGAGAATGAAAGAGCATTTTCAAAAGAGAAAACCAAGGCTGTGGCCAAGGAACTCTTGGATAAGGAGATTAGTATAAGTAGAATAAAACCACAGGCTATTCATCAGGCTATTCACCAATGAAAGAATAATCCTGAAGGCATTTGAGAATACCAGTGCTACCCCTCCCATCACAGGCCAAGACTACCAAGGCTTGGGGTAGAGAAATATGCCAAAAGACAGACCTAGAGTGTCCATGATACCTAAGTATTTATTCTCCTGTGTAACCTTAAGTGTCTGCTTCCTGCCCTGTAGTGCAGCACTCCTTGGCTGCTCCAGTCATGGCACAAGCAAACCCCGGTGTGGCTTGACCTGCCACTCTGGAAGGTACAAGCCATAAAGCTTGGTGGCGTCCATGCAGTGCTCATTCTTCAGGTGTACAGAGTGCAAGAGCTATGGATGCATGTCTTTCCCCACCTAGATTTCAAATGATATCATGGACAGCCTGAAGGGTCCAGGCAGAAACTTTTCACTGATATGGAGCCACTGCAGAGAGTCCCCACTAGGGCAATGTGGACCAAAACTATGGGAGTGAGGCCGCTGCACAGTGTCCCCACTAGGACAATGCCTAATGCAACCATGGGAGTGGGGCCATGCCTGAAACCCCACAACTGTAAAACTACCAGTATACAACACTAGCCAGGGAGAGCCACAGTCATGACACACCAACCTGTGAGAGCTGCTGCATGGGTTGAGCCTTACAAAACCATAGGAGTGAGGCTACCTGAGGCCTTGGGTGCCCAACCCCACCTCAGTGTGTATAGAAGGTGGGACCTGGAGTCAAAGAAGATTATTCTCAAGGCTTAGGATTTAGTATTGTTTGCCTTTTGGGGTTTTAGACTTGCTTGGGACTTGTAACTCCTTTCTTCTTTCCTATTTCTCCCTTTGGAATGGAAATGTCTATCTTACACCTGTCTCACCATTGTATTTTATAAGCATGTAACTTGTTTAATTTCATAGACTCACAGCTGGAAGGGAATTTTTCTCAGGATGAATCATGCCTTGAGTTGCAACTATATCTGATTTAGGTGATACTCTGGACTATGGACTTTTGAGTTGATACTGAAATGAGTTAAGACTTTTGGGGCTACTGAGATGAAATGAATGCATTTTGTATGTGAGAAAAACATAAGTTTTGGGGGTCAGGGGCAGAATAATATGGGTTGAATGTTTGTCCCCTCCAAAACTCAAGCTGAAATTTAATTGGCATTGTAACAGTATTAAGATGTGAGGGCTTTAAGAGGCAATTAGGCCACGAGGGCTCCACTATTTTAAAAAATGGCTTCTGAGAGTGGCTCCCTCTCTTCCCCTCTCTTGCCCTTCTGCCTTCTTCCATGGAATGACACAGGAAGAAGACCCTTACCAGATGCTGGCTCTTCCTTCTTGGACTTCCCAGTCTCCATAACTGTGAGCCAATTAATTTCTGTTTATATTAGTCCATTCTCATGCTGCTATGAAGAAATACTTGAGACTGGGTAATTGATAAACAAAAGAGGTTTAATTGACTCACAGTTCCACATGACTGGGGAGGCCTCAGGAAATGTACAATCATGGCAGAAGGTGCCTATTCACAGGGCAGCAGGAGATAGAATGAGAGTTGAGTGAAGGGGAAAACCCCTCATAAAACCATCAGATCTCGCGATAACTCACTCACTATCACGAGAATAGTATGGGAGAACTGCTCCCATGATTCAGTGATCTCCCCCTGGTCCCACCCTTGACACATGGGAATTATTACAATTCAAGGTGAGATTTGGGTGCGGACACAGAGACAAACCATATCACTGTTCAATATAAATTACCGAGCCTCCAGTATTCTCTTACAGCAGCAAAAATGAACTGAGATTACAGGTAAGTTTCCTTGAGTTTTTCTATATGAGTAACCAAAGTGGAACTATAGATAACTATATAATAAATTTGTATGCAGTAGGTTACTCTGAAGTTTACAGCCAGAGGTTGACTTTTGACAAGTTATAAGCATCCTGAATAGCCCCAAGTCCAGAAAAATAATTAAATGAAGCAGTTGTTACACTGATGCTATTTCAACTTTCTATTTTGTAAGTGCTCTGAATACAGATTAGAAAGTGTTATAGTAACAGGTGTATTTTATTTGCTCAATGTTTATTGTTCTGCTTGATTTAATGAAGAAACTAAACTGTTAAACATATTTATATGTGAAAGTAATGTGAAAATAATTGTATTTTTAGGTGCTGTAAGTTCTGCTATGTAATTTTTCCTTAACCCTGAAAATAGCCAATTTAGAATTGTTTAATGATTTTTAAAAATATTTTCCACACCTTTCTTTTCATGTGATTTAGAAACATAACCTTGCTTTTAGATATACAAACTTAATAGTAATAGCTTTCATTAATCCTGGATTTTCACCCACATATTTTGAAAAATTGAATAATGAATTGATCTCTGGTTGTGTTTTGCAGATAAAAATTAGCATGTAAACACACATAACAAGAAATCTGAAATAAATGACATTTACAGAAGGTAATATTTTTCTACTTCAATTCTTTATTGACTAGAATTTAATTAGTGTTCTGAGAGCTCATAAGGCATGTCCACTAATGTTTCAGCATTTTGAAGAAAATTCTGTTTGTACTATGATATGTACAAAACCATTCCACCCCTAAACCTCTCTTTTTTCTAGTTATATGAACTTGTATTGCTTCCATCTGCTGAAAACCAGTAAATATTCTTTGCCTACATGAAAAATCACTTTCATTCATATACTTTAGTTCACATACTTATGAAAAGCAGTGTGTTAATGAATAAGTTAAACTTCTAAGATGTTTGGTGTCTTTAAATGAGAGATTTGTGAATGTTTTCATATCTTGACTGAAACAGATGAAATTTTTCAGTTAATCTAAGATATATCCTTGGCAGCTGACTAAAATAATCTTAATTTAATCTGGAAACAACTTTTGTTCTAATCAACTTCTTTTTTCACATTAATGTAATCGTCAATTTTTAAATATTTTCCTTTCACAAGTTAAGTTTTCTTAATAAGTTCTGCTGTTCATAATTGTCATGACAATTTTTTCACATCATGTACATTAGAGAAGATTAAGTATTTTAAATCATTAAAATGCAATAAAATGAAAGAGATTCAAATTCTGGGTAACATTCCCTTTTCAAGCTTACAAATTGGCTGTCAAGAATTAGCTGTGAAACTTCACCAAAATCTCTGCCAAAATCAAAACATTTAAGTTCCAAAGGGACAATCAAATATAATAAACTAATGAGAACTTCCAAACCATGGCAATATTATAAAACAAACAAATGAAATTGTAATATGATCATAAATTTATATATAATCTTGTTCAATGAAAATTTGTTAGAACCCAAAGGTTAGTGAGGCCAACATCAAGGTCTTTGTTCAGCATATTCTTAAACACATAGAAAATTATTCTCATGTGGAGATATGCATTATTGAAATTGAAGGGTTAGTTCAAGTGTGTAGGTAACATGTCCCAAGAGGAATTCAGGGGGATATTACTTCAGTAAAACCTTTTATGAGAAACAATTTATTTAAAATTTCAACTATTCAGCAATTATTTATTGATGCTTATTAAGTGTTAAGCATGACCTTAAAGTATTTTACTTTTTAATGATCAGATGTTTATAGTGTTAACAAACACAAACAAATTACTTTAAATACGGTAATTACTGTTTTAGGGAATATACTGAGGGTATAACAATAGCTTAAAGGACATATGCCTATGGAAATCCAGAAAGGTTGTGGAATAAAGATGATACTTTGGACAAGAAATATTCAGGTAGAATAAGCTCATGTGTGTATTACAAAGAGAAAAAATAACATGTTCAAAAGGATGATGTTGGAATATTATATGTGCATGTTTGTGTGTGTGTGTGTGTGTGTGTGTGTGTGTGTGTGTGTGTATGCCTGTGTGTGTGGAATATAAATTGTATAGAGATAAGAAAGAACAAATATACAGGAGGAGATCCTTAAAGTCCTCATATTACTAAAAGTTTTAGCTTTAATTTGGTAGGCAAATAGGGCTTATTGAAGGTTTTCACAGAGGCAACATGACTGAATTTGTGTTTTCCGATTTAGTCTGTTGGTTTAGTGGTTCCAAGAGAGACACTGCATAACAAATCACCCCCAAACACAATAGCTTGAAAAACCAATAATGGTTTATTATCACTCACAGTTTCTGTAGGTCAGGAATTCCAGAGCAGCTTGACTCAGTGGACCTGACTCAGGGTCCTCACGTGGTTGCATTCAGAATGTTGATTGGTGCTGAACTCAGAAAAGACACATTCAGGTGACACTCTCACATGATTGGCAAATTCTTTCTGACTGTTGGCCAGAGACCTCAGTTGCTCCTTAAGTAGTCCTTAAGTCTCCATAAGACTGTGTGCATCCTCACAACATCATGGCTATAGGCCAAGGGACCAAGGCGGAAGCTATAATGCCTTTTATAACTCAGCCTAGGAAGTCACACACTATAATTTCCACCGTATTCTATTGGTAAACAACAAGTCTGATTCCGTATAGGAGTAGCCTTCACCAAAAAATGCCTAAAAGAGATGACAATCATCGGGAACCATCCTGGCTGTAGTTACCAGAGAAAAGGTCCAAGGCTCGAGGCAACCACACCAGATATAAAGTAATTGTGAAAATCAAGATAAGAAATTATGACTTTCTGACTCACAATCCTACTCACATGAAACGGGGGTGAAGAGAAGGGGCCCTATTTAGAAAAGGATATAAAGATTGATTGACAAACATTTACCTGAGGAAATTCAGAAAGGTTGTGGAGTAAAGATGATACTTTTGTTGAGAAGTATTCAGGTAAGAAAAGCTCATGTGGATATTCCAAAAAGAAAAAAGAGCATATTAAAAAGAACGAAGATGGAATATTTTGTGTGTGTGTGTGTGTGTGTGTATGTGTGAGAATCATAGAATTCACAAATATCGTGCCTGATTGGATATGGAGGATATGGGTGCAGAAAGAAACCCAGACGACTCTTAGGTTTTAGGTTTGAGTGATAAAGAAAATAGTGAGACCAGAAATAATGATAAAGGAGAAGGAGCAAGGTTAAGAGGGAAAGGCGATACATTTTTTTTTTCTAAGATGGCATTAAATTTCCCGTAGGACATTCATGTGGATATAATAATCATAATCACAGATGGCATTTATTGAGTAATTTTTATGGGAAGGTACTCTCTTAAGTTCTTTAAATAGTCAAGTTCTTTAAATGAGTCATTACCTCATTTAATTTTCACAACAAATGTGGTAGGAAATACCCATTCTCATATTACAAATGAAGCAAAGAGAGATTAATTAGTCCAAAATTCCATGAGAAGTATGTTTATTCACAGTAGAGCTATGGTCCAAACCCACCTTTAGCTCTGTCTCACTCTCCAAATTTTTATGACCCTTCATCCTCATGCTAACCATATCCTATCTCTGAACAATTTGATAAAATCACTCTTACTCAGTTATTTGTGCCTTAGTATGCTATATTTATGAAAAATCCATTAATCTGAGTTAGAGAGAAAAGCTTAATTCCAAAAACTCAGTCTCCTTGGTAAAATTTCAGTTACTGGGGAGAAAATGCATTGGGCTGAATATGCTACAGGGTATTATGTCAAATTATTTTATAATATATCTGGTTTGCCTATACCTAAGGTTAGGTTATAAAAGTGGTTTAAGAAAAACTAATTGTAAATTTCTAAATAGAAATTTTGTTAGTGCTTCTATTGGCACATCTTATAATTATATTATACAAGGTATTTTGTTTTTTGGAAAGGCCATTCAATTTCATAAGCAAATGGAAGTGTGGTTGAGTTTCCAAAGCACATAAATGTCAAGCATGTCATATGTCAGAGCTGGAAAAACAGTATCAATAATTCAAGCAATGAATAAGATTCACTTACACTGATAAATGCTTACCCTTTTCATAATGATTTGAAAGTTCTTAGTATATTTGTGCAACAATTACTTTTTCTTTGTGAGCTTCATTACAATACCTATAATTTAATCTTTATCTTGATTATATCCACTTTCAATCCTCCCTCAAACAGCTGTAAAATCAAAATTATGATTCCTGTTTTATGAATAAAGAATTTATTGCTTGACAAAAACAAGCAACTTGCCCAAAGTTACATAATCATGAGGGTAGAACTAAAATTTGAAAGCATGTCTACTGGAACCTGCAATTCCGTGATGCTTCTCTGAACTAATGTGAGATGACTACTTTTGTTATACAGTCATGGAGCCTCCAGAATGGAAGAAGCAAGGAAAATCAAAACATTTTGGGGCCAAGTGTGGCGGCTCACGCCTGAATTACCAGCACTTTGGGAGGCCGAGGTGGGCAGATTGCTTGGGGTTTGAGACCAGTCTGGGCAACAAGGCAAAACTCCGTCTTTACAAAAAAATTAGCCAGGTGTGGTGGTGCACATCTGCAGTCCCAGCTGCTTGGGAGGCTGAAGTGGGAGGATTACCTGAGCCTGGGGAGGTTGAGGCTGCAGTGAACCATGACTGTGCCACTGCATTCCAGCCTGGGGAACAGAGTGAGACCCCATCTCTCAAAAAAAAAAAAAATCGTTTGGCTTTGTTGAAGAAATAAACATAATAAACATTGTAATGTTATATAAAAGATAAAACAATTTAATTTTATCTGGCTTGAGTGTTTCAAAATGGAGGATAAAGAGTGTATACATTCATTGAACATGTTATGTGTAACAAAATTCCAAAAAAAATCTCAGAAGGTATCTTGATAACCAGCATCAACTACGGGCAATAATTTGAGATAACAATGTCTCTTTGCTAATCATCTATATTATAGTTCTACTTTTTTCAGACCATAAATATGAAGCTCAGTTCTTCCCCCTCAGATTCACTCTGTTCTTCACTTATTTTTTTTGCTGTATTTGATTTTTTTGGAGCATGTCAATATTCTTAGTTATAACTCCTTCTCTAGCATTGATTCTTTTAACTGTAATCTGACCTCAAATTACTCTCTGTAGCTGCTTAGCAAAAAGGACTTGAGCATACTTTTTCTTTTGAGAGGACTATGCAATAGTTACCAAACTTAAACGAAAGATGGAAGACATAGCTTTAATATTTAGTGTACCCAAGCCTTCATAGATAATGACTAATGATTGTTGCTTGACAGAAAATAAAGATGTCATTTACTTACTATTTTGTATTCTGCTAATGGGAGACTTGTTTTGTGAGAGAGTTTATTTACAAACATAAATGAGAGGTTAAAAAATAGATAATGGAATAATAAAGAATCCAGGGCCGCCATAAACAATTGTGCAAGAATGACCAAAAGGGTTTGTCATTGGAGCAAGTGAGGCTGAAATGCACTTTGATTTAGGTTTTAGAGTCCATGCTTCCACCTGAAAAGACGGGCATTTTTCTAAATCTCTCTAAGATACCATAAGGGTATATCCTGGTTTGTAGGAGGCAGATTGTTGTGTTTATTTTTTTCCAGAGCAAATAAATGAACCAAAACATTTTAACCATCCTCTCAATTATTTAGGCTGGTATTTTTCCCCTTTATCTCTCTTTTCTTCTTCTCTTCCGGTTTTAATCCCCATGACTCATAACTTCCTCTGAGTTACTGAGAGTTCTGAAGTAATGAGCTACTATACTGGTCAGCAAACAATGTTGTGGGCCTAAGTCCAGCACACGTTTGTGTCTTTTGCTTTTGTATGCTCTGGAAGCTAAAAAAAAAAAAAAAAGTTTTTTACATTTTAAATGGTTGAAACAAATTAAGTAATACTAGTTCGACATGTGGAAATTATATGGAATTCAAATTTCAGTGTCTGTAAATAAAGTTTTATTGGAACACAGTCATGTCCACTCATGTACATATTTTCTATGGGTACTTTTGTGCTACAAACACAGAGTTGAGTAGTTGTGATGAAGACTGAATTGGCCTGATAAGCAGAAAATATGCAGCATCTGGACCTTTACAAGAAAAGCTGGCCAACACAAGAACTAAGAAGTTTACACTAATTCACGGGTGTCATATCATTTTATTGTGTATATACTTCTACTGAGATCTTAACTTGGAAGGACAAAAATCTGAACTCATTATGTGAGTAATCAGAACTCTTCAGAATCTGTTTCCAAACAATCACTCCCATCTAAAGTCAGCCTTAAGGTCACCCTTCGCAGACCCAACACTCCAATCTCTCTTAACATCTTAATTTTCCTGACCATCTTATATTCTTTCACACCTCAGAGGATTTGTAGGTGCTGTGGGTTTAGGCCAAGGCTCAAGTCCCTTCTCTGCCACTTCAAAATTGAGTAAGTTTAGGTAATTAGTTATCCATGTAGTTTTAAGTTATTTTTTTAAAGAGGATTGCTAATACTTTCCCCAGGGAGTTGTTGTGATTAAAATAATTACAGAATATGAATCGCCTTGAAAATTACCTGATATACAATTACTCCTTTACTTTTTCTTTACTTTCCTTTAACTTGCTTATTTTTCAGAAATTCAATTCAAATTTGGAGGCAATTCAGATATTATCTTTGGGTAACCACCTTAGATTGTCTCAGGCCAAGCCAGGTACTTTTTCAACAAAGCAGGTTGCTGCCATGTGCTCCTATTGCCCTCTTAAGTGGGAATTTTGAACATTCCAATGCAAATAATACCTCAGTTATGAGGTTGTTATAAAGGCTAAATGATTTTAGTTATGAAAATGTCTTGTCGAAGAATAAGCTCACAAGAAATGTTTGCTGTTGATCATTAATCCTTATTTCTGCTCCTGCTACTCAGCTAGCACCTAGCAGATAGTAAAAGCTGAGAAATATGTGATGGATGAATGAATAGACAAACTAATGACTGGGCTAGGGCAGTGGTTCTCAAATTTCAGTTTGCATTTGCATGACCCAGAGGGTTTGTGAAAACGTGGGTTGCTGAGTTCCACCAGCAGAGTTTTAATTTAGTAGGTCTGGGATATGGCTCAATAATTTGCATTTCTAATGAGCTTTAAATCATAGTGATAATGCTGGTCTGGAGGCTGGAATTTGAGAACCACTAGGTTAGATAATATGCCCAAGCAGTTTTCCGTAGGAACTAGTCGCTTATCTGATCATCCAGCTTTCCCTGTTTTGTTTTGCATATTGCCCCATATCTGAAGCCTGTCTTCTGAGCCCCAGATTATTTTACTGATATGATAGATCGAAGTCAGAGTCAACCTTACTTGGTTAGATTAGAAAATACTTTCTGAAATGTGCATTCCAATATTACTCACAAATAGTACTTTCCACTTAAAAGGGGAAAAAGACACTAGCAAGAAGTAAAATGAAACTCAAAATGCCGTATCATTAGTTTGATTTAACACATAACATTTTTTGAAAAAATAAAATGTTAAGTACATAAGAGATCTAAAACTATACAATAAAAAAATTGTTAAAGGTGATTTAAAAAAAAAAAAAGAGTAACAGTCTGGGAGTGGTGACTCACACCTGTAATCCCAACACTTTGGGAGGCCGAGGTGGGCAGATCACCTGAGGTGACAAGTTCGAGACCAGCCTGGCCAACATGGCGAAACCCCATCTCTATTACAAATACAAAAATTAGCCAGGTGTGGTAGCAGGTGCCTGTAATCCTATCTATTTGGGAGGCTGAGGCAGGAGAATCGCTGAACCTGGGCAGCAGAGGATTGTGGTGAGCTGAGATTGTGCCACTGCACTCTAGCCTGGACAATAGAGTGAGACTCCATCTCAAAAAATAAATGAATAAAACAGAATAAAAATTAAAAAGAGTATTATATGTGTCAGGTCTCTGAGCCCAAGCCAAGCCATCGCATCCCCTGTGACTTGCACATATACGACCAGATGGCCTGAAATAACTGAAGAATCACAAAAGAAGTGAAAATGTCCTGCCCCGCCTTAACTGATGACATTCCATCACAAAAGAAGTGAAAATGGCTGGTCCTTACCTTAACTGATGACATTCCACCACAAAAGAAGTGAAAATGGCCGGTCCTTGCCTTAAGTGATGACATTACCTTGTGAAAGTCCTTTTCCTGGCTCATCCTGGCTCAAAAAGCTCCCCCACTGAGCACGTTGCGACCCCTACTCCTGCCCGCCAGAGAATAAATCCCCTTTGACTGTAATTTTCCTTTATCTACCCAAATCCTATAAACGGCCCCCCCTTATCTCCCTTCGCTGACTCTTTTCGGACTCAGCCCGCCTGCACCCAGGTGATTAAAAAGCTTTATTGCTCACACAAAGCCTGTTTGGTGGTCTCTTCACACGGACGCGCATGACAATATGTTACAAGGTACATTATTCAGGTGATGTATATCCTAAAAACCCTACTTTAGCCCTACACAATCTATTCATGTAGGAAAATTACACTTGTACCTCATACACATTTTTAAAAATATAATTATAAATTGAAAGGTAGGATTTTATTGGCACTAGTACATTGATTTACTTCATATGTTTTTATTGGTGAATGACTTTTGCAAAAATATCTACCAGTAAAAGCAATTTTTAAAAATTTATTTAGAAACATCTAAGGCCTTAGAGTATAAGGTATACATTATGCATTTCCATTGGAGATTGACACCTCATGATGATAGACTAATTTGGATCTCAAGTGGCTGTGATTTAACTTGCTACATAAGTATGATAGTTGTGAAAGAAATTAAAATGGATTTTTTCCATGTCATTTTTCTTTTTAACCTTTGCACAATAGAGGTTGTGGATGAAAACTCATGTTATGGACTGATTTAACTATATAATCAAAAATAAAAAGAGGCATCTAAAATCCCTTTGCTATTTTAATAAAGAAGAAACTGAATAAACCAAGCACATCAAAATAGTTCATGCACAGTGATGTGGACAATTCTCTATAAGTGATTCTGAGTTCTACCCTCAACCCTTTAGAGTGGAGAGATGATAAGAGTCATCTTATGAATGTTTGGTTCCTTTAAATCTCAAAATTCTGCATGTTTTATTTTCTTCTGAAATGTCTAGCAGTCTTTTATGCTATTCTTGACTAGTCTATGTTTATTTTTGGCATAAGAATATTTAGAATAAAAGGACAAAAATGAAAATGATGGTCTCCTTTTAATTCCTGAACTGTACATGTTTGTGTATTTCTAACCTCATTTGGCCTTTACAAAGCTGTTCCTGTTATCAGTGAGAACCAGCCATCAGGGCAGTTAGTTACATAATCTCCCTGGGCAGCCTTAGAGGAACCAAACTGGAAAAAAGAAAAAACAAAACAAAACAAAACAAAACAATTAAAAAAACGTTGTTTATTGTTTATGGTCTGCGTGTCATGCCTCTTCCACAAGATTTTTGTTTTGCACTCATGTCAATTGCAGCCTGCAAATATGAGTAGGACGCATGGCAGAGAAACAGATGGGTACTCACATAGTTCTAGTTCATCAAAAAGTAATGCCTGTTTATTTCTCCTGGAGAGATGCTTTTGTAGAAGGGTTGAATAATACATCCTATGTGAGACGAAAGGGGAGAAGAGTGGTCACTGATTCTCGCAAGATGAACAAACAGGCCATGTATAAAGAGTCTGAATCAAAATGATCTGCCCTTAAATCTCAACTCTAGTCATTTTAGCATATGACTAAAAGAGCATACTAGTCATATACTTTTCTGTAAGCTTCTCAAACTTTTTGGAACTTTGTATTTTAATCTGCTTAATGGACCTAACATCATATATGTATGCCTTTTAGGTTTTTTGTTTGTTTGTTTTAAACTAGAGCTAATGTGTGATTTTCACAATATAGTGTTAAATATGTTAATATTTTATTAATTTTATTAACTTTCTTATACCCAAATATAACAATAATAATTCCATAGTTACTTGTCAAAAGGTCATTAATTCAATGAAAATTAATTATGGGATTAGTATCATTACTATTTGGTTATAGATTAATGAATATAACTTATTGAAATGGGAAAAAGGCAATCAGCTATTAAATTTGGATGTAAATGTAAACCAATTAATTATTTTAAATTCTATACAAATATAGTGATAGGAAATAAGGATGGGCATTATTTAGACAAGCTGGTTAGAATACTCTTAACTGAGATAGTTGAGCTGAGACAGAATCTCAGAGACAAAGTCAGCCATGTGACAAGGGAGAGGAAGAATGTTCAAGAAAGAAGAGTAAAGGCACAGATGGGGAAGATGGCATTAGATGGTTTATTGGAGAGGAAGAATGTTCAAGAAAGAAGAAACAGTGTGAATAAAGGCACAGATGGGGAAGATGGCATTAGATGGTTTATTATTAGCAATATTATTAGGATAAACTGGAAAGATTTCACCACACATGCTTCTACACCACTATTTACATACATACTTTAGAAGAAAAAAAAGTGCAAGCTTAATAATTTTGATTTATTTCAGAAAACACTAAGATAGTTTAAAATATTTAAACACACCGGCCGTTTATTTAATACTGTTAAAAATTATTCCAACACTTGTTAAAATGGTAATAAAGGCTTTACTCAGGATTATTGTGATAGGTATAAATATTACAGCAATAAGAAAGAGAGATTGAGCTCAACTCTGAATACAGGAAAGACAGACAGGAATTTAGAGCTAAAAAGCAGAGTTGGCATGGGTTTCACTGAATAGAAAATGACTAAGAGAAGATATCAAGGGGAAGAGTGTTCTTGCTAAACTGACTTAGCAGGTTTCTTGCTAAAGGCAGGCCACAGTGATCACACATCAAGGGTGGGAGGATTCACATTAAACTGACTTAGCAGGATTCTTGCTACAACTAAACTAGGCAGACCAAAAACAGGGCCCAAGGACAAGGCCTAGTTACAAAGAAAACTTAGAGAAACCTGTCTAAAGCCTGGTCAAGAAGAGTCTTTATCAGCACAGTGACCCTCTCACTAATCCCTGTTTTAGTCTTAGCAGATTTGTCATACTTGAATAGTCTTCCCATTTAAAACTTTTTGGATTTGCAAATCCAATAAAAGAACACACAGTACTGCCAATCACAAATTTCCATTGCTATAAATCCACTGGCATCTTATTTCCTTTTGATGCTAATATAGAGAAAAAAGATGATGAATCATGAAAATGATGCTATTTTCCTGCTTTACGAAGCAATCGCTAAATAAAGGCAGAGAGAAAGAAACCTTTTTCCAGCTGTCTCATTGCCTTTTTAAGCCTGTATTATAAGCATCTACAAAATGAGGCGAAGAGAGAGAAGATCATAGAATACTAAACCGGTGTCACTCCTCAGAGTTAAATGTTAGATTTTCATCAGATTCAGGGGATGTAGGGCCTGGAGATATGGAATGTTGTAGAGGGACTCAGCAGGAATAACTGGATGAAATTAGGATCATAATTACCCAGAATAGAGCCCATAGCTAATACCAAGGAAATTTGCTTTATCATGAATATTTCAGACTAGATCATGCTTTCTAAGGTCATGTAAACTCACTTGGGAGTTTATATGCACTCTCTCAAGGGGAGGCACTTGCAGTTATTGCATATACTGTTCTGGCATATAATTAAATTTCCAGAACTTAAGAGGCCATCATACTGCAAGTTTCTTAAGGGAACACACACACCATGACTTACTCTCTGAAATTCTTGGAGTTACAGGTGTTGTCTTTCATTAATACATATTTGTTCACTTAACATTATTGAAAACAAACAATTTCAGGCTTTGGGTCATGGATACAGACAGGAAGTACAGAAATCTTTGTTGGCAAGGAATTCACAGGCTAGTTGGAGAGACAGACAGACAATAGAATATCTACAATACAAAGCAATAAAGTATTATGTTAATATATATAAATTATTGGAAAACAAGCAAGGACTACATAGACATAAAGAAAGGGAAAGAAAGGTATTCGAAGAGGTCACCTTATTTGACAGTAGAACTAGAAAATAAAGTGTATCAGAAGTTTCTACTCAAGGGTAGAGACTCATTTTTAAAAGGAGGTCAGAATGTGCACAGTCATAGACTATATTACCTGGTGAAGTCGAGAAACAGAAAGTATCCTGGCATGGATGAACCATATATTGCATGTGAGATGAAGGGAAGAAAAGTGATCACTGATTCTGGGAAGATCAGCAAACCAGGCATGGAGACAGACTTTAAATATTAATCCGAAGCTCACGGAGAACCTTTAAATGGTTTTAAGCAGGGTGAAACTGAAAGCAGGGCGATGAGTTAAGAGATTCCTTCAGTAACCCATATGAATAATTATGGTGAGAGCTTAAACTAGAACATTGGCAGGAAACGAAAACAGAGAGGAAGGGAAAGTATTTTGAAATAAGATTTATATGGATGAAGATCATTTGATGTGAGACTGAAGGAGAGAAAGACAGATACAATGAAGGCCAGGTCAATTTACTTTGTCAATTTACATGTTTGCCAATGCTTATTACATAATAGGTGCCAAGGAGATATTTCTTTAAAATAAGCATAAATAAATTACCAGATATTGCTGATTGACTAAGATATTTCTCCCAGAACCTCTTTTGAGTTCAACTATAGCCACAGTAGCCAGCTTCTGGACACACTGTATGATTTTCACCCACAGTATTTGTCTCTTTTTTTACCCTGAGGGGGGCAGGTAGCTCTTGACCAGCCCCTACCAGGGGCAGCTAAGAAATGCCAGGGTTTAAATACCTCTATGAATATCCCTCAACCAGTGATGAACAGGAGTAATACATAAGTGTGCCAGTTTCCTTATTCCTCAGTGGGACAATTCTGAGTCGTGTTCTACACAATATCTGAGAGTTTCCCCAGTGGGATTGACCTCCAGTTACCTCCAACAGGAATCTTTTCTTAATACAGTTTTGATTTTATCCCTTTTCCATTTCAGTTTCCCACTTATTTACTTGTGCTTTCGGGGTTCACCTCTCAAATAATCCACCTGCACCAATGTCCTTGTCAGAGTTCTTCTGGGGAATCAAAACTAATCCGGGGGGGGAGGTAATTAAGTACATTTTAAAGAATAAATTAGAATCATCCTTTTATAAGAAAAACATATTAAAAATAAAACATATGCCAACAATTCTTTAAAATGATGGGATTGTACTTTTTCAGAAAGGCTAAGGCAAAAGAAAATAAATCTGAGAGTTTCCACATGAGATACAATAATTCTTCTCAAATGCTAAAGAGAGAACATAAATTACACACTGAACACAGAGTATAAAAATAATTTCACTTTCCTAATCCTTTACCCTGAACTCTCTCAGGCTTGTCTCTTCTTTCATCTGGGTGGCCCGCTGGCAGCCTTGTTCCAGGTGGAGTGCTTAAGCCTAAAGCCAGCATGCAGAGTAGAAGAAATCCAGGGTCTGTTGTATTTACTTAGCTGCTCAGAGATTTTCCATCCTAGTCCAGTTTTCATCTTTCTGATGAGCAAGTGAATTTTGCTTTTGACTAGTTGGTATCCAGACATTAAATTTGATGACTTCAATAAATTCTTAAGTATTTTTGACAAGAATCATACTCACAGATCTCTTGCAAAGTCAAAGAAACCAGGCCCTCACAAGACTAATAACAATGATTAAACTCATTTTATATTCCTCAAATGTTACACTTGATTCTTTGTTAGACGATATAAGGAGCAATAGATAAAGAAGATGCTAAACAGAGATTTTTTTTTTTTCAGAAGACCTGTTCCCAATCAGGACTTCATGACTTATGTAGAATCTCTGAGACATTCTTTTCTAATTTTTTTCACACACAAACCAAAGTTGGTATAAAAATAAATGATTAAAATACATAGAAAATCTTTATAAATTGTGCATCAACATAAAGATAAAAAAGAGTATGATTTGAAACATCTTAAATTCTAAGCTGAGGTACTTGGATTAATTCTGTCACAGTGAAGTCCTAGTAAAATGTTTAAATATGGTAGAAATGTTACTTAATTAATATTCTTTAGGAAAATAAATCATATAGCAGGTATATTAGTCCATTCTCACTCTGCTATAAAGAACTGCCTCAGACTGGGTAATTTACAAAGAAAAGAGGTTTAACTGATTCACAGTTTTGCATGGCTGGGGAGGCCTTACAATCATGGTGAAAGGTGAAGGGGCAGTAAGCGCTTCACAAGGTGGCAGGAGAGAGAGAGAGCCCAGGGCAAATTACCACTTTTAAGCCATCATATCTCCTGAGAACTCCCTCATAATCACAAGAACAGCATGGGGGAAACCACCCCCATGATCCAATCACCTTCCACCAGGTCCCTCCCTTGACACATAGGGATTACGCTTTGAGATGAGATTTGGGTGGGGACACAGAGCCAAATCATATCAGCAGGGTACCATAAAATGAACAGCTCTTCAGAGAGATTAGAGATGACAGACATTTATGTTTTGCGATTTCTCATGTGTTAGGTAAGAAATCCTTTGACTAAGAGCCTAGCAGTGGGCATGAAAAAGAAGAGAAAGATCTACATTTTATTTTTTAATAAAAAGGAAATAATAATTTCAGAATTATTTAGCTAGAGAAGATGGAGGAAAAGGGAAATTGAAAACAGCGTTTGGCGAGTGGCTGAATAATGCTGTCTGTGATAGGAATAAGGATTTGGGATGGGACAGATTTTGTACAGTAAATTATTAATTAATCTCACAAATCCTGAATTATTTGAATTAAAGGGCCACATTCAAATATGATGCTCTGTAAGAATTTGGACTCAAAGAAAAGCAGGTGTGAAGATTTCAATTTATAGTAAGCCATTAAAAGAGTAAGAGGATCAGCACATTTTTCAAAGGACAATGTAAGGGGAAAAGTTTACAGAAATTTTAAAAAGAAAAGTAATTATATCTGAATAACAACCATAGTCAAGAAATGGAAGAAAGAAGGGGAATGAGAAGATCTAATTATAGAAATAGAGACACCCATATCAGAGACGGAAGAGAAGAAAGTAAAGGAAGAGAGATCTTCAAGATTTGCAGAAATATCAGAATATATTTACAATATTTACAAATAATTTTTGCAATCTTTGCAAAATGAGAAATTGAGTCAGAGGACCAAAGTTTAACCTTCAAATGAAGCTGTTCTTTCTTTTTTTGTTGGTTTTAACTAAGTATTCAAACAAATACTAATTTCACTGCATATAAACTCAATCATGATTCCAAATACCACAGTATATTAGCTGCAATGCAACCAGGGATTTAGTTTGACCTCATTTTAGACTTTGTCTTCCATGTACTTCACTTTTAATATAAGCTACTAAGATTCTTTTCTGTATTTTGAAATTTTGGTATATTTATTCATTATTTATTGAGTAATACAATTATTGAGTAACAATACTGAAAGTTATTAACAAATATGAAATAAATATTATTGCCTATTCCAAAAGAGGAACTACTGCTGTCAGTTGTTGAACTCTACCTTGTAGGTTTCCAATGTACAGAAATTTCAACTCAAAAATGTTTTACTCAAAGGCCTTTTTTGCATCTATTGAGATAATCATGTGGTTTTTGTCATTGGTTCTGTTTATGTGATGGATTATGTTTATTGATTTCCATATATTGAACTAGCCTTACAGCCCATGGATGAAGCTGACTTGATCATGGTGGATGAGCTTTTTGATGTGCTGCTAGATTTAGATTGCCAGTATTTTATCGAAGATTTTCACATCGATGTTCATCAGGGATATTGGTCTGAAATTTTCTTTTTTTGCAGTGTCTCTGCCAGGTTTTGGTATCAGGATGATGCTGGCCTCATACAATGAGTTAGGGAGGAGTCCCTCTTTTTCTATTGTTTGAAATAGTTTCAGAAGGAATGGTACCAGCTACTCTTTGTACCTCTGGTAGAATTCGGTTGTGAATCCATCTGGTCCTGAGCTTTTTTGGTTGGTAGGCTGCTGATTACTGCCTCAATTTCAGAACTTGTTACTGGTCTACTCAGGGATTCAACTTCTTCCTGGTTTAGCCTTGGGAGGGTGTATATGTCCAGGAATTTATCAATTTCTTCTAGATTTTCTAGTTTATTTGCATAGAGGTGTTTATAGCATTCTCTGACGGTAGTTTGTATTTCTGTGGGATCAGTGGTGATATCCCCTTTATCATTTTTTATTGTGTCTATTTGATTCTTCTCTCTTTTCTTCTTTATTAGTCTGGCTAGGGGTCTATCTATTTTGTTGATCTTTTCAAAAAACCAGCTCCTGGATTCATTGATTTTTTTAAGAGTTTTTTGTGTCTCTATCTCCTTCAGTTCTGCTCTGATCTTAGTTATTTCTTCTCTCTGCTAGCTTTTGATTTTGTTTGTTCTTGTTTCTCTAGCTCTTTTAATTGTGATGTTAGGGTGTTGATTTTAGATCTTTCCTGCTTTCCGCTGTGAGCATTTAGTGCTACACATTTCCCTCTAAACACCACTTTAGCTGTGTCCCAGAGATCCTGGTACATTGTGTCTTTGTTCTCATTGGTTTCAGAAAACTTCTTTATCTCTGCTTTCATTTCATTATATACCCAGTAGTCATTCAGGAGCAGGTTATACAGTTTCCATGTCGTTGTGCAGTTTTGAGTGAGTTTCTTAATCCTGAGTTCTAATTTGATTGCACGGTGGTCTGAGGGACTGTTTGTTATTTCTTTTCTTTTGCATTTTCTGAGGAGTGTTTTACTTCCAATTATGTGGTCTATTTTAGAATAAGTGCGATGTGGTGCTGAGGAAAATGTATATTCTGTTGATTTGGGGTGGAGAGTTCTGTAGATGCATTTTAGGTTCGGTTGGCCCAGATCTGAGTTCAAGTCCTGAATATCCTTCTTAATTTTCTCTCTCATCGATCTGTCTAATATTGGCAGTGGGGTATTAAAGTCTCCTATTATTATTGTGTGAGAGTCTAAGTCTCTTTGTAGGTCTCTAAGAACTTGCTTTATGAATCTGGGTGCTCCTGTATTGGGTGCATGTATATTTAGGATAGTTAGTTCTTCTTGTTGAATTGATCCCTTTACCATTATGTAATGCCCTTCTTTGTCTTTTTTGACTTTGGTTGGTTTTAAAGTCTGTTTTGTCAGGGACTACGATTGCAACCCCTGCTTTTTTTTTTTCTTTCCATTTGCTTGGTAAATATTCCTCCATTCTTTTATTTTGAGCCTATGTGTATCTTTGCATGTGAGATGGGTCTCCTGAATACAGCACACCGTTGAGTATTGATTCTTTATCCAATTTCCCAGTCTGTGTCTTTTAATTGGAGTATTTAGCCCATTTACATTTAAGGTTAATATTGTTATATGTGAATCTGGTCCTGTCATTATGATGCTAGCTGGTTATTTTGCCTGTTAGTTGATGCAGTTTCTTCATAGTGTTGATGGTCTTTACAATTTGGTATGTTTTTGCAGTGGCTGATACAGGTTTTTCCTTTCCATATTTAGTGCTTCCTTTGGGAGTTCTTGTAAGGTAAGCCTGGTGGTGACAAAATCTCTCAGCATTTGCTTGTCTGTGAAGGATTTTATTTCTCCTTCACTTATGAAGCTTAGTCTGGCTGGATATGAAATTCTGGGTTGAAAATTCTTTTCTTTAAGAATGTTGAATATTGGTGCCCATTCTCTCTGGCTTGTAGGGTTTCTGCAGAGAGAGCTGCTGTTAGTCTGATGGGCTTCCCTTTGTGGGTAACCTAACCTTTGTCTCTGGCTGCCCTTAACATTTTTCCCTTCCTTTCAACCTTGGTGAATCGGATGATTATGTGTCTTGGGGTTGCTCTTCTCGAGGAGTATCTTTGTTGTGTTCTCTGTATTTCCTGAATTTGAATGTTGGCCTGTCTTGCTAAGTTGGGGAAGTTCTCCTGGATAATATCCTCAAGAGTGTTTTCCAACTTGGTTTTATTCTCCTCATCACTTTCAGGTACACCAATTAAATGTAGGTTTGGTCTTTTCACATAGCCCCATATGTCTTGGAGGCTTTGTTCATTCCTTTTCATTCTTTTTTCTCTAATCTTGTCTTCACACTTTATTTCATTAAGTTGATCTTCAATCTCTGATATCCTTTCTTCCGCTTGATCAATTTGGCTATTGATACATGTATATGCTTCTCAAAGTTCTCATTCTGTGTTTTTCAGCTCAATCAGGTCATTTATGTTCTTCTCTAAACTGGTTATTCTAGTTAGCAATTCATCTTTTTTTCAAGGTTCTTAGCTTCCTTGCATTGGGTTAGAACATGCTCCTACAGCTCAGAGGAGTTTGTTATTACCCACCTTCTGAAGCCTACTTTTGTCCATTTGTCAAACTCGTTCTCCATCCAGTTTTGTTCCCTTGCTAGTGAGGAGTTGTGATCCTTTGGAGGAGAAGAGGCACTCTGGTTTTGGGAATTTTCAGCCTTTTGCCCTGGTTTTCCCTCATCTTTGTGGCTTTATCTACCTTTCATCTTTTATGTTGGTGACCTTCGGATGGGATTTTTGTGTGGATGTCCTTTTTGTTCATGTTGATGCTATTCCTTTCCATTTGTTAGTTTTTCTTCTAACAGTCAGGCTCCTCTGCTGCAGGTCTGGTGGAGTTTGCTGGAGGTCCACTCCAGACCCTGTTTACCTGGGTATCACCAGTGGAGACTGCAGAACAGCAAAGATTGCTGCCTGTTCTTTCCTCTGGAAACTTTGTCCTGGAGGGGCACCCACAAGATGTTAGTGGAGCTCTCCTGTATGAAGTTTCTATCGACCTCTGCTGGGAGGTGTCTCCCAGTCAGGAGGCACAAAGGTCAGGGACCCATTTGAGGAGGCAGTCTGTCCCTTAGCAGAGCTCAAGTGCTGTGCTGCAAGATCTGCTGCTCTCTTCAGAGCTGGCAAGCAGGACCGTTTAAGTCCGCTGAAGCTGCACCCACAGCCGCCCCTTCCCCCAGGTGCTCTGTCCCAGGGAGATGAGACTTTTATCTATAAGCCCCTGACTCGGGCTGCTGCCTTTCTTTCAGAGATTCCCTGCCCAGAGAGGAGGAATCTAGAGAGGCAGTCTGACTACAGTGGCTTGGCCAAACTGCGGTGGGCTCCACCCATTTCAAACTTCCAGACGGTTTTGTTTACACTGTGAGGGGAAAGTCGCCTACTCAAGCCTCAGTAATGGTGGACACTCCTCCCCCAACCAAGCTCGAGCATCCCAGGTTGACTTCAGACTGCTATGCCGGCAAAGAGAATTTCAGTCCAGTAGATCTTAGCTTGCTGGTCTCCGTGGGGGTGAGATCTGCTGAACTAGACCACTTGGCTCCCTGGCTTCAGCCCCCTTTCCAGGGGAGTGAACAATTCTATCTTGCTGTCATTCCAGGTGCCACTACAGTATGAAAAATAGACTCCTGCAGCTGGCTCAGAGTCTGCCCAAATGGCCGCCCAGTTTTGTGCTTGAAACCCAGGGTCCTGGTGATGTAGACACCTGAAGGAATCTTCTCATCTGTGGGTTGCGAAGACCGTAGGAAAGGCGTAGTATCTGGGCCAGAATGCACTGTTCCTCATGGCATAGTTCCTCATGGTTTCCCTTGGCTAGGGGAGGGAACTCCCTGACCCCCTGTGCTTCCTGGGTGAGGCAACACCCCACCCTGCTTCTGCTCACCCTTGGTGGGCTGCACCCACTGTCTAACCAGTCCCAATGAGATGAGCTGGGTACCTCAGTTGGAAATGCAGAAATCACCCACCTTCTGCACTGATCTCACTGGGAGCTGCAGACTGGAGCTGTTCCTATTCGGCCATCTTGCCCTAGACCATAAAAACCATAGAAGAAACCCTAGGCAATACCATTCATGACATAGGCATGGGCAAAGACTTCATGTCTAAATCACCAAAAGCAATGGCAACAAAAGCCAAAATTGACAAACGGGATCTAATTAAACTAAAGAGTTTCTGCACAGCAAAAGAAACTATCATCAGAGTGAACAGGCAACCTACAGAATGGGAGAAAATTTCTGCAATCTGTCCATCTGACAAAGGGCTAATATCCAGAACCTACAAGGAACTCAAACAAATTTACAAGAAAAAAAAAAAAAACCCATTGAAAAGTGGGCAAAGGATATGAACAGACACTTCTCAAAGGAATACATTTATGCGGCCAACAAACGCATGAAAAAAAGCTCATCATCACTGTTCATTAGAGAAATGCAAACAAAACCACAATGAGATACCATCTCACGCCACATAGAATGGCAATCATTAAAAAGTCAGGAAACAACAGATGCTGTAGAGGATGTGGAGAAATAGGAACACTTTTACACTGTTGGTGGGAATGTAAATTAGTTCAACCATTGTGGAAGACAGTGTGGTGATTCCTCAAGGATCTAGAACCAGAAATATCATTTGACCCAGCAATCCCATTACTGGGTATATACCCAAAGGATTATTAATCATGCTGCTATAAAGACACATGCACACATATGCTTATTGCAGCACTATTCACAATAGCAAAGACTTGGAACCAACCCAAATGCCCATCAATGATAGACTGCAAAAAGAAAATGTGGCACGTATATAGCATGGAATACTATGCAGCCATAAAAAAGAATGAGTTCTGTCCTTTGCAGGGACATGGGTGAAGCTGGAAACCATCATTCTCAGCAACCTAACACAGGAATAGAAAACCAAACACCTCATGTTCTCACTCATAAGTGGGAGTTGAACAATGAGAACACATGGAGACAGGGAGGGGAACATCATACACTGGGGCTTTTTGGGGGGATGGAGGGCTAGGAGAGGGATAGCATTAGGAGAAATACCTAATGTAGATGACGGGTTGATGGGTGCAGCAAACCACCATGGAACATGTATATCTATGTAACAAACCTGCACATTCTGCACATGTATCCCAAAATTGAAAGTATAATAATAATTTAAAAAATGCTAAAGTGAGTTCATCAGGCTAAAAGAGAATGATGCTAATGAATAACACAAAAACATCTGAAAGTATAAAACTTACTGGTAAAAGAAAGTACACAGTCAAATTTAGAATAATACCGTAAAGGTGGCGTATAAAAAAAAAAAAGTAGTTTTAAAGAAGTATATGGAGTGTAATTATACAGCTAGATATTTTTACCACATAGATTTTGCCAAAGAAAAAAAGATTGGGATGATTCAAAAATTCAAAAAAAGGATGGCATAACTGAGATTTTAGTTAATTTTTAATTTATTATATCTTCTCATCTTTATTTGAGTGTATCTTTATTTTATTCATTTTCTATAATGAACATATATAACTTGAATAATAATTTAAAAACTTTAAAAACTAGCAAAGCAATGACATTTCTCTAACATTAGTATGGCAAAGTTTTTTATTTAAAGATAGGCTTCAGAGAGAAGGATTCATGTATTCATGTTTTAAATTTTTTTCTTCCCGGTAAAGTTTTTCTTTATTATTTCAAGTTTTTATCTTTGCTAGATAGAAAATGGCTGCTGATCTTATAAAATTACATAATTTACAAACGATTTCTTTATTCAAGAAATCATATGACAGCATACACCCCAAACTCTAAAATCTCTTTATAGCCACTCTCTAATGGAATAACTGATAATGCACTATATACATATGTATCTATGTTATAGATAATTTTTAGCAATTTGATTTGTAAACAAAATTTATCTATATAGCATCCTTATGAAGTAAAGATATTTGTAAAAAGAAATACTTATGTTGTTTGAATTCAGAGTCATAATTCCAACCGAAAAAACATTCAATAAAATGAAACTGTATGTTGATACTACATATTATGTATAAAATAAAATCTATTTGGAAACTAAACTTATTTTCCTATTATGACATCGATCATCTTTCTTATTATCCTGAATAAATATCCCAGTTTTCAATTCAATTTCAGTAGAGACAATATTATACTTATACTAATACTTCAAAATTTAGAACAGAAAAACCAAATATCAGTTTTCACTATCCTTCATCAATTCAGTGAAGCATGGAACTTACCAATTATTCCATTTCATTACCCTAATACAAAAACTTCACAATTCTATCTTTAGGAATATATGAGTGGGATTTACTAAAATTATTATAAATCAGTCAGCAATTGTCAGAATTCACTTAAAATGTTCCTTTAATATTCTTTTAAAATATTTGACTTTAAATATTGAAAAGTATCCATGGATAGTTAATCCAAGCCTAATAAGTTAACACTTTCATTTAATTTTTGGTGATGTCATATGTATGTTGTTGGACCATCTCCACTATTATAAATATAGAAGAGATGTCAAAATTTTGAATTGATTCTTTTTAATGGAATTATGTTAATTTGGGAATTAAAACTAAAATGTTCAGTTAAATATGACTATTGTTATCTTTTTAATATATAACATCCAATTAATTGGAGGCAGCTATGTAAATTTCCCAATGATCATCATCCTGTTCAGCATTAAAAAGACAAATTACCTATCAGACTATTTTGTTCAGGTCAAGGAGGGTTGTGAGGCATAATTTAAATAATTAGAAGATATGTAAGCATAAGTTTGATATGATTTCTTGAGAGTAGTAGATTCCTCCAGGTAATGTTTTTTACCAGCACCTTGATTCAAAATGATAATCTAATAGTATACACCACTGTAACATAGTACAAGGCAATCTTTCATAAAAAATTCTTAAGTGAATTCAATATGTTTCATATACTACCACGGTTGCTAGTTTTAATGATTTAATGTTAGGCCGGGCACAATGGCTCACGCCTGCGATACCAACAGTTTGGGAGGCCAAGGCAGGTGGATCACTTGAACTCTAGAGTTCGAGACCAGCCTTGGCAATGGTGGCAAAACCCCGTCTCTACAAAAAATTATCCAGGCATGGTGTTGTACACTCATGGTCCCAGCTACTCCGGAGGCTGAGGTGGCAGGGTTGCTTGAGTCTGGGAGGTCAAGGCTGGGTGAAAGAGTGAGATTCTTTCTCAAAAAATATTAATAATAATAACAGTTCAATGTTGTTTCAAAAATATCTATTTACAAACAAACACTCTTCCCCTTGACCCTATACCAACTGTAAATAGCCTGAATGTTAAGCTTCAGTGCACTGAAGTAATGAGAGAAATAATAAACTGTAGAAAAAATAGATTAATAATAAAATAATGAAGTAAAAATAAATTATCTCTATATTGATGTTGTCACACAAGAGGAACGCAAAGAATGCTTGGAACTTAACTGTGATAAATCCTCGAATATATTGAAAAATTAAGACATATTGTTAAATTCTATGCAGTAATTTCAAACACAGCACGAAGAGTACATTTGTTTAGAAACCACTTCCTAGATCATGCTGTAGATTTTTTTAATGAAGTAGAGTTTTATTAAAATTATTTACTGATTAAATTATTCAGTGATGATGTAAATAAGCCAACAGTTAGTTCCACCTCAAGACTTAGCTCAAGTGGAATAAATACAGTTTAAGACTTGCCTTCAATTCTCAATTGAATAAACATACATGTTACTAAAAATAGAACTACCTTTACATGTTCAAAGTCATTCAAGATAGATGGTATTGCATCTATTCAAAATTCAGCTTCTACTTTTAATTATCCATGATTATTTTTGTCCTAGAATTAGCAAAGAGAGTATATTATCCAAAAATTGATGATAGATCTCAGATTACATTGAATTTAGTTTGTTTTATGTTTATAATTTGATCTCCAAGCTATTTGTTACATTTAATAATTAAGGAATTTTTACTTCAATACAGGAAAATCAGTGGGGAATTTAATATTTGCTGTAGTCTGTTCTGAACAGTGAGTGTTATTCATTAGTCTTTCCATTAGCTAATTGCGTATCTCCTCTTGTAGTATTTTCTTCCTGTACATGTGAATTCATAAGAAATATTCCCCGGGTAATAATGCAACAATAAGTAAAAATACCCAACACAGGCTATAATAATAAAATCAACTATAGTGAGTTGAATAGTTTCCCCCCAAAATTCATGTTCTCCCAGAACTTCAGAATGTGACCTTATTGAGGAAAAGGCTTTTGCGGATGAAATTAGTTAAGAATCTCAAGATTCAACCATCCTGTATTTAGGTGAGCAATGACTGGTGATTTTATAAGAGACAGGACAGGGAGATTTGAACACAGAGAGACATGCAGATATAAAGAACACAGATCCAGAGAAAAGAAGTCCACACAAAGTTGTAGGCAGAGACTGGAGTTATGCTTTCACACATGAAGAAATGTCATGAGCCACCAGACGTTGGGAGAGCAGAGGAAAGATTATTCCATTGTAGCCTTATGTGGCTCTGTCGACGTTAGGATCAGACTTAAAGACTCTGGAACTGTGAAAGAATACATTTATGTTGTTTTAAGCCACTCAGTTTCTGGTGTTTTCTTATAGCGGCCCTAGGAAACTAATTTAGCAAGTTTACCAGTACTTTTACAGTTATAAGTAATCTAGTTGTTAGTGAATGGGATTAAAAAGCTAAATCATTTTCTTTCATATTGACCCTTGAATATATATTTTTTAGAATTCTTTTTGTTATTAATAATAAAATGGCTGAGAATACTTGCCAGGAAATTATGAGAATTAGAGTAAAAATATAAATTAGAGTAAAAATGTGAAGTGGGTAATACAGCATTACTGGTTCAGATAATCTTTGTTTAAGGGCCAGATTTTAAGATCAATTATTCTATCAATTTTCCAAAGTACATACAATCTTTTTCTTTTTCTTCAAAGCCCATAAAATAAATCAACTCTTTGATTATAAATCCTGAATAATCAGACTTGAGAGACAGAATGAATGATTTATCTATGCCATGGTTAGATGTCTCTGCATTCTAAACTAGTTTCTGTCAACACAGATATAGGCCAGATACAAATCAAAGAATATGCTATCATTGTGGATTAAAGAAAATTTAATTACAGCTTATATCAATCATTAAAAAACAGGAGTTCCAATATCTTTTTTTTTTTTTCTGGTTCTTTTATTAATTATTTTGTAGTCAATTCATTTAACTTGTTTGGGTCTTGTTTTGTTTCCAGGTTTCAATTCACCTCTACATCCTTTTCCAGCTTGAACAAGTTCCTATATAAAAAGCAAAAGATATTTTAAAATCTGAAATTATCACAACTCATGCTTAAATGGTAAGATAGATTTTAAACCCAAAGAAGAAATATATATTATTACAATATATAGGGATAATATTTTGAAAGTGTGAGGAATGGGAAGAGGTTGGTCAATGGGTAAGAAATTTACTGTTAGGAGGATTAAGTTCTGGTTGTACTGCACAGTAGGGTGACTATAGTTAACAATAATATATGCTACATAGTCAACTGTCTATAACTTTGGTTCTGCATCTTTCAATTCAACCAACAGAACATCAAATATATTCAGAAAATAATGGATGGTCATGTCTGTACTGAACAAGAACAGATTTTTTCTTGTCATTATTCCCTTAAAAGTACAGTATAAAAACTATGTATATAGCATTTATATTGTATTAGGTGTTATAAGTAATCTAGGGATGTTTTAAAGTATACAGGAGAATGTGTGTAGATTATATGCAAATACTATCCCATTTCATATAAGAGACTTGAGCATTCATGGGTTTTGGCATTCTCAGGGGCTACTGGAACAAGTCCCCCATGGATACCAAGTGATGACAGCATTTCAAAATAGCTAGGATAGAGGATTTGGAATGTTTCCATCACAAAGAAAAGATAAATGTCTGGGCCGGGTGTCGTGGCTCACACCTGTAATCCCAGCAATTTGGGAGGCCGAGGCAGGTGGATCACCTGAGGTCAGGAGTTCGAGACCAGCCTAATCAACATGGAGAAACCCCATCTCTACTAAAAATACAAAATTAGCCGGGCGTGGTGGTTCATGCCTGTAATCCCAGTTACTTGGGAGGCTGAGGCAGGAGAATTGCTTGAACCTGGGAGGCAGAGGTTGTGGTGAACCAAGATCGTGCCATTGCACTCCAGCCTTGGCAACAAGAGCGAAACTCTGTCTCAAAACAAAACAAAACAAAACAAAAAAGATAAATTTCTGAGTTGATAGATATGCTAATTACCTTAATTTTTATTATTATATAGTGTATATGTATTTCAAAATATCACATTGCATACCATAAATATGTACAATTATTATGTGTCAGTTAAAAACTAAAATAAATTTTAAAAAACAAAGTCAACTGGCATACCTAATAGACTTCTGTCTTTAAGTCCTTAGGTTAATGGAAGTTTAATTATAATTTACCAAAATTCAATATAGCACATTGCTATTCATGTGCAAGGTGGATCTCTGTACATTTTATTAGCTGATAAGCAAAAATTGTATTTCCATATAATTGAAAACTAATGGCAGTTATTTAAAAATAAGAATGAATGGCAAGAAATCCAAATTCATTCACCAAAACTAACAGTGCCAGCTAATATCCACTTTTGAATCGAAGAAATATTCAATTCTTAGAAGAGAAGCTAATCCATTGTTTAATTTTTAGGAAATTCTTGATCTACATTATCTATCATATTTAAACAAGAAAGCCATTGGATTCCACTTTGTTTTATAGAATCAATATACTTAAAAGTTAACATTCATTTTTTCTTCCCGTTTTTAAATTCTAAAAATGTAAGCACTGAAAAATCTTATTCACATGAAAAGGCAGAAGTTTAAGTAGATGATACATAGATACGTAGATAGATAGATTGATAGATCACACAGTTCTTTTAACTTCTTATGAGTTATTGGTGAAAAATCCCACAGTAAATTGTCATTAAGGTTTATTTTCAAAGACATACCAACTATACACTTGATTCACACTCCCATCATTCCTTTTGTAAACAAAAAAATTAAAAATCAATTTAATATTGCAAAGGAAGATAGAAGGAGAGGAAGAATGGAACAAAAGAACTATAAAACAATTGGAAAACAATTTACAAAATGCCTAACTTAACGTTGTAACATAGGATTTAGATACCTTGAATAACTTCAATATCAAGAGTGTTCTACATATGACTGAATAATGACAGCATGTTATAGTTTTTAAATAATTTAAATCTAAATATTTGTATGTGTATTAAAATTTAATTTTTTAAATGCTTTCATTTTCTGGATCTACATCATAACAATCCTGTGAAGCTGAAAAAAGCTAATCCTACCATCATTTGCTAGCCCTGAAACTTACTATCTGTGAGCTGAGAGACTGAATCATCTGATCAAAATTTTTTAGCCAGCCGTGGCTGAGTTAACAGTTAAGGCCAAATCCTCTGTTTCTTAATCCAGAATGATTTTCACTGTAACATTTACTTTACAGAAACAAAACAAAACAAAACAAAAAAACAAAACAAAAACAAAAACTAAAAAATATATGAAAAAAATTATTCTAGATTATAAAAAAAGGCCTAACAATACCTTTGAGGATAAATCAAGACTTTGATGGTATTTAGGCAGGTTTACCAATACAAGTTTCAAATGAAAATAAGTTTTGTTATTTTAGCCTAGAAGACTTACACAAAGAAAATAAAACAATAACAGCTTTCAAGAATCAAAATAAAACATGTTTTAAGTCACGTTTTACAAACTGTAATTAATGTTTTGATTTCCTTCCGTGACCCTTAACTATTGATACAGAAAATGGATATCAGTAATACCAAAAACGACTCATACTTACTGAGCACTTATATATTTTTAACAATAAGTCTTACCATAACTTTTTATAGGAGGCTCAGATATTTTCCTATTTTACAGATTAGGAAACTGAAGGAAGGAGAGATAGATTAAGTAACTTTCCTAAGCTTACAGCTCATAAATGTCATCCCCTGAATACAAATACAGTGTGACTATAGAGGTTGCTCAGGCTTTACTGCTATATGAAACCTCAATGCTTTGATATAGGACATACACTTTATAGTGAAGAGAATGGTGCAATTCTTTCATTCATTGATTCTATCATTTAATACTGGGGTGAAGAAGATGAAAAGGGGAAAGTTTTCACCACAAAGGGGTCTGTAAGCTTCAAATTACAACTTCCAATATTTATTTAATAGAACAGGCAATTTTCCCAGGTTTTTAAGTAAAAAAACCCTTTTAGATATTTCTCTTTGTTACTATTGTAGCAAGTCACTCTAGACACTATAATTAATTTTGATCCTGCCATTATTTTGAATATTACCTCATTAAAATAGGAAAAAATGATGGAACTACCATTTGGCAAAAAATAAAAATGAAACAAAAGCCCAATTTTGAAAAGTATATATTGCTCTGGACTTTGAGGAGATAATTCACTCATATTTATGGAACCTTTCTAAGGGGCTGAGAACTTAAAAGTTGTTTGTCAAAGAGCTATAAACTTCTGGAAAATAATACATACACATTTATAGGCATAAATACAAGTATGGAATTTGTACATTGTTAGCATAAATATTTTTCACATAAACCTTAACAAAGCCTTCAGCCCATTCCTGGAAACCTCTCCAATTTTTTAAAAGCTGTATTTAAATATTCTTGGCTTCTCATTTTGATTTAGGTCTGCAGGATGGCTAGGCTTCAAGTCAATAACTTCACATAATGGAGCTCAGTTTTGTATTTTGTAAACCAGGTGCATAATTAAGTCTGTACATTGGCTCAACCACTTTGATCTTTCTCCACTGTCTTGTAAGAACCCTGCAAGACTCTGTGCGTCAACATCTGCCCATTAGTCCACAAAATCTGTCTTGCCATTCAATGAACCTTTTCATCTTCTTAGTGTTGTTTCTGCACCTAACTAAAACATTCTTGATTCCTACATACGTAAACACTGTCTTATTCTGAAAACCACCACCTTCCTCTCTACACACAAATACAGTGATACACACATATATTTGAATAAAAAAATAATTGAGGGTTTCTTTAAGCTAGAGTGCTAGTAATCTTCTGCCGGTGTGCTGTTGAAGAAAATTTTACAAAAGGAAAACTTCTTTAAAAATACATCATTTAAGGCCATCTAAAAACTAGCATCTGAAAGATAAGAAGCTCAGTCTCAGTTTTTCACGAGTAATTGTTGTAGTTGCTTATGCTAATATGCATAAAAGATAATTTAAATATAGCTTTATAAGAGCTGTTGTTTACTTAGAGAGGAACGGCTCTTTATTGTATTCAGAAGGAGAAAGCTGTTGCGGTTTAATTAAAATAAACAAGTCATGAGTTGGAGATAAATAACAGAGGTTCACTTAAAATGAACTAAAGGTATTAATTAAATAGATATCAAGCCAAAAGGTATTAAAATTTTCATGCCAATGACCATTGCATGCTACTAACACATCCAAAATATATAACTGGAAGAAACCTTTTTATTATCGTGCTGTATTTTGGTGGGAGCTGCATTTAGATTCAGGATAATAATGCCTTTTGTTAATTTATCAAAATGTATGAAATACACACTCTACATTATAGGTCCCTATTTTAATCGATGTGTTTGATTATGAATACATAATCAAAGTGTTTTAATGCTTTAACTTTATTTTTTGAATAGTCTATCTAATTTCAGACAGCTTGTAATGACCCCTCAATAAATACTGACTGACCAAAGAAGGCATCCTATAAAAGTTCTCTACTGACAGACTCACAACTACTATTATACACATACAATGATACAATTAAAAATAAAAATAAAACTGCACAAAAAACCTCTAAAGCACATCTACAAGATGATCAACAATAAAAGCAAACTGTTTTCGCTTTCTTTAAATTGAAAATTGAAGCAATTTACATTTGAACCATGGATGACTTGATACTGTAAGGGGAAGATTGCAGGAAAGAGTAAAACAAAACAAAATAAAACAAACAAATAAAAACTACAGAGCCAGGACTCAACTCAATTCATAAGGGCTTTATAAACTGAAGGCAATACCAGGAATTGTTCCTGGACACAAATATACAGTCATAGCCATTTTGGGAGTATGGATATCACATCCAACATATGGCAAATTTATTCCAGCATATGGTATACCAATCTATACTTGTGGAAACCTTCTCCCCTCCTCTCTATCTTTTCTTACAGGAGATCCTTTGGAACAGAGTGTTTTGTCAGTGGGAATCTGACACAGACTATAAGAGACTTTATTCAAACCAAACAAGCAAGTATGGACAGGGACATAGGTCTAGGCCCCAAAGGAGAAACCAAGTGGCTATAGTGTTTGGAGGCCAGAGCATTACAGATTCAAGAATATTCTAATATTTTACATTTAGTAAATAACATTTATTATGCTTCTATTGTATTATCAGGATCCTAGAAATAGCTTCCCTTTAAACCAGGCGTTAATCTGGTGTCCACAGAAGCACAAGGGCTCTGTGGACAGAATTTAGGGAATCCATGATATTGAATGGGGAAAAAACAAAAATTTTCACTGAAGTCTAAATAAAATGAATCTTTTTCTTTTATCATGACTTATTCTCATCAATAGAAGCCAGTTAGATAGTATTATAATCATATTACAGTTGTAGACCTCTTAAAATATACTTTATAGCTATAATGACTTCAAAATTGCTGTAGTTATTAAACTTGCCAATAGATATTGTTATGCAAAACATTAATGAAAACATATGCATCCTTATATCACAAATTTGATATTTTATAAATGTATTTAAATGTAAGTGGTTCCTTATAATCCTGTTATCTATGCATTTAATAATGTTATTCTGAGATAGAATATATATGCATCACCAGACTTCCAAAGATTTGCTGACTTTTAAAAGGTTCAGAATCTCTACTTTAAACTCCTTGAAAATATATAAGGGTTTAAAAAAGACATAGGTTTGTGAGAAAGGACATCTCACAACAGACTAGATATGGCCCATAATGCAAGATTTTGCTTAGTTTAAAATGCAACATTTTGGCAGTGATTTTAAATAATAGTGTTAACAATATATCAGAAATCCAAACTTTAACTACTTTGTCTTCATTCATAAAATTTACACTTATCTAGGTATATCAGAGGCTTGGAAACTGGTCACTATGGAGAGCGACAATGATTGCAGTATTGTAATTGTGTAAGGGACTGAAGAAAGGAATGAAGTTACAGGTTTTTCTCTTAAAATTATAATTAGGGACTTTTTTTAAAAAAGGTCAGCACACACCCAATGGACTTATGCATGCTTACAAAAACATATACAAAACATATGCACATATACAAAAACATATACACATATTTATATCCAAGAATTTAATCCCATTACAATCCAAATGTGAATATCTGGCTACATTCACATGAATCATTTCTGAGGCAATACCTAAAACCAGCTTCATCTGCATTTAATTTTCTCATATCCTTGAAAGTTCAGACTGGAAAACTGGCATTCAAATCTTAAAACATCTACACATAAAATTCACACTTTAATTTTTTTTTTTTTTTTTTTTTTTTTTTTTTTTTTTTTTTTTTTTTTTGAGATGGAGTTTTGCTCTTGTCGCCCAGGCTGGAGTGCAATGGCGCAATCTCAGCTCACTGCAACCTCCGCCTCCTGGGTTCAAAAATTCTCCCGCCTCAGCCTCCCAAGTAGCTGGGATTACAGGCATGTGCCACCACACCTGGCAATTTTTGTATTTTTAGTATAGATGGGGTTTCACCACGTTGGTCAGGCTGGTCTCAAACTCTTGACCTCAGGTGATCTGCCTGCCTCAGCCTCCCAAAGTGCTGGGATTACAGGCTTGAGCCACTGTGCCCGGCCTCATACTTTAATTTTAAAAGTCTATATTTTAAAAATGATATTCTATTCTTCTTCACTGGAAATTTAAGTTATGAAAATGCCAATTAGCTTCAAGTGTTTTTTATTTATTTCTGTGCATATGTCATTTGAGGGTTATTCTCACTGAAGGACTTTTGCTCAATTGTTTTTCAGTAAAATTTTGCTTCAATTGTAGTGACCATGGGTATGACAGCACTCAGAGGAAATGACAGCAGTGCTTTGCTTGGCCATTAGCACTCAGAAAAATTTTCAAAAGTATCAGTAAAACCCCCAGAGAAGCTGGTTAAACATGATTGTAAGTGCTCTATGCTGTGTTTACTTGAAAACAGAGCCCATGGTGAAAGATTATTGGGGAGTTTGAAAAGCAGGAATCCAAGAAAAGTGAGATGGGGAAATGGGCAGAGCAAATACTGAGGGTGCCACAGGGCATATGCCAGTGCTTAAGAAGGTAAAAGCAATGTGATTAAGCAGAAAATTGTGGCTCAAATATTTCAGGAGGCAATAAAGCTGTACAAAAGAAAACTGGAGTTAAGACTATCAAAGATGGACACTGTCTTAACTGGACTGGCTAAAACACAAGAGTCCAAGGTTTAGAGATGAGAAAACTAAAAAAGTGAATACAATACAGCTTCAGCAAAATCTAAACCCAAAGCATGACAGGTATTAAAAAAGGCTTTAAAAAGCACATTGTCATCTAATTGCTTAAAGCCAAATATAAAGAGGAAACATTAAAGACGGCAGATGAAAAGATAAGTTACGCTTCAAACTAAAAATAATTAGACTGAAAGTTGATTTTCAGCAGAATATATGATACCCTGGAAACAATGGAATGCTGTTTTTTTAATTTTTTAATTTTACATTTTTGTGGGTACATAGTAGGTATATATATATATATTTATAGGGTATGTGAGATTGTTGTGGCTTTTGTAGTTTGGCAAGCAGGAGGGAGTGGAACCCAGCAACCTTTTTGCTCCCATAATTTGGCAAGTGAGACGGACGGTTACAGCTCTTTTATTCCCACTGCCCGCAGCTCAGCAAACAGGAGGGTTACAGCTCTTTTCCTCTTGCCATTGGCAGCTCAGCATATTCAGGGTTCTTGTCCTGCGACCAAGAGGAATAAGATACGCAGACATCATAAGGCAGAAAAGAATTTTACTGACCAACAGAAGGAAAGTTCTCAGCTGTGAGATAAGACCCTGAAAGCAGGTAGCCATCTGTGAGGCTGAGTCTGGGGGTTTTAGCACTAGTATTCAAAAGTTGCAATCTTTATGGCCTAGACTGCCTTTCAAGTTTACTTAGAAACCCAGAGAATTTTAGCCCTTGGTGGTGAGGTTTGCAGGAACTCAAGTTCTGATCACTAGAATCACCAATTCCCCTCTGGCTTGGGCTGGTTTAAATGCTCCCTCCATGGGCAGGCATCAGGTGAATTTGGTCTGGTTTTCCTTTCTGCTCTAACAGGACAACACTGAGTTCAATGGCTCACAATTGTTGTGCTCTTCCTCCCCCAGCACCCAGAGATATTCTCAGTGCACCCGACTGCTGCTATGGGTGGGGAAGAGGTGTCATCAGCAATTCAAGACTGTTCTCACTATCTTTATAGTGCCCTTTAAGTGATACAAAGTTAAAATCAGGTAACTATGAGAGTTCACCTGATTTTTGGTTCTTGTGAAAGTGGTTTTTGTGTGTCGATAGTTGTTAACTTGGTGTCTTTGTTGGGGGAACGATAGGTGGAGGCTTCTATTCCACCATCTTGCTTTGCTTCTCCTCAGGGATCTGGAATGCTATTTTAATAACAAGATATGGTTTTTAAATTTATAAAGGATTTGAGGTAAAAAGAAAAGTGCAGAGAAGTGCTTAGAGTATACCATCTTTTCTGAGAAAGAAATGTTTGTGTGTTTGTGTATAATGTGTATAGATACAGAATAAATTTTAAACATATATATATGAAACATATGTATATGTTTGAAAATTTATTTCTGTGTTTTTGGAAGGAAATATAAGGCACTGTTAATAGCATTTGCCTTTATAGAAAGGAATTGGGTGGTCAGATAATAGGAGCGGAAGGAAAACATTGTACAGCTATTGCACCTTTTAAATCTAATTCATTGTGTATGTGTATGTGTATGAAGTCAGTAAAGCTTTAAAATCATGAAAAACAAAATAAAATATGAAATATTGAGAAAAAAGTGATTATGAAATCAAGCAATGGCAGGAATATGTGATATAGTAACAGTTAGATTTTAATGTGTATATGTGTGTGTGCATGCTCAAATGGGTTTTCCAGAATCCTTCTTTAATAGTTGGTCTGAAAGTCTCTGAGAGGTGGTGTTTTGAGCAAGTTACTGCTCAATTCACATGGGAACTCCGAAGGCAAGGGTAAGTGTTGTCACAAAAAAAATCTTAGCTAAGCCTAGAGACAATGTGTGTAGAATGGAGCAATTTTCAAACCTAACTCTCCCATTCTTCTTGTGAATTCATTAAAAAGGTAGCTGATAACAGTTAATATACAAAAGTCAACCATTCTTATATATACAGCAATGAGAAAGTGGAATTTGAAGTTTAAAACACAAAATCATTTACATTAACACCCAAAATGAAATACTTAGGTATAAATCTGACAAAATAGGTACAACAAGGAAAACTATAAGAGAATGAAACTTATGAACAAAAGCAAAGAAGAACTAAATAAATGGACAGATATTCCATGTTCATGGATAGAAAGACTCAATATTGTCAAAATATCAGTTTTTTTCCAAATTGATGTAGAGATTCAATGCAATCGCAATCAAATTCCCAGCAAGTTATTTTGTGGGTACTGGTAAACTGACTCTAAAGCTTACATAGAGAAGCAAAAGACTCAGAATTGCCAACATAATATTGAAGGAGAGAAACAAAGCTGGAGGACTGAAACTATCCAATTTCAAGAATTAGTATGAGCTATAGTAATCAAGACAGTGTGGTATTGGAAAAAAAATAGACAAATAGATTAACACAACAGAATAGAGAGCTCAGAAGTAGACTCAGAAGAATATAGTCAACTAATCTGACAAAGCAGCAAAGACAATATAATGGAGAAAAGATAGTTTTTCAATGAATGATGCTGGGGCAACTAGTTACACATCGACATGCAAAAAACTGACAGAGATGTTGCACCCTTCATAAAAACTAACTCAAAATGGATTACAGACCTAAATGCAAAACTATACAACTCCTAGAAGATAACATAAGATAAAATCTAGATTACCTAGGATTTGGCAGTAACTTTTTATATATGACCGTCAAGGCATATATAAAAACTTATTTTCATGAAAGAAATAATTAATAATCTGGACTTCATTAAAATTAAACATGTCTGCTCTATGGAAGACACTGTCAGGTGAATAAAAAGAGAAGCCACAGAGTGGGAGAAAATACTTGCAAAAGCCATATCTGATGAAGGACTATTATCTAAAACACACAAAGAACTATTAAAACTCAACAATAAAAAAGATTAAAAAATGGGCCAAAGACATTAACAGACACCTCATCAAAGAAGATATACAGAGAGCAAGTAAGTACAGTAAAAGAGGTTTCACATCATATATCATCAGATAAATGCAAATTAAAATGACAATGATATACCACTACACACCTATTAGAATGGCCAAAGTCCACAACACTTTGCCCCAAATGACAGTCCCAAATGTTGCCAGGGAAGTGAAGCAACAGGAACTTTCATTCTTTGCCACTGGAAATGCAAAGTAGTACGGTCACTTTGAAAGACAATATGGTGGCTTCTTACGAAACTAAACAGATCCCTATGATATGATCCAGCAATCATGCTTCTTGCTATTTAGCCAAAGGAATTGAAAACTTATGTCCAACATAAAAACCTGCCCCAAGATGTTTATAGCAACTTTATTCATAATTGGTCTCATTAAGTGCTAAAAATAAGTGAGTTACCAAGCCATGAAAAGACACGGAGGAAACTTAAATGCATATTGCTAAGTGAAAGAAGGCTGTCTAAAAGGGCTACATACTGTATGATTCCAACTATATGACATTGTGGAAAAGGCAAAACTATAAAGACAATAAAAAGATCAGTGGTTTTCAGGAGTCGGCAGGAGGGTTGAATAGGAAGAGCACAGAGGATTTTTAGGGCACTGAAACTGCTCTTTATGATACTATAATAGTGGATATCTGTCATTATGTTTGTCCACACCCATAAAATGTAACCCTAATGTAAACTACGGACTCTGAGCGATTATAATGTGTCAGTATAGGTTCATCAGTTGTAACAAACATACAGCTTTGAAGGATGTTCATAATGGGGGAGGCTATGCATGTGTAGGGGCAGTGGGTATATAAGAAATCTTTGTACATTCTCAATTTTGCTGTGAACCAAAAAAAACATTTTAAAAAATAAACTCTATTTTTTTTTAAGTAGCTTATAAACTATGTCCTTCACTGTCAATTCTTCTATGTGTTCAGTGGCCTCAGGGCATCCTAAAATTTGTATTAATAGTTTGAGTTATTTTAGCAATAATTTCCAAACTCTTGCACATTTATACTAAGAATGGCATACTGAGACATGCTGAGATTTCACGTAGCATTTCTTCATTTTCCATGCACTCTCCAACCTTCTTTCTCTTATTTTCTGTGTTAGCTGAGGTTGGTTTGGTATTTTTCTAATTGACAATTCCTTTTGCTATTCCTTTATAATTATGATCATAAAGTCTGAAGATAAATAAGAAATAGCTGAAAACAGCAAAATTATAACTGGGCCATTCTCAGTACTGAGTTTGGATGATGAATTTCTCTAGTTTGGGCAAATGGAAGAAAGAGAGTTCAGATATTAGACCTGCTGCCCATGAATGATATTACGCCTTAGTTTCCATTGTTTCCTGTGGCAACAAATTCAAGGATTCAAGACCCTAAACAGAGAACCTGGTCAAGTTGTTTCTGGTAATAGACTCAATAGCTATGAAATAAGAGGCTTGAAAGTTTTTACAGATATCAAAAGCCACACTTCCAATTACTAAAATTCATGGATAAATAGCTCTCCCTCCATAATGGTGTATTTTCAAATATGAAAGTTCATTAAGTTTAGCCATTAGGTATTTTAAAGTTAAAGCAAAGGTTGATGTGCTGCTGCACTACAAACCAGAATCTCCTTGAACAGATTCTTGGTAAGATTATTCCTTCAGACTTTGATTTAAGTGCTAGCAAGGGGATGATACCTGTCAGAAAAAAAATGAGCTAGAACTTGAGCAGGAAGTCCACACACTGTAGTTGCAATCAATGCTAGTTGATGTCAGCTTAACTGCACCACTGAAGTCAATGAAGAAAAAAAGTTTGACTTCAAAGTATTCCTAAATATAATTATTACTATGACAGTAAAACATTTTCAGAAATTATTTAATATCAAACATTCCTTGTGAAAGATTTTTGAGGTAAAGACATTTTACTTGTTTTTAATTTAAACCACAATACAAATATCTGCATGTTACTGAGTGCTTGCTCCATGTCAGACACTTTTCTGAATATTCTATGTGCATTTCTTCATTTATTTTTAATAATCCACAGGAGACACTATCATTAGCATAATTTTGCAGGTGACAAAACTAATCACTGGCAAAGTTAAGTAATTTGTCCAACGCTACAGAATTAGCAGTAAACCAGAAATTGAACACCAGACTACATACATAACCCCCAAATAATGCTTTTTCTATAACAGCAAACCACTTTGCCAAATACTTCTTCACCACCATATATTATCTATTTCATTTAATTACGTGAATTTCAATTGACAGCAAGATGAAAATAGATGAGAAGCATTGAGATATACTATTTAAAATATTGAGAATACTTTATGAAACATGTCCTAATCCCTAACTATACATTTTGGCTTGTACTTTGTTTATGTGCCTATATTTTTGTTGGTTTTCTATTTTCTTCACAAATGTGTAAGCCTTATGAAGAGAAATAACTCTATCTGCTCGCTCTCCAGAGTATCTTCATCACTTAGAACAGAGCCTGGAACATGGTGAGTGTGAAATAAATATTATATAAATGAATGACTTAATATGATATAAAACATATTTCTGATTTTTTCCTTAATTTGTATTTTAATTAACACTGATATAACATTTAATACTGTTTCCCTCTTTCTACCACAGATATTAATATTCCATGAAAGTGTTCAAAAAATGGTACATGATGCTATAAAAATGCTCAAATTGCACATGTTCCTCAAAATTCTTCCCTTCATCTGTATCGTCTGCCTTTACATGATCTTCAATGATCATATAATTGAAGATAATATTTATTTGATCTTTGCATTTATATGATCTTTGCAGTTTTTAGAGTGAAAATTTGGAGATTGAGAAATTAATGAAAGGTAAGAGAGAACAAAAGACACTTGAAAATTTGCCATGATACTGGTTCTTAAGAAACTGTTAAAAACAAGCAGTAAAACAAAAAAGTTGAATGCCTATAGCAGGAGGTGTAGAAGTTTTTAGTGAGTGTCAAATTTATGCTGTCCGGGAAACTATAGACAGATTTTAAGGAGATCACCAGAAATTTTCACTCAAAACCAGTAACCCATGTCTGGCTACATATATTAGTCAGCTCAACTGGACAGATGTTACTATTGTAGCAGAAGAAGCCTATGTCTATCTGATACTCCACAGCTATTTTAAGATAATGGGGATTCTTGCCTTGTGGCCTCTGAGGTTTTCCAGTGAGTGTATTTCTCATCCTATTTTTGTTATCAAATAGCTAGGAGGTTGGAAGGGTAAACGAATGGCTCTCCCAGGCATTTAGCTGAAAGTCATAAGGGAATTTTCCCCAGGCTGCCAGTCCCTGATAATACAGATTTGAAGAATTAATTCTGATAATTTCTGGTGTCTGTGAAGCCTCCATTCTGGAAAAAAAACAAAACAAAAAAAAAACAAAAAAACTTGTCAAGTGTCAGTAATGAGAGAAAGCCATTCCTGCAGAGTTTGTGATGGCCATCTGGAGTTTCTCTGACTTTTCTCTTCAAGTTAAGGGTCAGTAGAGGCAGAGCCATTAGGCAGTTAAAAAACATATTTTCACCATACATTGTTGACCACACACCTGCAGGCTGTTAAAAAATCATAAGGATTGCAAAATGTTTTCCTACCTTGCCTAGCAAGAACAGAAGTGTAAACTGAAATACCTGATAGTTTTCAAGGTGACATGCCGTTTTCCAATCTTGATGCCCTGTTTGTGCTTAGGTAGTAGCCAAAGCGATGTAATTAAAGTATCATTTTATCACTTCACCTTTTAGGATCCAATTTATCCAGTACACTTTTGAAATCAGTTGTTTGAAGCTCAAATCTTTTACAACTCTCAGAACAGATGGCACAGCCATATTAGCAGTGACACTATATATACACACCAAGTGAACTGGCGCTATTATCTGGTTAAGTGGCTGTCAGCACTTCCATTACAAACCCAGCTTTCAAGGGTCTATAATTCAGATACTTTAAATAACATCTGGCTGAAACTTGGTGTATAGAAATGATGAGTGTTGAGTAAAAATTAGTATAATTTTGTGAATGTGTGAATACTTCTGGAAGACTCAGCTTGATCAATCGGGTCCTTTTTTAGTGATGACTTCCACTAATTAGTATATTTTGAGGTTCTAAGCACATGCCATTCATTTATTCAGTCAGTCAGTTAGTCACTCATCAAATATTTATTTCACATTTACCATGTGCCAGGCCCTGTTCTAAATGGTGGAGATACTCTGGAGAACAAGCAGAGTTTCCTCTCTTTGTAGGGTTTATGT
The DNA here is from genome assembly GCF_037993035.2 of Macaca fascicularis. Lineage (NCBI taxonomy): Eukaryota > Metazoa > Chordata > Mammalia > Primates > Cercopithecidae > Macaca > Macaca fascicularis. The sequence continues at coordinate 26,410,902 of NC_088395.1, forward strand.
ATTCATGAAGAAAATTTTAAAATCTGCAAATAAATACACAAACAAATAAATAAATCTCAAGCCAGTATGTACAGTTAAAGATTATGGTATGTTTCATAAAATATTCTCCATATTTTAAATAGTACACCTTGATCTTTATAATCTTATTTTCATTCCACTGTCAAAAAGGTGGCAATATATGCTTTAATATTTACATCATGTCAATCATAGTTAGAAAGAATGTTATTTTTAACTGCCACAGTAGGACAAAAATTTTCTCATTTGACATCACAACTTTAAAATGGACAAAAATATACAAAAAACATGGAAACTGAGCTTTCAAAATGAATCATGCCAGTACTAAGGTAACCACTGCTTTATTCCTAGTAGAGGAAGGGATACTTGGGTTTTGTAGGTCTTGAGTCTTGTACAATTTTGGGAGCCCTCCTTTAAGAAAATGTATCTTTAATAACAAAACAAACTTAAATATAAAAGTTAATATTTAAAATGAAAAAGAGAATAATGATTACAAATTTAGAAAATCTTCCATATATTGCAACATCAAGAACCCATCCCCTAGGGAAAAGCCCATGGAAATGACAGTCTCTGAACCCATATTTACTTTTCTGGCCTTCATGGTAAATTTATTTGCCTCTTTGTAGAGGAAACATGTTGAGCCAAAACAGTTAATTACCATTAATTGTAAAACCATGGAATCTCAAAAAGTTAGACACAAATTTGAAAGAAAGTAGATCTGCCAAATACTGACTGAATTTTAATAAATTAGAAACAAACACTTGAGTAACATAATAGAGACCAGAAGAAATAATATTCTAAATTCTGTTTGATGCCTAAGATTAAAGGAAAACTTTAAAAGTTCACATCATTGTCTAAAGCTTCTATATTTAAGGGTGTTTACTCTCTACTTGATACATTAATTTCATGTAGCAAAAAACTATCAATTTTAGCAGAGGTGACTGGCACATTCAAAAGAGGAATGTAGGGCCATATTTTGACTTGGTTAAAAAAAGCATTGTAATCAGGTGAAAGTCATGTGCACATGAGCGATGAGTAAACATGATTAGCCCACAAATTTTACTTGTTAAGGATCAGGATACAAAAGAAAGAGGAGAGACATGAGAGAGTTCAAATCCATGTTTTCACACTTATTAGATGAGGATTCTGAGGTAAGTTATAATCTCTCTTTAAATCTCAGTTGTTCTGTCTACAAAATTTCAGTAATAATATTCCACTGTAAGGAGATTTTCAGGCTTAAGTGAGATTTTCATATCTAGAAAACCTAGTACTTAGTAAACAGTCAATAAATACCAACTTCATCCCTATCCACATTTGGAAGTAGTTGTGAACTTTGAACATCTGTGGTAAAGCAAACTATGTTGTACATAAACCACAAGCTTATTTCTAGTAACACGCAAGCTTCTTTCTGATCACAATCTTCTTTCTAGTAGAGTCCAGCCACCACAGAGTGAGGTCTGCTATGACATCTTCTCTCAGCACTGAATGGTAACGTCCTCTATTATAAGAGCTAGTAGGCACTTATTCCATTCTCCTCTTCTAAAACAGGAACAGGCATCTTTGTGCATTATAGAATTCTTTATCATGCATAACATCCTGCAGGTATAATGATCACAGTTCCTATGTTCAAAGATACCCCATTAGCCAGCCAATTATGTTGGTGATCTGTTAGCCTCCTTTACAGCCCAAATGCTCTCTGCTCTCTAATTCATATGAACCTTTAAGAATGCCATATGTTCAAATCGTTTCACTCCATACTTATTTCCTTTCCCACTATTATCCCCATCTGTGTAACTGCGGGCTTGCGGGAATGGATACTTAGGTTTTCATTGGTTTTAAATCCAAGTTACTGCCCGGTTTATTTACATGTGTTTTATTTAATTGCTTTCTTCGGGTATTTAATTTGTTGCATGTTTACTTGACTAAAAATCTTGGTTAAAAACAGTCTGTTCTGAGAGAATGTGAAAAGTTTCCAAGTTGTCCATCTTACTCTAAGTTTGCAATTCTAAGGATATGGCCATTTATATCTCAATGTGGTTGAAGAAAACCATCCTCCCTTTCTTGCTGCAGAAGAGTTCTCAGAGTCTTCATTTCCTCCAATTATATCATCTTTCTTTTATTTGTGCCATTTAGCTTAGTTGAGGAACAGACTTAAAGCACCCAAATAATGGCTATGTGACTGGTGATGGAGTGTTAGCAAAGTGATCAAAGGTTATAATAAACCTTGGGAATATCTGATTAACTTGATACTTTCATTAATATCAGCACTCTCAGTATTTTCTTTAAGATTGATTTTGACTGTCTCTTCCAATGCTGAAACATCCACATTATCTGTATATGCTCCTGAAGAATGGGCTGGTGTACATGGTGAAGATAGAATTATCTAAATGGTCACATTGCTTTGGACCAACGTGATATTCTTGGTTAAGAGATTTCTGAAAAGGTCTGTCAGGAGAACTTTTTGTCATTGTTTTTCCACAGAAGAGACAGTTTAATAGAATACTTTATCCCCTGTCCCTACTTTTGGAAAACTAGTAAATGATTCCATGAATAATATAGGATTATCCCTCTGCAGTACATAGCAAGTAAAACGAAATTGTGAATCATATTGTAAGCTATTTGGGTCAAGTTTCTTCCTATTTAGAGGCATAAGCTTTACTATATATTTCAGAATATACAATTTCTAAGAGCAGAATATGGAGGACTTCAGAAAGGCATTCTAAAAGTTGAACACAGGCTTTAACCTACTTTATGAGTCCCCTTATTAGGGGATAGATGTGAGGTTTATAAAAGAATTCTTATTTTGGCTATCCTTCTCAGATTGGAGCTCTGAAGGTATATCTCAGGGAGTACCAAATGGACAAAAAGTTCAAGATAAGTATGACACATCTTGTGTCAATTCCATTCTACTTAAAGCTATGAAGAGAAGAAAATCAAGTAACTTAATTGCAAATAATTTTATATTTATTTTAAATTAAAACATGTTAAATATCAATGTATTATTGAATAAAAGTCTTTTTGATGAGACATGTGACTTCAAAATTATTCCATTCTGCTGGTGAGCCCCTATGTATAATAACACTTTGCTGCCAGGGGAACATGGCCATTCCCTTCTGTCACTAGTGTTACCTTGGCAGAAATGTTTTATACAGCATAATCTGGTATAATTTGAAGAGTTATTTTATTGTTTCTCATAGAAAAGCCTATTCAGAAGGGTTTTTGAGATATCAACATGTTTGACCAAAAGAAATATTTGTTAATCCATATCCATACACACAAACACATTTAAGAGAAATTGGGTAAACAACCATACAGATGATACACTTTCTCTTCATATCTTATCACTGCCATGAATGTTTGCAAATATTGGGCAGCAAATGCTCATGACACAGGCTTATCAAGGCAAAATGACATTGATTCATGCATATTACATTTTTATACATACTGTATTCGAACCACATACTCAAACTGGGGTGAGACTAACTCATCATCTCTTTACTTCTTAAGATAATGAGAGAATGAGTAATTGGTATCTGAATTGAGGTAATTCTAAATGATATCATGCATGGGTATTCGTAAAGTACTTAGGTTGGATTAAGAAGCTGAATACATAATTCAGGCTACTAGTACTATTTTATAAAATACTTTGATTTTCTGGTAATGTAAACTTACTGTGAGTACCAGAGCATATTATTATTATAGCAAAATCCCAATTCATTTGAACCTCAGTCATTGGAAATTAATGATAATTTGAATTATGCTGCACCGAATTGAGCTGGGCTTCTGCACTATTTATCAAGATAGTAAAATCACCATGCAAGAATTTGGAATAACTGACTTCTATAAAGGAAGAACCATATTATATTGGCACAGTGTCAAATAAGAAACACATGCTAATTAGTCTGTTAATTGTGTCCAATAATATTATAACTGAGCAGTAATATCAAAGTTTGTTTCTTAAATGTGTAAGCTGGGGATGTAATATTATATTTCTAACAGTAGTTATTTATGTTAATTTAAACTTTCCTCTAATCCACAATTTCATTTTTTAATTAATTTAAGATATGTATGTCACATTTACCAAAATATTCCGACATCTAAATCCATTCATAAGAGATTTGTAGTCATTGGTATCTACCATTACCGTATAGCCTTTTGAACCGAACATATATGTACATGAAATTGTAGCTTGCCTGTTGTCAGTGTACATTTGCATATAATTTTGACTAACAAAAGAAAACTAGAAAGGCAAAAATTACATTTCACAGACACTACTTTTTATTTAGATTTCTCTTTTAGGGGTGACAGATATGAATGTTTTTTCTTAAAAGCTCTGCCATTGGTGCACACACACTATTCATTCTCTTTTTCTATTTCTTTCTCCCTCCCTCCTTTCTTCTATTTTAAAAGGAAAATTACTTTAAAGATATATTGGTGAAAAATAAATCAACAGATAGCTGAATAAAATGATCACTTAAGATGCTTAGGAAAAAAGGAAAATCCTAAAAACCTGCTTTGCTACTCTGGATCAGCACAGCAACACACAGTTCCAAGTCTCCTATAGAGGGAGCTGCTGCACTACTAAACATTGAAGACCTGGCCTTCAGTTAGATGTGGACAATTTTAAGTCTATTTTACATAAATATAAAATAAATACTAAGGGCTTATTAACATGTCATTGCGGAACAAAATTTTGTTTTCTTTCTCTGCAATGTCACAGATATCAACTGAATGTGTCTAATGAAATTGATACTACAATCTGTTGGTAAAGCACAGTATTTTGTTTTGTTTTTGGAAGAACATAGGCCAGGTGTCAGGGCAATGTATTAAATGTGGGTTGCATCATACACAAAAATATAGATAACTTTACAAAAGAAGAAAACGACATAATTTCAAAGGAATGAGGTACAAAGGAGTGCCTAGCCCCCACTCATTCTCCTGCACCAATAACAGAAAATATTACAAAACAATACACATTTTAATAAATTTATGTCAAAATTAATGACTGATACTTGGTAATGAGGCTTTGTAACAAATTATTGAACCATCATGGAGGAGAGAGAGGAAGTAATTAAGATGATATTTGTCAACTCTTCTTTATATGCTGAGAAGCACCAAGATATAACTTGCTAAATTTAATTAAATTCTGATGGAAACCTCAGTGTCTTTATTGCCTGACTCTTAGCTGAGGGTTATGAATACTAATTATTTGCAGTCATTGTTTCAAGATAATCGAACACGATAAGTTGAAGTATAAATCAGTTATTGGGAAAGAAATAGTTTAAAATATTAAATAACAATAATAATGCTATTGATGAACTAAAATAAAATAATTTTAAAATGTAAGGCAAAGTTTCTAGTGTTAAAAAAGTATTAGTCAATGAGGACATTTAAAATCCAGCAAAGTTGTGCTTAAACAATAAAATTCTATCTTGTGTAAAAGTAAGCATTTAAATTGAAAATATGGTATCTTTTAATGGTGAAATTTATAGAAATTGCTTTGTTATTTGTTTTCTTAATTTACCCAAAAAACTGTAAATATTTTAGTGGATTTTATATTTGAGTTCAAGAAATGTATTCGATTTTATGATCATGTTTTTAGATAACAGAGCCAGTTACATTATACAAGTTTAAATTTTTATAATGCTTTACACCTGGCTGATTTATACAGACCATGAACAGACCATTTACAATATTTCTCTGAAGCTTTATTTTCCCTTTATAGTCACTAAATTCAATGCTGAATCAAGCTCATAAATTACATAAATTAATGGTTAGTACAGTTACTAGAGCTCTTTCCACATGCTAAAATCTTCATCATAACTTTTGTAATGTGTAAATTGACAGAGTGAAAGGCTAACAGTTTTTTTAATCCCCATCCAATTTTTAATTATTCTGAAATTTACTATATTGATGATAAAGAACAATAAATTTGCAAGTTTATAGCAATGGCACAGAATGATTTCTGTTGAGGATCTGAAAGAATGTAATGTGTACACAAAACTGAGTTTGTAACAAAAATATTTTCATAGAAATGAAACAAAAATGAATATCCTTTACAGGTTCAGATTTTTACTGATATCACAAAAATTTACTGATACTATTTTTCTGAAACTGGGATGTATCAAAAGAACTAGTGGAAGTTTGTAGGATAAAGGATTATTCTCATCTACAAGGCTGTTTTATACTACCTTTCATCTTAGGACTTTTAGCATATGAATCAACTTACTGAATAAATAATGTTCTCATTATTAAAACATAATAAATAATAGTTTTGAGCATATGGATCAACTTACTGAATAGTTTTTAGCATATGAATTGACTTACTGAATAAATAATGTATGCACTCAACCAGATTTTAAAACAAAAGAAAGTGAAATCTGGGGTTAATAAATTAGTTAATTTGAAAAGTAATATTATTATTTTATTTAACAAGCAATCCTACAAAATTAGCTGGGTGTGGTGGCATGCGCCTATAATCTCAGCTACTCTGGAGGCTGAGGCAGGAGAATCACTTGAACCCAGGAGGCAGAGGTTGCAGTGAGCCAAGATTGCGCCATTGCACTCCAGCCTGGGCAACAAGAGTGAAACTCCATCTCAAAAATAAATAAATAAATTTAACAAGTATTCCTTGAGCATTATGCTAGACAAGGTAATAATCCTTGGGAATAAATAATCCAGTGAGACACTGTGCTTGCTCCCCAGTGGGTAGATCCAAATATGTATAAAACCTAAGGATTTGAATAGGTAGAGAAGAGATTTGCAAAACTCGGTGATCTTTATTCCTGTAACCACATAAACTCAGGGACCCAGGTAAAGAGATAAGGAAAATGAGGACAGGAGTTAAGAGAGAGCTTCACAATGGTAGTGAATATTGAAGTATACTATATAAGTACAAATATAAGTCAGTCCTCCATTATCCCAATGAGAAAAACACACACACATGCATACATTCAGGTATAAGTATTTCAGTCAATTTAAATACAAAACCTTAGATAAAGATAGAAAAGTCAAATATTTATATTTTAATTTTATTAAGTTGCATGTATTTAAGTATCATAAATAATATTATAATTTTGAGGTATTTCTGTATTCCACTCACACTTAATGACATGATTATCTTAAAATGCTTCAACTCTAACATCAGTGTCCTCTCATCTCCTTGATCCCTTTTCTGTATCCTCCAACACAATTTTCTAAAGCATACATTCACCATTTCAGTCTAAGTTATTTGAGACGCAACAAGTTTTTGAGATTTACTGAAAATAAACATCTTTATTGAAGGTGTTCTATTTGAATATTACAGAGAAAAACCATTTTTCATTGGTATACATTTGTGATTTGTACAAAATAACTTCTTCCAACAATTCTTCCTAAAGTAATCTTGGAAAGATTTGTTTTCAGCGACATTTTCCAATTTAAATATTGATGCGTGAGAACTGGTTTCTAATTTTTTTGCGGTGGAGAGGGGTGAGGGGACTGCTAAGTCAGCATTTTCTAAAGTTAAAGAGTGCTGTAAAATGTTCATAGTCTAAAAATTTTGCGTCATGTTAATTTAAGCTTTTTGGAAACTTTATTTGCTGATACGCAGTGTGAGTTTTCAGGAAGAAGATATAATAAGTAATATTTCTTTTTTTTAATTACATAACCTTTTTTTGGTTTTCTTGTGGAGCATTTTTTAAGAGTGAGGTTCTGTGACACGTGTTGCAAAAAAGCAAGCTGCACTTTACTACTGGGAATACAAGTAATGGACTGCAAGCACTGTAAAGTATAAAGTGTGCAGTGACAGGACATAAAACTGGAAAGGTCCTTGGGGCTTTTGTACACCATGTTAAGGATTTGCAACTGTGTAGAGTTGGCATTTAGGTACAGGGGGCAGTGGGAGTAGGGCTGACAAGAGGTATGTGATATATTCCAGAAATCGTAGCCTGTAGTCACATTCAAATGCTATTTAGGAGTTAGATTAAATAGGATTAGGTTGAATAATCCATCAGAAACATACACCTAAATCTATCAAGTTTGAATGCATTCAACATTTTATCAAAAAATGATTTATATATTTTGGCATGAACTAGCAGAATGCCTTACTTTTAAATATTCACACAATGCAACTGCCATTCTGGAATCACAGATGAAGCCATTTGCTATACAGTGGCATTCTGTGATTCTTTAAATAAGTATATATGCATTCTAATATTGATGGCTGACCTTTGAAAAACATTTTTTTCCCTTGAATTTTGGGAGGACTTAAAGTGAATTTGAAAAGAGTTCTCCAGCTAAATTTGCTTAAGAAGATTAAGTAAATGCTCTGCTTATAAATGCAAAGTTGAAGTATGGAGTATTTAGTGCTTGAGAGGCTGAAAGCAAAAGTTAGGGCTAGTGTTTCTACTTTGGGGAGAGTGGCTTCTCATCCGCTCAAGTTCTGAGAATGCATAAACTATTAGCAGTACCTTTCCCCATTTATTTTACTCTTCTGTTTTCCTCTCACATGTTTTTAAGTTCCTCTTTTTACTCATTTTCAAATCCAAACTACAAGTGTGAGGGAAATGAGATGTCACAGTAATGAAAGCCATTTCTACATTTCTAATCTAACTGCCCCAGAACTCAAATGGTTCTTTGTTCAATTGTCTATATTACAGTCACTAATTTTGTGCCATTAATTCCATTCTGTCTTATAGCCTCATCACTCTATTGAAATTGCTCTTGCAAAGGTCAAGTTGACAAAATCAAGTAGACACTTCTCTGACCTCAACACTGAAACAGTATTAAGTTGTTTATATATACTGGTTTCCATGACATCATGCAATAGTACTTTTCTTTGAACCTATCTGGCCAATTCATCTCAATTTCTTTGGCTGATTCCACCTTTTTGGAATATTATTCAAAATCTTTACAACTCCTAGTAGCTTTACCTTCCCAAGATTTATACTTATGGATCTCTTTTGATATATCTCTCTCTTTGATGAGTCCTTAACAATCACGAGCTGCAACTAAGGTTTGAGTCCTCTACCTGACTGACTTCCTGCCTACTGACATATCCCTATTTTGATGTTTAGTACAGGTATGCACAGTTTGTACATAATTTTGTATAAGCTATTTTTGGTAAGTGCAAGTTTTGTACAGTTTGATGTCTAGTACAGTTCCTACATTTATGTTCCTAGGGGGAAAAAAACCTCTCATTATTTGTTTTGGCCAATTTTGCCATGGTTTACAAATATTGACTGAAACAATCTTTGTCACATAGTTTGGCAAATATTGAGGATATCATTTGGGTGGGAAATAGTGAGAAATGGTTTGTAGGAAGGCATATTCCGGTTCCTTCCTCTTAATTTCCCTATGAGTTTCCCACATAATGGGCTGAGGGGCCTTTTTTTCAATATTTATATATTCTGTGAGGGTCATTAGCTTTACAAAGTGGTCTTGTGGCTTTGTCTTTAAGATGCAAACAATAAATTAACGTGTCTGAAGTTCAAGAGTTTTTCCAATTATCAACTGGTGTATATCCGACCACTCCAGCACATAGTTGCTTAAAACAACAACATTTAGTTTGCTCACAAATCCATAGTGTAGGTAGGGCTTGACAGGAACAACTTATTTCTGTTTCATGAAGCATCAGCTGTAGCAACTCAAAGGCTGGGAGCTAGAATCATCTGAAGGCTTATTCCCTCATATTGTCTGGTGCCTGGCCTTAGAAAAATAGAATATTTAAGGGCTGAAACAGATGAAGCTCCTTTGGCTTCTTTCTTTATCCCTAAGTGGACTCTCCACAAGATCTCTCCAGCATGGTAGCCTCAGGGTAGCTAGATTTGTTTCATGTCAGTTCAGGGTTCCCAAGACTTGTGTCCCAAGGGAAAGAGAGCCTGGCAGAAGCCATATCTCTTTTTACGACCTAGCTTTAGAAGTGACACAGCATTACTTCCATTTCATTCTATTCATGGAGGCAGACACAAAGCCTCTTTACCATGCACCAAGTTCAAGGGGAGGGAAATAGACTTCATCTCTTGATGGGGAAGGAGCAAGATTCTAGTCATTTTAGCAAAATGCAATCTGCCATATATTCGTAGCTGAATAACTTTTTCCACTTGTTTCAAATAAAGTAATAACCACGTGTATTCACATAATATTTGATACAGTAAGTGAATGCTTAGTGTATTATAAATGATCATTTTGCTTTGGAAAACTAAATAAATATTGCAATGTAGTTTAGAATACAGGCATTTTTAGGAACCCAAATTAATATCTTGGAAGTAGAGTTATCTAAAGCAATTTAAGAGAGATAAAATGAATATTAACAAAGTTTGAAAAGAAAATTGAAAATGCTGCCTACCCTTTTAGCCCTCCAAATGGATATATTCTTTTCAGCAATTACAGAAGCAGACAGAACACTAAAAGCTATCTTCAAATATAAAGTACAAGATCTAGAAAATGTATCACTTTTATGTCATTTATATTTCATTTTTAATTTAAGCCTCAATCAGTCTTCCTTTCCTAATTCAATCCATCCATTTACCCCCTCTTCATTATAGTCCTCATTTAAAATACAATCCCTATTTATAATAGATGGTTTTTCTAAGAGTAAAATAACTTCAATTATAAGACTGAAGAAGGAAAGGTTGAAGTTAAACACTTCAAATAATTCCATATTAAGTACCTAAGAACAAGAAATCAAGGGTGCTGGCATGGCAAAGCAAAGGAAAAAAATATCAAAGGAGAAGAATTTTCTTTAAAATTTACTAACCCCTGATGATTTTTGCATTAAGTTGTAACTTTTTGGCTGTGACTCAACACTATCAAAACAACCAACCGAAAAATGAGTTATTTTATCATGTGCATCATCTCAGCAGATTCATTTTTAAAAAGGTAGCAAAAGAGTTGCCTTGAATTACCTCCTTCAAATAATTGACCCACATGAAAGTTGCAGAAGCCCTTTTCCTCACTTCACTGATCACACACTCATATGCACATATATTTCTCACTATTCGCTGACTGACTTACTCTACTACTCACATGGCTAAAACCATTTGGGCTTCTTTCTCCATAATGCCTATTTTAATCCTGAGAAAGCCCCTGTTGGTATCTACTAGAACATAGAATGGAATGCATATGGTATTTTAATCCCTTAAAATCATATTCTCTTAAAGGCTTATATCTGCTTGGAGCACAAAATGGAGAAATGTTTAAAAAGAGACATAAATATGAAAAGACATATGTAGAGAAAATTACTGTCTTTTATAACCCAAACCATAAAATCAGACCACAGTCTGTAATATATTAGAAGGAACATTTTCGAATTCTCTGCATCCCAGATACTCCCTTCTCCTGAAGCGGGGAGGGTGAGAAATGAGAAAGTTTGTTCTCTTTTGGATCCAATTAATGCATCAGGAGCCTCCATCTTTGAAGCTGTCTGCACTAACCAGAGTTGAACAGAGACATTGCTCCTCCAGGTAACAGGTTAGTTGTCTGCTCAGAGCACTAATCTCATTCTGTATGTGGGTTCCCAGGGGAATGGTTAGATTTTTAGGAGGAGAGGGTATGAGAAAGATTCTTTGACCTCAGAATTTTTGACAACTTAGTTCTAGTTGATATAAAATGATATTGTATGATATTTTAAGCTCTGTAATGCAATTGAGCACATTGCTTTCATTTTTATTTTTGTTAAAATACCTTTTTTATAGATCTTATAGATTACAGTTTATAATATCTTGTATAGATTTTACAGATTTAGCCATTTTCTAATACTGTGAATTTTACTTATTTATATGAAGAGAAAAACAGAGAGACATATTGATTTTACTATTTTTGTTAATCAAAGTGTTATAAATATTGAAGCCTCCATTTATCTTTTTACTTTACTTATGATATATTCTAAGAAACGTAAGTTCCTAATTCCAGTATATTAGATTTTGTCTCTTCTGTTGTAGTGTTTTTTTAAGTATGGTTCAGAAAATTTTTCTTCACCTTTGAATTATATAATTCTCCTATATTTTCTTCTAAATATTTTAAGTTTCACTTTAACATTTAAAAAAGTAATCCATCTAAATATTTTTTGTGTGTACTGTAAGGTGAAAATTATTTTTGTTTCTCACATGGAGCATCAATTGTCCCATTACTTTAAAAGACTATTCTCCACAGATCTTTCTTGGTACCTATGCTTCTCTCTCTCTCTCTCTCTGTCTCTGTCTCTCTCTCTCTCTCTCTTTCTCTCTCTCTCCCTCTCTCTTTCTCCCTGTGAGAGTCACACACACATACTTGGATACACACTTGCTAGTATCTTTGGTATCTACATTCTGCTTCACACAACAATATGATGTAACTTTAAAATTACCACACTGTCTTATTGCCAAAAGCATATACCAATGCCAACGAGTCTTTGTTTTCAATAATATGTTGCCAATTCCTTGGCCTTTGCTTCTGCTTATAAATTTGGCAAGCTTCTTCATGAAATACATTAAAAGTATTTTGAGGAGTTCAAGACTTCAGTGGAGGAAGTCACTGCAGATGTGGTAGAAAGAGCAAGAGAACTAGAATTAGAAGTGGAGCCTGAAGGCGTGACTGAATTGATAGAATCTCATGATAAAACTAGAATGGATACGGAGTTATTTATCACGGATTAGCAAAGAATATAGTTGCTTGAGATGGAATCTACTCTTAGTAAAGATGCTGTGAACATTGTTGAAATGAGAGCGAAGAATTTAGAATATGATGTAAACTTAGTTAATTAACCATGGCAAGGTTTGAAAGGATTAACTCCAATTTTTAAAGAACTTCTATTGTGGGTAAAATGGTATCAAACAGCAGCACGTGCCATTGCACTCCAGCCTGGGTGACAGAGCGAGACTCCGTCTCAAAAAGAAAAAGAAAGAAAGTTATGTTTAAACTATACTGTAGCCTATTAAATGTGTAATAGCATTATGTCTAAAAAAAAGTATGATACCTTAATTAAAAATATTTTATTGCTAAAAATGAGAATGATCATCTGAGCCTTCAGTGAGTTACAATTTTTTGCTTATTGTAGAGTCTTACCTCAGTGTGGATATCTGTTTCCTGATCAAGGTGGTGGTTGCTGAAGATTGGGGTGGCTGTGGCAATTTCTTAAAAATAAGACAACAATGAAGTTTGCTACATTGATTGCCTGTTCCTTTCATGAAAGATTTCTCTGTAGCATGTGTGGTTGGTTTAATCTGCTATCCAGACCATTCAAACTTCCTTCATAGCAGTAATAAGGCTGTTTCACATTTTTATCATTTGTGTATTCACCAGAGTAGCACTTTTATTTCAAGAACTTTTCCTTTGCATTCACAATTTGGCTACCTATTTGGCACAAGAGGCCTAGCATTTGGCCACCGTCAGCTTTTGACATGCCATCCTCATTAAACTTAATAATTTATAGCTTTCTATTTAAAGGGAGAGACGTGCAACTCTTCCTTTCATTTGAATACTTAGAGGCCATTGTAGGATTATTAACTGGCCTAAGTTCAATGCTGTTGTGTCTCAGAGAATATAGAGGCCACAGGTAAAGGAAAGAGATGGGAGAACGGCTGGTCAGTGGAGCAGTCAGAACATACAAAACATTTATCGATTAATTCCACCATCTTATTATGGGTACAGTTCCAATAATAACATCAAAGGTCACTGATCACAGATTACCAAAACAGATATAACAATAATAAATAGTTTGAAATATTGTGACACTTAACGAAACGGGACACAGAGATACAAAGTGAGCACATGCAGTTAACTGTTGTGTTACTGGTATTAACTCAAAAGGAACATTGAGTATTTTTTAATAGATAACTAGATTGTATATATTTTTATTATCTTTATGCAATATAAGTCTTATAGAATCAGTGCATTAGTGGATCTTATTTATCTTCTGTATAATTTATAGAAAACTGCAACTATCTTTTAATTGAAAGTCGAATAATTTGCCTATACATCTGGGATTGATGATTTCTTTAAGAAAAAAAAAACTATTTAATTTCCCTAATGACTATATTTGAGTTATTTTATGTCTTCTTGAGCTGATAACTTAATGGCTTTTAAATTTAGAATAAGTTACATTTTATTATTATAAAAATTGGTATTATTTGACATTCTCTTAGTGCTCATTCATTTTTTTAGTGTTTAGTTTTTTAAATATTTAATACAAAGCTATTTAAAGTTCTCCATTTGATCATCAAAAATTCTTCATTTGGTGATTCCAATATATTAAGTCCTTTGGGAGGTCTAAATCTGTTATGTATTGTTTCTGCTGATTCTATCTCATTACAGCTTTTTACTCGCGTTTTGGGTGATATTTGTGTATGAGATTATACCTAGTGTTTGGAACAAAAGAAATATCAACGACCAAAATGTGGATTCAGAGGCCAAAACCAAACTGGAACATCTTCTCCTCCTTTAAAGATGCTTTGCTACTGTGGAGTGTCAGGTTCCACTCCTCCACTTTATGGAGGGCACAAATATCTTACTTTCTTATTTTCAGCTCACAACCCCCTCTTCACACTTTTCCCTGTTGGAAACCCCTTTACTTTTCTTCAAGTCAGTAATATGTTCAATAATATGTTTGTTGTAAAATGTTATAGACAATTGTAAAAGGGAAAAAAATCTATGAATACATGATAAATTCATTAATGACCTTATTTCCCATTTTTGTATTAGAAGCAAATGATAGCAAAGGAGGAACATCTATAATATAGTATAATATGTATATTATACTATAATGTACACCTTTCATGGCTACTATAATATGCTGATTGCTTCTGATATCACTGACACTCTAGTTTTCACCTCTTGACCGCTACAGGTCTTTCTACCATTCAAATATTTGCAGTAGACTCACAGATACAACCGAATGGTGAAAATTAATAAAGGCCTTTCCCTTCTACTTCATCTTATCACCAATTTATCCTTTCCCTTCCCCTTACTTTCCTGATCAATTTAGTTCTGAAGCCATTGGGTGGCTTTTGAGAAAGCTAGGTTAGTAATGAGGGATATTCTGGCCTGAGGAGTCAGAACCCAAGCAAATTGATAAGGGTATCCATGTAGGGGGAAGTGGCATGGGGGACTATTTCCTGAGCAGAGTGAGAATGCATCCATGCCTGTGAGCAGTCTGGAGTGGGGTATCAGAGCTTATGTGGGCTAAGAAGTGCTTCCATGTGCAGGAAAGTGGGCCAGTATGGGGTAAAGAGGGCCTTCATGAGTGGGAGCTGCCCAGCACAGGTGTCAGAATAGAAGTAGGGTGAGGAGATAATCCACATGGAAAACAGCACTGTGAGGAGTTTGAGAGCAAGAACAGGATGCGGAGGGTATCCACATGAAGGTCACGTTTGTTGTGTGTGTGTATACATGCATATATATACACATACACACACATCCCGCATATATATCATCATATATATAATATATTGTATGTGCATGTGGTGTATATATCTTACACAAACATGCACACACACACACACACTTTGGAGCAACAACCCACCCAATCGCATCAAGCTATTGGCACCCACATAATGCCTTTTAAATACCAATCTCCACCGAAAGAAACCAAGTCTTTTGCAAAGTGGATTATTTGAAAGCTAAGGCAGAGAAAACACAAGAGGAACCTGGAATATCCTCTTGTGTCAGGAAGCAAGAAAGTGCTTAAAGCATGGTGGGGACATTTCAAAAGGACACAAGTTGAAGAGGCTCCCATTAGCCAAATCTGGGATATATGGGGAGTATGAGTCCAAACTAATATAAATGAATAAATAAATGTAACATTTAATGCTGAACAAGACATTTACATAGTCTCTAAGTACCTACTCCACAAAATACTTATTAGCTAAAAAGGGGAAAGAGTAATTATCTAGTGCCTGGCAGATGACATTTTACTCAAGTGAAGTAAATCAGCATCATCAGTAATGAGTCAAATCAAAACTGTGCACCTCCTGTTAGGAAGCATTGAGAATAACACTTGATAACTTAAATCCAATTGTAAGGAAACACCAAACAAACCCAAATTGAGAGAAATTCTACAAATTCAGTGGCCCATAATTATCGAAAATATCAAGATCATGTAAGTCAATGATTAAGGAGCTACTTCAGACTAAAGAAGACTAAAGAGATATGATAAATTAGTACAATACCTGATTACCAACTGGATCCTTTTATTACAAAGAACATGATTGAAACAATTATTATTTAAATAGGACCTGAAAATTATATAGTGACTATTTAATAATGTTAATTTTCTGACTTCAATGCTACAAAAAAAGGCATTCCTCTATGTCATTTATGTAGAAATAGAAACATTTTGGGAGTGTTAAGGGAATTGATTTAACAACCTACTGTCTCATAGTTAAGGATTAAAAAGTTAGTTGTACTTGTAAGTTTCCTGCAAGTTTAAGGTTATTTTAAAATATTTATACAAAGAAGATCAGTATGTCGTTGGCAGACGTAGTATGTGCCTGAAATGCAGAATATAATCAAGAAATATTTGTGAAGTGATTTGATGAATGAATTGAAAGAGAATGAAACTGCCTCCCAGGTTCACGCCATTCTCCTGCCTCAGCCTCCTGAGTAGCTGGGACTACAGGCGCCCGCCACCACGCCCGGCTAATTTTTTGTATTTTTAGTAGAGATGGGGTTTCACCATGTTAGCCAGGATGGTCTCGATCTCCTGACCTCGTGATCCGCCCGTCTTGGCCTCCCAAAGTGCTGGGATTACAGGCATGAGCCACAGCGCCCGGCCCCTTTTTTTTTGAGACGATGTCTCCTTCTATCGCACAGGCTGGACTGCAGTGGGGTGATCTTGGCTCATTGCAACCTCCGCCTCCCGAGTTCAAGCAATTCTTCTGCCTCAGCCTCCTGAGTAGCTGGGATTACAGGTGTGTGCCACCACACCAGGCTAATTTTTGTATTTTTAGTAGAGATGGGGTTTCACCATGTTGGTCAGGCTGGTCTTGAACTCCTGACCTCATGATCCACCTGCCTTGGCCTCCCAAAGTGCTGAGATTACAGGCGTGAACCACCATGCCCAGCCAAAATAAAGTATTTCTAATTAAAAATTAAAAAAATAAAAAATTTTATGCTTGGAAAACAAATAAATAGCTATGTATTGCTTTTTTTTAAAGAATGGAAATAATATATTCAATATATAGCACACTTTTTAAGAATGCACATATTGAGTATATTTAAGACTATGTAACCTTTTTTTTTAGATTACAAAACCCTGAGAAAAAAAATATTATCAAAATAGCAGGCACAAGTTAGTGTTTGTCAGCCTCTACCCCCATCCATTTGTGGGAAATCCATAACATTGAAAAGTACTTCAAAATGATTCCAAGAATACCTAGAGAGTGACTTCTGTCTCTTTGACCAAAGGGTGGCAGCAATGATTATCTTACTATTAATTTTAATTCCCTATATTGAAGTTTCCTCTTTCTGTTGACACTAATAGGCAGCAACAATTTTGTCATTTCCCCCAGAAGTTACTGCTGTTGTTCATGCCTGCCAAAGGCAATGTTGCAGTGATCAGTGACTGCTGATGCTTCTCTTATGTTGGCTAACACCTGGTATTGAGAGTGACTAATGTCTGAGATGAGAATGTATTTTCCTGTCATTGGCAAAGCTACAGACATGCCAATATCATGTTTTGGAAACCACCACTTGCTTCATTTCTTCAGAAGAACAAAAAACTGCTGTAATAATGCATCTGATTTTTGTGCAAATTTGACTTTAGTATTTTATTTGTTCTCTGATTGCAGTTTGTTAAACTATGCTAGGACTTATCAAGTATCTAAGGGGTTGGAAAGGAACAAAATCTAAACAGCATATTAGCCCTGCCTTATTCTATCTCTCCTGGCCTTGAGCTCAATATGTATACCTCAGTTTTTCCTTCTTAATCTTTCCTAGAAGGATAATTGATAAGCCTACCTCTAGCTATTCTTTTTTGTGTTTGTTTGTTTATTTAAAGATGGGGTCTCACTATGTTGACCAGGCTGGTCTTGAACTCCTGGCCTCAAGTGATCCCCCCATCTTGGCCTCCCAAAGTTCTGAGATTACAGGTGTGAGTCACCACGTCCAGCCCTACCTATTCTTTAGATACGCACAGATAAGAGTAAACCCAAAAGCCACGAAAGCTTTGACTTGAGCATTACCCTATCTATATATGAATGCCCTCCTAGTTCATACACAAATATAAGTACATGTGCAATATGATACACAGTTTTTCAGAAAGTTATATCAAACTCCACCAGATTATAATGCATTGTAAGTTTGTTATTTCCCTTCATAATGTTAAAAGCATTAGTGTCTTCAAACAAAATTCCTACTAAATTCCCAGGACATATCTGTAATGTGATAATACACGCACCGTTATTTCAAACTTTCTTCTAAAATCTCATTTCTGCTTTTTAAAATAGTCATGAACATATATACAGAAAGCATGGTATCATGTGATATTATGCCATAGAACTATGATGTGTACCTGTATATTTACAGCCAATAAAGTTGTAGTAAAAAATGAATTATATTAAAAACTGTGAATTATTGAGCATTCTAGTGTTTTTAGTTAAAACAGTTTAATTGGTCTTTAAAATTATTTCATTTGTTGAGAAAAGTAAATTTAGATCATTTATTTTAATAAGCATCAAATGTATACATAAAATAGTTTTAAATTGGGGTTTTAAAATACACAAATTTTAGTATTCTTCAACGTATTGAGCTGATGTAGATTAGACAAATAAAAAGTGGTTTCTATTGCTTCAGTAAATAGCATGATCATGGAAGAAGATATATTTTTTAAGGAATCAAGTTAATAGTAATTAAAAATGCACATCAGATGAATAATACAGTTTCTTTTAAGAGAGGGACTTGCTTAGATGCCAATATATAATTTAAATTCCTTTGGGATTTTCAAAAAAGACAGGATAAATAGTACACACATATATAACTCTCACCCTAAAATAAAAAAAATAAAAAAAAAACTCATAAAGCTTCATGAAGGGAAACCATTTCAAAGCAGAAAATTAACATTAAACATGGGGAAAGACAAATGATAATTTCAAGATTTTCAATAGAGAATATACAATAACAGCTATTCCAAAAGATGACAAAAGAATTAAAACAGTAATTATTTTTGTGATATCATTTTTTAAATAAAAATTTTTTGTTAATTTTAGTTTTTAAAAATGTGCTTTTAACCTTTGGTTTACATTCCTATTAGTTTATTTTTGACCTTAATGCAGCAGATGGGTTATAAATAATAATTAGTAGGCATACACGTTATTTCTTTAAAAATTAGTCGTGTTTGTTTAATGGAGAAAAATCTAAAGATATTGAAAATATATTAAAATCAAGAGAATTAAGAGTTTTTTTTTAATGAGCTTTTAAATTTTCTCTTGTATTATATGACACTAGACTATGGCCTGTTCCTTGGGATAGAGGGTAGATGAACATCCAATAAACACTTATCTATTCCTTAGGCATTGCCTCTTTGTCCATTAAGGCATTTATGCCCTCACTCATTTCTTTTCCAAATTGGATTTATGGTCCATTGAATTGTATATTAATAGTCATGCAGTTAGAAACTTCTCATGTATAGAGTTTTTTTTTTCTCTCTACCTATAAAAGCTATTCGAGTCAAACAGGTTTTGAATATTCAGGCGTCTGCATATGAGTTATTATTTCTTCTTCTCATTCCCAGCTAATTCCGTGGCACCCTTGTATTAAGATATGAGGAGATGTGCTAGGAACTCTGTGTGCGTGTTTGTATAAGGTATATACACCACATGTACATATAATATATGATATATATGTGGGGTGTGTGTGTGTGTATACATGTATACACACACAACAAACATTACCTTCATGTGGATACCCTCCCTACTTGTAAATAGAATAAAAGTTGGAAAGTCTATGAAGTATATTTTTGATTACTAAAGCCTACCATGGGACACCAGTTAATCTGATTATGACCTATAAATAATTGCAAAGAATGAGATAAATACATTGGACTAGTTATTATAATAAAGCTCTCAGTACAAAAGGTAAATGGTTGCAACATTGAAATAGTATTTCCCTGTCATGTCTAACAAAATGCGTTATAAACCCCACCACACTTCTTGTGAATGGGAATATTTTGTTGAAAGGGAAAATGAATTGGTGGAAAAGAAAAGATTTAATTCCAGCTTTAAAAATCGTTTTCAAGCCTGTAATCCCAGCACTTTGGGAGGCCAAGGCAGATGGATCACGAGGTCAGGAGTTCGAGACCAGCCTGACCAAAATGGTGAAACCCCGTCTCTACTAAAAAAAGAAAAATTAGCTGGGCATGGTGGCACACACCTGTAATCCCAGCTACTCAGGAGGCTGAGGCAGGAGAATTGCTTGAACCCAGGAGGTGGAGGTTACAGTGAGCCGAGATCGCACCATTGCACTCCAGCCTGGGCAACAGAGCAAGACTCCATCTCAAAAAAAAAAAAAATCATTTTGAAAGCTTCTTCTCTGAGATTTACTTGCTCTGGGAAGTAGCTTCTTCAATGTACAACGGAGGCTACCTGTCAATAAGACATCTTAATATCTTGTTTGCCAAATGGTTTCTGTTTTTAATATATCTGATTCCTGGAATTTAGGATTTAAGGCTGGGGGTGGGGTACAATGGACATGCATCAAATGTGGTACCAGTGTCACAAAGCTCCTCGCTGGCCATTTTTTCTACGTGATTTTACTGTTGCTAATAAGTGGTGAGAGAAAGCTGCTCTTAATTTGTTATCACTATAACTCTGTGGTAAGAGGGCTTATTCTCTGTGCCTAACAGTTATTCCCAGAAGTGCTGGGAATGGGAGAATATGCCATTTTGAACAATATTTCCTGAAAATGATCCTCTGACTTTATTAAAGTTTTATATGAGGAAGCACATTAGTTCCGGTGCACACAAGTTTTCATTTCCTCCTTGACCATTATGTAGTTAACATAAAATTTGCCATTTAAGCCATTTTTAATTGTCATATTCAGTGACATTAAGTACATTCGCAATGTTTTACAACTATCACCACTATCTCCAGAATGTTCTATTTTTTAATTAAAAAAAGGTTTTAAATTTTTTATTCATCCACAATAATTATACATATTTGTACATATTGTACACCATTTGTACATATGAAGTACAGGTGATATTTTGATACATGCATACAATGTGTAATAATCAAATCAGAATGTTTAGAGTATCCATAACCTCAAACATTATCATTTCTTTCTGTTGGAAACATTTCAAGTCTTCTAGCAATTTTAAAATATAAAATATGTTGCTTTAAAAACATTTTTTCAATTATATTTTAAATGCTGGGATACATGTGCAGAACGTGCAGGTTTGTTACATAGGTATACACGTGCCAGGGTGGTTTGCTGCACCCATCAACCCGTCATCTACATTAGGTATTTCTTCTAATGTTATCCCTCCCCTAGCCCATCAAACCCTGACAGGCCCCAGTGTGTGATGTTCCCCTCCCTGTGTCTATGTGTTCTCATTGTTCAACACCCACTTATGAGTGAGAACATGCAGTGTTTGGTTTTCTGTTCCTGTCTTAGTTTGCTGAGAATGATGGTTTCCGGCTTCATCCATGTCCCTGCAAAGGACATGAACTCATGATTTTTTATGGCTGCATAGTATTCCATGCTGTATATGTGCCACATTTTCTTTACGCAGTCTATCATTGATGATGGGCATTTGGGTTGGTTCCAAGTCTTTGCTATTGTGAACAGTGCTGCCACAAACATACATGTGCATGTGTCTTTATAGTAGAATGATTTATAATCCTTTGGGTATATACCCAGTAATGGGATTGCTGGGTCAAATGGTATTTCTGGTACTAGATCCTTGAGGAATCGCCACACTGTTTTCCACAATGATTGAACTAATTTACACTCCCACCAACAGTGTAAAAGTGTTCCTATTTCTCCACATCCTCTCCAGCATCTGTTGTTTCCTGACTTTTTAATGATCGCCATTCTAACTCGCTCCAGAATATTCTTATCCAATTCTGTTTCATATCTAAGACAGAAACTTTGTACACATTAAACAAGAACTCCCATTTTCCCCTTCTGCCATCCCTTGGCAACCATCCTTCTAC
Organism: Macaca fascicularis; assembly: GCF_037993035.2. Taxonomy (NCBI): domain Eukaryota; kingdom Metazoa; phylum Chordata; class Mammalia; order Primates; family Cercopithecidae; genus Macaca; species Macaca fascicularis. Next base: position 26,433,023 of record NC_088395.1, read on the forward strand.
TTTATGCCTCTATGAATTTGATTACTTTAGATATTTCATATAAGTGGAATGATGTAATATTTGTCCCTTTTTTGTCTGGCTTATTTTACTTAGCAGAATGTTTGAACATTGACATACAAATATCTGCATCTCTGCTTTCAATACTTTTGGATATAAACCTAAAAGTTCAGTTTTGAATCGTATGGTAATTCTACGTTTAACTTGCTGAGCAGTGGCCAAACTCTTTTCCCCAGGGGCACACTATTTTACATTTCCATTAGCAATCCACAAAGGTTTCAGTTTTTCCACACCCTCAACAACACTTGCTAATTTTCTTTATTTTTTTGTTTTATCAATAGCCATCCTAATGGGTATGAAGTGATGTGCCCACAGTTTTTGACCTTTATCACATTTTACAGTGTTGAAGTAGAGTTTTAATGCTAAGGTATGGGTTTTTTTTTTTCTTCTATTTCCTTTTTCAAATTTCCTCACGTAAAAAATCTAATATTTCTTGAATACCCACTGTACTAATATTTGATAAGTGAACATTAGCTGATTTGGGGTCACATTCCTTTTACATTCCCTTGAAGATAGCAATGTAACTCAAGATAATTATCAAGCATATTACTTTAATTGGAATTTATATTCTGTTCCAACATCCAGGTAAGAAAAATTTTAGAACTATGAGAAAAATCATGGAGAGACATGCATAAGAATAAGAAGAAGCCTTAAGAAAATAAGGTAAATAAGAAGCCTTAAGAAAAACATATAGCTAAAACTATGCCTTTATACCTACAGAAATGAAATATTAACTTTATGCTTGATACTATAACAATAAAAAATAGTTAAAGTTTTTCCTTTCATTAGAGCAACACAGCATTCCTCATTTTACATGTATTTGGTCCCCTATTCATTGTGTTGAGGACCTAACTGAAGATAAGATACCTGTTTTATAACTAGGCTAAAGGGGTGGGGCATGGTGGCTCACGCCCGTAATCCCAGCACTTTGGGAGGGTGAAGTGGGTGGATCACCTGAGATCAGGAGTTTGAGACCAGCCTGGCCAACATGGTGAAACCCAAACTTTACTGAAAATGCAAAAATTAGCCGGGAGTGGTGGCATGCACCTGTAATCCCGGGAGTTACTCCAGAGCATGAGGCACGAGAATCACTTGAACCTGGGAGAAGGATGCTGCAGTGAGTTGAGGGCAAGCCACTGCACTCCAGCCAGGACAACAGAGCAAGACTCTGTCTCAAAAAAACAAAAAAAAAAAGTGGATAATAGTGTGTAACCATGGAATAAACAGAACGAGTAGAGCATATTCTCCCCAATTCCCCACAAACTGGGGTTCTAAGAAACAGAATCTTAGCAACTGTATTAAAACCCTTTTTCTTGTATGTAAAAAGAAAGGGGTTGTATTTTAAATGTTAAATATTTTGTGCGAATATAAGAAATTAGTATGTTTCAGAGATGTTTTTTATATATAAGATATTTTTAGAAAAATACAAAGCTTTGTTAAGTGTTACGGAAGTATGATTTATAAGAAGAAGGTATGATCATATTTTTTAGGAAATTAAGAAAACTACTTCAGGATAAGTCCTCCACTTTAAAAACAAGGTAGGATGTAACTTAAAAATAGACATACAGCATTAATTGATATGAAGCCATTTTTCTATCTTTAGAAATAAATTTACATACATATTCATTAACAATGGACATATATTCCAATTATAAAGTATTAATTTCTACCGTTAAAATAATTTTACCTGGTATTTTAATCACTTCTTTATTCATGTATGCAGTAATATCTATACTGCTAAAAGTGAAATAAAGCCTACATTGATTAGACATCCTTTCTCAAATCTAACCTTACTCAAATTTTTCAGGTAATTGAAACAAATGTTAGTTTAGAAATAGTATGTTGCCATAAAATGCTAATCTCAATTGGATACTGGTGACTGTTTCCCAAACTATCTTTTCCTGTGGTATAGAAAAATGAAGTGATTGATTTTCTGTTTGTTTTGCTGTTTGATAACGATTTGAAAATAGATGGGGAGCTAATGAAGTTCAGATGCTTTAAACTTGTCATTCTGAGCATTAACTGAAGGAGATTGAAGAGCTCAGAGGAGCAAATCTTGCATGTGTAATGGCTAGTCTCTTGAAAAGTGTATACACAAACACTTAATTAGTTAAGAGCCACCAATTGACCTTTCTTTATACTACTTGAACTATAAGAATATTAATTATAAAAGCTTCTGGAAAGCATCTGTTTTGTATATTTCTTCTCTCATTATATATCCAGAAACTATGATAATTGAGTCTGATAAAATATCTAGAAAAATAAATACATAACATTAGCAGGAGGGTGGAAAGTAGATTGGTGAATCAGAACTGAGAGGCAAGGAAGAGCAAGTCACATCTTATGTGGATGGCGGCAGGCAAAGAGACAGCATGTGCAGAGAAACTCCCGTTTTTAAAACCATCAGATCTCGTGAGATTCATTCACTATAATGAGAACAGCACAGGAAAGACCCATCCCCATAATTCAATCACCTCCCACCAGGTTCTTCCCAGGACATGTGGGAATTGTGGGAGTTACAATTCTAGATGATATTTAGGTGGGGACACAGCCAAACCAAATCAGCCAGGACCGTGAGAAAGCACTATGAGGAGATTGGATTGTGGGTGGAGAGGATATCCCTCCCACCATCCAATCTCCTAACAGTGGAGGACAGGGATATTCATGCTTTTCTTCTCCATTCTGTTTCTACTTCAGGTTATTGTTCTGTCAATGTCTGCTCCCCTTCATCACTTTAGAGCCTCACTATTCTCTTCTGTCCAGCATTTACTAAGCTCTATGAACACTCTTTCTTTTCATTGTCCTTATAATGGCTTGGTTTCTTTTGGTTGTTTGTCTCTTGGTACATTGAAACCTGGTGTTAGTTCCCTTAGGTCTCCCTAGATCTCTGTAAATTACCCCTTCATGATATCTCTTTAGTTGAACCATCTGAATGGAATTCTGTTTCATGGTAAGTTCCCTTACTAATTCCCTCACTATGGTATGGGGTCAGAACAGAGCTGTACGTAGAGTCTAATTACCAGGATGACCAAGGATTCCTATCATGACTTCCAAGAGAAGGATCAATGACATAAAGAGATCATTGTTGACTTTCTCAAGTCAGAAGATATCTGATCTGTCAAGGGGAAAAAAAGTGGGAGATTCTCGCCAGGGGTCTGCAAAATTCTACATCTCTAACTTGACTCCTGCTGGTGGAGACATACGATCTTGTAGAGGATGGACTTAATACAAGTGTGTCAGTTTTAATTAACTTGTTTATTAACATTAAGAAGATGAAAAATTAAAATAGTATACAGCCTAAGACCATAAAAATAAAATGCATGAAAACAGAAGAAGATATTAAGCCATTGAATGAATAGACTTAAAGGGGCTTAGTGTACTATACACATACCAATGGGAATACATAATTTCGAATTTGAAGATAAATACAGAGCTTCACTGAAGAAAAAGTATAGCTACGAGACATGTTTTGGTACAATAAGAATGTTCTAAATAGCTTTTCTAAACATTATTAAAGGTAAAATCCTTCTAATTATTGATTTTTTTTTTTTTGAGATGGAATCTTGCTCTGTCGCCCAGGCTGGAGTGCAGTGGCACGATCTCGGCTCACTGCAAGCTCCACCTCCTGGGTTCACGCCATTCTCCTGCCTGAGCCTCCCGAGTAGCTGGAGCTACAGGCGCCCACCACCACGCCCGGCTAATTTTTTGTATTTTTAGTAGAGACGGGGTTGCACCATGTTAGCCAGGATGGTCTCGATCTCTTGACCTCATGATCCGCCTGCCTCGGCTTCCCAAAGTGCTGGGATTACAGGCGTGAGCCACCACACCCGGCCTGACTTATTTTTAAGTAATATTTGAAATGATAAAATTCTAAATGTAAATGTATTTAAAGATGAATTTAAAGCCTGTTATAGTAGTATCTGAGTTAGAGATCAAGGACCATAAACATAGCAGTTTCAAATCCAAACTAGAAGAGATGAAGGTAGAGTTGTAGTTGTTTCAACCCATGGGCTCAGGATAATTTATTCTTTGGGACTGATTCTAACTCTGGTCAGAAATTTTAATGTAATGAGACTAATTTCCACTTAAAACTTATAAAAATTGTGGGGCACGGTGGCTCACACCTGTAATGCCAGCAGTTTGGGAGGCCGAGGTGGGCGGATCACGAGGTCAAGAGATCGAGACCATCCTGGCCAACATGGTGAAACCCCGTCTCTACTAAAAATACAAAAAATTAGCTGGGCTTGGTGGTGTGTGCCTGTCCGGAGGCTGAGGCAGGAGAATCACTTGAACCCAGGAAGTGGAGGTTGCAGTGAGCCGAGATCACACCACTGCACTCCAGCCTGGCAACAGAGCAAGACCCTATCTCAAAAAAAACAACAACAACAACAACAACAACAACAACAAAAAACTTATAAAAATTAATTTTTTTAACAGCCACAAAATCTAGTGTATTTCTCGCAGCTGGTGTATAATGATTGTGACTCAAAACTGGTTTCTAGACTCTGCCTATTTATCCAGAGTTTCCATTTCTACCTTTGTTACAAAACAATGTGCCTGAAATCTAGCTCACTTGTCTCTTACTTTCTTATCCTGATGTCCCTATGTCCTGCTACTCTGTCTCTTTTATTTTAGATGTAATGACATTAGGCTATTTCTTCACGGCTCTAGTAATATTTTTTATTTGTCCAATGATCCTCCTACTGTACAGTACACATGGGAAACACTATATCTGTCTCCTCTTTTCTCTTTCCACACATTCTAACACAACTCATTGCCTTGAGCTTTCCTGGTGAGCTCTTATTGTCTTACTTGTTTCCAAATAATAGTAAAAAAGAAAATTTTCTGTGGTTTTCAATGATACATTGATATCTCCCAATTGAGAACATATAGAATTTAGTTTTCCAAAATGAGGTTATTTAATCTAATAGTTTTAAATTGTTTATAGATACATCAGCCACCACAAAGAACAAAGTAGAAATCCACGTGGATAACTGCTGCAGTGGAAAAAGTTACAGGAAAAATGTCCCTGAACATGACATCAATTATTTGTATTACTGAAAAAAATCTTATTCCACTCTCTAGATATGCTTCTAGAAATATAACATGTGTTTGAGAAAAGAAGTACATGCCAAAGGATCATATTTTTAATTTTTAGTTTTCGTGGGTACATAGTAGGTGTATATATTTTGGGGGTACATGAAATGTTTTGATACAGACATGCAATGATGCATAATAATCACATCATGGAAGATGGAGTATCCATCCTCTCAAATACTTAGACAGGATCATTTTGAAAGTTATTTCATATTGTGTCTCAAGCTACACTTAGTAGAATCTCACATAATTTTGATTGGAAATCGTATTGAGTTCCCTTGAAGTGGGCAATGAGTACAAGGGGAAAATGTAGTACTACAAAAAGAATAGATTAAGTTGATACAAGAAAAAAACAGAATTTTGGGGGGGAGAAAATCAATTTCCCTAAATTGAAAGTGAAAAAAAACCCTCCCAAGTTAATTTTCTCCATTCATAACAATCTGAATTGAATGGAATCTATTGCTACCCTATGACTTTGATTCATTCTTCCTTTCACTAATCTTTTTCTGCCTCATTTAAAATATTCCCCACCTTCTCCTTTTTAGCTGATTTTTGCAGAACTAATAAAAAAAATCATCCTGAAAAACAAATTCAATATTTTTATATAAAGAAAATAGTGTGTATATAAATGCTCACATGCATATCTACTTGTAAATTTTCTTCAGCAGCCTTTCCACTCACTTTCAGAAAGCCAAAATTTATCAATAAGTATACCCATCATTACTGATGGGAGATCTAGCCTAGATCTCCCGCTGAGGCTAGATCTCCCGCTGACCCTAAAGATATTCCCATTTACCATGTTTACTTCACAGAAATATCTGTCCACCATATTCAGAATAGCGCTCTGTCTTCTTTAGTCGTCATCATTCTATTCGTTTAATTATTTCTTGAGGTATTCATGAATTTTAATTATGGAATCTATAAGACTGCCTGCAACTCCATTGTATTTAAATATGTATTTATTCTTGTTTGATTTCAGGTGATATCCTGGTAGGATGGCTATTCCACTGAAAGCCCATCCCATAGAGAGTGAGAGAAGAAAAGCAACTCAAGCTAGATTAAGTAAGAAATGAATTTTTTATAGGAAATTCAATGCCTCACAGTATTTGGGGGAGGTTCGTAAAAACAGAATACAATCTGAGTGAAGTATATTGTTTTATTGTTGCCAACTCTTTGCTCCCTCCAACTTATAGGATTGTGTATCTAAGCTCTATGTCTGTGATATTGAAGTGTCTCCCAATAGAACAGGCAGAGAATATGTCTCCAACTCTTTTACTTTGACCAAATGAAGGTGACACTATGCCAGTTTTGAGTAGTTGCTTTAAGACGAATCTTGCATTTTGACTCATTCTCTTGCGTTCCTGCCATCCATCAGGAGGAGAATATGCCCTAGGGTGTTGCTGCTGCTTCAGCCTGGATCTCAGAATGATAGCTCTGTGAAGTATAATTGAACCTGATATGCTGCCTGAAAAAGAGCTGCCACAACCAACTCACAAACCCATGAGGAACAAAGTAAGCTACACAACTGAAATTTTGAGCAAAAGTTGACCAATAAGTTTCAGTTTCGAGAATGGATCTGAAAATCACATGACAGAACTGAGTCACCAAGAAAAGGTTCCAAGAGTCTACCACACAGTGTTTTCACTATACCTTGCTGATCAGAAATTAGTTACATTTCTGTGATCAGCTGCAAGAGACAAGTTTTCTTTATTCTGAAAGGTTATTTGCCCTGTTAATTTTATAATACTGTGAAAGGGCAAAATGATCCTTAACATCAATTAATTTTAATTCAACAAGAGTTTGTTTTTAAAATTAGTTAAAAAAAGATAAATACATTATTATAGAAAAAGGAAAGCATACAAACAGAAAATGTAAAAAAAGAACTACAGTCAACAAATTTTAAGTGATGAAAGACATATAATGTAAATAACAGGCTATCATTGGTTTGGACCAATGATATATATATCCCCAGTGTTGTGGATGATAGAATTATGAATATTCATCTGTATAAATATAGATCACCTTCAAAGAGTTTAAAGTGACATTTGCAAAAAAAATAAAACATTGCCGGTGGAATGGTATTTATTTTTAAAAAATATTTACTTAGTACATTTTGACAATATACATTAAAAGTCTGAAAACCATTCACAGGTGTAACTTTGTATTTACATGTCTATGAATTTATCTCAATGAGATAACCAGAATTGTGAATACGGGTTCTTATAAATAATGCTCAATACAAGGCAAATTGCAACATTGAAAACTTTGAAACAGCACTAAATAGCCATCACAAGAAGACTGGTAAAACACATTCTTCTTTATTCATCTAATTTAATGTTAGCAGAAGGCTTTAAAAGAGAGTTATGAAAAATGCATATTTTATAAACCATAATTTCAGTATTTGAGTCAGTTGTCTACCACATTTTATCTGCGTGGCCAGGACCAAGTTACTTATTCTCTTAAAGATTTAATTTTCTATCTTTAAAATGAAGATAATATTACTGGTCTCAAGGTATTAGTGTGCAGATTATTGAAATGTGCTTGCAAATTATTTAAATTAGAACTTGGCACTCAGAATATTGTGGCTATTGTTATCATGGTGAAACTAACATTATAATATTAGAAGCATAATCTGTGACATGTAAAGTCAGAAAAACCTATGTTATGAGTAAGTACATGTGATACCATTCCAATTTGTGGGGAAATATGCAGAAAAAAGGCATAAAACATCACGTAATGGAAATTAAATTATTTCTATTTTTACACTTACTTCTTTTTACAAATATATATATAGATTTTTGTTAGTTTTCCGAAATAACCATGTTTCTTTCATTGCCAGAAAACTAATATATTTTATTAATCTCAGCAAACATTACACAGCAGTGACCGAGGCAATCAATTTTCCATATTATTTAGAAATCTACTTTGTCATCGAACAGATCAAAATAATGTATGTTTAAGAACCTTTAAAACAATAGAGTAAACATTCATTAATAGGAGATTTTTAAAGCAAGGATTTTTATATGTGTCTTTAGAAATTCTACATTTACAACTCTACATACCTTGTTAATATATTGAAAAATGGGTAAAGCAAACACTAATATTCCAAAGGGACTTCAGAAAGACAAAGTAAAATCTGCAGAAAGGAAATTACAATCAGAAAAGTTTGGAGGAAAATATACCTTGGTACACCATAATGCCAACCTTATTTGAAGAGAGCTAACTGATCATTATGGTCCATCTACTGAAACAAAGTAAGGTGAAGAATGTTGCAATCATGCTGAGGCTGTCCTAAGATGTGAAGCAAACTCTACGTAATATTCATGGCAATAAATCAGTTCATGAATGGCTAGCTCATGAAATCAGTGGCAAACACACACACACACACACATGCGCGTGCGCATGCATGTATGTACTTAAATTTTTATTATTTGCCTAAATTTTTCACATATGAACTTTACATCTTTTCTTTTTTTACCCCCATCTTGAGTAGAATAGGCATTCTCTTCACAATGCAGAAGACAATATATCCTCAGTGCTTCTGCTATTTCATGGAACTTCTAATTCAGGAAAACTAGGTAAAGATCAGAACAAATTGTATGTTGCTTTGGGGAATGCCAACTCTATGGAATGGGAGATAGATGTAATGGAGTATTGTATAATTCTACCATGATTCTTCCTCTTAAAATAGCCAACATAAAAATTTTCAATATATATCCATTTTTATTTTTCTGTAATATCTTTTTTTTTTCTTTTTTTCCCCTGGACCCTTCTTAATTGGCAGAAGTAGTTACTTTCTATTTTCTTGTTGTTAGGTTATAGTCTGTGAACAAGTCAAACACACATAATCACTGGCTAGCATTGTGAGTGAGGTAAAATATTTCTTCCAGAAGGCAGATTTTAATTATGATTCTATTTAAATAATATCAGTAACATGGAAAAATTTACATTCACTATTCCTCTCTGAAATAATAGGGACTTTCATGTTTTTTTTCTTAAATCAGTTATTTCCCTTGAAAGATATGTTAAAAATATTAAAATGCTACTGATACTCCGACCAAAAATAATTTTATTTTGTTCAAAATTACTATTAATATTTAGTCCACAATAGATGAGTTACTATGATTAAGACTACATTTTATTAGTTAAAATTCATAACTTTCACTAACCAGGCACACATGAACAAATTGTGCCATGTGCAGTCTCTGAGATAGGCTTATCAAGTATTGAATCAAAGTCTTTCCTCCTCCTAAATTAACTCAATTTACCACTACCAGAGATCTGAAATACTAGATTTCAACTAAAGCTAAAATGTCAGTTTATCTGTAAATAATTATTTGCATGCTATTGAAAGCAGTACCCATGGTACTTAAAGTAGCACCATCTTCAAATTTGCCCATACTCTATCAATACAGAGACTTGACCAAAACTAACAGCAGTTTTGATAATATTTAATAGATATAGACCCAGGAACTCTTCTAAGCACACTTCACCTCATTTACTTCCCCCACAGTGCTGTGAGTAGGTACTATCATTATCACCAAGATACAGACAAGGAAACTGAGACCCTATGTTTAACTTAATTGCCCAAGATTATCCAGATGATGATGGAGAGGGTATATCAAAGGCTCTGTCCTAGATGTCTACATTTAAGTTTCTATGTACATTACATGCAACACAGTAGATTGAAGTCATAAGAAGATGAGAGATGGCTAAATATAGGGTTACCAACTGTTTCAGTTTGTCCAAGACTGAGGGGTTTCTTGGGATATGTAGCTTTCATCCCTAAAACCAGTTTCTGAACAAACTAGGATAAATTGGTCACCTTTGAACAAGCTAATCAATGTAGTCAAAATGATGCTTAACTCATAGTAAGTATTATATTATATTGATTAATAATCAATCTGGGAAACAAATCTCAAGACTTTAAACCAGTAAACATTCTTTTTAGCTTATGATTTTGTGGGTCAGTGATTTGGGTTGAACTCAGGTGAACAGTTCTGCTGGTCTTGGAAGGGCTCACTCGTGTGAATTTAGTTGGCCTCACATATCTTGTAGCAGGCGCTGGCTGTTGCTCGAGATGATAGGGGTAAGAGAATATAGCCAGCTTGCTTGGGCCAATTCACATGGCAATAGTCACAAGATTTCTCAAAGTGGTAACAGTGTATTCTTAATAATACTCTCATATGCCTTTAGTCAATTCATTCTTTACTCCCTGAAGACCACTTCATAAATTCTTTCCATTCCTTGTTCTATCTCTCATGTGATGACCTTGTTACTAATCTATCTGAGAAAAATGAAAGGGATCAGAACAAAATCTTCTCGTTCTTCTTCTATCAAACTGCTCACTATAATGGGCCTTAATGTTGGTAGAAGGGATGGACTGTCTATAAATCTAATGCCAATCATTTCTCTTCTTGTATTGAGTATACTCACTCTTCCTTATGAGAAAGTTTGCTGTAGTCATGTATTGGAAAATACCACATTATTATGGTGGTGATTCTCCCTAAATTTATCTATAAATTCAACATAATCCTTATGCTAGGAGGCCTTTTTTTTTGGTAGAAATTGATAAGCAAGCTGACCCTCAAATGTATATGAAAATTTAAAGATCCAGAATAGGCTAAAAAATCTTGAAAGAAGAACAAAATTGGAAGACTTAAACTTCCCATTTTCAAACTTATTATAAAGACACAGTGATTGAGGCAATGTGGTATTGGCATAAGGATGGGCATATAGATTTGTGAAACAGAATTAAAAATTCAGAAACGAATCATTATACTTCAACATAAACAACTGACCATTTATCAAAGTGCCAAGGCAATTCAATTGAGAAAGGGCAATCTTTTCAGCAAATGATTATAAGACAATTTGATATACACATACAAATGATGAATTTAGACCCTTACTTTACATCACATCAAAAATGAACTCAAAATGGATTGTAAGGTTGGGCGCTATGGCTCATGCCCATAATCCCAGCACTTTGGGAGGCCAAGGTGGGCAGATCACTTGAGGCCAGGAGATCGAGACCAGCCTGGCCAACATGGTAAAACCCCGAGTCTACTAAAAACACAAAAATTACCTGGGTATGGTGGCATGCGCCTATCATCCCAGGTACTGGGGAGGCTGAGGTAGGAGAATTGCTTGAACCCAGGAGGAGAAGGTTGCAGTGAGCTGAGATTGTACCACTACACTCCAGCCTGGGCAACAGAGCAAGACTCCATCTCAAAAAAAAAAAGGATTGCTGATCTGAATATAAGAGCCAGAAATGAGACAGGCTCTTATATTTATGTTTATATAAATGTTTGTATGTTTATATGATGATTCATACTGAACCATGTTAGAAATAACAAAATAAAAAATAATAAAAATAATAAGAGCTTATTATATGCTGGGGGCTGTGTGATTTAGTATATTAATATATATAGTATATTAATATTATACTAATATAGTATATTATATATACTATATTATATATACTATACTATATTATATATTATATATATACTATATTATATATACTATACTATATATATTAATATACTAAATCACACAGCCACCAGCACCATGACAGTTCTAGGAACACTCATATTTGGTGCAAACATGGGTGGCACCACAGTTCTGAGAAATCTCCACCTTCTTTCAGGAATCTTCATGAATATTTTACCCCTTGGATAAAGCAATTCATAAAGGTAGCAACCCCTAAACCCTCTGCACATGACTCTTTCAAGTATGCCCATGCTCCTTTCTTAAGTGTGTAATTTTACTTTGCAATAAATCTCCATATCATCACTATTTTATGACTCATCCTTGAATTCCTTCTGTGATGGTGTCACGAACCTGGATACCAGCTGGAGTCAATGTCCCACTGGCATTTTGGGACCTCCTCCATTATCAAAACTATAAAATTTCTAGGTGAGAACATAGAAAAAACAAAATCTTTATGAACTTGAGCTAGCCCAAGATTTCTTAGACAAGACACAAGAAGCAAAATTCATAAAATAAAAAAAATGATGGCCGGGTTCAGTGGCTCATGCCTGTAACCCCAGCCCTTTGGGAGGCCAAGGAGGGTGGACCACCTGAGGTCAGGAGTTCAAGACCAGCCTGGCCAACATGGTGAAACCCCATCTCTACTAATAATACAAAAATTAGCTAGGCATGGTAGTGCATGCCTGTAATCCCAGCTACTCGGTGTTTGGGTGAGGGAGAAAGGACAAGATGGAGGAAGGTGAACAAGAAGGCACAATCCATGTTGCTTCTGGGTTCTTCCTCACCAACTTTCCCGTGCATGGGAAAATGCAGCCTGCCCCGGGAAGATGCAGATCAACTGAGCATGCGCCAGGTGATGTCAATCTGAAGAGATGGAAACTTACCCGGCCATGCCTACGGAGACGCCTCTCTCACACCCTTATCCCGCCCACTGCCCTCCCCCTTCCAGTACCAATGCATAAAAGTCTGCTGCCGGTAAGCGCCGATGTGACTTCTTCGGCCCCCGCATTTGTGGACCGGAGAACATCACCTGAGAGCACCGGCGCGACTTCCCTGGCCCCCCACACCTGAGGACCAGAGAACCTCGCTCAAGAGTATGTGCATATTTGCAATAAAAGACTGCCACTTTCTTACGTACTTTGGCCTCATGTTTAATTACTTAGCTCTCCTAAATTAAGTTACATTAAATTAAATTAAATTAAACACTCGGGAGGCTGAGGCAGGAGAATCGCTTGAACCTGGAGGCGGACATTGCAGTAAGCCGAGATCATGCCATTGCACTCCAGCCTCGGTGACTGAGTGAGACTCTACTTCAAAAATAAATAAATAAATGATAATTTAGACAGAATATTTAAAACTTTTGGGCTTCAGATCACACTACTAAAAAAACTCAAAGTTTTGGCAAGGATTTGGAAAAACTATAACCCTAACACATTGCAATTGGAACATAAAATGGTGCAAATGTTAGAGTAGATAGTTAGACAGATATAAGCAGGGCAGGAAAGGACCTCCAGAAATGGTAGGTGCTCTTCACCTACCAATGGTCAAGCAGTCATAAAGCTGTCTGTCTGAAATGATAAGTGGCCATGACTGGTATCAATAGGAAGGGGAGCTTCCCAACAGATTGTAGACATCTGGAGCCAGCAAACTGCAATTCCCGATAAGGTCTTAAGCATGTGAAGTAAGGGGAAAAATGGTGGAGTTTGACAAGTATACGACCTTCCTTTGGGGGCACTTGACACAAGTGAGCATGTGTACATCAGCTAACCCACAGCACATGCATATAACCCCCAGATACTGGCAATCATTGTACATGCAGCAATTAAGCAACAGCCTGACCCAAGGGAGGGACCAGGGGAGGAGAAAAGAAAACCCTAGAACTAAGCCTAATGCATAGAAATCTCAAGTCAAGAACTGAGTGGGGCACTTGATCTTTCAAGTTGCCTTCTTGGCCCTCTTCCAAGTATACTTTGCTTCTTTCAATAAACCTTTACCTGTCCCTTAAAACCCATCTCTGCCTTCTCAGCTGAATTATTTCCTCTGGGGAGGCAAGGATCAAAATTGCTGTGGATCCACCACAATTTTAAAACTAGCTTTATTTAGCGAGTATTATCTCATATGCATAACACATATAGACATAACAAACATAAGCAAGTCTTACAGCTTCCATAATGAATTCTCAATTGTCATCTTTCAAATAGTTTTTCTTTTCCACATTTAGTCTATCAGTCTTGCAACTACTTGTTTTATTACTGTAAGTAATTGTTAACTATGCCACAATCTGTCTTCTAAAGGGATGCCTCTTAGGTGGAACAAGGTGGAAAATTTATATCTCAAAAGCACAGAGTTGAGACTTTTGACCTAAATATTGTACCATCATGTGCTCAGACCAAGGAGAAAAATTGTACATAAAGGCTCATAAAGGCCCAATTAAGACAAAATGGCCACAGAAATTACCTTAAACAAGGGAAGCCTTGTTATGTAAATTTAAAACAATAGTAAAGGTTTCTAGTTACCCAGTTCTCCCAATCAGACAACATTACAAATGGAAATTTCCTGTACAGATGTAAATTTATTTTACAAAAGTGTTTTAAGATAGCTAGTGAAATACCAAAAAGGTATATTTAGTGGACTTTTAATAGGGGGACATTTTAAACTTAGCTACTGTTTCTTAGTTACAAATCATCAGATGGATTATTCCTGCCTGCTGCATAGACAAAACCAATTCACTGAGGTCAAGCTATTGTCGTAAAGAAAGAGTTTAATTAATGGAAGGCAGCCATGTAGAAGATGGAGTTTATTACTAAAATTAGTCTCTGTGAGAACTCAGAGGCCAGGGTTTTTATAGTTAATTTGGTGGTCAAGGAGCTAGAGAATGGGTGCTACTGATTGGTGGGGGGTAAAATCAAAAGGGTGTGAAAAATGCTTCTCATGCTCTAAGTCTGCCTCTGGGTGGGGGCCACAGGACTGGTTGAATCATGAGTCATGAGTTTGGGTGGGGTCAGCTGGTTGCGAGAATGCAAAAGGCTGAAAAATATCTCAAAAGACCAATCTTAGGTTCTAAAATAGCCATGTTATCTATAGGAGCAATTGGAGAAGTTACAAATCTTGTGATCTCTGGCCACATAACTGCCTCCTGAGCAGTAAGGGATTATAAGAAGCTATGCCTACACCTTAGCAGAATGCAGGTACCTCCCATAATCCTCATCTAATAGACTTTAATTAGTTTCAGCAGTTTGACATTTCTTAAAATGTTAATGTTAAACTTACTATACAACTCAGTAATTCTACTCCTATGTATTCACCAAAAAGAAATAAAAATTTATATCCTCATAAAGATTTCCACACAAATGGCCATAGCAACATTATTCATAACGTTACAGGAAAGGGGTCCAGATCCAGACCCCAACAGAGGATTCTTGGATCTCATGCAAAAAAGAATTCAGGGTGAGTCCAGAGAGTAAAGTCAAAGCAAGTTTATTAGGAAAGTAAAGGAATAAAAGAATGGCTACTCCATAGACAGAGCAACCCCAAGGGCCGCTAGCTGCCCATTTTTATGGTTATTTCTTGATTACATGCTAAACAAGGGGTGGATTACTCATGCCTCCCTTTTTTAGACCATATAGGGTAACTTTCTGACATGTCATGGCATTTGTAAATTGTTGTGGTGCTAATGAAAGTGTAGCAGTGAGGATGACCAGAGGTCACCATCTTGGTTTTGTGGGTTTTAGCTGGCTTCTTTACTACAATCTTTTTTTATCAGCAAGGTCTTTATGACCTGTATTTTGTGCCAATCTCTTATCTTATCCTGTGACTTAGAATGCCTTAACCATCTGGGAATGCAGCCCAGTAGGTTTCAGCCTCATTTTACCTAGCTCCTATTCAAGATGGAATTGTTCTGGTTCACATACCTCTGACATTTACCCCCTCTCTTTTATAAGAGAACTCTTAATCCTAAGGGTTGCAGAGGGATGAAGATCCATCTTCTGTAACTTCTTTAGGCTGAATGGGGCCAATGATATTCCCACCTAACTATGAGGGTCTCTGGTATTCAGTGTAGAGAGAAGCTCAGTCAGAAAGCATCAGTATGGGCCCAGCACAGTGGCTCACGCCTGTAATCCCAGCAATTTGGGAATCTGTGGTGGGTGGATCACGAGGTCAAGAGATTGAGACTATCCTGGCCAACGTGGTGAAACCATCTCTACTAAAAATACAAAAAGTAGCTGGGTGTGATGGCACGCACTTGTAGTCCCAGCTACTTGGGAGGTTGAGGCAGGAGAATCGCTTGAACCTGGGAGGCAGAGGTTGCAGTGAGCCAAGATCGCACCACTGCACTCCAGCAGCGTGGTGACAGAGCAAGATTCTGTCTTAAAAAAAAAATAAGAAAAGAAAAGAAAAAAAGAAAGAAAGAAAGCATCAGTATGGTGAGGGCCATTCATAACAATGAGTTTCAGCAAGAGGTGCTATCTGAAAGATTAATAAGTGTTCAATTTAAGAAAACATGCAGTAAGCTTATTCTGCCTTCCTATACAAAGAGTACAGCTGCAATATATTCTACAACAGCAAAGCAAAAGAAGTAAAATTATCCCAAGTAAACTAAATTAGAAGGCTTTCTATGAACTGGACAACTGTTGGAATCAATCTGACATGGGGTTACTACCTGATTCTAATGTGCCCAGAATTATAATATTAGTTCAGATTTTTATATTACCCTTCCCTCTTTTTTCTTCTGAGTAGTAGCCAGAGATCACTAGTTGGTTCACAGGAATAAGCAGTCAGACTAAATTGCAGAAACAAACTTAAAAACAACCAAAGATACTAGAATCTAATAAGTGTACCATAGTTTTTGAAACATAATATTTCTCCCTCCAATTTCCCATTTTTACTGAAAACAAATCATGGTAAGACTGATTTGCTTTATTATGTTTGGCCTGATTATTTGTATAAAGTGCAGCAAGAATAATTATTTTTTACATAAGCTCTTTATAAATTGGCTTTGATGGAACTCTGTTCCATAGAAGGAATCTTAGATAAGACCTTTTTAGAGCCAAGTCCTACCATGGGTTTGTACCCTCAAATACCTATGAGTTGAGTAAATTCCTCTCCTTTTGAGGCCCCAAGATAAGTTGGGGGTCCTGGACCTGTGAGAAAGTGACATCCTTTACTTATCACAGGTCCTAAACCCTATAAAGAGACTGTGTAGGCAAGGTATGAGGCCAGTTCCCCAAGGGGATTTTATTGGCTCTATAAGTCAAGTTTAATTCCTTAAAGGAAAACACACCATTCCAGTCAAAGCCTTGGTAAAATAACCAATTTCTCTAATTGTGTCCTGTTGTAAAATAAAACAGATTCTTATTGCACTTATGCAAATAACTGTATTGCCATAATTTAAGAATACTCACAAATAGTTTCCAAATTCTGGAGAAATCAGGTAGAAATAAACAAATATGCTTCAGTACTAAAGTCACATGAACTAAATAAAAGGCATTACACTTTTACTTTTCTGACAAAATATCTGATTTCATCTCTTATTATTATTAAACCAATTAAAGCTCTTTCATATATAAACATCACACACATAATACATATAAATACACAGACAGAAGATCAAGGACTCATCCCCTAAGCAGGGAATTGAATCCTGAACCCAGGCTGCCATTGTGAAAAGAGAAATTATGGCCACATGATTCAAGGTTGAGCTCCCAAGGACATACAAGACAAGAGGGAAACCTCATCCAGTTTTTTCAGGGACTTGCAGCAAAGTTTGTAACTGACCAGTTTGCTGGGCAATCTTGAAAAGCAGGATTAGAGGTGCCCTAGGCCTGTGTTCTGTCCTAAGGTACACCTATTTTATGACAGAATAATACAGAAAGACACACAAAGCACACCAAATTTGCTACAGTTTAAGATTAACCTCACAAGTCCTTTCTTCCATTAATTAAACTTTACAGGAGATAAACAGTGATTTTTACCATTCAACCAGTTTGCACAGAGAGAGAGAGAGAGAGAGAGAGAGCATTGCCTGTGGCAGGGTAGGGAAGGCGAGGCACTCAGGGAGGCTAGAGAAAGACCCACCCATTGCAGCGACACTGAGAAGTTCAGGCAACTGCTTATCAGTCGTGAAGGGATCTTTTCCAGCAGTCCCATCAGCTCTCAAGTTTCCCCTTTTAGGAAAGAAATAGTTCCCCATGTCTGATGATCTTGTACATGCCTAATCCTGTCACCCACAGCTGTCAGCAAAGAGTACAAGGCAGATTAATTGAAGGAGAATAGCAGTTAACATCCTGTAGTGCCAAACCCATTCTTAACCAAGAGGGAATTTATTGAGAGGGACTTTACTGAGAGGAGCCCCTAAGCCCTCTAAATCCCTAACTCTTAGAAGGGACTCTAGCCCTCCTAAGTCAGGCCTATAACCCAAGTTCAGTCAAGCATCCTTGCTCTTTATTGAGAGGAGGCTTTAACCCTCTCTGTCTTAGGAGAGACTCTAACTCCCCTAAGTTGGGCCTCTAACTCAATCCCATTCTTTACTCGATTACCCCACCACTTACTCAAAGTCGTCCAATCAGTGCTGCAGTCTATTTCCTTTGGATGTGGGTGAGTTCCTCAGTATCGTCCCTTCAGTGTTCACCAAAAAGATCTTACCAGACCCCATCACTTACCCAAAGTTAGCTTTTGGGTCAGGGGTTTCCACACTATAGTCGATTACATGGTTGCCAGAAAGATGCTACAAGACCCCACCACTTACCCAAAGTTAGCCTTTGGGTCAGAGGTTTCTGCATTATGACTAATCAGGTGACTAATCAGAGTCAAAATGTCCCCAGCTTCTTCCCTTAACAATTTCATTGATATATGATTTACATTGTACAAAATTCACTCATTGTAAGCATACAATTTAATGATTTGTAGTAAACTTATGGACTCGTGCAACACACAACCCAGTTTCAGAGCATTTACATCACCCTCCAGAAAATCCCTCATGTTCATGTATAGTCAACTCCCATTGCAATCACTAGCTCCAGATAATTACTAATTTGCTTTCCATCCCTATATATTTGCCTTTTATGGTAATTTCTTGTGATGGATTTTATGAGAGATAGTCTTTCTATCTATCTCTTTCTATAGTCCCTTCTGTGGTCTCCAGAAAGGTGTTACAGGAAAGGGGTCTGGATCCAGACCCCAAGAGAGGGTTCTTGGAGCTTGCACAAGAAAGAATGCAGGGCGAGTCTGTGCAGTAAAGTGAAAGCAAGTTTATTAGGAAAGTAAAGGAATAAAAGAATAGCTAGTCCATAGACAGAGCAGCTCTGAGGGTTGCTGACTGCCCATTTTTATGGTTATTTCTTGATTACATGCTAAACAAGGGGTGGATTATTCATGCCTCTCCTTTTAGACCATATAGGGTAGCTTCCAGAAGTTGCCATGGCATTTGTAAACTGTCATGGCACTAATGAGAGTGTAGCAGTGAGGACGACCAGAGGTCACTCTCATCATCATCTTGATTTTGGTGGGTTTTAGCTGACTTCTATACTACAACCTGTTTTATCAGCAAGGTCTTTATGACCTGTATTTTGTGCAGACCTCCTATCTCATCCTGTGACTTTGAATGCCTTAACCCTCTGGGAATGCAGCCCAGTAGGTTTCAGCTTCATTTTACCTCTTCCTATTCAAGATGGAGTTTCTCTGGTTCACATGTCTCTGACAATAATGGCTGCAAACTGGAAATAATCCAAATGCTCATTGATTGGTGAATGGGTAAACAACATGTGACATTCTATACAATGGAACACTATCAGTCAAAAGTTACAGAGCACTAGTGCATGCTACAACATGGAAGAATCTCAAAAATAATTTGCCAAGTGAAATAAAACATATTCAAAAGACTATCCATCATATAAATCCACCATAAGAAATGACCATAAAAGGCAAATATATAGGGATGGAAAGCAAATTAGTAGTTATCTGGTGCTAGCGATTGAAATGGGAGTTGACTATACATGAACATGAGGGATTTTCTGGAGGGTGATGTAAATGCTCTGAAACTGGGTTGTGTGTTGCACGAGTCCATAAATTTACTACAAATCATTAAATTGTATGCTTACAATGAGTGAATTTTGTACAGTGTAAATCATATATCCATGAAATTGTTAAGAGAAGAAGCTGGGGACATTTTGACTCTGATTAGTCACCTATTAAGAACCCCAGAGTAGCCAAGGGGAAAAAAGACACAGACAAGGAAGGACAAATTCTAGGATTATGGCTGGATTCTGAGGCCAAAGGATAAAACATAGCAAGTGAAAAATTCCTAATACAAAATTAGCAAAGGAATTTTAAGAATGTTTAAGTGAGGTACAGTTTTTAAGTTTGCTACTTTATTATGAAAATATAGATAATGTAGCCTGAAATATTTTCTTTCTTATATCGATACATTACTTCTACAACTTGCCATTTCTTTCTTTTTTCTCGTGGATAATGAATATCTCACTTTTTCTTTGTAACTTAGCACTGGAAGTAATGTCATTATGACATACTCTTGTCAGGATGTGTGCTTCTAAAATTGATATGTTGAAAACAAATCCCCAATGAGACAGTATTAAGAAGCGCAGCCTTTTGAGAAGTGATTGATTTATGGGGATGGCGCCCTTATGAATGGGATTAATGCCTTTATAAAAGAGACCCTGGTATGATAACTAGCCCTTTTCACCATGTGAGGATGCAGGGAGAAGGCACTGTATGAGGAACGGGCCAGATGCCAAAACTGCTGGTGCCTTGATGTTGGACTTCTCAGTCTTTAAAACTGTGGGAAATAAATTTTATTTAGAAACTACCCAGTCTATGGTATTTTGTTATAGCAGCACAAAGGGAAAAAGACTCATTCCTTGATAAAAAAGTTGCACACATTTAACCAAGTCTCTCTTCCTTAGAGGTAACAATTTTGTACTCTGGCTCTGTGAAATTCAGGTAATGGTTTTGATTTACCAGCTGGAGTCTGGAAGAATCTCCATCCTGTGGCTTATTACCTTGTATGGGGAATTAGTCTCTGACTTTTCTTCCATGTTCCCGAACACATGGAAACTAACACAAATGTGACGAACACCCTGAGAGGTCATGAACTGCTTTGGTAAGAGCAATTATGAATTTTTTTTCCTGGATCCATCACTGCTAGTCTGGTTTCTTTCCTTATTTCCCAATTCATGTTCTTACAGATTACATCTATAGACGGGAGTGAAAGTACACCATGCTTTCCCTAACATAACATCAGCAGAACAATACAAGGTGATTCCCCCCAAAAAGATAAATTTCTTTTCTCATAAAACGACACAGAAACAATGGCATAGTATCATATACTTATGGTTTATACAGACCTGTGTTTATATCTCAGCTGGTTTGTTGTATGTCTTTGGAAAAGTACCTTAATCTCGTTGAATCTCATTTTGTCCATATACAAAATGGGAATAATTACATTTAATTTATAGGGAGCTATTATGAGTCTTAAATTAAAAGAATTTAAGATTAAATTAAATTCAGTGCATTGCATAGAGTGAACAAATGAATTTATAAAGATAATTTTATCGGTTACCATTCCATTCACCAATTTTCTATGTTGGCATAGTCAACATTTGTGCTACATGTATGCTGTAAAATGCAGGGATTTTTTGTTCATCAGCAATTCATGAGTGCTCTTTCTCTCTCTCTCTGTCTCTCCCATTTAGCTAGCTAGCTAGTTTTACCTATTAATTGACTCTTTCTAACTAAAATAATTTAAAAAGTTATTTTAATATATTTTAAATGTAAACATTTCCACTGGATGTTCCAATGTACATAGAGATTCTCTTGTATAAAATGTTACTATCAAGTAATAAGACAGATTTTAAATAATAAAACTGATTTTCACATGTAGTTGGAGAATCGATCTTATCATTTTAGGGACATAGTTTGTATAACATGGAAAGATAATTCTTCTACTCTAAGTCCTACTGGGGAACTACAAAGTAATTCTAATGTATTTTTTATAGTCTAAATATGCAAAGTTCTACTTTCATAAATGCCTCAATTTTAAAATCTCTCATTTAACCAGCTCAGGGAGTTATGCAATAAAATTATATCAGCTATATTTCATAAACCATAGCACTATAGGTTTGGAATTTATTTTAACAATTATCTATTCCAAACTGAGGAATCTTTAGGGAATGAATTTGTCTAAAAGTTATACATGTTAAGAAAGTAAGCTGACATTTATTTGTTGCCTGAAGACTCATTGGTAGGCTCTATTTTGCAAGCAGTGAACTATTTATATGCTCTTTTCCCAGGTCTCTCTATTGCAAGATCCTCAGTTCTGGGCTATCCAGAAAACACTGATTACTTGACAAGAGCCCACTCTTTTGTATTAGGCAGTATATTACAGAAGCAGATCCTGAGGCAAGGACTCACGTAAAAGTTATTTGCTAGAAACTATACCTGGGAAAAAATGTTAGGAGAGTGGGAAAGAGGGGCCAGTATGAGGAGGGGCTTAAGCAAGGGTGCAATATCAAGCAAAGGCCCATGGAGGGTGACTTTGGCTTTAATGATAATGTGGATCACAGTTGACAGCTGTCTCCATCATGGCACAAGGGGCTGGAATATTAATACTCCCCATACCAGTCAGTGATTGATTAAACCTCTCCTGGCAGGGTATAGAGAAGGAAACAATAAATTCTTAGGCACTTCTGGCTATTCATGCATATGAGCAAAGCAGGTTCTGCCAGTTTGAGGACAGTTCTCAAAACAAAAAGACACAGGTACTGGTGATTGGGCGTGAAAGCACATAAGCATGTGGTATACATAAAAATGATAAAGGACACAAAAATGATAAAATAATTATAGGGGATATGCCCAAAGCACTGACAATTCTGCGACTACATCGTGATTATTTGCTTAAAAATTCTAAGTTGGTGGGGACATGAGGTGGCAACATCTCTAGCCCCAGATAATCAGGGGCTAGATCACAATTGGTCTGTTATATTTACAAGAATACTATTTCCTTTGCCTTTGATTGATCTTAATTTGAGCATGATAACTTCATCTTGTATGGTAAATAGAAAATCTGCTTGAAGCCTCTGGGAATGATTTTTCTCCCTAAAAAGGTGGAATCCTTCTTTCCTTATTCTCCGCTTTTTTTTTGTCACCACTTAAGACTATGGTGCTTGGAACTACCTTAGCCATCAAAATACTATTAGTGAAGGGTGGAAAGACTGTGGGTACCAGAAGACACTGCAAAACCACATAACCAACCCAGAAACTCCTAATCTTAGGACTTCTGGTCAAATAAACAATGAATGTCATTTTGACTTAAGTCAGAAGTCTTCAATATAGAATATGTGTAACCTTGGCTCTGGCAAAGACTTCCCTACAATAGAAATAAATGCATTGCACAAAATCTTGATTTCTAGATCTTAAACTTCCATAGCTTTTCTGAAAATGAATCTACCTATGAAGGGCACACATCTGATGGAGATGCTGGTTCCTCTTTCCCTCCTTTCCTTTCACAACTCCCTTCCACCCATGTAAAAGAAAGAATATCTCCACCCTATTCCAAAACATTGCCCCAGGTGGAAAAAGCCTCCAGGATATGGAACAAAGGGACAATTTCCTATAATTATATTGGTTTGGAGAAAGTTAATGACTCTAATTATTGGATAACAAATTGTCTTGTGAGGCAAGTGGTTTCCACTTCATTGCTTTCCAGGAAGTTTAAGGTAAATCTAATGAAGTTGTCAGCTAATAGGCCATTAAAATAATATATGACAGTGGATCATTAGTTTATTTTTGTATACAAATTACAATGAATTAAATACTTGAATGGCTAAAATATTTCTTTACATATGTATGTGAACATGGTTGTCAACACTAGTATAAAATGCTATTTAATCAAATTAATTATTTATTTATTTTGTGAGACTGGGTCTCACTCTGTCACCCAGGCTGTAGTGCAGTGGCTCGATTTCCGCTCACTGCAGCCTCGACTTCCCATGCTCAGATCATTGAGGGTATATGGTATATATACACAGTGGAATACTATTAGGCCTTAGAAAATAAGAAAATTCTGTCATTTGTGATAACATGAATAAACCTGGGGGACATTACGTTAATTCCAATAAGCCAGGCACAGAAAGACAAATACTACATGTGGAATCTATAAAAGCTGATTTCAATGGAAACAGAGAGTAAAATGTACTTAAACCAGTGGCTAGGGATCACACTGGGGAGATGTTTGTCAAGAGATTCAAAATTTTAGGTAGATAGTAGAAATAAGTTCAAGAGTTTTATTGTACAATATGATGACTATAATAAATAACAATGTATTATATTACTGAAAACCAGTAAAAGAGTAGATTTTAAGGGTTCTCATAAAAAAAGTATGTAAAAAAATACATATGTTAATTAGCTTGATTTAGCCATTCCACAATGTATACATATTTCAAAATTACATGTTGTACAGGATGAATATATGTAATTCTTGTTTGTCAGTTGAATAAATATGAGTTAAAATGTCTAATAAAAAGACTGTGTATATGTGTAAAAGTCCAAAGCAATTTTATTATTAAGAAAAATCATCAGTGTATTAAAGACTTAAATGTAAAACACCAAACTGTAAAACTCTGGAAGATAACTGACACAATAGCCTTCTGGACATAGGAACAGCCAACGATTTCATGATGAAGATGGCAAAAGCAATTGCAAGAAAAGCAAAAACTCACAAATGGGATCTAATTAAACAAAAGAGCTTCTGCACACAAAACAAACTGTCAACAAGTGAACAGACAATGTACAGAATGGGGGAAATATTTGCAAACTATGCATCTGACGAAGGTCTAATATCTAGCATCTGTAAGGAACTTAAACAAATTTACAAGAAAATAAACTACCCAATTAAAAAGTGGGCAAAGGACATGAGTAGACACTGTTGATAAGAAGACATACATGCAGCCACAAGCATATGCAAAAAAGCTCGATATCACTGATCATTAGAGAAATGCAAATCAAATCTACAATGAGACTATCTCATACCAGTCAGAATGGCTATTATTAAAAAGTCAAAAAATAACAGTTGCTGGCAAGGTTGCAAAGAAAGGAGAACACTTATATACTGTTGGTGGGATTGTAAATTAGTTCAACCATTGTGGAAAGCAGTGTGGCAATTCCTCAAAGAGCTAAAAACAGAACTACCACTCAACCCAGCAATCCCATTACTGGGTATATGCCCAAAGGAATATAAATTGTTCTATCATAAAGACATGCACACGTATGTTCATTGCCGCAGTATTTACAATAGCAAAGACATAGAATCAACCTAAATGCCCATCAATGGAAGACTGGATAAAGAAAATGTGATACATAGACACCATGGATCACTATGTAACCATAAAAAGGAACGAGATCATGCCTTTTGCAGGAACATAGATGGAGCTGGAGGCCATTATCCTTAGCAAACTAATGCAAGAACAGACAATCAAATACCACATGTTCTCACTTGTAAGTCAGAGCTAAATGATGAGAAGACATGGATAGAAAGAGGGAGACAATAGACACTGGGGCCTACCTGAAGGTGAAGGGTGGGAGGAGGGAGAGGATCAGAAAAAAATAACTAATGGGTACTAGGCTTAGTACCTGGGTCTTGAAACAATCTGTACAACAAACTCCCATGACACAAGTTTACCTATATAACAAACTTGCACATGTACCTCTGAACCCAAAATAAAAGTTTTTTTTTTTTTAAAAAGAAAATGCTTGAAGTAAAAAAAAAAAAAAAAAAAAATCATCAGTACTTAAATTAAGGTGCATGATAACTTTTTATTTGATTCAGTCAATAGGCACTCTTGATGACTGAAATATATGAAAATCAGAAATAGATGCTGTGAAGATCCAAAAACTAATTATGCATCTCTGTGCTCAAGGGAGCTTGTTCTTTAATAGAATTATATCCTAAATATGTCCAATTCATCTACTCTTTCCTACAATGTGTAGGAAAGCACGAAATACAGACCAGGTCACTATCAGAATGAATGCATTCTTACTGATAGAAAGTCACATTTGGATTTCAATATCCAACAATTTTTGACATTCTCACTCCAAATAAGCTTTACTGTTTTTCCACATCAGTGACTCCCTTCAAAGGTTATGACACTGAAAAAAAAATGCTGCATTTAGAAAGCATTAAGTGATACTGATTATTTCCATATCTCTCAGATCGTCAGATGTAAACACCCAAATACCTCTCTGGAGGAAGCAAGTCGTTCACCACTAACTCTAGAGGCAGCATCATATTCTTATATTGAGAAATGCTTCTGGGCCAAGACTGTGACCTTTCTTCATTTTCTCCAGACCCATCAAAAGTTACCTCTGAAAAAAAAAGGTCAAAATAAATTTTAAGGAATTCACTAAAAACTAGTAAAATTTATAAATGAGTTCAGCAATGTTGTGAGATTCATGTAAAACATAAATTGTATTTCTGGGCCAGGCGCGGTGGCTCAAGCCTGTAATCCCAGCACTTTGGGAGGCCGAGACGGGCGGATCAGGAGGTCAGGAGATCGAGACCATCCTGGCTAGCACGGTGAAACCCCGTCTCTACTAAAAAATACAAAAAACTAGCCGGGCGAGGTGGCGGGCGCCTGTAGTCCCAGCTACTCGGGAGGCTGAGGCAGGAGAATGGCGTAAACCTGGGAGGTGGAGCTTGCAGTGAGCTGAGATCCGGCCACTGCACTCCAGCCTGGGCAACAGAGCGAGACTCTGTCTCAAAAAAAAAAAAAAAAAAATTGTATTTCTGTATACTAGCAATTAATCCCAAACTGAAATTAAAGAAACACTTTTATATAACATCAAAGAGAATTGAATGCTTAGAAAAGATTTTAAAAAGTAGTGCAAGACTGGTACACTTAAAACTTTTTTTAAAAAGTTGTTGAAAGAAATTAAAGATCTAAACAAATTGAAAAAATTTCATGCACATGGATCATAAGAGGTAAATTTTTTTTTTTTTTTTTTGAGACGGAGTCTTGCTCTGTCACCCAGGCTGGAGTGCAGTGGCCGGATCTCAGCTCACTGCAAGCTCCGCCCCCCGGGTTCACGCCATTCTCCTGCCTCAGCCTCCCGAGTAGCTGGGACTACAGGTGCCCGCCACCTTGCCCGGCTAGTTTTTTTGTATTTTTTTTAGTAGAGACGGGGTTTCACTGTGTTAGCCAGGATGGTCTCGATCTCCTGACCTCGTGATCCGCCCGTCTCGGCCTCCCAAAGTGCTGGGATTACAGGCTTGAGCCACCGCACCCGGCCTAAGAGGTAAATTTTTTAAATATGAAAATGTTTCCCAGATTGATCTACGGTTTCAACACAATCTCCATCAAAATCTCAGCAGGCTTTTTTTGTAAACACTGAAGACTTGATTATAAAATTCATGTGGAAATGCCAAGGTCCCTGAATACCCAGAACAATCATGCAAAAGAAGTTGGAGGACTCACACTCCTCCATTTCAAAACTTACTGCAGAGCTACAGTAATCAAAGCAATGTAGTATTGGCATAAGGACAGACAAACAAATAGATAAATGGAATAGAATTGAGGTCAGAAATAAATTCATACATATATGGCCACCTGATTTTCTACAGGAGTGCCAAGACCATTCACTAGAGAAAAAACAATCTCTTCAACAAATGGTGCAAAGACAACTAGATATCAACATGCGAACAAATGAAGTTGGGTTCTTACCTCAGACCATACACAAAAATTAACTCAAAATGGATTATAGGTATAAATGTAATAAAATCCTTAGAAAATATGTGAGAAAACTTTGTAACCTTGGTTTAAGCAATTGTTTCTTAGTTATGACACCAAAAGCACCAGCAATGAAAAAGGAATAAATTGGAGTTCATCAAAATTTTAAAACTGTTGTGCTTCAAAGAATACCACCAAGAAAGTCAAAAGATAACCCAAAGTATGGGAGAAAATATTTGCAAATGTTATCTGTGATAAGGATCTGTATCCAGAATATATAAAGAATGCTCACAACTCAATAATAAATGGACAGAAAATATTAAAAAGGGCAAAAGATTTCAATAGATGTTTTTGCAAACAATATATACAGAATGACCAATAAGAACATGAAAAGACAGTAAGTGCCATTGGTCATTAGGGAAATGCACATCAAACAAAAATGAGATACCACTTCACAACCATTAGGATGGCCATAACCAAAAAGACTGACAATATCGTGTGGTAGAGAGGATATAGAGCCCTGTACATGGCTGGTGGGAATGTAAAGTGGTACAGCATCTTTGGAAAACAGTCTGGCAGTTCTTCAAAGGGTAAAACAAAATAAGCAAACTGTACTTCATATATATGAAGTTATATATGTATATGAAGTATAGTTCTCAAGGGTTGGAGGATTTGGAGTTAAGGGGAATGGGATGAAGAGTGATTGCTTATATATAGAATTTCTTTTGTGAGTGATAAAAATACTTGAAACTTATGGGGATAATTGTGCAACTCTAAATTTACCAAAAGCCATCAAATTATGCCTGTTAATTGGTTAATTTTATGACACATTAATGAATTATTTCTCAATAAAGATGTTACAAAAGGAAAAATTTCCAGTTGTCTATTACTTTCCAGAAGGATCAAAATGAATTACTTATAGTATATGCTTACAGAAAATACTGAGTTCAAGAACTATCAAACCAATTACTTTTTATTAATCATGAATTCAAAAGTCTGACATGAATAGATCACTTAGATTCTGGCTATTCAAAATGTGGTCCATGGAACCAGACCATCACCTGGGAGCTTGCTAGAATTGCAAATACTTCTGCTCAATCCCCCATCTAGTGAATTGGAATCTGCATTTTAACTTGATCCCCATGTAATTCATATGCTCATTAAGTTTGAGAAGAACTGGCATAATGTACAGCCTTTGCCTGTAATTCCTTATTCCTCTAGTTTTCTCATAGTTTAATCTCACCGTACTTACTTTCTTTTCTCTGTTGTGTCTAGTCTATTAACTCATTACATTAATCTATCACCCAGCTTCTGGCTTCATATCATTCTTTTGTAGGTTCAGATTCCATGGTGAATGATAAACCACATCTTACTAGCATCATCAACACCGTTATCTCTTTGTCTAACACCTATATATACTTTGCAAACACTAATTTCAGATAAATTCAGAATCCTGCTTTCTCTGTTACTACTCTTGGATTCCTCAGCTTTACTGAAGAAAAGCAATTGGTGTGTCCTGGTGCCTCTAAGAAATTTGCAATCTCTAATGTCAAGTGATGTTTCAGAGCCATTCAGAAATATACTGTATGCTTTTTGCTATTATAATTTCC
The DNA here is from genome assembly GCF_037993035.2 of Macaca fascicularis. Lineage (NCBI taxonomy): Eukaryota > Metazoa > Chordata > Mammalia > Primates > Cercopithecidae > Macaca > Macaca fascicularis. Next base: position 26,462,013 of record NC_088395.1, read on the forward strand.
AAAAATGTTAATTCTAAACCTCACTTATGCCTCTGTCTTTATCAGATAATTCACCTTTGTACCTTATGCAGAAACCTGAGTTTTTCAGACTTGAATTTACCAGTCATTTCTCCACCCAAACTATCTGCATTTGCAACCATTGTAAAATGTACCCCAGCCATCTAAGAGAAGGGGATTTTCTTCTCCTTTCTTAAGGTATTGCTACTAATCAATAGCTATACTCTTGCTCTCACCTCTTCAAAAATCTCAAAGTAACCATCTCCACATTTCTTCAACCTGATCCTCTTCCTGGCTTTTTTCCTGAGGTCTCAGGAAAGGATTTGTGCTCAAAACTTTCTTGTCTTAAAACCAACCAAACCCAACAGAACCCTAAGAACAACAAATATAATTGCTCTCTTGAGCAGATCTATTTACCTTTCCGAAACATTTGTTTCATAATACAGACTTATTTCTTGAAATCGCAATATATTCTACCTTGATTCACATTCATCTCTTCATACCCTGCGATCTGACTTTATTCTTGCTCTACTTTTATTGATCTTGCTATAGTAGCCACAGGCCTCCCAATTTTTAGCTTCCGTGAAGCCTTTTCTGTCTTTACCTTTCTTGACTTTTCAACAGATATTGACATTGCTGACCAGATATTTTTTTAAATCTTTAGTCTCCTCTTTGTTCTTTGATCACTTTTACCCCTCTATACCTTCCAAGGATCATGCTCTTCTTTCAACTTTTTAAAAGTTGTTTCTTATGGTTTCATCTTTTAGCCTTATTCTAGTCTCTCAGTACTTACCCTTTACATAAAATTTCAACTGCACACATGGTCTCATCATGATGACTTCCAATTTCATGTCTCCATCTCTGACTTCTATCATGTTTGAGGGGAGAACGTGACCACAAAATTAAAACTCATAAAAGTTTTATAATCTCAGTTAGGAAAAAGACCAGAAAACATAATACCATCATAAATTTCTCTTGAGAAAAACAAAACCATTTCTAAGAGATAAGTCAGTATAAAAACAATAAAAAAGAAAGTGAATTTTAAAAGAAAGTTTGGCTGGTTTTAAAACCATTCATAAATAGAATTAAGTTTAGATATATGTTGAAAATATGTTCACTAAATATGATAAAAAATGTAATTTCCCAGGGAAAATGTTCATAATGTACAAGAATAAAATTCAATAGTAACAAATTGAATTAAGCCATCATATACTTTGAAGAAAAACAGTCTGAAAGAAGTAACCAAATAATACTTTGGAAAATTAGGAAAAATGTAAAATGTTAAGACTCCTTGGTGAGTAAAGACAATGACAGTGTTACATGTCTGAAGTAATGTCATAGAGCTACATGTATAATAAACTTTAAATAATACTTAATGTATCTAAATGTTTTCATTATTGAACAGTAAAATGGTAATAATTTAATAATGCATTTAACTCTAAAAATTAATAAAAAATATTTCAGATATACAAAAGAATCTCAGAAACGAAATTAACAAAGACAGAAGCAGGAAACCATAAGATGAATTTTGAATTAGTAGTAGAATGCATTCTTTGCCAGTCTACTCGAGGGTAAAATGAGAGAAACCAAAGATGTGCAAAAGTATCAAGTATATATTTATAAATAAGAAGAACCTTTTTTTACTGCAAGAGACTTTCTATTTAAGATGGTGGACAATTGCATGCATTTGCTTCACCTCCTTGTCAAAACTAAACAAAACAAAAAAACAAAGTACACAACCTGGTACAGTAGACATTACAAAAAATGACAGAAAATACATACAGATAGAAGATATTCATAAGTTGTAGATTCTGAAATTTTCTTGTGTTCTCTTGTGGTATGTGCATGTGTGTGTGATATGATTTGGCTGTGTGTCCCTACCCAAATTTCATGTTGAATTGTAATATTCCCCATGTGTCATGGGAGGGACCCAGTGGGAGGTAACTGAATCATGGGGGTAGTCTTTTCCTGTGATGTTCTTGTGATAGTAAATCGGTCTCATGAAATCTGATGGTTTTATAAAGGGGAGTGTCCTGCACATGTTCTTGCCTGTCACCATGTAAGATGTGCCTTTGCTCCTCCTGCACTTTCTACCATGATTGTGACGCCTCCCCAGCCATGTGAAACTGTGAGTCCATTAAACCTCTTTTTCTTTATAAATTACCCAGCTTTGGGTATGTCTTTAATAGCAGCATGAGAACAGACTAATACAGTAAATTGATACTAGTTAGCGGGTTGCTGCTATAAATGTGGAAGTAACTTTGGAACTGGGTAATAGGCAGAGGTTGAAACAGTTTGGAGAACTCAGAAGAAGATAGGAAAATGTGAGAAACTTTGGGACTTCCTAGAGACTTGGAGGGCTCAGAAGAAAACAGGAAGATTTGGGAAAGTTTGGAACTTCTTAGAGACTTGTTGAATGGCTTTGACCAAAATGCTGACAGTGATATGGACGATAAGGTCCAGACTGAGTTGGTCTCAGATGGAGATGAGGAACTTGTTGGAAACTGGAGTAAAGGTCACTCTTGCTATGCAGAGACTGGTGGCATTTTGCCCCTATCCCAGAGATGTGTGGAACTTTGAACTTAAGAGATATGATTTAGGGTATCTGGGGGAAGAAATTTCTAAGTGGCAAAGCATTCAAGAGAAAGCAGAGCATAAGAAAATTGGGAACCTAAGGATGCAATAGAAAAGAAAAACCCATTTTCTGGAAAGTTTCCTGGGCTGATTCCAGGACTTCCTTGTTGTGTGCAGCCTAGGGGCTTGGTGCCCTGCATCCCAGCAGTTCCAGCCATGGCTAAATGGGGCCAGGTACACCTCGGGCTGTAGCTTCAGAGGGTGCAAGCCCCAAGCCTTGGCGGCTTCCACATGGTGTTGAGTCTGTAGGTGCACAGAAGTCAAGAACTGGGGTTTGGGAACCTCTACCTAGATCTCAGGAGATGTTTGAAAATGCCTGGATGTTCAGGTTGAATGTTGCTGCCAGGGCAGGGCCCTCATGGAGAACCTCTGCTAGGGCAGTACAGAAGGGAAATGTGGGGTTGAAGCCCCCCACACAGAGCCCCCACCGGTGCACTGCCTAGTGGAACTGTGGGAAGAGGGCCACCATCTTCCAGACCCCAGAATGGTAGATCCATGGACAGCTTGCACCATGCACCTGGAAAAGCCACAGCCACTCAATGCCAGCCCATGAAAGCAGCCAGGAGGGAGGCTATACCCTGCAAAGCCACAGGGCAGAGCTTCCCAAGGCCATGGGAGCCCACCTCTTCCATCAGTATGACTTGGATATAAGACATGGAGTTAAAGGAGATCATTTTGTAACTTTAAGGTTTAATGACTGCCCTATTGGATTTTGTACTTGCATGGACCTGGTAATGCCTTCATTTTGGCCATTTTCTCCCATTTGTAACTGGTGTATTTACCCAATGCCTGTACTCCCACTGTATCTAGGAAGTAACTAACTTGCTTTTGACTTTACAGGTTCATAGGCAGAAGGGACTTGCCTTATCTCAGATGACACTTTGGCTTGTGGATTTTTGGGTTAATGCTGAAATGAGTTAAGACTTTGGGGGACTGTTGGGAAGGTGTGTCTGGTTTTGAAATGTGAGGACATGAGATTTGGGAAAGGCCAGGGTTGGAATAATATGGTTTGGCTGTGTGTCCCCACCCAAATCTCACCTTGAATTGTAATAATCCCTATGTGTCATGGGAGGGACCCAGTGGGAGGTAATCGAATCATGGGGGTGGGTTTTTTCCATGCTGTTCTCATGACAGTGAACAAGTCTCATGAGATCTGATCGTTTTATAAATGGGAGTGCCCTGCAAATGCACTTGCCTGCCACCATGTAAGATGTGTCTTTGTTCCTCCTTCACTTTCTGCCATGATTGTGAGGCCTCCCCAGCCATGTGAAACTGTGTGTCTATTAAATTTCTTTTTCTTTATAAATTACCCAGTCTCAGGTATGTCTTTATTAGCAGCATGAGGGGTGTGTGTGTGTGTGTGTGTCTGTGTAAGAACACAACATAAAATCTGTCCTCTTAACATATTTTAGTGTATTTTTTATATAAAATATACTTCGAAAAAGCTAAAAATTGTTATAGATTTATAAAAGTGACAAATGGGAAGGAAAATAGGGATCTGATAAATTTCTGGAGGGGAGGAAGCATATGGGATCATATTAATTAATAAGCATTTCTGGGGAGCACAAAGGTTCAGAGTCCACAGAAATTGCCAATCGTGGAAGGGGATTCATACAGCAGGGCTTGGATGAAGGGTACAAATTGAGTGATAGGAAAAATTGTCTGTGAAGGATACACAGGTCTGCCTTCCCTGACTTTGTACCAAGCAGAGGTTCCTACCCCCTTATACCATAGCAGGGATGCCTCCATCCCATTTGAAGGCAAAAGGTACTCTACACATAAACTTAAATGTATAGTCTAGACAGCTTCTAGAAGAGAATCTGGTACCCTAAATCTGGATCCTTTTTATTTTAGCTTGGAGGTAGGAATGGGATATTGGCACTTAAAAATCCCTCAACAAAGGCTAAATAAAGTGCATGGGACCTCCTGTGGAGATTAATCACTGGATTAGAGAGGACCTAGAATGATTTTATTGCCTGCTTTTTTTGTTTCTCAGAAGAGAGCTGCCATCCCTCCCTCTCCAGGAGCCAGATTAAGCACTGCATCCTGGAGACTGCAAACCAGTAGGAAAGACAAAGAATATACAAATTAATAAACACGCAATAGCCAAGTGCTATTGAGATCCTAAAGATAAAGCATGGGAAATAAATTGAGGGGAAGTGCAATAGAAATGAGAAGGCCAGAAAAAGCCACTTTCTGAAAGATTCTGTGAGCAGCAACCGGAGGGAAAAATAAAAGTTAATCATGGATTCTATAGAATTAGATCATCTATATTTAATAAAAGAGAGCAAATAAAAAACATCCATTTACTTAAAAAAAATTTTTTAATGGTGTGTTAAGTTTTTATTATTATTTTATCAAATATTAAGGTCTGACTATTAATTCATTTTATTAAGGCATCTGGGCAAGCTATCAAGTTCTTCCTATCTAATTCCCAGACCTCATTCTTTAACCCAGGGTCTCAGTAAGGATATTTTGGGTGAAAGGAACATGAAAGAAAGCAAAACAGTCTGATAATACTGTTATTCTTTTATTTATCTACATGCTTATTGTTATTTCTGCCCCCCATATTTCTTATTTATTTATAATAAAAAACACATTATTGTTTTTCCTCTATTTTTGGCCTTCCACTGTATCATTTTAGTTTACTACATTCCTTACTTTCATTAGACTTTTTTCATTGCTATTCTATTTCTAGTCTTTCCATAAGTTACATATAACTTTTGCAAATGAATACTTTTAAATATATCAAGATACAACAGATACTATTATGTATTATAGAATGTACTTATAAATAATTATATATAAACATATAAAGAAGATATGTGTGTATTTGTGTTTGTGTAGTGTACATATACTATACAAACACAGTTTGTGTAATATATAGTATACTTGTACACTATACTTGTATAGTATACTTGTAGTAGAATATATTTGTTTTGTATAGTGTATAGTGTGTGTTTGTATGTGTGTGTATATTCAGAGGAAAGAAAATTTCCTTCTGAAAGTTTCAGATTTTTATTTCTTTCACAGATCCATCCTGTAGAGATGAGAACAACCGAGTATCAGGAGGTACAAGGCATCAGGGTTTTTGTGCACAGGCTGGAAGACATCAGGCTCTTCTTACCCAGTGTCTCAGGTATCAGCCTTTAAGCCAGGGGCTAAATAGGGGTATTTTGGGTGAAAGAAACATGAAAGGAAGCAAAACAGTAAGTACCATTAGTCAATATGTAATATTAGGATTCCTAGTATTGTTAGAAAAATGGAACAAAATTTTAGGTCTGGTTTGCATGTATACTTAAGTTCTCATGTTTGCTTTCATATGAAACACACACATTCAGTTAACAACCAAAATCTACAAACATTTGATTTTCTACTTGATACCAAGAAGTCATTTTATTACATTTTCTGCCATTTTTTGTAGTTCTCTGTGTGTTTGCATTTCTGTGTATTATCTGTGTGTGTGATATTATTTCTTTGGTGGGATATGATATTTAGTAAATATTTTTGATTAAACAAGTGTGGGAACCAGCTGGCTGCTTTGCCATCTTTACCTTCTGCCATGATTGTAAATTTCCTGAGGCCTCCCCAGCCATGCAGAACTGTGAGTCAATTAAACCTCTTTTGCTTATAAATTACCCAGTCTCAGATATTCTTTACAGCAGTTTGAAAATGGACTAATACAGTAAATTATTTCAGCCCCTGTGGAAAGTGGCTTGGAGAGTTCTCAAGGAACTAAAAATAGAACTACCATTAAACCCAGCAATCCAATTACTAGGTATATACCCAAAGGAAAATAAATCATTCTACCAAAAAGACACCTGCATGTGTATATTTATTGCAACACTATTCACAATACCAAAGACATGGAATCAACTTAAGTGCCCATAAGTGGTGGATTGGATAAAGAAAATATGACACTTATACATCATAGAATACTACACAGCCACAAAAAATAATGAATTATGTCCTTTGCAGCAACATGAATAGAGCTGCAGGCCATTATCCTAGGTGAATTAACACAGGAACAGAACACCAACTAGTGTATATTCTCACTTATAAGTGGGAGCTAAGGCCAGACACGATCGCTCATGCCTGTAATACCAGCACTTTGGGAGGCCAAGGCAGGTGGATCGCCTGAGGTCGGGAGTTTGAGGCCACCCTGACCAACATGGAGAAACCCTGTCTCTACTAAAAATACAAAATTCGCTGGGTGTGGTGGCACATGCCTGTAATCCCAGCTACTTGGCAGGCTGAGGCAGGAGAATCACTTGAACCCAGGAGGCAGAGGTTGCTGTGAGCCGGAGATTGTGCCATTGCACTCCAGCCTGGGCAACAAGAGTGAAACTCTGTCTCAAAAAAAAAAAAAAAAAAAGTGGGAGCTGAACACCACAAACACAAATATGGGAACAATAAACATGGGATTTCAAAAGGAGGGAGAGAGAGATGGGGACAAGGATTGAAAAACTACTTATTGGGTACTATGCTCACTACTTCAGTGATAGGATCATGTATACCCCATGAATCTGAAATGTTTAAAAAATAAGCCTCCCCTTTTTGTAAAAAAAAAATATTATTCTTGGTGAGACTTTTCCATAATAATCTTGGTATCTTTAACTGAAATTACATTAAAATCATAGATGATTTTAGAGACAATGTACATCTGTATAAACTTTATACATTTTCTTAAACAATTATAAATTTCAAAACTATCAACATGATAGAAAAGATACAACCAACAGATTAGATAAGTCTTTCAGATTTTTCTCAATTATCTACATTGCTAATTTCCACCTCCTGTCATGGCCATTGAAGCTGAAAGCAACATGGATGATTTAGGGTAAGCTTATGTTGGAACTGACCTTACTACAGCTTAAGTAACAAAACAAAACAAAACAAAACAAAACCAGGAAATCCATGGGAACATTCCTGAAAGTAAAATTATGTAAGCTGTTGAAGCTGTTGACTTTAGCCAGGGAAACTTCATGCTGGAGTCAAATAAAATTTTATAGGACCTTCTAAACTATCTTGTTTGAATAAGCATTCTTGACATTTGAATGCAGCCCTATGTCAGTGATTTTAAGTCCTTCTCTTTTGATTCTCTTTAACTCCCATTGCCCAAAGCTCCCTTTTTCTCTCTGCCAAATACAAGATAATTTTTTTCTCCTATATTTTAAGTAATTTTTTTATTTTGAGACAATTTTACAGTCACATGTAGTTGTAAGAAAAAATACAGAAAGAGCCTGTGCATTCTTCACCCAGTTTCCCCCAATGGTAAGTAACGTCTTGAAAGCAACCACACAATATCACAATCAGAAAACTGACAGTGATACAATACGATGATCTTCAGTTTTCCCCAGTTTTACTTGCACTCATATATATGTGAGCATATGTGTGTGTGTATCTTCTCCATCTTCTTTTTTCTACTTCAGATTTAAATACTGTACATCAAGTAGATGAGCATTTTATCTGAATTATAGAATCACAATTTGTTTAACAGTTTTGATGTGGATGTGATGTACTCTATGGCCTAGCATGTTTGTAACAGAGTTTAAATGCATTTAATACATATTACTAATATTAATGTATTATGGAAATTAAATGCTAGACTGTGGATTTGTGATATGTGAACTCAATTGAACCAAGAAAGATATTTTTATTTGTGTGAAAGGTGTTAGTTTCTCATCTGTTGGTTTTAATTTATTAGTATGCAGTCTAGGTGATCAGCTTTCCAAATGAGTTTCTGCTTTCACATTATTCCAGCAAGACATTTATAATTAATGCTACAGGAAAATTACACTGGGGCAATATTTAGTCAATCTTTTCCAATAGGAAACAAAAGCATAAATCTAGCACTAGATGGAAAAAAACAGAATACAAGATTGCTTTAGAATAAATAAGGTAAATGTTGATTAATTTACCTACAGCTACATTTTTCTTTGATGAAATTCTATTTGGATGCTGTGCCCATCTTTGTTTAAACTCATTGTTTCATCTTGTCATAACTATTATTTATTTACACCCTGCCATTTGTGCTTAAAAATAAAGTCATTGCTTAAAAGGACAAGCTCTAATTTCTCTTCTTTATTTTGAAGTCATTATGTGGGTTTTACTTTTTCTAATTATGCTTGGTTCATTGTGATAAGAAAAGATGTTATCCCCAAAATGTACAAATAGAACTCAAAGAGAATTTTCTTCAAGAAAAAATAGAAATGGGAAGAATGAAAACATTATAACTAGGAAAAACATGTTCTGCCTTCATTTTAGTATTTTTTATTGTTTATCATTGTTATTGTTAGTATCATTACTATTGTCATTATCGTGTACGGTTGTCAATTTGCTTTTATTTGGATTTTTTCCCCAGGAGTTCTGGACTACATGAAATGCTTGGGCATGCTTGAGTTGTAGCACATTTCTGAGCACAATTTATTCTGATTTTTTGGTAGCTATTTGACAGATAAAATAGGACAATGGACAAAGAGCAGAGAATAATATAGGTAGATGGGTTAGCACGGTTGATAAGCTAAAGGCAAAACAGAGGATTCCAGACAGGTTATATAGGGCTCAGAGTATGTCTTCTGAAATGAGTTTTTCTAAGCCCCAAGAGCTGATAATTTTTCCTATTGTTATTTAACAATTAACAAAAGGAGAGATAATCACCAGTGTCCTCATCATTCTTTTTATGTTCACTACAAAATCTGATGTTGAGCAAAGTTAAGTGAAAGAGGGATCCATAAATAAATTATAATTAACATTTCCTTGACCATAGCTTCTCTATCCAGAAATATGTTTAAGTCAAACATGTTATTTTATGCCAGTGTAGACTTAGTGTCAATTGCTATTAAATTGGTAAATTAAATCAAATTAAACTTTATTAACTTTTGTTTTCATATCTATACATGAGACGATACCATACACTTTATATAAGCTGAAGATATTAAGATGATTTTACTAGATGGAGAAAGGAGAGAGAGAAAAGAATTCAAGGTAGAGGGAACATTATTAGCAAATGCATGTAAGCATACATATGCATATTAAGCATGATTCAGTGTAGAGCCAGAACAATGAGTACATTACTAAAAAATTATCATCATAATTTGATTTAAGATAATGAAGGGCTTTGGATGTTGAAATTATAATAGTAACATCATCAAGGACATTATGAAGATTTTCTTTTCCTATTTAGTACTCTTTCCTGTGCCTTTACTTTTTCCTTTTTCTAGATTATGAAATGCAATCTCGTGCTCACTTTTCACTTCAGGTTCCTTTCTATCAAAAGCCCTAACACTGATTGTGAAAGAAACAGTTTAGATCCGTTTCTTTGGAATTCTTACATTAGGAATTTTTACAAAGGCACAGGTAGTTATTTATGAAACTCAAGTTGGGTAAATACATAACTAGGTGTAATTCTAAGTGAGGCAGTGTTGGAAATCAGAAGAGCTTGATTCATTTATTGGAGAAAATCCAGAGTTTAAAGTCTAGAAGCATTTTTATCTCTTACTTTGGAGGACGGAACTTCTAAAGGGAGTTTTCTCTCTTTTACAATTTGAATTACCTCCCTCTGTAGTTCACATCTTAGAGCCATATCTACTACTGCTGACTAAATTGCTAGGATGAATTACCTGCTAGTTAGAAATAACAGGACTATAGAAGATACCCAATTATGAATAGGTTGAGGGCTATAATAATGGAAATAAACTGAATTCTATACAAACCTTTCAGCAGGATACTCAGCAGAAAAAATATTTTTTCAATTGGCCTATAAAAATGACTTGCATTTCTCATGGAGTAAGCCATCTCTCGATCCAAGCAAATGTTGAGTGCTACAAAGTGGAAATCCAATGCTCTTTCCTCCCCATAGATACACAGAAGAGCAAAATAACAATGAAGAATAATAGAGAAGGGAAGCCAAAACTGTTATATTTCAGTTCATTTACAAAATTGAAGTTTGAGGTTAAGAATGTAGAGCAAGAGGTAAGATGCTCATAATAAAGACAGAGAATTCAGTTACCATGGCAAATATCTCACTTTATCCACAATTTATCATCCACCCCCATAAAGATGCCCCAAATAAATCTTTGTTGCCTTTTTCTGCGAGGAGAACATTGTACTCTGCTTCAGGTAAATGGATGGAGTAAAGAACAGGACAGAGTCCATATGCTTTTTAGCCCATAAATCAGGTAAACAGCAGTGTTTCATTCAACAATAACCATCTACTTTACACCAGGCTAAATTTCCTGGGGTTGGTGACACAATTGTATACAAGATAAAGTTCTTGCCTTCATGGAACTTGTATTCCAATGGAAGATGAGACTAATCATTAAATTATCAAACGAATGTACATTGTTTAAAATATAATTAATCATTCAGGTAATGATGAGTGCTATGAAATAATTTCAGTCAATAAGATACAATAGCTATGAGTGGATATTGCTCCTAAATTAAATTGGATCCTTATCAAGAAACCACTCATAGGATTACAGGTAAGGAAGAAACATGATGTGAGCTCCTAATTTTTTTTTTAACAAAAACAAGACAGCAATCTAGATTGACAGCAGCAACAGTAGCATAAGCTTTCTTTTCTCCTTCCCTACAGGAGCATCTGCGATGATGTCTGGATAATTAGGGTCTTACTGAGGTTAAAAAAAGGCCTAATTCTCTCAAAGTGTTTTTTAATATTTTTATATAAAGAGTTTCCTCATTGTTTTAGAAGAACTTACTCTGATAATCCAAGTGATTATGTCCAGGAGAACGACTATAAACTCTAGGCTTTCTGGATTTCTACACCAAATTCAGACTCAGCAGGGATACATCTTCAGTCAAGGGAAGAAAACCAAATCAGGAGAGCAGTGTCCATGAAAAATATCTCTGGCTTCAGAACTTCAGTATTTTGTAAACGCTGTTTCCCCACAGCAAACCCCTAATTTTGAATTGGTATACTTAATCTGTATGACTACAGTACTCTTTAAGTTAGATGCTCACAATAATGAGTTATTTCTCACTTAGCCTTTACCTTGACTCCTTCTCTTTTTCCTTGAATGAAAGTCTTGTATAGCTTTTCTACATCTCCCACCATATCTGTTGGATTACCTATTTTAGCTTACCTAGGGTAAGGTTTTATAACAAAGGAATGAAGGATTGAGGTTTGGCTACCAGTAAAGGTCAGCCAAGAACATAAGGTACACCTTTATTAGACACTATCACACACTGTTCCATCTTCTTCCCTTTCTTAAATTCTCCATCTGTTTCCTTACACAAATATTTATTGAATATCTATCTATTAGTGCTACATATGGAGCTGGAACTAAGAAAATCACGTATTTTCTTGTGAAAGTCATACTCAGATGACAAAGTAATTTTATGTAGCTAAGACCAAGGGGTAAACATTAATTTTAAATAATTATACAAAATACCAGGAAACGAACACTCAAAATCACTAGCATTTACTCTTAACACAGAAATGGTGAAATAGCTAACTTCAGTAGTCACAGAAAATCAAGGATTAAACATACACTACTGCACACAGCAGCAATTTTAAATAAGCTTTCTGCCTGATAGATGCTGTGTCCTGTTTCTCAGCTATGAATGATATGGCCAATCAAATAATAATAATAATATACTTTACATCAAGGATAACAAATTGTTAAGACTTTACTGAGTATTGCTTTATCAGCAACTATGTAGAATGATAAATCATCATTACCCATCACACACCATTCAAGAACATTAGTAACCTTCCTGAGAGCTCTGTGAAAAATTTCCTCTTTATAATTAACTCTCATTAGAAAGTTGCAGTTTTTTTTTTCAGAATGACCACCAATGACATGAATGCAGCTGAGACACAGGTGTTTGATGTTTGGTTTGTTGGTAATAGCTCATCATGCATGAAGTGACTAAATCATTTTTTTACACTACTCATTTTGTTGCATTAAATGGAGAAATTATGATTAGATTTATTATTTCTAAGTTTTTATCGGAAATATCAAAGGAACAGACATTTTTCTGCTGGAATAATAAAATCTGTTATAATGTTTCAATAAATAATGTTTTACATTGATATTTAAAATACCCATATTAGGACACACCAAAGGGGAACAAGAGTTGCCTTGACAGGGCTCCCACTGGTCAAACTGGGACAATTTGAACATCAGAAAGAATAATAATGGTAATGGTTTATATTATATTGAATATAAAAAAGAATTCCTGAGGATCCTCAGCCAGTGTCTTCTTCTTATGCCTCTCTTGCCTTTTTTTTAAGGTAAATAAATAATTTTTTAAAAAGGTCCTTAAGTCCGGACCTATGCTAGAGTTATATTTCTAAGGAGCATCTAAGAGAAATGTGAATTTTTATCCCTTTTCTGAGTGACTTTTTATTTTGTCTGGCCAGCTGTCCTCACTTCATGTGGGTTGGTGCCTTTGCCTGCCTCTTTGTCTCTTCATTCTCTGTCCTCTCCCCATTGCCATGATTGGGACTGTGAATGTCAGTCACTGACATTTCTGAGTCGAAATGGTGGCATATTGGGTTACTAACTGCTTCCTTCAAGAACCATCTGTAATTACATTCAAAGGGTTTACCATTTTGGATCCAAATTTAAATCCAAAACTGGATTTACCAATTAAATCCAAAAGGGAGCTAAGTGAGGTGGTGTGTACCAGTAGCTCTAGCTACTTAGGAGGCTGAGGCAGGAGGTTGGCTTGAGACCATGAGTTTGAGGGCAAATGCTGTTGGAGAAGCTATTCAGCAGTAGGAGAAGGGACCTCCAGAAGAAGCAGAGAAGTTTTGCTCAGGGATCATTGCCATGGGTCTTTTTCTATCTTTTAGTGATTTCTTCAGGGAACCATGTAATCAGAATGTCCAGACAAGTGCAGCTTCATTTGATGATTTGAACAAAACTTTGCACAGAAGCTTATATCAAGATACAAAGATCATGGATGCTTGTAGATACGATGAACTACAAAAGAAAATTTGAGGTCAGCCATCCATCAGACGTAGTCAACAAATAATGTGGATGGAAACTGGCTAGTCTCTTCTGTACACAGAAGTAAAATGATTATTAATGAAACAAGACATCAGCCTGACAGGTGAAGCCAGCTGGACTTCTGGGTTAGGTGAGGACTTGGAGAACTTTTCTGTCTTACAAAAGGATTGTAAAATGTACCAATCAGCACTCTGTAGCTAGTATTGTAAAACGCACTAATCAGCGCTCTGAGGCTAGCTAGAGGTTTGTAAAATGCGCCAATCAGTGCTCTGTGAAAATGCACCAATCAGCAGTCTGTGGCTAGCTAGAGGTTTGTAAAGTGAACCAATCAGTACACTGTAAAATGGACCAATCAGTGCTCTGTAAAATGGACCAATCAGCACTCTGTAAAATGGCCTGATCAGCAGGACATGGGCAGGGACAAATAAGGGAATAAAAGCTAGCCAACCCAGCAAGCAGCGGCAACCTGCTTGGGTCCCCTTCCACGGTGTGGGAGCATTGTTCTTTCGCTCTTCACAATAAATCCCACTGTTGCTCACTCTTTGGGTCCATGCCACTTTTAAGAGCTGTAACACTCACCATAAAAGCCTGTGGCTTCATTCTTGAAGTCCGTGAGACCAAGAACCCACTGGAAGGAACCAAATCCGGACACATCTTGGCCACCAGGAAGGGACTATCACCAAGTGGTAATTACCACTGGACCCCTTTCGCTTACCATTCTGTCCTGTTTTTCCGTAGAATTTGGGAGCTAAACATCAGGCACTTGTTGGCCAGTTAAAAGTAACTAGCGTGGCCGCCAGACTAAAGTCACAGGTGTCAGGCTTTCTGGGAAAGGGCTCTATAACAACCCCAACTCTTCAGAGTTGGGAGCATTGGTTTGCCTGGAACCAGCTTCCACTTTTCCAGTACTTCGGGGCTAAGCCGAGAGTTGAGAGAGAGGAAAGCCATTCAGCTCTGTGGTCCCAACAAAAAGTTGGTTGACCCTGCAGCCATGAGCAGAACTCTCAAAGTCACGTCACCCAAGCAAGACTCACCCATCTATCCTATCTATCCTGACCCTTGCCTCCTGGGTCCTAATGCCTGTCAGACAAACTTCTTCTCGCCTCTCTTCTCCCAGGCCAGTCCTGCTTCTAAAAACCACTCCCTGTCTCTGGTGCTTTTCTAGTTTCTCCTATAAGAATGATTTCTAGTATAAACTTCAGGACTCTGTTCCCTTCTTTAGGCACCCAGGCTCACCAATCAGACAGACATAATTGTTGCCCAAAGCCCCATCAGGCAGGAGACTATCTGGAATTTTAGGATCCCTCCTCAGACAAGCAGGCCTAACAAAGGCTATTCCTGAAGCTAGGATATGGGAAGCCTGAGAAATGATATCCTTCCTATCCATATGATGAGAAGTGAGGACAAAAGGCATCACTCTTCCAACCCTAGAAATCCCTTCCCTCCCTCAGGGTATGGCCCTCCACTCAGTTTTTGGGACATATCATCTTTAGAGGACAAGGGTAAGGTCCCAATACTAATAGGAAAAAGTGCTTAGGACTCTAACAGGTTTTTGAGAATGCGTCGGTAAGGGCCACTAAATCTGATTTTTCTCGATCCTCTTTGTGGTCTAAGAGGAAAGGCGAGGGTGCAGGTTTTTGAGAATGCATCGGTAAGGGCCACTAAATCTGACCTTCCTCAGTCCTCTTTGTGGTCTAAGAGGAAAACTAGTGTTTCTGCTACTGCTTCTGTGAGCACAGTTGTTCTGATCAGCAGGGTCCAGGGACCGTTGCCAGTTCTCGGGCCAGGGGGTGGGGGGACAAACAAACCAAAACCACAGGCAGTGTTTTCTTTCACATGGGAAACACTCAGGCAGCAACAGGCTCACCCTTGAAATACATCCTAAGCCATTGGGACCAATTTGACCCACAAACCCTGAAAAAGAAGCAGCTTATTATTATTATTTTTTTTTGTACTATGGTCTGTCCCCAATATTCTCTCTCTGATGGGGAGAAATGGCCACTTGAGGGAAGTATAAATTACAATACTATCTTGCAGCTTGACCTTTTCTGTAAGAGGGAAGGCAAATGGAGTGAAATACCTTATGTCCAAGCTTTCTTTCCATTGAAGGAGAATCCACATCTATGCAAAGCTTGCAATTTATATCCCACAGGAGGACCTCTCAGCTTACCTCCATATCCTAGCCTTCCTACAGCTCCCCTTCCTATTAATAATAAGCCTCCTCTAATCTCCCCTGCCCAGAAGGAAACAAGCAAAGAAATCTCCAAAGGACCACAAAAAAACCCTGGCTATCAGTTATGTCCCATTCAAGCTGTAGGGTGAGGGGAATTTGGCCCAACACGGGTACATGTCCCCTTCTCCCTCTCTGATTTAAAGCAGATCAAAGTAGACCTGGGAAAGTTTTCAGATGATCCTGATAGGTATATAGATGTCCTACAGGGTCTAGGGCAAACCTTCAACCTCACTTGGAGAGATGTCATGCTATTGTTAGATCAAACCCTGGTCTTTAATGAAAATAATGCAGCTTTAGCTGCAGCCTGAGAGTTTGGAGATAACTGGTATCTTAGTCAAGTAAATGACAGAATGACAGCTGAAGAAAGGGACAAATTCCCTACTGGTCAGCAAGCTGTTCCCAGTGTGGACCCCCACTGGGACCTTGACTCAGATCATGGGAACTGGAGTTGTAAACATCTGCTGACCTGTGTTCTAGAAGGACTAAGGAGAATTAAGGAAAAAGCCCATGAATTATTCAATGATGTCTACCACAACTCAGGGAAAGGAAGAAAATCCTTCTGCCATCCTCGAGTGGCTATGGGAGGCCTAACAAAATATACGCCCCTGTCACCCGACTCCCTCAAGAGTCAATTGATCCTAAAAGATAAGTTTATTACCCAATCAGCCACAGATATCAGGAGAAGGCTCTAAAAGCAAGGCCTGGGCCCTGAACAAAATCTGGAGGCATTATTAAACCTGGCAACCTCGGTGTTCTATAGTAGGGCCCAAGAGGAACAGGCCGAAAAGGAAAAGCGAGATCAGAGAAAGGCTGCAGCCTTACTCATGGCCCTCAGACAAACAAACCTTGGTGGTTCAGAGAAGACAGAAAATGGAGCAAGCCAATCACCCAGTAGGGCTTGTTATCTGTGTGGTTTGCAAGGACGGAGCAGGCCAATCACCCAGTAGGGCTTCTTATCTGTGTGGTTTGCAACGACACTTTTAAAAAGATCTTCCAACGAGAAACAAGCTGCCTCCTTACCCATGTCTACTACGCCGAGGCAATCACTGGACGGCACACTGCCCCAGAGGACAAAGGTTCTCTGGAACAGAAGCCCCCAACCAGATGATCCAACAACAGGACTGAGGGTGCCTGGGGCAAGCGCCAGCTCGTGTCATCACCCTCACTGAGCCCCAGGTACATTTAACTATCAAGGGCCAGGAAATTGACTTTCTCCTGGACACTGGCATGGCTTTATCAGTGTTAAGCTTCTGTCCCAGACAGCTGTCCTCAAGGTCCATTACCAACTGAGGAATCCTGGGACAGCCTGTAACCAGGTATTTCTCCCACCTCCTTAGTTGTAATTGGGAAACTTTGCTGTTTTCAAATGCCTTCCTTGTTATGCTTTAAAGTCCCACACCCTTATTAGGGAGGGACATATTAGCCAAAGCTGGAGCTATTATCTATATGAATATGGGGAACAAGTTACCCATCTGTTGTTCCCTACTTGAGGAGGGAATCAACCCTGAAGTCTGCGCATTGGAAGGACAATTCAGAAGGGCAAAAAAATGTCTGCCCAGTACAAATCAGGCTAAAAGTCCCCACCACTTTTTCTTATCAAAGGCAACATCCCTTAAGGCCTGAAGCTCATAAAGGATTACAGGATATTGTTAGAGATTTAAAAGCTCAAGGCTTAGTAAGAAAATGCAGCAGTCCCGGCAACACCCCAATTCTAGGAGTACAAAAACTGAATGGTCAGTGGAGACTAGTGCAAGATCTTAGACTAATCAATGAGGCAGTAATTCCTCTATATCCAGTTGTACCCAACCCCTATACCCTGCTCTCTCAAATACCAGAGCAAGCAGAATGGTTCACTGTTCTGGACCTCAAGGATGCCTTCTTCTGTATTCCCCTGCATACTGACTCCCAGTTTCTCTACCTTCGAGGATCCCACAGACCACACACCCCAACTTAATGGATGATCTTGCCCCAAGGGTTTAGGGATAACCCTCATTTGTTTAGTCAGGCACTGGCCCAAGATCTAGGCTACTTCTCAAGTCCAGGCACTCTAGTCCTTCAGTATGTGGATGATTTACTTTGGGCTACCAGTTCAGAAGCCTCATGCCAGCAGGCTACTCTAGATCTCTTAAACTTTCTAGCTAATCAAGGGTACAAGGTGTCTAAACCAAAGGCCCAGTTCTGCCTACAAGTCAAATATCTAGGCCTAATCTTAGTCAGAGGAACCAGGGCTCTCAGCAAGGAACAAATACAGCCTATACTGGCTTATCCTCATCCTAAGACATTAAAACAGTTGCGGGGGTTCCTTGGAATCACCAGCTTTTGCTGACTATGGATCCCCGGATACAGCGAGATAGCCAGGCCCCCCTATACTCTAATCAAGGAGACCCCGAGGGCAAATACTCATCTAGTAGAATGGGAACCAGAGGCAGAAACAGCCTTCAAAACCTTAAAGCAGGCCCTAGTATAAGCTCTAGCCTTAAGCCTTCTCACAGGACAAAACTTCCCACAGGACAAAACTTCTCTTTTTACCTATAAGACTCGTGGAACAACCCAACAACCAATGGCATACCTAAGTAAGGAATTGATATAGTAGCAAAAGGCTGGCCTCACTGTTTATGGGTAGTTGCGGCGGTGGCCATCTTAGTGTCAGAGGCTATCAAAATAATACAAGGAAAGGATCTCACTGCCTGGACTACTCATGATGTAAATGGCATACTAGGTGCCAAAGGAAGTTTATGGTTATCAGGCAACCACCTGCTTAGATACCAGGCGCTACTCCTTGAGTGACTGGTGCTTCAAATACACACGTGTGCATCCCTCAACCCTGCCGCTTTTCTCCCAGAGGATGGGGAACCAATCGAGCATGACTGCCAACAAATTATCGTCCAAACTTAGGCCGCCTGAGAGGATCTCTTAGAAGTCCCCTTAACTAATCCTGACCTTAACCTATATACTGATAGAAGTTCATTTGTGGAGAATAGGATATGAAGGGCAGGTTATGCCATAGTTAGTGATGTAACAGTACTTGAAAGTAAGTCTCTTCCCCCAGGGACCAGTGCCCAGTTAGCAGAACTAGTGGCACTGACCTGAGCCTTAGAACTGGGAATGGGAAAAAGAATAAATGTGTATACAGATAGCAAGTATGCTTATCTAATCCTGCATGCCCATGCTGCAATATGCAGAGAAAGGGAGTTCCTAACCTAAGGGGAAACCCATTAAATACCATAAGGAAATCACAGAGTTATTGCATGCAGTGCAAAAACCCAAGAAAGTGGCAGTCTTATACTGCCGAAGCCAAAGCCAAAGGGGAAGGAGAAGGGAGAAGAGCAGCATAAGTGGCTGGCAGAGGTAGGGAAAGACCAGCAGAAAGTCAAAGAAAGAGAGAGGGGAAAGACAGAAAGTAAAAGAGAGAAGGAAAGAGAGAGAGGAAGACATAGAGAGACAAAGAGGGAGTCAGAGAGAAAGAGACAAAGTCAAAGATAGAAAGAAAGAGAGAGGGAGAAAGTCAAAGAGAGAGAGTAGTAAAGAAAAAACAGTGCATCCTATTCCTTTAAAAGCCAGGGTAAAAAAATAAAAAATTAAAATTAAAAAAAAAAGCCAGGGTAAATTTAAAACCTATAATTGATAATTGAAGGTCTTCTCCATGACCCTATAACACTCCAATAGCACCTTGTTGTTAGTGTAAACAAGGGCATAGCCCGAAAGCACTGAGGTCACTAAAAACCTTCCTATCAAAAATCCTTAACCCAGCAGGTTTCCTAACAGGGGATCTAAATCTTAATTAGTTACCATACAAAGGTCCTACCAGACCCAGTAGGAACTCCCTTCAGGACAGGACCATAGATGGTTCCTCCCAGAAGACTAAGGGGAAAACACACAATGAGTATTCAGTAAGTGATAAGGAAACTCTTGGAGAAGCAGAGTTAGGAAAATTGCCTAATAATTGGTCTGCTCAAACGTGCCAGCTGTTTGCACTCAGCCAAGCCTTAAAGTACTTACAGAATCAGGAAAGAGCCATCTATACCAATTTTGAGTTAATATGGACTGAACGAGGTCTTACTAATAGCAAAGAATAATTGAAATCCCAAACTTACAAGGTTTTCAACAAAAGTAAAGTTTGCTAAACGTTAACAGTGTAACATGTATTATCATAACTTCTAATCTTGTGGAAATCAGAAATAACGAAGAAATAAATAACGAAAGAAATAACGAAATCCATCCTTACTCTACAATCCCAAATAGACTCTTTGGCAGCAGTGACTCTCCAAAACCACCGAGGCCTAGACCTCCTCACTGCTGAGAAAGGAGGACTCTGCACCTTCTTAGGGGAAGAGTGTTGTTTTTACACTAACCAGTCAGGGATAGTACGAGATGCTGCCCTGCATTTACAGGAAAAGGCTTCTGAAATCAGACAATGTCTTTCAAACTCTTATACCAACCTCTGGAGTTGGGCGACATGGCTTCTCCCCTTTCTAGGTTCCATGACAGCCATCTTGTTATTACTCGCCTTGGGTGGGGGCCTTGTATTTTTAACCTCCTTGTCAAATTTGTCTCCTCCAGGATTGATGCCATCAAGCTATAGATGGTCTTACAAATGGAACTCCAAATTAGCTCAACTAACAACTTCTACTGAGGATCCCTGGCCCACCCACTGACCCTTTGGCTGGCCTAGAGAGTTCCCCTCTGGAGGACACTACCACTGCGGGGCCCCTTCTTCGCCCCTATCCATTTTTTAGAGGCAAAATCGATACAGGCTTCCTGGACAGAATAAGTCAGGGTACTGACACTGCCTCGTGTGGATGCGCTGCCGGGGGGTCCTCCATGCCCCCCTCAGGGCTGAAAGTGGACCTCAGACAAAATTCTGTTCAGAGATTTCATTGATTGTGTCTTCAAAGCAAATACCAGTCCAGCTCAACAGCCATCAGTCCACACAGAGCATCTCACAGCCTCCACCACCTCCATCCCTTCTGTGGTCTAATGGTCAAGGACAGCATGGGTCACAGCCACCCCATACTTCTCTCCCTACCGAGTTTGACACCAGCCATGAATACTCTGTTTTCTCCGCCTTTGAAAACAGCTGTAACAACCCATCCTCACCACCTCTGCCTTGCACAGAGTTCTCCAGCTCCATGCCTGGCCTGGGCATCGTGCCTCCCCCACCTCCCCCTCTCCCTGGCATGACAGTGCTTACTCTGCCCAGTACAGCCATTCCCCCACCTCCTCCTCTACTGGGTACAGAAATGCTTCCACCCCCCCACCGCCACCCAGAGTGGGAATACCTCCTCTGTCCCCTCTACCTGGAGTGGGAATACCTCCCCGCCCCACTCCCCAGAGTGGGCATACCGCCTCCCCCCATTATTCCTGGAGCTGGAATACCCTCTCTGCCCCCTGTACCCAGAGTGGGAATACCCCTTCCACCCCCTCTACCTGAAGCGGGAATACCTCTTCCGCCCCAACTTCCTGGAGTGGGAATACCTCCTTTGTCCCCTCTACTCAGAGCAGGAATACATCCTCCACCCCTCTACCCCTCTACCTGGAGTGGGAATAACCCTTTCACCCCTTCTACCTGAAGCGGGACTACCTCCTCTGCCCCCTCTACCTGGTGCTGGGATTCCCCCGCCTCCTCCCTTGCCAGGTATGGGGATTCCAACTGCTCCAGCTCCCCCTCCTACTCCACCTGAGAGAGGAATCTCCCCACCCACTCTGCTTCCTCCATCAGGCCCTCCACTCCTCCCACAAGTTGGGAGGAGCATTTTACCAACACCGCAGGTGTGTGGATTTCTTCCTCTTCCATTGCCAAATGGCTTGTTTAGATTAGGGATGAATCAGGACAAAGGGAGTAGGAAGCAGCCCAGAGAGCCTTGTCGACCAATGAAGCCTCTTTACTGGACAAGAATTCAATTACTTAGTAAAAGAGACTCCAGTGCTTCACTTATTTGGGAAAAAATTGAAGAGCCATCTATAGATTGTCATGAATTTGAGGAATTGTTTTCTAAAACTGCTGTAAAGAAGAGAAACAAACCTATCTCTGATACCATCTCAAAGTCGACAGCTAAACAATGCTAAAAGCACCAGTGGGCCAGGCGCAGTGGCTCATGCCTGTAACCCCAACACTTTGGGAGGCCAAGGCGGGTGGATCACGAGGTCAGGAGATCAAGACCATCCTGGATAACACGGTGAAACCCTGTCTCCACTGAAAATATAAAAAATTAGCCAGGCATGGTGGCATGCACCTGTAGTCCCAGCTAGTCAGGAGACTGAGGCAGGAGAATCACTTGAACCCGGGAGGCAGAGGTTACAGTGAGCCAAGATCACACCACTGCACTCCAGCCTGGGCAACAGAGCAAGACTCTGTCTCAAAATAAATAAATAAATAAATAATTAAAAATAAAAAGCAACAGCATACTCTGTGGATGGAGCCAGAAATCAAACCTTGTCTCTATGAAAGGGCCAGAAAGAAACATCTTACCATTGACCAGAGAGCAGGAAGTGAAGCAAAATGTCTGAATGAATACTGAATGACCATTTACTGAATTATTAAAAGTTTATTATGTGATTCTATTCAATAAACATGTGCTAGGTGATTCAAAATTAAGAAAAAAAAAAAAGGATTCCTAAGTCCACAGTAATACACAAAACAAAATGAGAAAAGGGAAAGTTCTTCATTACACAAACATGCTATCTAATACATTTAGATGTAACAATACAATTGGAAAATCACCAATGTCCTTTGCAACCACTAATACAATTACTGATTTAGGCAAGAATAATGAACAGATGCTAAAACCATTAGGCGAAGTGTAGTAGGAGGCCAAGATAGTAATATATTCTCATAGTATGAAGGCACAAGTTGCTTATTAATTACAATGAGAAAATTATCTCTATAATAAAGAGAGCTAGAAAACACCATCTTAATCCAGTCTTCAAACTTACCATAACAATGAGACAAACTGGCATTATGTGCTTTCTGATACACTATAATGAAAAGTACACACATTATATTTGTAGGATTCTTATAAAATGATCTTTAACATGAATATAATCACAAGGAAACATTTAGATAAATAAGAATGTGAGCCATTCTACAAGACAATTGACCTGGACTCTTTAACATATCCCCATGAAGAAAGACAAAAACAGTGGTGGGAAATTTTTAGATTAATAGAAGCTAAGGAGATATTATCATCAAATGCAGTAAGTGATCCTCAGTTGGATATTGGGGTAGAAACAAAGATTTGTAAAAGAGCATTGGGGAAATTTGAATATGGACTCTGTGTTGACTACAATTGTATCATTGTTAAAATTTTTGGGTGTGATAGTACTCTGAGGTTATGTAGTAGGATGTCCTTAATTTTAGGAGATACAGGATAAAGTATTTATGATCTGTCATCATATCTACAATTTAATTTCAAGTGCTTCAGCAAAGATGATGCCACAGATATAGGCATAGGTCCAGTAAACGTTTTTAAATGTTTTAAAATAGTCATCTTTTGATGAAAGTTTTTATTATTATGTTGTGGCACTCTCAGATTTTCTCAGCTACTTGGTTACAAAATGTAGTCTTAAAATGGATCAGCCCTTTTCCATACCATAGGTAGATTATAAAGTTATAAAGTCTTATTTTATCTTTATATGTTAACAAAAATGTGGACCATGCCCATCATTCCATACTAATAAAAACATAGAAAGGGTTTGGAGAAAGGAAAGGAGAGATAATATAAGCAGAGTTTTGGAAGCAAAAGCAATAGTATCTGGAGAAAAGGAAAGGAAAGATTTTATAGTTTTTCCTTGTGTTTTTATGTTACATGAAAGTAAGCATTTTTGTATGTATTATTCACTACTCTGTTCTAACTGCCTAAAATAGTGCTGCCACAAAATAGATAATACATGGATATTTGAAAGAATGTGAGGTTATACTAAGTGCCTTTATACAAACTCATTTAAATTTATACAACATATATATATGTGCATATGTGTATATATATATACACATACATATATATACACACACACGCACATATATATATGGAGAGAGAGAGAGAGAGAGAGAGAGAGAGACTAACACCCAGAATGTTATACAGATGGAATAGAGAGTCGATTACTTGCTGGGATATACTAAGGCAACAGCTTGAGTCTAGCTCGATTCATTCCCACAGCCCATATATCAGATACACAGCCCTTCTAAACATCATTTAGTTCTTTCCCTTCAATTTATAAGAAAGGAAGCACAGAGGTGGGAATATGTCTTTATGAAGGTAGTATAAATAGTTAATTGCAAAACAAAACTGATGCCCTATGTTATTTACCCTAGTCTACATAGAACATAAAATCTGCTAGACTTTGCTAATAAGGAAAATTATATGGTATAGAGGAAACTGCTCTGGATGTAGCGTTAGATGTCCCTGTGTTCAAATCTTAGTTCTGTTCCTACTGCCACACAGTTGTCAATAAATATTTGTTAAATGAATGGCTATTTTACACATATCTCATCACCTCTTCTTTTATTTAGATGGACATATTGACTTCATAGCTTTGTTGTGAGGAACAAGATTCATGACTGTCACATCACTTCTCTTTTCCAAAATGAATATTTATTTCGAAATCAAATCTATTCGTATTGGAGGAATCATTGCTTGTCTACTCTTACTCTTGAAAATATCTGAAAAAAGGCACTTTAGCAAGTTAATAACTACAGAATCTTCTTACTCTGAAGTAATATTCCTCTGGATTTTCCACTTAAATCTTCTTTAAATTAATATCAGATGGCTCTTGTGGCATATATTGCAAATAATGGCTGGCATCTGGATATTTCTCTTCTGAGCCTCATGTAAAAATTATTCTTCCCAACTTTTTAAAGATAAATATAACTATATGAGTAGTTCTGGTTAATGAGAATGGGCCACGATGATGTGTGTCAGTATGAGACACATCAGCTCAGCTCATCCCCTGCCTTGGTGATCGCTAAAACACTTCAGGAGGATCTTTCTTTAACTTGGGCCCTTGAGTAACAGCAATGAGAAAAGTTTTCCTGCTAATCTTTATTAGAAATTAAACAAATAAATTCATCTTGATTTATACAATAAGGTTTTGGGGAATGGATATTTGAATACAGTTCCTAAACTTGCCTTTTAGCTGTCAACACCACAATTGAAGCAGGGCAATTTAGGTTACCTGTATTAGTTTACAACTTTCCTTCTCCCTTTTGAGCCTCCCTATATCCTCTCTGCTGCTCAAGTTCAGTTAAAGATTTTGTTTATCTCACTGAAAAATAAAAAAGTCAGAAAACAATTTCACACTGACCTGGTACCACTAAATTGGTCATTCTTTTCTCCCCATTTTGACTATGATTGAACTGTCTGTGGTACTTCTATCTAAGCCAATTTCTCCATTTGCACACTAGATTCCATCTCCTTTCTTACTCCATGGTATTTTTCTGAAGATGTTTCCTTCTCTTAGATGTTTCCTTCTCTTATGCTTCATTGCTTTTCCCTTTTCTTTTTTTTTTTTTTTTGAGACGGAGTCTCGCTCTGTCACCCAGGCTGGAGTGCAGTGGCCAGATCTCAGCTCACTGCAAGCTCCGCCTCCCGGGTTCACGCCATTCTCCTGCCTCAGCCTCCCGAGTAGCTGGGACTACAGGCGCCTGCCACCTCGCCCGGCTAAGTTTTTGTATTTTTAGTAGAGACGGGGTTTCACTGTGTTACCCAGGATGGTCTCGATCTCCTGACCTCGTGATCCGCCCGTCTCGGCCTCCCAAAGTGCTGGGATTACAGGCTTGAGCCACCGCGCCCGGCCTGCTTTTCCCTTTTCTAATGGATCAACTTCCATCATCATACTATCCTCTGGTTACCTCTCCTATCTAAAATAAATCAAAATCCTGCCAGGAAGGGGAAAAATATTTTCCACCTTCCTCATCAGTCACTGAGTTTTTTCAATTTATATTTTGATCATAAAACCCATTAATATAATACCATGCCTGTCATATTTGCAAAATATGCACCTGAGCTATGATCACCACCTTGGTAAGTACAAGTATAACAAAATTTCCCAAATGTAATCCATTCTAAACAAGGCAAGAATAATCACACAATTCTTAATATGTCCCATCCACACTAACTACATGAAATATTCATACTCAACATTAATATAATATTGTTTAGAATAATTTTAGATTTACAAAAATGTTGTAAGGACATCCAGAGAGTTCTCATATACTCCATACTAAGTTTCATCTATTATTAACTTACATTAGTGTGATATATTTGTTACCCTTAGTATTGATACACTGTTATTAACCAAAGTCCATACTTTATTCAGATTACCTCGGTTTTTAGCTGATGTTCTTTTTACTTCCCAGGTTCCCATTCAAGTTATCATATTACATTTAGTCATCACGTAGTCCTTAGGCTCCTCTACCCTGTGATAGTTTCTCAGACTTCCCATGCTTTTGCTGACCTTTGAAGGTTTTGAGGAGTATTGATCAGCTATTTTGTAAAATATCTCTCAATTTCGTTTTGTCTGATGTGTTTCTCCTAATTAGACTGGGGTTATGGGTTTTGGGAGGAAGACCACAGAGGTAAAGTGTCATTCTCATCATATCATGTCAAGAGTTCAAGGTATTATCATCATGCCTTATCACTGCTGATGTTAACGTTGATTACCAAGTTGAGGTAATATTTGTCAGGTATCTCCACTGTTGAGTAACTCTTTTTCCCCCTATCCACACTGTATTTTTGGAAGGAAGTCACTATGCACAGCCATACTTAAGAGGTTGGAAGTTATGTGCCATCTTCTTCTTCTTTTAGAGACACAATCTCACTCTGTTGCCCAGGCTGGAGTGCAGTGGTACGATGATAGCGCTCTGTAACCTCAAAGTCCTGGGCTCAGGTAACCTGCTTGTCTTGGCCTCCCAAAGAGCTGGAATTACAAGTGTGAGCCACCACGCCCAGCAATGCCACTTTCTGGAGAGGAGGAAAGCCTATAGAATTTATTTGGAATTTTTCTACACAGAAATTTTGTCTATTCTTTTCCATTTACTTATTCATTCAATCATTTATTTCAGTGCGGTGTCTTTAATACTACATTGTATATTTTGTTGTTCAAATTGTTCTGGCTTTGGCCATTGGAAGCTGTTTCAGTAAGCTCCTGTATCACTTTGACATAACCGTATCGTGGATTTTTTTTAGCACTACCTTATTTTTTGGCACCATAAAATGTACCAGGTTCATCTTGTATTTTCCCAGCCTCAATTCTATAATCAGCTATTTCTCTAAGGAGCCCTGGTTCCTTTTCTTGGGAATGAAATTGGAAACCAAGATCTGGGCCCTGGATGTGCTCATTGTTACATGGGTGTTATTATTTTCAGGCCCTTTAAGCTAACAGAGCAAGGAAATATATGTGCATGTACTAACCTGTGTGTGCGTGTGTGTGTGTATATATATATATATATACATATATACACACACACACATATCTATAAATATTTCTGTGTGTATTCATTTGTATGTACAGTAATGAAACACAATTTATACTAATTTCTCAAACTTTAATCCAATACCACATTGATTATTCTAGCTTTTCCCTCTTGTTTATCTGTATCCTCTCCCTCCAATAGTGAAAAACCTTGGTCCCACCATCTGACATCCATGTCCTTAATTTTTCAGTTCCACTATATATGTATGGTAATTTCAGAATTGGTAACCCATACCCCAGGATAAATAATGTTATTACTTGTACTAGAGTACAGTTGCTTTTGTCTTTAGTCTTAAATTCTCTACCCATTTCCAAAGTTATGTGAGTCAGCACCTTCCACTCCCAACCGCACTCCCTTCAATAAGGTTATTTCATAGATGCAGACTCTATAACAGTATGCATTTCATCCTGGGATTTCCCTAATCATTTAAATATTTTTAAAATTTGCGAACATTAAGGCTCATTCTTTGCGTTGTAAAATTCTATGGAATTTGTCAAATGCACAGGGTCATGAACCCACCACCACAGTGTCATACACAATAGCTTTACCACCCTAAAATATCCCTTATGTCTCACCTACTCAACATTCCTCCATTCCCAAGTTCTTGGCAGCAAGTGCTGATATGCTTGTCATCTTTACCGCTTTTCCTTTTCAGGAATGTAATATAAATTGAATTGTGGTGTACGTAGTCTTTTCAACTCTTTTGTCCTACTTAGCAATATGCATTTAAGATTCATATATGTCTTTGCTTATATTGGTAACTCACCCTTTTGTATCACTGAATAGTATTCCACCATATGGTTGGAACACATTTTATTTATCTATTTTCTTTTTTTGATGGACATCTAGGTTGCTTCAAGTTTTTGGTGATTAAAAATAAACCTGCTATAAGCATTCATGTACAGGTGTTCATGTGGACATTAGTTTTCAAATCAGTTAGGTATCTACCTAACTGCTACCTAGAAGCAGTCAGACTTCTAGGTCATTTGGTAAGACTATTTTTTGCTTTGTAAGAAATTGTGAAATTGCATTTTGAAAGAGGCTATATCCACATTACATTTTATTAAAAAGAAAAAAAACTACTTTGGATTTTTAGCCTTTGCAGGTGGATTTCATAATAATGGAAATGGATTCATTAATAACTGTGAATTGAATAAGACATATCTCAAGCTTGCCCCATGGGACATTTATCACAGAACAGTGCCAATATACCCAGCCTTAATGTGTCCACCCAACCATCAGCTTTTGATATTGAGGCAATTTGGCTCACAGCCAGATGGTGTGAAATAGCTTTGTGCATTAGTACAGAAAAAATTTCTAGAGCCCCAGTGCTCATAATTTGCCAGATTCTGTGGCGATAGAGCAGTGTATTGTAAGGAAGAGCTTTCAACTTCCCCATTCTGCATCTCAGCAGTGAAAAAGAAGACAGCAGTGTTTTTGTTTGTTTTTTTGTTTGCTTTTAATAGAATCTGCTCTGTCCACACTCAGCTCAGTAAGGGAAAAAATGAAAATTAAGTATTTCACAGGTGTGAATCTGAAATATAAGGAATGATAAGCCTGTCAAAGCTTGGGCTATAATAATCCAAAGCATAGCACCTTAGCATGCTGAGTACTTTAAGCTGAAAGAAATTGGGCAGGCCCCAGAAGGAAGAAGTTGTCGCTGACCTCCCATTCTCCCTCCCTACTTTCTCCCCCTGAAGTAGGTTATAAAACTTGTATTTCCCTTTCCAAAAGCAAGCCATAAAACATAAGAAGGTCAGTTTCTGACCTCTTCTTTCCCCTTAAAGATGCTCAGGTGACAGGTGTATGGACAGGTGATCTGTGTCCATACATGGGGAGATTAAAGGTCATACAGAGACACAGGAAAGAATCTGAACAAACAGGCCTGGATGAAGTTTCCCCCAGTTTTATTTTCAGGCTTGGCTAGGAACCCTAGGAAAGTTGAGGATTCGGACCTCTACTCTAATTATAAAATCTCAAATTGATATAGGAGTTAATAAGAAATTATCTAGGCAGTTAGTAAGGATAAAAGAGTTATTGGTGGAATTTCCTTTTAATAAAAAACAGCCCCTATATCATTTCCTTTCTAACAAAAAGCAGCCTGAAAAATCAAGCTGCAAGCATAGATAAGCAAGCTGGAAGCTTGCATAGGTGAATGCCAGCAGCTGTGCCAATAGAAAAGGGATACCTGGAAGCCAGGTACATTTAACATGGAGGTTTTCTCTTCCCTTTTCTTTGTCTCCATGTGTGCAGGTGTCATGGCACCGGTGAAGTAGAGGCCCCATCTTTATAATAAAGGATCAGGGTGGGATGGCCAGGCGCCTCGCATGCTATGTAAATGGCACACCTATTCCAACCAATCCACTATGCCCTATGTAAATTAGACACCACCTCGCCCCAAACCCGGAAGCCCACTCTGGCCCCCTTCCTCTGCACAAGGAAGATCTCTTTCTTTCACCTATTAAACTTCTGCTCTTAAACCTTCTTGTGTGTGTCCACGTCTTCAATTTCCTTAGCACGAGACAACAAACCTTGGGTATTTTCCGAAAGAAACAATGCTGCTTCAAAATCACTTAGAAAGAAAAGTTAGATTCATGTCTTCTGTTGTCCCTTTTCCTGCCGTTTGCCCATCATTTGGATCCTTATGGATTAAAGCTGTACTACTGAAACTTTAGCCAGCATCACAATCACCTAGAAGGCCTATTAAAGCACAGACTGCTAAGATCCCACCTTGAAGTTTCTCATTCGGTAGGTCCAAGGAGGAGTCTGAGAATTTTCTTTTCGAACATATTCCCAAGTCATGCTGATGCAGCTGGTCTAGGGTCCACATATTGAACAACACTAGATTAAGGTACTGCATTCCTATGATTTAAAAGCCTTTTGAGAGTTTAATTAAATGACTTGTATTTATGTAGTTTGAAATGTCACATTTTAAAATTTATAAATGAAATGCTATTTTACATAAGCAAACCCAGTAGCCATTTTTTTTTTAGTAGACAAGTAACACAGAAAGTATCTGAATGCCCTGGATTTAAATTAAATGAAGGTGGGTAAACATATGAAAAAGACATAAATTATCTCATCATTAATTTCTCACACAACTAACATTATAGAAACAATCCTGAGTTATCTGACGGTGTTTATTAGAGTGAATTAGCTACTAGCTGCAGCTACACTATTTACTATAATTTCTGATGATCTTCCAGTTTATGAGAACAATGCCATAGCATAGGTACTAGATTAAATTAGAGAAACAGGAAGTTGATTGTAAATTTCTAACCTTCTTCTTTCTAAGTTCCTCTCTCCTGGCATTAATAGGCATCTCCATCCTGTGCATTCCCCCCAGAGTTGTGGTCTCTTCTTTGTACCTGTACAAACATATGGACTCAGATGTTTTTTCATATTATATTATGTAAATTTAATAATATTATTCTTCCTTTCTGTGAATGCATGGCTTGTTTTCTTTCTTCAGCCCCTTTCTAAGATTTCTACTTCATCCATTGTGTAGGAAGCCAGACATTTCTTCTTTCCTTGAAATTTTATCTTAACTATTTTCTCTTTTTTGTATATATTTAAGGTGCACAACATGATGTTTTAACATTCCTATTTTTTTTCCAAGGCTAAACATGTATTTTACAAAACTGAGATCACACTATTTAAATATTTTTGACTAGATTTTTAAAAATTCACCAATATTTCTCAAAAATCTTCAAACATGAGTAAAATTTTATAGATTTTATTAATTTTATTGGATGCATATAATTTTATTTTTTATAGAAAAGTTAAACATGTTCAAAGTAAGCAACTGTATCAATTCACAATTATACAATATAAAAAATAAAAGTTATCAGAAAGTGTCATAAGCAAGGTGGCTGAATAGAAGATTCCAGCCTTTATAACCCGACAGAAACATCAATTTTTGACAACAATCCACAGATGGGAATACCTGTGTGGGAACCTGGAGTCCAGTGGAGAGAAGATTCCAGGACCCCATTAAGCAAAAAGTCTGGGAAAGAGTTCATTGAAGAAGATAAGAACAGTTTCTCTTTACTTACATCACCCCTCCCCAAGGTGGCCCTGCACAGTGCCAAGAGAGGTCTCTTTGTCCTATGATTTCCCCAACAAGTGGGTGAAATAAAAGACGGAGAGTACCTAGCTTCCTCAGCATTGTAGGATATTGCTCAAGAGATCCACTTCTGCCTTGCCCTACCTAGATCACCGAGGAACTGGGAACAGAATAATATGGGGGGAGGCAGGAGCATGGGAAAGGGGTGGAAGCTCATAGCAACCACACCACAGTTCTTAAACAGCCAAAGATCCTACTAACTGGCTGGCCCTTCACCAAGAGGCCCTTTCACAAACTCAATGTGATGCCTCACCTACTGTCTTCCTCCCACTTGGCTGATACCCTTTCCCAACCACTCCACACACACACCTGTCAACCAAGAACATTTTAATGGCAAACTGTCCTTCAGAAATGAACGGGAGATGAAGACTTTCCCAAGCAAACAAAAGCTGAGCAAATTCATCACAATTAGATTTGCCCTACAAAAATGCAGAAGGAGTTCTTGAAGTTGAAACAAAAGAACACTAAATGGTAGCATGGAAATATATGAAAATATAAAACATACTGATAAAGGTAAGAAAGTATAAATATTCAAATTCAGAATGCTCTAATAGTATAATGGTGGTACATAAATCACTTTAACACTAGTATAAAAGTCAAAAGAAAACAGTGTAAAAATACCTATAGATACAAAAATTTGTTAATGGATACTGATATGGTTTGGATCTGTGTTCTCACCCAAACCTCATTCTGAATTGTAATCCCTAATGTTGGAGGTGGGGCCTGGTGGGAGGTAATTGGATCACGGGAGCATATTTGCAAGAATGGTTTAGCACCATCCCTTTGGTGCTATTCTCATGATAGTGAGTGAGTTGTTGTGATATCTGGTTGTTTAAAAGTGTATAGCCACTCCCTAATCTCTCTCTCGTTGCTTCAGTCATGCAACCTGCCTGCTCCCTCTTTGCCTTCCACCATGATTGTAAGTTTCCTGAGGCCTCCTCAGAAGCTGAGCAGATGCCGGCATCATGCTTCCTGTACAGCCTGTGGAACTGTGAACTAATTAGACCTCTTTTATTTATAAATTACCCAGTCTCAGGTATTTCTCTATAGCAATTAGCAAATGGCATAATACAGATACACATTATAAAAAGATGTAAATACTAACATCAATAAAGTAAAATATGTGCAAGGGAAAGTAAAAGTATAGAGATTTCATGCATAATTGAAGTTGAGTTGTAACTAACTTATTATAGATTGTTATAAGATATTTTATGGAAGCTTCATGGTAATCACAATGAAAAAAATCTGTAATAGATATACAAAAGATAAAGAGAAAGGAATCAAAACATAACATTACCAAAAACAAAGAAATCAAATCACAAAGGAAAGCATCAAGAGAGGAAGAAAGAAACTGCAAAACAGTCAGAAAAATGATTAAAATGACAATCGTGCTTACCTATCAATAATTACTACAAATGTAAATGTTGATGGAGATAAGTGGCTTCTTAACCAGTGCCAGATAATGAGGAAGAAGATGTAGAAGAAGCAGTGCCAGAAAACACATTGACATCAGCCTATCTGGCAGAAGGGTTCTGATTATTCAAGACTGTTTT
Organism: Macaca fascicularis; assembly: GCF_037993035.2. Taxonomy (NCBI): domain Eukaryota; kingdom Metazoa; phylum Chordata; class Mammalia; order Primates; family Cercopithecidae; genus Macaca; species Macaca fascicularis. Next base: position 26,495,005 of record NC_088395.1, read on the forward strand.
TGACTTCTTTTATAACATAGATCTTTCTATGATACAAGCACTAAAACTAAAGCAAATAGTGGAAGAAGGATTGGTATCATATAGAAACATTTTAGAGAAATGAAAAGGCAAAAAGTTCAGACAGAAATTGCAATGTATTTCCCTAAGGTTACACCAAGTGTGCCTGCCCCTCTGTCTCCCCTTCCACCATCTCTACCTCTTCTGCCTCTATCACTCCTGAAACAGTAAGACCAACTTCTCTTTCTTCTCCTTTTCAGCCTCCTCAATGTGAAGATTATAAGAATGAAGATCTTCATGATGATCCACTTCCATTTAATAAATAGAGAATATATTTTTTTCTTTTTTATGATTTTCTTAATAACATTTTCTTTTCTCTAGCTTACTCTATTGTAAGAATAGAGTATACAATATATATAACACACAAAACATGTGTTAATCAACTGTTCATGTTATTGGTAAAACTTCCAGTTCAACAGTAGGCTATTAGTAGCTAAGTTTTGGGAGGAGTCAAAAGTTGTATGCAAATTTTTGACTGTGTAGGGGGCTGGCACCCTTAACCCCTGCATTGTTAAAGAGTCAACTGTATATGCTGTCTACAAGAGATCCACTTTAGCTTTAAAGTCATACATAGGCTGAAAGTGAACGGATGGAAAAAGATGTTCCATGCAAATGGTAAACAAAAGATGTAGGTGTGGCTATACCTAGACAAAATAGACTTTTACTCAAAAACTGTAAAAAGAGACCAAGAGGTCATTATATAATGATTAATCAGTCAATTCATCAAGAGGATATAACAATTGTAATTATATATGGACCCAACATTAGAGCACCTAAATATATATAGCAAATATTAGCAGAGCTGAAGGTATTAATAAATAGCAAAACAATGATAGGGGGCTTCAGTATGCCACTTTCAGCATTAGATAGATTAATAGAAAATCAATAAAGAAAAAGAAGAATTGAACACTATAGACTAAATGAACCTAGCAGGCATATTCAAATTCAGAACATTCCATCCAACCACAGCAGAATGCACATTCTTCTCAGGTACACATGGAACATTATCCAGAAGAGATCACAGGGTGCAAAACAAATCCCAACAATATATATTCCAAATAAATAGTCAAAACAGTATGATACTGTAAAAAACCAGACACATAGACCAATGGAACAGAATAGAGAGCCCAGAAACAAGGCCAACAAAAAGTAAACAACCAACAAAATGAAAATGTAACCTACAGAATGGGGGAAGATATTTGCAAACCACGTATGTGGTGAGGGGTTTGTATTCAAAATATGTAAGGAACTCATACAACTCAATAGCAAAGAAATAAATATCCCAATTTAAAAATGGGCAAAGGACTTCAACAGATATTTTTTTCCAAAGAAGATACAAAACAACTTGATGGCTTAATATACATATACATTGTGAAATAATCACCACAATCAAACTAATTAACATATCCATCACCTCACAGAGTGATCCTGTGTGTATGTGTGCGTGTGTGTGTGTGTGTGTGTGTGTGCTGAATATACTTAGAATCTATATATACTCTTAGCAGATTTCAAGTATCAGCTACAGTATTTTTACCGACAATCACTATGTGTCAGTTCATTCAGGCTACAACAACAAAAATACCATAGATCTAGTGACATAAAAAACAGAAATGTATTTCTTAACATTCTTGAGGCTAAGAAATTTAAATCACCAGAAAATTCAGCGTCTAGTGAGGACCCAATTACGGGACTACAGACAATTGTGTATTCCCTGTCTCCTTACATGGCAGAAGAGCCTAAAGAGCATAAAGGAATCTTATTTTTGAGGGCTCCACCCTCATGACCTAAGTACCTCCCAAAGGCCCCATTCTCTAATACTATCATATTAGATATTAGGTTTCAAAATACGAATTTGGGAGGCGTACGTAATAGCACCATGCTATACATTATATAAATACCATACTTTCTTTTTCCATTTATCCATTGATGAATACTGAGGTTGTTTCCACATCTTGGGTATTGTGAATAATGCTTCAATGAACATAAGATTGCAAATATCTCTTAGGGGATACTGACTTTAATTCTCTTGGATAAATATACAGAAGTAGAATTCATGGGTCAAATGGTAATTATATTTTTAATTTTTTGAGGAATCTTCATATTGTTTCCCATAGTGGTTGTTCTCATTTATATTCCCGCCAACAATGAACAAGGGTATCCTTTTCTCTAACTCCTCAACAGCACTTTATTTTAAATTTAACAATAGACATGTTAACAGGTATGGGGTGATGTTTCATTATGTTTTTTATTTGTGTTTCTCTAACGTTTAGTGATGTTTACCACTATTTCATACAACTACCAGCCAGTTTTACGTCTTCTTTAGGAAAATATTCACATCATTTGACCATTTAAAACTTTATTTCAATTGCATTTTTAAAGGTTCTTATATATTTTAGATGTTAGCCCCTTATCAGATATATAGTTTATACATATTTTCTCTTATACTGTAGGCTGCATTTTTATTGTATTGGTTGTTTTCTTTCCTGTGAAGAAGCTTTTTAATGTTGCCCCATTTTAAAATTTTTGCTTTTTTTTTTTTTAATCCAAAAGAACTTTAGGTTTAAGGGAAAAGTGGTAGGTGTAATAATGGCCCCACTAAGGATGTCCAGATTATTCCTGGAACTTGTAGATACGTTAGGTTACATGGCAAAAGGGGAATTAAGGATACGGCAGAAATGAGATTGCCAGTCATTTGACCTTAAAGTAGGGAAATTTTCTTAGACCACTCAGTTTGGTCCAGTATAATCACAAAGGTGATAAGTGGCAGAGGAAGGCTGAAGAGAAAGTTAGAGGAAGAAGTAACTAAGGAAGAAAGGTATGGAGAGATTCAATGCTTCTGTCTTGGAAGATGGAGGAAAAGTCCAGGAACCAAGTAATGTGACTGATCTCTAGAAGATGAAAAACATGGAAATGGTTCTCTCCAACAACCTCCAGAAAGGAATGTAGCCCTGTTGACAACTTGATTTTAGCTTCCAAAGTACAGAATTGTAAAACAACAAATTTGTGTTGCTTTAAATAACTACGTTTATAGTAATTTGTTACAGCAGCAATAAAATCTAATACTGAAAATGAAACACATTGCTAATTTAAGCACATAGGGAATAAAATACATTGTCAGTTTCTAATACTAAAGATGTTACCAAACATAATAAAGCAAAATTACAATGTGTAATTGGATTAGTATATTTATTATAATCAGCATTATTAATAAATAAATTGTCATTGTACTTACTACTCTACACATGTCATCAGGGAAAGTATACAGTGTTAGAAGACTATTTGTCTGTCTCTCCAGAATTTTAATTAAATAGATTTAAACATAAAAACAAAGAGAGCAATAATAAAAACAAAAGACAGAGGTTGAATTTTCTCCAAGAAAATTTAAAACAATGAAGCTGTGAGGAATAGATTCCTGAAAATCCCTGTGTAAGTAAGCCCATGATTTAAAATTCAAGATGTCATGGGGAAATGAAGAAGTAGTGTGTGTTGGAATGGATAATGGAGCTGGAGTATGAATCTATGCTCTCCATAAATAACATATTAGTATTCATTAAAATGAATTAGTAAATAAAATACGGTAAATAAACAATCAATGATATTTTACGCATTGAACTGGAGGCAGTAGGATACAATTAATTTTCAAGTACTCATTCTTAATTGCAAGAAACTTGTTTGTATATTCTTCCCTCACATTTGAGAAAAGGTGCTTGAAAATATAATTTTTATTATTGATTCATATCCTTAAGAGACTTCTTTTTCTCATTCAATATTTCAATCTTCATTACTCTTCTGACTTATTACTTAGAACCCTTGATCTGAGTAATGGAGTATCTTTCCATGTATTTGTCTTTAATTTCTTCAATGTGTACAAATGGGCCACTGGTATATGAAAAGGTGCTCAGTGTCACTAATCATCACTGAAATGCAAATCAAACTCACAATGAGATCTCATCTCACATCTGTTAGGATAGCTATTATAAAAAAAGACAGGAACTAACAAATGTTGGGAAGGGTGTGGAGAAAAAGGAACCCTTGTACATACACTGTTGGAGAGATGCTTCTAGAGGTCACTCACTATTCTTGATTTCTAGACCTCGACCTCACTTTCCAAGCCAGCCACATTGCATCTCTCTGTGCCTTTTTTCCATAGTCGCTTCTTCCTCTAACTCTTGATCTTCACCTCATAGTTCCCTCAATAGTCCCAGAAATAAAGAACAACTTTAATGCTTGGAATGAATAAATCTTTGATAATCGGTACTCAACGTTCCTTAAGATTCCTTCTTAACATGCATAATTAAATAGAAGTTAGCATAACTGCCCAAAGGGTTCACCTTGCCCGCTGCCTAGACAGAGCCGATTCATCAAGACAGGGTAATTGCAACAGAGAAAGAGTAATTCACACAGAGCCAGCTCCAGAGTTTTATTATTTCTCAAATCAGTCTCCCCGAGCATTCAGGGAGCACAGTTTTTAAGGATAACTTGGTGGGTTAGGGAAGTCAGTGAGCCAGGAGTGTTGATTGGTCAGAGATGAAATCGTAGGGAGTTGAAGCTGTCTTCTTGTGCTCAGTCACTTCCTGGGTGGGGGGCCTCAAGATCAGATGAGCCACTTTATCAGTCTGGGTGGTACCAGCTGATCCGTCATACGCAGGGTCTGCAAAATATCTCAAGCACTGATCTCAGGAGCAGTTTAGGGAGGGTCAGAATGTTGTAGACTCCAGCTGCATGACTCCTAAACCATAATTTCTAATCTTGTGGCTATTGTTAGTCCTAAAAAGGCAATCTAGTCCCCAGGCTTTGGAAAAGGGCACACCTTTGTTTTTGTTTGAACTATAAAGTAAGTTTCTCTCAAAGTTAGTTCAGCCTATGCCCAGGAATGAACAAGGACAGCTTGGAGGTTAGAAGCAAGATGGAGTTGGTTAAGTAAGGTCAACTGTCTCGGTCATAATTTTGCAAAGGCGGTTTCATTAGTGCAAATGTTCATTATAATCTTGTATTAGAAAAAGACTGGAAACCAGATGATGTAAGGTTGGTTTAGGTCAATTATAATTTCAAAAATCCAGTCCCTAGTGATCTCTTGGACTACCTTTCTAAACATGTTGGCTATTCACTTCTGTTTTATCTTCACACGTTTACAGTACGGCCACCACAGCTGCATCTGTCACAAAGGGAGTTTCTCCTCATAAATTACCTTTTAGTGAAGGAATTTTTTCTTTCAAGAATGCCATCAGTGACGTTCCACTCAAGTATTTTTCCTCAGTATTGGTGGGCATGTCAATATATAACTTCAAGAAAGACTGAGATATTGTCAGCCTCTATTTTTGGATGTGGAATACAGTATGTCATTAGGAAAGGATTGTGATGGGGAATGGAATGCATGTACAGTTAGGCAACAGGTCTGCCATGGTGGTGAAACAGAAGTACCTTAGTCTATTCACTGATAATTTATATTAATTTTCTTTGGCATTTTCCCTTTTGCCATCTTTTATTAATATTATTTTTAATTGACAAATCATAATTGTATATACTTATGAGGTACAATGTGATGTTTTGATATATGTATACATGGAATGATTAAAACAAGCTAATTAAAGTATTCATTGCTTTATTTGATTATAATTTTTGATAATGAGACATTTGAAATTTACTCTCTTAGTTATTTTCCCCATATTTTCTGAATGTTCTGTTGCTCTCATCAAGGACCTCAGGCCTTCAATTACTTTTGTAAATCAAAGAAAATGACCTAGGCGAGTCTCAATCATTTTAGGTTTATATGCCAAGGTTAAAGACATGCCTAAGAAAGAATACACCACCACAGGAAAAATTGTGGTCCATGCTCTTTCCAGAGTGTCTGGGGACCTTAATATTTAAAGAGAAAAGAACAGGTATCCGGGAAAGAGGAAGAAATTTTTTTCAAAAGGGTGTGGGTAGATTGGAGGCCAGCCGTTGCATTTTTTCTGGTCTTTGATCAGCAATTTACTGAAAACACAATTTACATGTGATAGGAAGGTAGAGGAATAGTCACTTATGCATTTATCTAGGTCAGTGAATCTGCATTTTTACATAAGATAACATAAACATAGGGCAGAGGAAGAAGCAATCAGATATGCATTTGTCTCAGGTGAGCAGGCTCTTTGAGTTCTGTCCTTTGTCCTCTACCTGTGAAGATAAGCTATCAATTTACATTCCCAGGGTGAAATTCAACAGAAGTGTTTTAGGGTAAAGCTCTTGGAGTCCACAAGGAATTTCCTTGTGGGCAAATTGTGAGAGAGGTATGTAGTTTTGTTTTGTTTTGTTTTGTTTTTAAATCTTTGTAGATATCTTATTTAGGAACAAAATGGGAGGCAGGTTTGCTTGACCCTGTTCCCAGCTTGACTTTTCCCTTTGACTTAGTGAGTTTGGGGTCCCAAGATTTATTTCCCTTTCATATTTTTTATTACATTTTTTTGTTTTCAGTGTGTTCTCTATTGGCCTGTCGACCATGATCAGCCATTATGATAGTTTCATCTTCTGCACTGAAAATCTTGCTCATTCTTGGAGTTTCAAGAGCTGCCTGAGGGTAGAGGTAATTAAGTTTATATGAACTCCAAAAATGTATCTAATTTTATATCTTTATGAGAACATTAATCACAAGTAACTAAAATGTTGGTCATTTTAGGATGAGGCATTAAGCCAATTATTCTCTTAATATTTCAGAGTTGTTCCATAACATTTTCATTGAAACATTAAAGACAATACTTATATTATTAAAAAGATATATCAGGGGTATCCAATTGTAATAAATTACAACATATGCACGAAAGACCAAAATTAAAAGATGAGGCCATGAATTGATAATTGATGTAACATTCTGAAGTTCACACTTGTTAAAAAGTTAAAACATTAAGGGTAAAATATTAAGGGTAAAAATAATTTGGAAATGAAAATAGTACTTATTTTTAATTTCACAAATAAGTTTTGGTTGGGTGGAGGGGTCAGTTAAAATCCTAATATTTTACTCATAATTTATTTTATTAATAATACCTCAAAACTAGTTTCTTGGTATCTTTACCATGTTTCTATTAGTGAATAGAATATTAGGTATAAACCCAAATATGAAGGTTTTATGACAGACAAATACAAGCATTTGATATACACATTATAATGAGAACTCATTTGGAATTTGCAGGATTTTAGAAGTGTGTGTGCTGTGTTCCTGAAATTATCACCTTGTTCTCTCTTTCAATTGAACTTGTATGTACAAAATATGCTCAGGTTTATACAAAGAATATATCAGTTGTTTGCATGTAAATCTGTCTGATGTTTATTTTAGACTTAAGCTTAATTATGTTTAAATTTATATATTAAAAATTATGTGCCAGGCATGGTGGCTAATGCCTGTAATCTCACTTTGGGAGGCTGAGGCGGGCAGATCACTTGAGGTCAAGAGTTCGAGACCAGCCTGGCCAACATGGTGAAACCCCATCTCTACTAAAGACACAAACATTAGCTGGGCGTGGTGGAGGGCACCTGTAATCCCAACTACTCCAGAGACTGAGGCAGGAGAATCACTTGTACCCAGGAGGTGGAGGTTGCAGTGAGCCGAGATTATACCACTGCACTCCAGCCTGGGCAACAGAGTGAGACCTTGTCTCAAAAAAAAAAAAAAAAGAAAAGAAAAGTAAAATAAATAAATTATGGTACAAATGGGCTACAAATCTAGAAATGCATTTAAGCCACAAGGTATAGATTATGATCCTGCCCTCTAAATGAAGTGGTAATAGATTGTATTGAACACCTTTAATTACATGCTACTTTCTGACCTGCTGCTCTTTCTTCTGATTCATTGAATTTCTTAAGCTGGGGCTTCAAAATAATGGAATTACAATCAAGTAATGTTATTGCCACTCTCATACAGAAAGTCTTCATAATTAACTATATTGTAAATTTTTTTTATTTTTCATAAAATATGAGTTTTGTTAATCTAGAATTAGAGCATATTTTATTCAAAACGTCTAGGGTGAGCTCAATGCACTAACACAAATATATAGGCAAATCTGATTTTATTGAACTTTGCTTTATTGCAATTTGCAGGTATTGTGTTTTTACAAATTAAAGTTTGTGGCAACCTTGCTTCAAGCAAGTCCGTTGGCACCATTTTTCTAACAACAAGTGCTCGCTTCCTGTCTCTCTGTGTCATTTGAATAAATTTCACAATATTTCAAATGTTTTCATTATTATTATATCTGTTATGGTCATCTATGATCAGTGATCTTTGATGTTTCTATTGTAATTGTTTTGGGGCATGTATTAGTCTTTTCTCATGCTGCTAATAAAGATATACCCAAGAATAGGTAATATATAAAGGAAAAGGTTTAATGGATTTACAGTTCCACATGGCTGGGGAGGCCTCACAATCATGGCAGAAGGCAAAAGGGAAGCAATACATGTCTTACATGGCAGCAGGCAAGAGAGCATGTGCAGGGGAAATCCCCTTTGTAAAACTATCAGATCTCATGAGACTTATTCACTATTATGAGAACAGCACAGAAAAGACCTGCCCCAATGATTCAATTACCTCTCACTGGGTTTCTCCCATGACATGTGGGAATTATGGGAGCTTAAATTCAAACTGAGATTTGGGTGGAGACAGAGCCAAACCATATCAGGGTATCACGAACCATACTTACATAAGATGGTAAACCTAATCAAATAATGTGTATGTTCTGACTGCTACACTAACCAGCTATTCCTCTGTCTCTCTCCCTTTCCTTAGGCCTCCCTGTTTCCTGACACACAATAGCATTGAAATTAGGGCAATTAATAATCCTGCAATGGCCTCTAACTGTTCAAGTGGAAGAAAGAGCCACATATCTCTCACTTTTAATCAAAAGCTAGAAATGATGAAGGTTAGTGAGGAAAGCATGTCAAAAGCTGACATAGTGAAGGGGGCCTGCCCCTCCACACATGTGGGTATTTCTCGCAAGGTAGAGATGAGAGACTGCGAAAAGAAGTAAGACACAGAGACAAAGTATAGAGGAAGAAAAGTGGGCCTAGAGGACCGGCGCTCAGCAAGTGAGGACCTGCAATGGCACTGGTCTCTGAATTTCCTCAGTATTTATTGATCACTATCTCTACCATCTCGGCAAGGGGGATGTGGCAGGACTATAGGGTAATGGTGGGGAGTGGGTCAGCAGCAAAACATGTGAGCAAAGTACTCTGTGTCATAAATAAGTTTAAGGAAAGGTGCTGTGTCTGGATGTGCACATAGGCCAGATTTATGTTTGACTTTACACAAACATCTCTGTGCAGTAAAGAGCAGAATTGCCGCCAACATGTCTCACTTCCAGCCATAAGGTGGTTTTCTCCTATCTCAGTAAATAGAATGTATGATTGGGTTTTACGCGGAGACATTCCATTCCCAGGGACAGGCAGGAGACAGATGTCTTCCTTTTATCTCAACTGCAAAGAGGCCTTCCTCTTTCACTACTCCTCCTCAGCACATACCGTTTACGGGTGTTGGGCTGGGGGACGGTTAGGTCTTTCCCTTCCCATGAGGCCATATCTCAGGCTGTCTCAGTAGGGGGAAACCTTGGACAATACCCAGGCTTTCTTGGGCAGAGGTCCCTGCTGCCTTCCACAGTGCATTGTGTCCCTGGGTACTTGAGACTGGAGAATGGTGAAGACTTTTACCAAGCATACTGCCTGTAAACACATTTTTAACAAAGCACATTCTGCACAGCCCTAAATCCATTAAACCTTGAGTCAACACAGCACATGTTTCTGCAAGCACAGGGTTGGGGCTAGGGTTACAGATAAACAGCATCTCAAGGCAGAAGAATTCTTCTTAGTACAGATCAAAATGGAGTTTCTTATGTCTTCCTTTTTCTACATAGACACAGTAACAGCCTGATCTCTCTTTATTTCCCCCACACATAGGCCAAAATCTAGATTTCTTGCACCAAATTAGCCAAGTTGTTAATGCAAAGGAAAAGGTCTTAAAGGAAACTGAAAGTGCTACTCTAGTGAACACATGAATGATAAGAAAGTAAAACAGCATTATTGCTGATATAAAGAAAGTTTTAGTGGTCTGAATACAAGATCAAACCAGCCGCAACATTCCCTTAGGCCAAAACATAATCTGGACCAAGTCCCTAACTCTCTTCAATTCTATAAATGCTGAGAAAGGTGAGGAAGCTGCAGAAGAAAAGTTTGAGGCTAGTAGAGGTTGGTTCATGGGGGTTAAAGAAAGAAGCCATCTCCGTAACTTAAAACTACAAGGTGAGGCAGCAGATGCTGATGTAGAAGGTGCAGCAAGTTATCCAAAAGATCTGGCTAAGACCATTGATGAAGGTGGATACACTAAACAATGAATTTTCAAGGTTTCAATGTAGATTAAACAGTCTTTTATTGGACGAATATGCCATCTAAGACTTTCATAGACAGCTGTCATCTCTGGCTTCAAAGCTTAAAAGGAGAGACCAACTCTCTTGTCAGGGGCAAACATAACTAATGACTTTATGTTGAAGCTAATGTTCATATTCCATTCTGAAAATCCTAGGACCCTTAGAATTATGCCATATGCCACTCTGCCATTGCTCTATAAATGAAACAATATAGCCTGGATAACAACACATCTGTTTGGAGGATGGTTTACTTTATCTTTTAAGCCCAATGCTGAGACCTAGTGCTCAGAAAAAAACAATTCCTTTAAAATTATGGTTGCTAATTGACAATGCATCTAGTCCTCCAAGAGCTCTGATGAAGATACACAATGAGATTAAGGTTGTTTTCTTTATTAAAAAAATTTTGTCTAGCCTAGGTTTTTTTTTAAAATTAACTTTTAAGTTCAGTGGTATATGTGCAGGTTTGTTACAAAGATAAACTTGTGTCATGGGAGACTGTTGTACAGATTATTTTGTTATCCATGTATTAAGTCTAGTACCCATTAGTTATTTTTCCTGATTCTCTCAATTCTCTGGCCCTCCACCCTCCAACAGGCCCCAGTGTGTTTTGTTCCTTTCTATGTGTCCATGTGTTCTAATCATTTAGCTCCCACTTACATATGAGAACATGTGGTATTTGGTTTTCTGTTTTGTGTTAGTTTGCTAAAGATAATGGCCTCCAGCTTCATCCTTTTTGCTGCAAAGGACATGATCTCATTCTTTTTTTTATGGCTGCATAGTATTCCATGGTACATATATACCACATTTTTGTTATCCAGTCTACAATTTATGGGCATTTAGGTTAATTCCATGTCTTTGCTATTGTGAATAGTGTTGCAATGAACATACATATGCATATGCCTTTATAATAGAACAATTTATATTCCTTTGGGTATATACCCAGTAATGGGAGTGCTGGGTCAAATGGTATTACTTTTTTTAGGGTTTGAAGGATCGCCACACTCTCTTCCCCAATCGTTGAACTAATTTACACCCCACCAACAGTGTATAAGCTTTCCTTTTTTTCCACGACCTCGCCACCATCAGTTATTTTTTGACTTTAATAATAGCCATTCTGACTGGTGTGAGATGGTATCTCATTGTGGTTTTGATTTGCCTTTCTCTAATGATCAATGATGTTGAACTTTTTTTCACATGATTGTTGGCCTCACGTATGTCTTCTTTTGAAAAGTGTCTGTTCATATCCTCTGCCCACTTTTTAAAGGGGTTGTTTGATTTTTTTTCCTTGTAAATTTGTTTAAGTTCTTTATAGATGCTGAATATTAGACCTTAGTCAGATTCATAGTTTGCAAAACTTTTCTCCCATTCTGTAGGTTGTCTGTTTACTTGTGATAGTTTTCCTTTGCTGTGCAGAAGCTCTTTAGTTTAATTAGATCCCATTTGTCAAGTTTTGCTTTTCTTACAATTGCTTTTGGCATCTTTGTCATGAAATCCGTGCACATTCTTATGTCCAGAATGGTATTGCCTAGGTTGTCTTCCAGGGTTTTTATAGTTTTGGCTTTTACATGTAAGTCTTTAGTTTGTCTTGAGTTAATTTCTGTATGCAGTGTAAGGAAGGTATAGCCAGTTGTCCTAGCACCATTTACTGAATAGGGAGTCCTTTCCTCATTGCTTGTTTTGTCATCTTTGTTGAAGATCAACTGGAAGCATTCCCCTTGAAAACTGGCAGAAGACAAGGATGCCCTCTTTCACCACTCCTATTCAACATAGTATTGGAAGTCCTGATCAGGACAATCAGGCAAAAGAAAGAAATAAGTGTCATCCAAACACAAAGAGAGGAAGTCAAACTAACCCTGTTTACAGATGACATGATCCTGTACCTAGAAAGTTCACAGTCTCAGCCCAAAGCTCCTTACACTGATAAACAAGTTCAGCAAAGTCTCAGGATTCAAAAATCAATGTTCAAAAATCACTGGCATTCTTATACACCAACAGTCAAGCCAAGAGCCAAATCAGGAATGTAATCCCCTTCACAATTGCCACACACACACACACAAATAAAATAGGAATACAGCTAACCAGGGAGGTGAAAATCTCTCCACAGAGAACTATAAAATACTGCTTAAAGAAATCAGAGATGACACAAACAAATGGTAAAACATTCCATGTTTATAGATAGGAAGAATCAATATTGTTAAAATGTCCATGCTGCCCAAAGCAATTTATAGGTTCAATGATATTCCTATTAAACTACCAATAACATTCTTCACAGAACTAGAAAAAAACTATTTTAAATTCATATAGAACAACAACAAAAAAAATTCCCCAAATAGCCAAGGCAATTCTAAGCAAAAAGAACAAAGCTGGAGGCATCAAGTTGCCTGACTTCAAACTATACTGTGGGGCTACAGTAACCAAATAGCATGGTACTGGTACAAAAATAGGCACATAGATCAATGGAACAGGATAGAGAATCCAGAAATATGGCTGCACATCTACAATGTTCTTTCTGCAGTCAATGGATGAAGGAGTAATTTTTATTTTCAAGTCTTGTTATTTAAGAAATAAATTTCATAAGATTGTAGCTGCCATACATAGTGATTCTACTGATGGATCTGGGAAAAACAAATTGAAAACCTTCTGGAAAGGATTCACCATTCTAGATGCCATTAAGAACATTTATGATTCATGGGAGGAGGTCAAAAAGGTCAACATTAATAAGAGTTTGGAAGAGGTTGATTCCAACCCTCATGGGTGACTTTAAGAGATTCAGGACTTCAGTGGAGGAGGTCACACATATGTGGTGGAAACAGCAAGAGAACTAGAATTAGGAGTGAGGTTAGAAGATTTGACTGAATTGATGGAATCTCATGATCAAACCTGAATAGATGAGGAGTTGTTATTCATGGATTAGCAAAGAATGCGGTTTCTTGAGATGAATTCTACTCCCAGTGAAGATGTTGTGAACAGTGTTAAAATTAAAACAAAGAATTTAGAATACTACATGATCTTACTTGATAAAGAAGTAGCAGATTTTGACTCCACTTTGAATGAAGTTCTACTGTGGATAAAATACTATCACATAGCATTGCATGCTAAAGAGAGGTCTTTCTTAAAAGGAAGTGTCATTTGATGTGGCAAACTTAATTGTCTTATTTTAAGAAATTGTCTCAGCCACGCCAACCTTGAGCAACCACCACCCCGATCAGTCAGCAGCCATTCATATTGAGGCAAGATCCACCACCAGCAAGAAGGTTATGATTCACTGAAGTCTCAAATAATCATTAGCGTTTTTTTCACAATACAGTACTTATAGGTATTTATATATATATTTATACATAATACTATTGCACACTTAGTAGAATACACCATAGTGTAGACACAACCTTTAGATGCACCAGATATATAACAAATTCATGTGACTTGCTTTATTGTAGTATTCACTTTATTGCAGTGGTCTGGAATTGAATCACAATGTCTATTAGCTATCCCTGTAATAAAAATAATATTCTGCCAGACGTGGTGGCTCACGCCTGTAATCTCAGCACTTTGGGAGGCAAAGGTGGGCGGATCACCTGAGGTCAGGAGTTTGAGACCAGCCTGGCCAACATGGTGAAACCCTGTCTCTACTAAAAATACAAAAATTAGCAGGGTGTGGTGGCACACGCCTGTAACCCCAGCTACCCAGGAGGCTGAGGCAGGAGAATTGCTTGAATCCGGGAGGCAGAGGATGCAGTAAGGCAAGATCACACCACTGCACTCCAGCCTGGGCAACAGAGTGAGACCTCATCTCAATATATATATATATTAAATAAATAAAAATAAAAACAATATTCCAATTGAATAAGCAGATTACCTTTTTTGGTTTTGTTTACTCTCAAGTATACTAAAGATATTTTTACATGTAGATAAACACTATTTTTAGAGTATTCTTTGAGTAATTTCTTTATTTTCCAGTTCATTATCATGCTATCACAACTAACTATATAGTGATTATTGTGGAGTTTAAAAGCACACTTTTAATCTGTATTGTGTTCAATAAGCATTTACTGAGCAGTTGTTATGTTTAGAGTGTTACACATCATATTCTTCATTAAGGAATCACAATCTAGTTGGATAACACCAGACTTATAACTAGAGAAAAAAAACAAAATGTAATACAGGGGAGCAAGTGCCAAAAGTCAAATGAATACATCAGGCCACATTTTCTAAAGAAACTTAGAAAGGAGGGAGATCACAGAGCTTCATAGAGGAAGAATGGGGCTTTATATTTTGTCTTTAAATATAGTTAACTTCACTAGTGCTTTCTATGTAATAGACATTGTGCACAGTTCTTCACCATATCTTATCTTGAAAGAAAGATAAAATGCAGAAAAATATAGACAGTGTGTGACTCTTACAGCCAAACATGCTATTGTACCAGCAACCTAGAAAACTAGTCCATCTAGAGCAGTGTTTTCAAATAATAGATCAATGAAAGTGAAGATCAAAGGGAGCTGTGTTGCAGAAAGCTCACTGTGGCAGAAAAACACTGACCTGGTTGTTAGGGAGCTCAGGATTCGATTTTAACGTCCATTGTTCAGTTATACCACATAGACAATCTATTGCAACTGATGTTTCTCATTGCTGTCATGTGTAAGATAACGATTAGTGGAACTGATGGACTTAATGATGCTTTTAGTTCTAAAATACCACGGTTCAACGGGGAGTCATTGAAGATTTTGATGAGGAAGAGTGACGTGCAAAACAATGGCAAACATATCATCTATATGTTGGAGGAGAGTGATTTTGGAGGCAAAGAGAACAATTAATAGAACATTGTAATGTATCATGCCTGAAGAACCGTTCTTTCAGCTTATTAATATAATGATGGTGTGCTTTATTTAACATGCTGTTAATGTATGTTTTCTTCAGTGATATTTTCTTTTTTGATGCTATTCATGATTTTAGAAACATAAAGTTGATATTTTAGTTTGCCTCTTCACTTTCACAACTTTATATTTCTAAACAATTTGGCCTTAATTTTAATTGTGAAATATATTTGCTCTCCTTTTTAGTACCCTAGCCTACTTTCCATTCAATTGATATTCCTATTTTAAATTTAGACAATTGTTATTTTACTATTTTTCCCATGTCTTTGAAGCCATCTATACTTTTAAATACAATCTCGTTTTCTTCATTTCTAATTTCCTTAATGAATTTTATTTCTGTGAACTGATTTCTTTGTTTTGTTAAAATTATTCATTCTAGATAATAAAATACCATGTTATTATTATTACAGATGTTTTCTATTCAAACTTACCCATCTTTCACTGTTTATCATAATTCTGTGCAGAAAAAAAGTTTATTTCAGATATCACCTAGAAGAAGTTTGAACATTTTGTAAGTGTATAACTCAGCATAGATATAGAAATTTAAGTCTCACATAAGTTTAATATCTGATGTTTAGCCTATTTTGTTAAGTTGATAAATTATGTATCCCCTATGTCTATACCAGGGGTAAGCATTGTGGGTTTTTTTTTTTTTTTTTCTGTTTCTTCTGTATGGGATTAGGTAGCAAATACTTTAGGCTTTGTGGCCCATATGATCTTTGTTGTGATTACTCAACTTTGCCACTGTAGCACAAAAGTAGCATAGACAATAGATAGAATGAGTGTGGCTGTGTTCCAATAAAATTGCAAAAAAGGGGCAAGCTAGATTTTGCCTATAGGTCATGGCTTGCAGATCCATATTCTACTAAATCAAATACTTGATAAACTTCTAAGTAAACATTATTTCTTATTTTCAAATAAAGTGTAAAAATATTTACTTATTAGATTATTTTTATATTATAAACCTAAAAATTATATCATTGGTACCCATAATTTCACACACTCATAGATTAGGCACTTACAAGACACAGTCATTACATTACATGAAGAATATTTATTTATAATTAAACTTTTAAAGGATGATAATTTTGCTCTCAAAATGATAAATTTCCTAGTTTTAGGACTCACAGGAAAAAAGAAATTTATTTGGGAGCTGTATGGCTAAAATTCCATCATTAGTTTTTAATGCTTTTTTCATCTAGCATAAATGGGTCTGATGAAGCTTCTCAATCAGTTATATATGTGTCTCACAAATCTGAGCATAGTGAAGGAAACAGAAGTACTGTCTTTATTAACAAGACATTATTTTGAGGCAAAAGCAGAAGTTCACCAAGATGAGTTCAAGTGAACAAAGAATTTATTATAAAATATCGAAGAACCTCACAGAACTCAATTGCAGAATATATTACTGAGACTCCCAAAGAATAGGGAGTTATCAAAGATGTATTCTCTCAAATTTTCTCTTCCACTTTATTACCAAAGAGTTTTTTCTCTGTGTGTCTTTATTACATCTGTTCCATTGTCCTCTCTGAAGGCCACCCTTGTTGGAAAAGTTTTAAGGTTTGTTCTTTCATTATTTTGGCATGCACAAAGTTTTTGGCTTGCCATATACTGATTCTGGATATTACTTTACCAGATCTCTCAGTTCCAGTGCTCAATGTCTTCCAGATACAGTGATTACCCCCTTAATTCAGAATCTGGACAGGTATTCTGATTGCCTGCTGGCTGGCAATGGATTGCTTGGCTTGAGTCAGTTCCATTTCATTTGAAAAAAGAAAAAGTTATGGTCAGTAAGGGTAGGGTCATAGGACCTGATGCCAAAATTTAAGACACTCTAGGCTGAAATACATTTTCTGAGAGGAGCTAAGGGGAATGAAGGAAAATAGACTGATATGCTTGCTACAACATGAGAAATAGGATTTTCACAATTTGGGGAATTATTATTCTTAAAATTAAAAACAAAAGCTCTTTTTGTATTAGGGTTTATAAGAAGTAAGATCCTTGACACTAGTCAATAGCTGAGAGGCCAGTGTGCTGTAGATAAGCACAAAGTCCTTAAACTTTCCGAGAATAATCACAGACTTAGGGGACAAAAGGGAGGCTGTGATTCAGGATCAAAGCCTTCATGTGAGAGGATGGTGAGGTGGCTAGTAGGTATCAACAAGGAGCAGGATTTGTTCTGAGAGGATGGAATAATAATGGTGGGGAAGTGACACTGAGAAGAGAGTGTTACAGACTGTGAAGAAATAATAAGCAGCCTACACTTTAGAGTTGTAAGATGAAGAGATGCCTTGGAGGCGATCTATTATAATTATGTTCTAACACTCTTCTAGCCATAATAAAGTGGTTTTAGTGTTCTACAACCCTTTGTCTTTCTTGCCTTTGTACCTTTGCACAAACTCTCATTTCTTGCAAATGCTTTTTTCAACTCACTTATCTTCAAGCTACAGTGAAATTAATAATCTACTCTAAGACCTTCCACATTTATCAGGCAAAGTTAGTTTCTCATTTTTCCACATTCTCAAGCCACACTGCTCACAAAGATTGCTATTACATCATTCTTTAATTGCATATTCAAATGTATAAATTTGACAGTAGACTGCAAGCTTGAAGATAAAGACTATTTTATTCATCTTCAAAATGCAACAATCTTTCAGGCACACAGTAGGCACTCAGAAATAACTACAAAAGCCCCATAAATTTAATTGGAGTGGATCAATTTCCACCTGGCTAAAGGGATAACTAGATTTCATGAAAAACAGCTGTTGGTGTCAGTGGCTTTGATGGTGCTAAATACAGCTTCCAGTTCTAGAGTAGAATTCAGGTGGTACAATGCCCCATATGACCAGTAGAGACTTACGTTCTTAAAGGATGGTCAAAGAATACTTTGACAGGTGGTGGAAGGATGGTGGCCATAAGTGGGTTTCACAGAGAAAGAATCAGAGCCTTAGCAAGAGCAGATGAAAAACAACAACAACAACAAAAACATGGCTAAGGTTGAATGATAGAGTGGGGAAGTAGAGTTTCTTGGTTACCTCCACCAGGAGCAGCATTAATATTGCTGCTCTTAGGGGGTTTTAGGATGGAATCTGGGCTGGGTGCTAGAGATATAAATATAAGTAAGATGAAACCTTTCTAAGGTAACTCTAAGTCACCTTCCCAGAAAAATATAAGGCTATTGTGTTACCTAGGGAGGTATGGTTGGGGTTTGACCTATACCTATTGAATCCCTTTGTCCATTCTTGTGCCTCCTTCTGTGTGCTTTCACTTCCACCAGTTAGCAACTGTGGTTCTTTGTGAGAAGACTTCCCCTAGTCTCCTGGAGCCACTTGACCCTCACAAACCAGAAATGCCTGGTACTTCACATTCTCCTGGGGCATCCAATGGTCTGAGGAACACAGAGGTATAACTTACATACCAGAATCCTCCCATGGAATAAGGCTGAAGGAGGTCTCTGTAGGACGTCACCTGAGATTGTACTCTTGCTTTGCTTCCTCCTGTTCCTTGTCCTGCTTTCCCTTCTCACTTACTGTTTGCCTCTCAGAACTCATTCTTAATAAATTGTTTGGACACAAATCCTCATCTCAAGGACTGTTTCTGAATTAACTCAATCTAAGGCAACTGCCTGGGAAAAAATAAGGCTATTGTGATAGCTAGAGAGGACAGTCCTGGCAAAAGGACAGCCAGCAACAATTCAAATTTGAACATAAAAGGACATTGGATATTATAGATAATTTATATAAATTAAAGAAATAACCAAACTGTTTGGTGAGTCACAAGAATAAAATAATGTGGAATTCTTGCATACTTTACCTCAGAATCAAGTCAAAGATTTGTTATTAGAAACTACATTTTGAAATTTTTGCTAGAATAATAGCAATTGAGAGGAAGACAAACTGAAGTTAACAGAAGGTGGAAGCTATAACTAATGCTGAGTTTAAAAAAATGTTTTTTAATGTTGATACAAATCCTCAGAATCAGAATAAGCTCAACAATGGAGTGCTAATTTTCAAATCCAAAGACTATCCATGTCTTACTTTTACATGACGTATCTTTTACCATAAGAAAATGCTCAGTTTCCTTTATTCTTGATATGTTCTCCTGCTAATTTCATTAACTACCATCTTCAAAGTCACCTAATATTTCTGACTTAGTTTAAGGGGTTCCTCTACCTCTCTGTTCCCTTTAAGTTTTTACATTCTCCAGATCTCATGGTTTACATCTCTTTCTCTCCACGCTTCTTTTCTGAGGCAATATCACCCATGCTTATGATTTACTTTCTCTTCCATAGGTTAATAACCTAAGTATTTCTCGACACAATCTTTGTTCTAAATGTTAGAAATGTGTAGATTGTTTATTTGCCACCTCTACCTGTTAGAAATTCAAATCCTATACTCAACATATTCACCACTAAATTCATTTCTTCAGTTTCTACTCTCCTTTTTGAGTTCTATATCCTGCTTACTGAACTCACTTGTTTGACAACTCGTCCCTTGTAAATCAAGTCAGAAGTCTCAGAGCAATTCTAGACTTCTCCATCTCTCTCAATGTTACATAAATCCTTGTCAGTCTCCACTCCTTTAGTAGTTGTCCAACCATCTCTCTATCTTTATGTCATAGTTATAAAGTAGGCCATCACTTATGTAACACTTAGATACCTACTGGAATATTATGTGAGCCACATTCATAATTTTAAAATTTCTGGTAGCCACATTAAACAAATTAAAAGAAAACATGTGAAGTTACTCTTAATAGTATATTTTGTTTAACCAAATATATAAAAAATGATATTTTATAATATACTTAGTATCAAATATTATTAATAAGACACTTTACATTATTTAATTTTTTGTTGGTACCCAGTGGGTATTTTCCACTGATAGCATATGTCAATTCTGACTACCATGTTTAAGTACAAAGTAGCCACACACAACTAGTGGCTACCATATAGGTAGCACTTATCTAAACTATTAGCATGGTCTTTCACTCCCTGCAAGCCCATTCTCTACTACTACCTGAGTGACATTTCTAACATTCAAATCTGGTCATGGTACTTCTCTGTTTTATATATTTATTCATGGCTTACAGGATAAAGTCAAACTCCTTTCCATGTCTCCTATAATCCTCTATGTTCTCTTAACTTCCTACCCCTTCTCCATCTCTTTTGAAGCCCTGACTCATGTCACCATTGAATTTACTGATCTTTATTATGTCTGTGCAGTTATTTAAATAATCTTGCTGTTCCCTATCTCTAGGAAGTATTTTTCCCTCCTTTCTTTTGTCTTCTTAAATGACTTCTACTTAGTCTACTCATTTAAAAAAATTGTACACTGTGAATCCTTCTATGAACTCCACCTGTATCCCCATACCAAACAACTGATTGTTCTGTTTCTCTACAGTGCTTCGATTATTATTCAAAAAGACCACCTTAATTCTATATAAAAATGTGTTTTGCATTTTCTCTTGATTAGGCTTTGAAATCCTTGAGGGCAGATATAGTGCCTTGTTTATCTTTGCACTCCCAGGCACAATAGAAGGTCAATAAATTCCTGCAGTATAATGAACAGAAAAAATAAGCACCTTTTATAGAGCAAAACCTCACCAATTATGGAATCACAGGTTTCACAGGTAGCCTGCTATACACCAGTCTCTCCATTTGTGCACTGCACAGGGCTTCTACATTTACAGGGCACAATTCACATTACAGACTTAATTAAATTAAATGAGAATGGGTGTGTGGAGTCCCATAGTTTCCTACCTGGAGCAGCAGAAAGATCCTACTTCTATTTAAACTCTCATCTCCACAGGGTACTATATGCACTGAAGAAAGCATACAAACAGAGTTACCAACTAACATACACATTTACAGAGGGCTACATTCTATCCAGACCCTGCTCTGGATATTCCCTGGCATGACTTCTCTTGCCTGCCAGTATCTGTTGAAGACATAATGCCTACCACCACCTATCTTGGAATTTGACATAACCATCTTAACTGGGGTGGGTGAGTGCAGAATATGGATGCCACTTGTGACATGTGTAAAGCACTTTCCAGGGATGTGTGAGCAGGCAGGAGTAAAGATGCCAGTATGATGTTGACCCAGCCAGGTCTACACATTTTTAAAGTAATTGTACAAAGTATCTGTAAAGACTAGCCACCTTGAATACAGATGGAGATTCCAGGATGCAGGAAATCTTCTGAACATGATTCCCATTATTTTCACGAAAGTCTATCTATTGCCACAATAATATTGCATAACATACAACCAAATATTTGAGTATTAAGCAAAAATTATCATTAGTTTAGTTGATGTCCGCAGAGATAAATTGATCTGGACTGGACTCAACCAATTTTGACTGAACTTGTTCATCTGTCTGTGATAAGCTGTGAGTTAGCTAGGTAGCTCTTGATTAGAATCACCCGCATTTTCAGAGACTGGCTGGCTGTTGACTCATCTTAGGATAGCCTCAGCTGGACCAACTGGGGAGAAATCTCAGTTTTGTTCCATATGTCACATCCTGCAGTAAGCTGGCCCAAGCAAAACTTTCTCACAGTGATGACAGAAGACAAACACAGCAAGCAGAAGAACACAGATGTTTCTTGAATATCTTCTTGCATCATATTTGCTAACATTCTTGCAATCAATGCAAACCACATGATCAACCCTAATGTCACAGTTGAAGAGCATGGGTATGGATAGAAGGAGGAGTGAATAAATGAAATCTTTAATGCAATAACTCCAACTTACAGGTCTTTAATGCAATAATTCCAACTCACAGCTCAACTGGTTAGAAGACAGCTGATCAAAATTGTACCTCAATTGTTCATTTATTTTTCATGGAATATATTACATATGTTTTAAATCTGAATGTTTAAGCCTGAAAAAGTGTTGGTGCTTTAACACTTTTCCGTTCTGTTTTGAGTTATATCAACAATACCAGTCAGAGTGAATGGTCTTATAAATCTTGGAATAGAGGGAAAGTTCAGGCCCAGGACCAACAGGGAGAGGTAAGTTGATGCAGCCTTACTTTTGAGTTTATGTGAACTGACCCTCATTATGAAGTCAATCATGGGATGTCCTGCTACATTCCTGATATCTACTTTTATGCCTCTCAGTTCTTTCCTATTAAGTTCTAGAATCTCTCTTTTTTTCTGCTCTGAAAAACCCTGGTCATTCTGAAATGAGGAAACATTCATATTCCCTGAATTTGGATGTGTCAAGAAATATGCATCTACTGAATGAAAACAAACCCAAATAACATTTTTGTAATTTTTAGAGTAGTAGATCTTGAGAAAACACATTCAGACTCTGTAGAAATTCATCCTGAACTTGACTTTGCGTATTTTACTTTGTAACAGTGCATATTCTCTGACTGAATAGTGAGCTGTTTCACTGATAGGATTCTGACTGGAAATGAAAAACAAATGAGTTTTTGTGTGTTTTTTTTTTTTTTTTTATCTTCTCATGGTTATCAGCAGGCAGACAGTCTTATGGTCTCATTGACTGCTATATTGGTAGAGATGCTAATGATCTAAATCCAACAGATGCTTGGAAGCACAGCACCAGTTAACATATGCAACCAACAGAAATAAAAAAACATGGGCTGTTTGACATACACATAGAGAACGCTTCCTATAATTAGAGATAATTACCAATGTTAGGAGAGCAAAAGCTTCTTTTTTTGGTCCTTGAAAAGCTAAATATAAACTGCAAACAGACACCAGCAGGTACCCTAAATTTACAAGATGCAGAATTTCTTGTGAGATGGGGCTAAGCCATTTTTTATACTTATTTGCCTTCTTAGCATTTTCTGTACACTTTCAAAGCATACCTTAAATAAATCATTTGTTACATACAGTTTCCAGCAGCATAATTTATTTTTCTTGGGTAGACACTCATTCCTTGTAGTCAAAAAAAAGAAAAGAACCATGGTGTACTTCTACAAAATAAAAACAAGTTTTATCTGTAAATGTATTCCCATTGGATTGCTTTACGTGACAGACTGGCTTTAAAACAAAATTTACATTTCAGAATTACAGTAGAAACATTAAAATACCAAATAGAGACATAGTACAATTTCTCTCACTCCTGCTTAAGCTTCATCCTAATTTAACTAAATTATTTAATTTCCACAGATATTTTAACTGTTTTTAGCTTCACTTCCCAATTTTCTATCTAGTACATAGCACTCATTCAGTTCCTATACTGATGATATGGTTAGGCTTTGTGTCCCCACCCAAATCTTATCTTGAATTGTAATCCCTATAATCCCCATGTGTCAAGTGCAGGACCAGGTGGAGATAACTGAATCATAGGGTGATTTCCCATGCTGTTCTCATGATGGTGGGTGAGTTCTCACAAGATCAGATGGTTTTATAAGGAGCCAGCATTTCCCCTGCTTGCACTCACTCCATCCTGCTGCCTTGTGAAGAAGGTACCTGCTTCTTTGACTTCGGCCATGATTATAAGTTTCCTGAGGCCTCCCCAGCAATGTGGAATCTTGAGTCAATTAAGCCTCTTTCCTTTATAAAGTACCCAGTGTTGGGTATTTTCTTATAACAGTGTGAGAACGGACTAATACAACTGACAAACATTTTAATAACTTAGGCATGAGGCTTTAGGTATAGTAGGAACTATCTGCAATGGAAATCTTTGCACACTAAAGGTGTATTTTTATTATCCCTACTTATAGATAAGACAGCATTCTTTTTAATTTGTTTTTATTTTTCTATACCCATAGCAAGGCAGATGAGATTATTCTTAAAACAGCCATGCTCACTCCTGAAACTGGTCCTCAAAGTGCATGATCTGGTGTTTCGTTGTTTTCCTTGTATGGATCTTTCACCTCCCTGGTCAGTCGTATTCCTAAGTATTTTATTCTTTTCGTGGCAATTGTGAATGGGATTGCATTCCTGATTTGGCTCTTGGCTTGACTGTTGTTTGTATATATGAAAGCTGGTATCTGTACATTGATTTTGTATCCTGAGACTTGCTGAAGTTGTTTATCAGCTTAAGAAGCTTTGGGACCAAGACTAAGGGGTTTTCTAGATATAAGATCATATCATCTGCAAACGGGATAGTTTGATTTCCTCTCTTCTTATGTGGATGTCCTTTACTTTTTTTATCTTGCCTGATTGATCTGGCCAGGACTTCCAATACTATTTTGAATAGGAATGGTGAGAGAAGGCATCCTTGTCTTTTGCTAGTTTTCAAGCGGAATGTTTTCAGTTTATGCCCATTCAGTGTGATGTTGACTGTGGGTTTGTCATAGATAGCTATGATTTTGAGGTATGTTCCTTAAATATCTAGTTTGTTGAGAGTTTTTAACATGAAGAGATGTTGAATTTTTTCAAAAGCCTTTTCTGCATCTATTGAGATAATAATTGGTTTTTGTCTTTAGTTCTGTTTATGTGATGAATCACGTTTATTGATTTGTGCATGTTGAACCAAATTTGCATCTCAAGAATACAGCCTACTTGTTCGTGGTGGATATGTTTGTTGATATACTGCTGGATTTTGTTTGCCAGTATTTTGTTGAGGATTTTTGCATCGATGTTCATCAAGGATATGGCCTGAAGACTTTTGTTGTCATTGCGTCTCTGCCAGGTTTTGGTATCAGGATGATGCTGGCCTCATAAAATGAGTTGGGGAGAAGTCCTTTCTCAATTTTTTGGAATAGTTTTAGTAAGAATGGTACTAGCTCTTCTTTGTACATCTGGTAGAATTTGGCTGTGAAGTCCTGGACTTTTTTAGGTTGGTAGGCTATTTATTACTGATTCAATTTCAGAGCTCATTATTGGTCTGTTTAGGGATTCAATTTCTTTGTGGTTCAGTCTTGGGAGGGTGTATGTGTCCGGGAATGTATTTATCTCTTCTAAATTTCCTAGTTTCTGTGCATAGAGGTGTTCATAGCATTCTCTGATGGTTATTTGTATTTCTGTGGTGTCTATTATAATATCTCCATTGTCATTTCTGATTGTTTATTTGGATCTTCTCTCGTTAGTTTAGCCAGTGGTTTAACTATTAATTTTTTCAAAAAACAAACTCCTGGATTCACTGATGGTTTGAATGCTTTTTCATGTCTCAATCTCCTTCAGTTGAGCTCTGATTGCAGTTATTTCTTGACTTCTGATAGCTTTGGGGTTGATTTTTCTCTTGTTTTTTTAGTTCTTTCCGTTGTGATGTTAGGTTGTCAAATTGCGATCTTTCTAACTTTATGATATGGACATTTAGTGCTATAAATTTCCCTCTTAACACTGCCTTAGCTGTGTCCTAGAGATTCTGATATGTTGTATCTTTGTTTTCATTCACTTCAAAGAACTTCTTGATTTCGGCCTTAATTTCATTATTTAACCAAACGTCACTCAGAAGCAGCTTATTTTTTAATTCCCGTATTATTGCAAGGTTTTGAGTGAATTTCTCACTCTAGATTTCTAATTTGATTGTGCTGTGGTCAGAGAGACTGTTATGATGTTAGTTATTTTGTATTTGCTGAGGAGTATTTTATATCTGATTATGTGGTCTATTTTAGAGTATGTGCCATGTGGCCATAAGCAGAATATATATTCTGTTGTTTTAGGTGGTAAGTTCTGTAGATGTCTATCAGGTCCATTTGATACAGGTCCTGAATATCTTTGTTAATTTTCTGCCTCAAATATCTAGTACAGATGACACAAACAAAAGGAAAATCATTCCATGCTCATGTATAGGAAGAATCAGCATCACGAAAATGGCCACACTTCCCAAAGCAATTTATAGATTTAATGCTGTTCTTATTAAACTACCAGTGACAGTCTTCTCATAATGAGAAAAAAAAAAAAAACACTATTTTAAAATTCATATGGAACCAAAAAAGAGCCCAAATAGTCAAGGAAATCCTAAGCAAAACCAAAATAAGGCTAGACGCATTATCTTACCCAACTTCAAACTATACTACAGGGCTACAGTAACCAAAACAGTATGGTACTGGTATGAAAACAAACCCATAGAAAAATGAAACAGAATAGAGAGCCCAGAAATAAGGCCATACACTGACAACCCTCTGATCTTCAAGAAAGCTGACAAAAACAAGCAATGAGGAAAGAACTCCCTATTCAATAAATTGTATTGGGATAACATGCAGACAAATGAAACTGAACCTCTTCCTTATACCATATACAAAAATTAGCACAGGATGGATTAAAGACTAAGGTGTCATATTCAGCTTCTATAAGGAACTTAAACAAATTTATAAGAAAAAAACAAACACCCACATTAAAAATGGGCAAAGCACATGAACACTTTTCAAAAGAAGACATACATGAGGGCAACAATTATATGAAAAAAAGCTCAACATCATTGATCATTAGGGAAAGGCAAATCAAAACCACAGTGAGATACCATCTCACACCAGTTAGCTGGTGAAGTTGTGGAGAAAAAGGAAAGCTTATACACTGTTGGTGAAAGTTTAAATTAGTTCAACCATTCTGGAAAACAGTGTGGCAATTCCTCAAATACCTAAAAACAAAACTAACATTTGAATATCCCATTACTGAGTATGTGCAGCCATAAAAGTATATGCAGCTAATATGCAACTAAGTACTATGCAGCCATAAAAAGAATGATATCATATCTTTTGCAGGCACATGAATGAACCTGGAGGCCATAATCCCTAGCAAACTAAGACAGGAATAGAAAACCAAATACTACATGTTCTCACTTATAAGTGGGAACCAAATAGTCAGAATGCATGGACACATTGAGGGGAAGAACAGACTTGGGGGCCTATTGGAGGGTGGGGATTGGGAGGATGGAGAGGAATAGGAAAAATAACGAATGGGTACTGGTTTAATACCTGGGTAATGAAATAATCTATATAACAGACCCCTGTGACATGTGTTTACCTTATTACAAACCTGCAACCTGCACATGTACCAATGAACCTAAGATAAAAGTAAAAAAGGAAAGATTATATCACCCTACAATATTTGGAGAATTCTCAGAGGGCCAACTCATAATATGAACTATTTGGGGAAATCCTCCTTGGTTGCTGCAGGTGCATTTAAGGACGGTCTTATCTGCCTTATCAGAGAACTTTAAATATAGCCTTATTATATAAATATTTTCCTACCTTTGTATGTGTATTCCAGTATCTCTATATTCATTCTTTCCACTAGATATTAAGATGTTAAGCTTACTTCCAACTCATCCAGGCTCTAACACAGGATCTCATACTGTTAAAGCAAAACTAAATAATGGCCTGAGAAGGGCTCTGTACTTCTATATTTGAGTCCTTGTGGATGAACTGTAACCTAGCTTAATACACAAAATTGAAAACCTAACATAGCAGTATGCGCCTATAACAATAACTGTGTCTTGGCCAATCCCTGTGGCCATACTTCAACTACTCATAGACTGCTAAGTGTACAAACTGTGTTCAAATAAGGCAAACGCCAACCTGTAACCAACCCAGCTGTTTCTGTGCCTCACTGCCAATTTCTGTATGTCATTTCCCTGTTTTTGTCTCTAAATCTTCTTCCACCATGTGGTTGCACTGGAGTTTCTCTGAATCCACTGTGAATCTGGGGGCTGCCTGATTCACGAATTGTTCATTGCTCAATTAAACGCCTTTAAATTTAATTCAGTTGAAGTTTTCATTTATCAATACACATCCTGTACACAAGTGTTCAGAAAATGTCCCATGATGATATTGAGAATTTAAATGCTGGTTTAAAGAAGGAGTCAACAAACTGTGGCCTAAGGGAAGGCTACCTGTTTCTCTAGATAAAGTTTTAGAGAACACGACCATATTCATTCATTTATGTAGTTTTGTTTTGACAGAAACTATATGGTCTGCAAGCCTAAAATATTTACTACCTGATATTTACTGGAAAAGTTTGCTGATCCCTTGTTTAGCACAATCTAGACAGTACAATTATGGAAATAAATAATATATACTTGGGGGTACAATGCATCAACTTCGTCTAAGTACTAGTTATTATACCAAGTAGTAACTGAATAAACAGTGCACTATGATGGTCAGTTTTACGTACAAACTTGACTAGGATATAAGTCCCTAGTTATTCAATCAATCCAATATTAATGTAGGTTCTGCTGTAAAGGTATTTCATAGAGGTAAAGTCCATAATCTGCTGATGGTAAGTAAAGAAGGTCATCCTAGATAACGTAGGTAGGCATGAAACTGAGGATTACAAGAATAACAGATTTCCAGCCTGCCTTTCCTGATGGCCTGCCCTGCAGATTTCAAACGTGCCTTACCAGCCCTCATAATTGCATATGCCAATTGCTTGCAATAAATCCCTTTATATACATATATTTAATATAGCACTTTAAAGGAGGAGTTCAAAATATAAGTTCCATGGACTGGGATTCTACTTGTTCAGTTATTTTGGTTAAATCCTGACAGATTCATGTATCTTTGTGACCTGAAGAAGTTAAAGCTCACTCCAGTAAAGGAGTTTATTTTCCATCTCAGAAAGGATGTATTAAAACATGTCAAAACCTTTTTATAGGAGGCTTGAGAAGTAGTATTATTAACACAATTTTGCCCTGACCTAATAAAAGACCTGATAAAAAATGGTATTAAGATTTTTACTAGATCATCTATTTCAATCCATTATGCAATTCTCATTTCTTTGATTTGAATATTGTCAAAGCTAACTTATTATTAACTAAAAATTATTTCCTTCTTAAAATCCCATGTAGTTCCTCTAACTCTATGACATTCAGAAGATATACTAACTTTCCTCAGTGACAAAGGTTACTTCCTAATTTATTAATTCTGCCTGATGTTCAGTTAGGGGGAAAAAGTCAAACCAAATCAAAAGAGGAAAACAAAGAAAGCTCATTTTTGGTTTGTGTAATCTTTTGTTTGAACGTATCAGCACTGTATTTCATTTTATGTGAAAAGAAAGATGTCCTTTGACTTTGCTTATCAAATAACCTTCCTTTATCATTGAGGGCAAAGACCTGAAATATTGTTTTTTCCAGCCTTCTGCTTTGCAAATAAGTTCCCCTCATCCTCTGACCCACCACTAAACTCAGTATTCACAGTCTTCATACTTCATTGTTTTCATTTGCTGGAATCCAAAATATAACACTGAAGGGACATTGGTCCATAGTATTAGGCCAAAGGTCTATTTGACAATTGGAGTGACTTACTCTGAACAGAAAAGTTATTATTTATTTTTAATTAGCAAAAAATATTTGAATCTATGGTTATATTTTAAAAAGGTATAGACAGTGGATTTAAAACTAATTTCATCATTCTTAATCTTATATAAAAGATTATTGTATTAGATGTCGTATTTCCTGGAATCTCAGCTTGATTTTTAAAATTATTACTTGTATAATTGACCAGTTACCTAATATCCCTGAGATTCCAATCTCCTCTGTGTAAACAAGAATAATTATAATTTTTTGTTTATACAGTGTTATTTTCAGTATCAGGGCAAAGTTGTTTTGAGAACTCTTGGGCCAAAGGTGATATTATTTTCAGGGGCAGTGATATGGTTTGGTTCTGTGTCCCCACTCAAATTACATCTCAAATTGTAATTCCTATGTGGTGAGGGAGAGACCTATAATCCCCACGTGTCAAGGCAGATAAGTGATTGGATTATGGGGGCAGTTTCTCCCATGCTGTTCTTGTGATAGTGAGTTCTCACGAGATCTTATGGTTTTATAAGCGGAAGTTTTTCCTTTTTTGCTCTTTTCTCTCTCCTGCTGCCTTGTGGAGAAGGTGCCTGCTTCACCTTCTGCTATGCTTGCAAGTTTCCTGAGCCCTTCCTAGCCATATGGAACTGTGTGTCAATTAAATCTCTTTTCTTTATAAATTACCCAGCTTTGGGCAGTTCTTCAAAGCAGCCTGAGAATTAGCTAATACAGGCACTGTCACAGACTCTTTTGCAAATATAATAATAACCACGGGTGTTTTCCTTAGAGAAACCAACATATTACCAATGATGTGAATTTTTTGCTCATGAGCACAGTATGTTCACAGTCCACTGGAACACTATCTTTGAGCTGGTCCATGGAACTTACATTTTGAAATCCTCCTTTAAAGTGCTATGTTAACTTAACATAGTACTATTTTATGTAAATGTACATTGTAAGCAGTCTGAAATCAATAAAATAAGTGTTTCATGCTTATGTTTTCCCCATTATTTTAAATATATATATAGATATATAGATATTCACATGCATTTATTCATTTATTTCTCACAGCAACCTTCCAAAGTACTATAATTATCCCAGTTCTATAGTCAGAGGAGACTAAGGCACAGAGAGGTTAGGTAGCAGGACTGGAAATTGGTGGGGAAGCCTGAGTCCAGGGTTTGGAACCTGCCATGCTATGTTCTGTCCTGTATTTAACACAAGGGCCACATAAGAGTTTGCACTAGAGGAGGGTTGATTCCTTTGATTGTGTCTGTGAGCACCAGCCAGGGTGTCAGAAATCTGCACTGTAACCACACCTTTTTTAATTTTTAATTTTTGTGGGTACATAGTAGGTGTATGTATTCATGGGTTGAGATATTTTGATACAGATATGCAATGCATAATAATCACATCAGGGTAAATTGGGTATCCATGGCCTCAAGCATTTATCCTTTGTGTTACAAACAATTCAATTATACTTTTTAAGTTTTAAAATGTACAATTAAATTATTTTTTACTATAGTCACCCTATTGTGCTAGTGCATATTAGATCTTATCCATTCATTCTAACTATTTTTTGAATCATTAATCATCCTGACTACCACCCTACAACATCTACCACCCTTCCCAGCCTCTGGTAACTGTCCTTTTACTCTCTATTTCTATGAGCTCAATTGTTTTAATTTTTAGCTCCACAAATAAGTGAGAACATGCAGATTATCTTTCTGTGCCTGGCTTATTTCACTTAATATAATGGCCTCCAGTTACACCCATGTTGTTGCAAGTGACTGGATCTTACTCTTTTTTATGGCTGAGTAGTACTCCATTGTATATATTGAATAGTGTCAATAATGCTGCAATAAACATGGGAGTGGAGATATCTTTATGATATCCCGATTTCCTCTTTTCTGGACATACACCTAGCAGTGGGATTGCTGGATCCTATGGTAGCTCTATTTTAGTTTTTTTGAGGAACCTCCAAACTGTTCTTCATAGTGATTATACTAATTTACATTTCCACCAACACTATATGAGGGTTCCCTTTTCTCCACATCTTTACAACTCCAAAAGCTTGCTTGGTGCTCTACCCGCCATGGTCATGCTGGTATCTAATGTGCAAGACAAAGTCCCCTTTCTTTTTCCCTCTACTTTCTTGAAGCAGAAGGTGTTTCTCCCCATAGTTACCAAATCTGGGAATGTGCTGAGTCTCACCTGAAGCCAGCAAGTCTCAGAATCTCACCCAAGGCCCACAGCATACTACATAAGTATTGATGCTGGTTATTCAAGACCCAAAGGCTTGTTAGTCAACAGGTGATGGATCCTTCCAGGACTTCATCATTCCCTTCAAGGCAGCAGGTTCCCTTCTGGCCCTGAGTGTGTCTAGAAATGTTGTCTGGGAGCTAGTGCCTGGCAAGATGGCTTCATGACTCTGACTTGCAGCACTAAAACTGAGAGGATTTCCATTTAGACACTCAATCTTGTAGTCAACATATGCAGACACACAAACTTACATACAGACACACGTACAACTCAGCTAAAATACTTAAGGAAAGGCATTGAAGAGGGGAAAATGTGATCAAATATATCCAATCTGTTTTAAGATATTTTGTGATTAATATTACTCACTGGCTAAGTTTTGCACTTCTAATTATAGTGATAGTCCTTTCAAGATCATTTGTTCTTTTGACCGGGAGTAGTAAATTGTTCTTATTACTCATTCCTAATACACCACAAAAAATTTTAAATTGTCTCAAAACATAGCCCAACTTACTATCATCTTTATCACTATTATTATTGCCATTAATTATTTTCTCCAACTTGTTTTCTCATTTTTATGAGCTAGAATGGAAAAACAAAATAAGAAGAAAATAATATTAAAATATTTTTAAATTGTAAATTATGGTTTAGAAAACACAGGAAAATTGTTCAGTTTTATTTTATTACACTTCACCTTATAAGTGGCCTACATTTTATTGTTCTTTAAAAAAATACATATAATTTGATGTGGTGGTAGGTTTACGCTACCAAGAAATAGATCTAATATTCTAAGAGATACTGATGTCACTGTGTGACAAACCTGCACGTGTACCCCCTTAATCTAAAATACAAAGTAAAATTATTTAAAAAAATAAAATAAAAGATGCTGATAAAGGTGAGCGAAAAGCAAATTAGATGATGGTACTGAGATACTAATGCTAATTCTTAGATAATATAACTAACTTAATCTAATTTCCCCAACCCCATTTGGACACTTTTGAGAAAAGTACAGATAGTTTTTCCAGCAACGAAGTTCCCAAGTCTGTACAGAGTGCCATGCATGGGAACACAATTTCTGATTATTCTCCAGGTCTATAGAAAGCAAAAAGACAGGGTATAATGTTGAGAAATAAAATATATATTTTTTTCTGATTATACAGTTTTTTTCTTAAACTCCTCAGTTCTATAGTGACTGATAATCACTTCTCAAAATTGCTTGGGGTTTTTTTTTTTGTTGTTGTTGTTGTTGTTGCTGTTGTTTTTGTTTTTTTCTCCAGAATGCATAGTACAGTAGCAGAAGGCACAGTTAAACTTTCCCAATGGGGATGGTTGAAATGTCACACCAAATGTATAGGGTTCATGTTTAAATTGTGATGTTGCTGTATTAACAAACATGGGAGCAGTGACATTTCTATACTCCAACATGAAGCAGATATCAACCATCTTCAGTGTGTTCTAAGCAGATTTAGAGAAGCGTGCATTTCATGTATTATCAAAGTTGAAGTCATTTAAAAATTCCTTTAAGAATATGACCTGAAT
The DNA here is from genome assembly GCF_037993035.2 of Macaca fascicularis. Classification (NCBI taxonomy): domain Eukaryota; kingdom Metazoa; phylum Chordata; class Mammalia; order Primates; family Cercopithecidae; genus Macaca; species Macaca fascicularis. The sequence continues at coordinate 26,528,265 of NC_088395.1, forward strand.
ATTAGAAGTATTAATAAAAATTTTCCCAGAGTTAAGCATTATAAAAGCCATATTATGATATAAATTACTCTAATTTTGTTTCTTAAAATAAATATGTTTAATTATCATTTAGCCACAATTTCCTCCAATCATAGTTGAAATTTTAATAGCTATTCCCTATAGGTATCTTTGTTAATTGATTCAATTTTTCTGTATTCTTCACTTAAAAAGAGACAACTTTTTCTTGGTCTCCATGCTTTTTAAGCAACTTAACATAGCATGCTTGTTAGTACAATTTATAAATATAAAGGCCATGTGTGATAAAGAGCTGATTGATATAGTTTCATGTAATTCAAACAAAATGACTGACTATTTTTACTTGACTGCTCCCACAGTCTAATAGAAGTAATTCTCCCTTATGATCATTCTGTAGATGTTGCCTTTAATGTGAGGTCAAAATTCTCTTTATTTATTTATTTTTTAATACTTTAAGTTCTAGAGTACATGTGCACAACGTGCAGGTTTGTTACATATATATACATGTGCCATGTTGGTGGGCTGCACCCATTAACTCATCATTTACATTAGGTATATCTCCTAATGCTATCCCTCCGCCGTCCCCCCACCCCATGACAGGCCCCAGTGTGTGATGTTCCCCACCCTGTGTCCAAGTGTTCTTATTTTTTAAAATTTTGTTTTAGGTTCAGGGGTAAATGTGAAGGTTTGTTACATAGGTGAACTCATGCACAGGGGTTTGTTGTATAGATGATTTCATCAGGTATTAAACCTATTACCCAAATTTTCCTGATCCTCTCCCTCCTCCCAGACTCTTCCCTCAAGTAGACCCCAGTGTCTGTTGTTCTCTTCTTTGTGTTCATGAGTTCTCATCATGTAGCTCCCACTTATAAGTGAGAGCATGCAGTATTCAGTTTTCTGTTCCTCCATTAGTTTGCCAATAATAACAGCCACCACACTGCACTCTAGCCTGAGTAACAGAGCGAAAGCCTGTCTCAAGAAAAAGAGTAACAGCCTCTAGCTCAATCCATGTTCCTGCAAAAGACATGATTTTGTTCCTTTTTATAGCTGCATAGTATCCCATTGTATATATGTACCACATTTCTTTATCCAATTTGTCATTGATGGGCATTTAGGTTGATTCCATGTCCCTGCTACTGTGAATAGTGTTGCAATGAACATTCACGTGCATGTTAACACAACCAACAAGCATATGAAAAAAGCACAATATGACTGATGGTTAGAGAAATGCGAATCAAAACCACAATAATATACCATCTCACACCAGTCAGAATGGCTATTAACAAGTCAAAAAACAAACAAACAAACACAGATGCTGGTGAGGTTGCAGAGAAAACGTAACACTTATACACTGTTGGTGGGAGTATAAATTAGTTCAACCATTATGGAAAGCAGTAGGGTAATTTCTCAAAGAGGAGTTTAAAGCAGAATTACCATTCCACCAAGCAATCCCATTACTGGGTATATACCCAGAGGAATATAAATCATTCTACCAAAATTCTCTTTAAATAGCTTCCAAATAACGCAAATATATAAACATAATGACTTCACACTCTAGACTACACTATTTTTCTCATTAAAACGTATTCTTTCCAGAAAATGAGTACAATACCACCCACATATCAAGATTTAGGTAGCACTTCTACCCCCTCAAAATACCTCATTTACCAGTCCCCCATTTCTGAAATTTCATTATTAGAACTGTGTATTGCTGATTTCTCTTCCTGCTTGAAATACAGTTAATTCATAAATATGATGGCCTTATATGTAGAATGATGTAGGGTGGCAATATTTTGTCACAGCAGCTTTTGTTACAGGTAAAACACAGAGAACATCATGGCTCTAGAAATCAGAAAAATGAGGAAATAGCTTCAAAGGAGGAAATAAGTCACTGAAAAACACGCTTCACCAGGTTCACAAGGTTATCAGCAGCTAGTTAGTTTTGGTATAAAACAAAACTATATTGATTTTGAGTGGTCTAGATTAAAGGGGATTAAGCTAAGGATGTTGGAAACTATTCATCAAACAATAATAGCAAAATAAAGGTTGGTAGAATGCTTTATATAGATTTTAGAAGAAAAATTTTTCATTAAATATTAATGATGAAGAGAAAGAATTAGGGCATCAGTAGAGAAGTAGCATTTTTTATGGCCCATAACCTTTTTAAAGGATACATATATATTTAATTGTCATAAAATGTAGTTAATTTGCTAATTCAGTTGGACATATATGTCTTGCAAATAAAGGTTACCCTCAATTTAGCTATTTGTCAGCACTATTTTTAAATAGACTCTGCAAATTTCCATAACTACAACTGAGTTAAGTGAGTAAAGAGAAACGCTAAAATCAGTTCAGAGAAGAAATACTGACCTTGACTCTTGTTTTTCTTAAAAATATGTTTATATAAAAAGTTAAAAGTAGATGCAATATAAGATTTATTAATTATACACTTCAGAAAGTTTTCCAATGTTTGTGTCTTGCTTGTCTTTAATTTATAACATTTATAACATGCTTTTCATTAACAATATTTATTTTTTCCTCAATGAAGTCATGTACTTTAATAAAGACATCATTACCTCTGCATACTCTCCAACTCCCACAGAGACTGAAAATGTACAATTTAAAACACATTCTATGGTTGTAAAACAAGTAGCTTAATTGAAGAATATTTATTTTGGTCTGCCTTCACAAGTAAAAGTTATTTCAGTTAACAGACAAAGAAAAGTCTGGAGGTCTTAAACCTAATACTACTCTAATAAACTCAACATTAGGTTCTTATTTCTCTAACATAAATCAACTTAATGCAATGAGGATACACAGTAAATATTATTTAGTATTTATTATGAAGTGTTAAATCCATCATCACAGCATGTGGTTCAGGGCCTATGAGTCTAATCTATACTCAAGTAACATAACATGGATGTATAAATATGTGCTCCCTCAGAATATGAAGTGTATTTCATTTGTTAAACCAGTGATTTTTAAGTACTTTCTAACTGGCACTCTGTAAACAGAATTATTGATTTAATTACAATTTCCCATCTTTTTAAAAAGGGTATTTTGCTGTGCCTTGGTACCTGAGCTGAAAGGTTAAATTAATATCCATCATCAGCAAAAATAATAAGAAACTTTATAAAATACATTTACATTTGAAATTTTATTTATTCTCATCGTATTAGTCTGTTTTCACACTGCTGATAAAGACATACCTGAGACTGGGCAATTTACAAAAGGAAGAGGTTTAATGGACTTACAGCTCCAACTGGCTGGGGAAGCCTCACAATCATGGCAGAAGACAAGGAGGAGCAAGTCACATCTTACATGGGTGGCAGCAGGCAAAGAGAGAGCTTGTGCAGGGAAACTCCCCTTTTTAAAACCATCAGATCTCATGAGACTTATTCACTCTCACAAGAACAGCCCGGGAAAGACCTGCCCCCAGTTTTTCCCACAACACATGGGAATTCAAGATGAGATTTGGGTGGCAACACAGCCGAACCATATCACTCACTCTTTATATCTGTCAACCTACAAAAATCTAGCATATTTTTGTTTCAACTTAGAAAATGTAAATTTATAAATTTCAAAGAGATTTGTTCAATGATTGAAATCAATAAGTATAATATATAAACTGATATTTTGAAAAAAACTTTAAAATAATAAATATTACTGAAATAATATTCAAATAATAATAGCTTTCAAATATTGTTATTTATGAATTGGCAGTTATATTTGTCTTATATTTGTGAGTGTATCTTGAGTGAGTATGTGTATGTTTGTGGATGGCTAGATAGACAGATGATAGGTAATTTGGAACAAACATGTTTTAGATATTCCAACAAATGTAAATTGGTAGAACCAAACATATAGTGTTTATCCTTTTTCCTCCCACTAACTGCCCATGGAAATAGATAATATTTGAAATGAATTTACATATATACATGTATATATCAGTTTCAAATTTGCCTTCATCTTCGTGTATGTTGACTACAGAGATTGTATTTCATTTCTCCTTTTCTTTTTTTTTTTTGAGATGGAGTTTTGCTCTTGTTGCCCAGACTGGAGTGCAGTGGCGTGATCTCAGCTCACTGCAACCTCTGCCTCCTGGGATCAAGCGATTCTCCTGCCTCTGCCTCCTGAGTAGCTGGGATTACAGGTGTGCGCCACCCCTCCCAGCTATTTTTATTATTAATATTATTTTTTGTATTTTTAGTAGAGATGGGGTTTCTCCATGTTGGTCAGGCTGGTCTCTAACTCCTGACCTCAGGTGATCTGCCTGCCTCAGCCTCCCAAAGTGCTGGGATTACAGGCGTGAGCCACTGTGCCCGGCCCCATTTCTCCTTTTCTTTTTTTTTTTTTTTTTTTTGAGACGGAGTCTTGCTCTGTAGCCCGGGCTGGAGTGCAGTGGCCAGATCTCAGCTCACTGCAAGCTCCGCCTCCCGGGTTTACGCCATTCTCCTGCCTCAGCCTCCGGAGTAGCTGGGACTACAGGCGCCCGCCACCACGCCCGGCTAGTTTTTTGTATTTTTAGTAGAGACGGGGTTTCACCGTGTTAGCCAGGATGGTCTCGATCTCCTGACCTCGTGATCCGCCCGTCTCGGCCTCCCAAAGTGCTGGGATTACAGGCGTGAGCCACTGTGCCCGGCCCCATTTCTCCTTTTCTTTTTTTTTTTTTTCTCCTTTTCTTATGTCATTGAAATTAGCCATGTTTTAATGAAAGGTAGGAAAAAAAATTTTTTTTGTATCTGTAGATGGAAGGAAAGGAAAAGGTAGTAATAAGAGAAGATTAGAATCACATTTTTGTTATCCCTCGACTAAAGTTAAAAGATATTCATGATCTAGACATTCTTGGAGTTGTTACACGTTACGTAATTCTGATGTTTTTGATTTAAGGACTTGGCTGCATGTATGGCCCCATTATTGACTGATTATGCTAATCTTATGGAGAGTGTTATTAGATATTGAACACTGTTGCAACTCCTCATATGAATACTACGGATGTTCTCAAACACATTTTGAAAATCCAAGAGGGAAATAAACCTTCTCGTGCTTCCTCTATCTTTTCTCACCATGACCTGTGAGCAAAATTGATTTTCTATCCCCCAGTTCTGTTATATAAGAGGTATTGGCTCTCTCTCATTAGTTAATCCCATGTTCCTCCACCCAAAACATAACCATATTCTATAGGATAATTCTGAAAAAAGCTGGCCTCCTGCTTTGCCTTAATCTACCTCAATTAAGATAAGATAATCAGAAACATAACTTTAAAATATTTCTATAAATGGCTAAGACCATTAAAATGCAATTAGAATTATACAATTTAAAGCATATTTGAACCCAAGAGCTTGTATAATTTAACATCACTATTTTCCACACAAACAAAATGAAGCTCTGAGAGTTTAAATGACATGCCAGGCTTGTGCTCATTCAAGACATCCCATTACCTCCCACCAATATTATGCCATTTTAATAATGAATTTAGTTAGTTGCTATTAGTTGGCAATTCTGTAATATGTGGCCAAAACCAAGGCAATAGATACAACCACTATTTGAGTATGACATATATATATTATACGTCTTGCCAGAGCTACACTGAATATTGAGACAACTGTCTTGTCAAAACTTAACCAAAATATCTAAATATTGCAGATTGTTTTAATTTTAGTTCCCATGTTATCATTAGGAACTTACATGTTTATGTGAAAGCTGGTCTACCAAACTTAAATCATTGATTTCTATTTATCTTATAGGTAATGTATGATGGATAGGTACATAGAAACTGGCATGTCTTGCAATATAAAGCATCATTTATAAGCAATGTTACCTTCATTTGCATAAATATTCTTAAGTTTTATAAAATATTTAAGTGTTATAGAATGCAACATATTTAATAATGTGTGTTTCAGTTATTGACACTTTGTGAAGTGATGGCAGCATGGGAAGTATAAGTTAAAAATTAGTGATATATACATCATAAAAATATTAAAAATAAATATTTGAGAAAGAACCAGATATTCTCACTGAAGGAGATTTAGCAACTGTTCTAAATTTTTAGGAAGCTAAATTAGCTGGGTCCTTTAGACTTCCTTGGAAGTCTCTTTTCTATTCCATTTGTCTGTGTGTCAGAAAGCAAAAACTGACAAATTGGATCTAATCAAACTAAAGAGCTTCTGCACAGCAAAAGAAACTCTCACCAGAGTAAGCAGTCAACCTACAGAGTGAGAGAAAATTTTTGGAATCTATTCATCTGACAAAGGTCTTATATCCAGAATCTATGAGGAACTGAAATTTACAAGAAAAAAACAACCCCATTAAAAAGCGGGCAAAGGACATGAACAGACACTTCTCAAAAGAAGACATTAATGTGGCCAACAAACATGAAAAAAGGCTCAACATCACTGATCATTACAGAAATGCAAATCAACACCACAATGAGATACCATCTCACACCAGTCAGAATGACGATTGTTAAAATATCAAGAAACAACAGGTGCTGGTGAGCTTATAGAGAAATAGGAATGCTTTTATACTGTTGGTGGGTATGTAAATTAGTTCAACCATTGTGGAAGACGGTGTGACGATTCTGCAAAGATCTAGAACCAGAAGTGCCATTTGACCCAGCAATCCCATTACAGGGTATATACTCAAAGGAATATAAATCATTCTATTACAAATATACATACACATGTATGTTCACTGCAGCCTTATTCACAATAGAAAAGACATGGAATCATCCCAAATGCCCATCAATCATAGACTGGATAAAGAAAATGCCATACACATACACCATGGAATACTATGCAGCCATAAAAAGGAACAATATCATGTCCTTTGCCATTATCCTCAGCAAACTAATGCAGGAACAGGAAACCGAACACCACATGTTCTCGCTTATAAGTGGGAGCTGAACAATGTGAACACGTGGACACAGGGAGAGGAACAACACATACTGGGGCCTGTCTGGAAGTGGGGTGGGGGAAGGAAGAGCATTAAGAAAAATAGCTAATGTATGCTGGGCTTAAAACCTAGGTTATGAGTGCAGCAAACCATCATGGCACACGTTTACCTATGTAACAAACCTGCACATCCTGCACATGTACCCTGGAACTTAAAAATAAATAAAAGAAGTCTTATAAAATCATTTTTGTAAATGTAACAAAATTCCAACAATTAAAGATTTATTCTATTTATAAATTGTGCAGGATTGTCTTTATCACTCATATTTGTAATTACTTATTTAAAAATTTGATTTTATTAAAGAAGATCAACAATAATATATTTTATTTGCTTTTTGGACCTCAGGTGCAGAGAGCTCAGTTACTCCTATTTCTCATATTAGCAGGCTATGCAAGGCTCCATTCTTGTTTTATTTAATTTTTAAAATACTATTTGGTGTTTGCTCGTTTGTCTCAATGTCCACACTCACTTCCTCCCACCATATATTACCACCATGGTACTTACTATACTGTGTTATATCCTAATACATATTTGTATCCTTGACAAATGTATTATTATTTATTTTAATATTCATGAATGCTACGAATAGTATGCTACAATTCGTTCTTGTGTTTCCTCACTTTTCTTTTCAATAACCACTCCCCCCCTCTTTTTCTTGAGACAGGGTCTTGTTCCGTCACCCAGACTGAAGAGCAGTGGCATGATCTTGGCTCATTGCAACCTCCACCTCCTGGGCTCAAGCAATCCTCCTACCTTAGCCTGTAGAGTAGCTGGGACCATAGGCATGCGCCACCATGCATGGCATTTTTTTTGTATTTTTTGTGCAGACGGGGTTTTTGCCATGTTGCCCAGGCTGGTCTTGAACTCCTGGACTCAAGTGATTCTCCCGCCTTGGCCTCCCAAAATGCTGGGATGACGGGGGTGAGCGATCGTGCCCAGACTAATAATGCCTTTTTAAAATGTATTCTTAGACTCTATATACAACTAATTAATTGTTTCTTAGTGCTACATAGTAGAGTTTATTCAACTTTAAAAAGAATCCACTTTTACTCATCTTTTCTAGAATGTCTACTATTTTCCTATTTATCAAAACATACCTATTTTTAATGGAATATTTTTTGGCTTTTGCCAGTCATTTTGAAAAAGCCTGCATAAGAGAATCATTAGGAAATAAAACCCAGCAAGTAATATATTGAAAACAGTCTACACGGTGATTCTTCAATGTTTCTTTTCACACTCTCTGGAGTTAGCACTAGGTGTTAGCAAGCCTGGATTCAATCCCCAAACTGTTCTCACAGTAGCTCTGATCTTTCATTAGCCACTTAATGTCTCTACACCTTACTTACATTATCACTAATAAAATTTATAGCTGTGGTGGATCCTGCGCCTGGCCAGCCCCACCTGGCCTTCCCTACGGCCCACCTGACCGCCATGCGTCTCTCCTCCTCCCCACCTCGTGGCCGGCAGCAGCCCTCCAGCTTTGGCTCCCTGGATTGGTTCTCCCAGAGCAGCTGCTCCGGCCGACATATACCCCGAGGCCTGCGGACATCTCCCCGGGAGCCTCCCTGGCCCGGGCCAGACATCCGGCACCCGGGAGCCCCCTCAGGCCGTCAGCATCAAGGAAGCTAGGTCTTCAAATCGGCCCGCGCCGTAGAGGACAGTGGCTGCCTTCACCACGGGGCAGGTCCATGCCTTGGAGGGCGTCTTCCGGCACTGCCTGGGCCCTCTGGAGCCGAAGAGGCTGGCCAGGGAGATGCAGCTCTCGGAGGTCCAGATAAAAACCTGCTTACAAAATCGCCGGATGAAACACGAATGGCAAATGCAGGACTCCCAGCTGCACAACCCCTTCTCGGGGTCTCTCCACGCGCCCCCGGCTTTCCACTCACCGTCTTCTGGCCTTGCCAATGGCCTGCAGCCGCTATGCCCTTGGGCACCCCTGCCCGGGCCCCAGGCTCTGATGCTGCCCCCTGGCTCCTTCTGGGGTCTCTGTCAAGTGGAACAAGAGACCCTGGCCTCTGCATGGGCTTCCTGCTACGGGCAGCCTCCGGCGTACCACCCCCGAAGACCAGGAAGTGGCGTGCATACGCTCGGACCAGCCCTGTCCTGGGGGCCCTGGGGCCTGTGTGCTCTTCTGGAGAAGTGGGGGTTGGGGGGACGCATTTTGAGGAAGCGCCTCTGACTCCATGACTCCCACACACGCGGTCTGTGCAGCTCGCACTGGGCGCCTACCCGGAGGACTCAGCTGTTCTGTTTACATCGTTGCGGCACCTCTCACCCTGACCAACGCAAAGGTTCTGGAGATTGCTAGAGAATATATTTATTAAAGCCACCTCTTCACTGAAAGTTACCAAAAGGGTCAGTTTAGGAAGCAAATGAAGGGTCAGTGAACAGAGTCAAAGGCAGAAGTGGGCTTGTGGGTAGGGCTTTCAGCATATGATAAAAGGATATTTGTATTTTGAAGTATTGGAAAAACTGGTTTTCCAGGTGGAAAAAGTAAAGGTTGTAAGCTTTGTGTGTAAAAAAGAAAACCATGAAGGATTGGAAGGGAATGCAGGTGTCGTGTTTATAACCTTGTGGTTCGAGTTCCTCTTAACAAGGACTCCAAAGCTGGAAAACAGGAGGGAACAAAGGTGAAAATTAAGGCGGGGATGCTGGGGCCCTGCAGTGCGCTCTAAGCTGGGACTGTGCCCGCAGCCTGCTGAGGGCTGCTCTTCTCCGGCCAGGGAAAGTGGGGCAGCCGGGGACCTGCGGCTGTGCCTGGACTGAAGCCGTCCCGCATGTCCCCACCCTCCAGCATGTGCTCATCTGTCCCCTTCCTCGCAGCAGCCTCAGGACAAAACAGAATGACTCAAGGACAGCACTTCCTGCAAAAAGTCTGGAAGGGCCCAGAATGGGAGGCACGGAAGCCCCTCCCGGAGAGGACTCTCCCTCATTGATGGACCATTCTTGGTGCAGACTCCTGACTGCACGCGCCGAACCGTAGACAAGCGGGCATCCATCCACGTCACCCTAGAGTCCCCAGGAGGCAGGCAGCGCGGGGCGCCCAGAGAGACGGGTTCAGCCTGCAGGACTGCGAGGCGACCTGTGAAACCGACCCAGGCATCCCAACAGGAACAAAAGCGTGGTCCTGTGGCCGTGTCCACAGCAAGCTCCACTTTCTCCTTGCTCATTTCTGCATTGTTGGAAGTGTTTACAACCAGCATGTGCTTTTATAATACAACCTCAGGTAAGAATGGAAAAAAATTATAGTTATATCATACCTCAAAGATGTTTTTAAGTTCTACAATTTAAGCTACTCTAGAATAGAGTAGTTAGAATAGTTAGAAAATGGAAATTTTGCTTAATGGTATTTCTAATATGAAGGGTACAAGAATTGTGGTAGTCTCTAACTGTTGGCATTAATGGCATTTTTCTTCACAGAAACATGCAAAAAACAACCAGTGTTAGATTTCTAGAATGATCAGACCTATGCATATGTACTTAATCGTATTAACCTTGTTGATAATGTTAAATGGTAACATAGAGTTAACCTTAGAACATCTCCTAACAATTGATACGTCTTTGAAACAATTATTTCTGAGGACAATACAGGTAATCTGCAGTAGCTGAAAGCAAATTTTGGAGTAAGGTAAATTTAAGTTTAAATCCTCATGTTGTCACTTAAAAATTATTTGACTGTTGACAGGTTATTAAATCTCTGTGTATTTTGTCACATGTGAAGTAAAGATAATGGAATCATTTTGTATAAGTTAAAGAAAATGTGTAGTTATTTGTTGCTCAGAAACATACCATGAATCATTGGAAGGCAGGGACTGTGACCTACTTTCCTTTTCATCCTTTCATCTTAGAGTAATGCCTGCTAAGGTACTTAATCCATGCTCTCTGAAAAATGAGTAAATTAATGAATCTCAATGTGTCTATTTCATGTCCTCATAAACATGCATGTTTAAATGCAATGAATCTTACTCCATAAGCATTGTTTGGTAGCTAGGCACTCACTAAACATTATTTCTACTTTCTCAAGGCATGTAGAACTGAATTGTAATCAATGATCAAACCATAAGTATTCTGTATCTTTAGTAAAGGCTGTGAATAAAGAGTAACATTACTTGTTCATTCATTTGAACCTTTATTGCATGAACACTTTGCATCAGATAATATACCAGCAAATGTACTAGTGTTGCTGTTGTTGTTTTGGACATTTGGAAATTTCTGTTTGTCTTCATGCAGATAAAGTATCTGGGTAGTAATTATTTTTTTCACATGAACATTTTAAAAACCTGTAGAAAAGGCCAATACCTTTTGCTCAAAGATACCTCAAATATATTACATGGTAATAAAATAAATCAACTAGATCAATAAGTTTGGTATTGTTAATTTTAAAGTAACTTTATTTTATCATTGACATATGTAGTTTGACAAATTAAATGCAGTACCAAGCTTAAAATAAAAATACAGTGATACTGTCCCATCATTCCCCAGTCTTACTTCTCTATCCTGGGGGCAAACACTTTTGAATCTTTCAATTGCTTAATTTGGCATTTATATATCTCCATAGTTTTACATAATATGTAAATATAGCTATTTTTATTTATAAATGTTAATTATCATCAAACTTCAAGTTTCAGCAGAAGTGCAGTGATGAATCAGTTTTAAATCCATCTCTTCTAAAAACTGTAGATAAATATGGAGAAAATGCACACAAGTATGTGCGCATGCACACATACACACACACCACATGAAGAGTGCTTACAGTTATTACACTGATTCACTTCATCTTCTGGTAAGTTATAGATTAACTCTTTCATGATGCCAGTTCTATGTTTTTCCTCTTTCCAATGCCTGCTATTGTCATGAAAATTTTGGTTAAATCAGTATTGAATAAACATCATGCATTCATCTGGACTAGTGCTATTTATGCCTGCTGCACACTTGTTACCTGGTACCCTCTCGTAATCACGATCCTGTTAAGTTTTCTTTGAAATTTTCCTATATAACGTTGCCATTTCTTCCTCTTTCCTCACTTATTGGCTATTGTTATTAGAGGGTATCCTTTGGTTAATTACTGTAAAAAAAAAAAGTGCATGGGAAGTATATTTTTGAGATATTTGATTGTCTGAAAATATTTTTATTTTCCTCTCACATGCTTTATTCATAGTTATACTACATTTTTAACACATTGCTCTGATGTCTTCTGTTGTTGTTGTTACTGTGTTACTATCGAGATGCCCAAAGCCATTCTGATTACAGATTCTTTGTATGTGATATTCATTTTTCCTTTCAGGAATCTCATAGAAACTTTTTTTTGTCTCTGCTGTTCTGAGATTTTATAATGACCTTATTTGGAATGAATGTATTTTCATCAAGTCTGCTGGATACTCAATGGATACTTTCAAACTGAAAATTCATGTGTTCTAATTCTGGGAATTTTCTTGAAGTATTTGCTTATTTCCCCTCAAGCATTTTCTCTGTTTTTTCTCTTTTTAAGATGCTTATTATTCAGCCATTAGGCTTCCTGGAACCGTGTGCTAATTTTCTACTTTCATTTTCTTTGTTTTTTGCCCTACTTTTGGAGATTTGCCTGATTTTATCTTCCAACCCATCCACTGCTACTTTTATTTTTCCTATTATGCTGTGTCAGGGGAGACATCATTTGGGGAGACAGAAATTATGCCCCTTTTGTGAATAAAGACAATTTAATAGAAAAAAATTGTTAACTACCTATAAGATTGTTGACTAGGTAACTGAAAGAGTAAGAAGAAAACTCATAAAGTTAGTAGATATAAGAAGTGGCTACCAATCTTAGGACTAAAGGAATAAACACAAGATGTTGAACTAAAATCTGGAAATATACAAGAGGGGTCTACTCGGATCTCTGAGAAGTACTCAGTTGCTGTGGGTCTCTCTGAGTTCAGAGGAGGTCACTAACTGAATGAGGCCTTCAAGGAGGGGATGCTAGTGGACTAGTACTGATGTTTCTGATGGGGCAGGACATGGTGAAGCTAGTTTTGCCAGTGTTGGAAAAAAACTGCGAACTAGATTTGACTGCTGCTATTAGAAGAAAGAGCTGCTGCTGGGGTGAAGAAGTATTGTGGAAAAGCAAAAAGGAACAAGTAAACCATTTGTTCTTGCTCCAACCTCATAGTTGCCCTCTCATCCCCCTCGTAATGAAGCCTAACAGGGTGCAGCTGGCAAAACAGAAATGGGGTTTGCAAAGTCCCTGTTTCAACATCACAGAGCAGATTATGCAAGGATAGGCCTGGAGCTGAGAAATAATAACTTAAACACTCTTATTGTTTTCTGAACGTTTCTTTCTTTTTAATAACATTCTGGTTTGATGTCATAGGTGCAATATTTTCTCTTATCTCTCTGTAGGTATTGAAGTTTTCTTCTCCCCGTAGTTATACTTCTTTCTCTTTTTGTTCTTTGTTGTTTGTGTTTTTGTTATTTTTTGTCTTCCTCCTCTTTATCAATTTTTCCTCATTTATCATATTCTATGCCAGAAACTTTCTGGGAATACCTTGGTATCTACCTGTCTTATAATTGGAGAGACTAAAACTCTGAGTGTAAGCTTTATTTTAGATCAATCTGAATAAGGAGTTCTCAGGGAAATCATGGTGAGAGTATCTTTACGTTTTCCTTTTTGAGCTGGTTAATTCCCCAAAGGATTCTTCCAGTCTTGTGTCTGAACCATAACATTCTGCCAGTGAGCTCGGTAAGGAAAGAGTTCTATGATCTAATCATTCTAATAAATCAGCTACTACCCATCTGCCTGCTTACATATTTTTCTTTTCCTTTATTTTTCTGTTTACCTCTCATTTAAAAAATCTATTTCCTTGGGTGTATATACCACGAAAATATCATCAATGTATTAAATGGTAATAATTGTAATGTTACAGTGACAATTTATATTTTAACACAGATGTGTTGTTATATTTGAGCTGCTTATTAATAATATACACAACAACGATTTCAAGTGAAGCAATAATCATTTTGGTCTAAAGAGTGTTTGTAACTATTCTTCTAACATCTTGTACTTCTTAATGGTCTTTAAAAATATTTGCAAAGTTTATTTTATACATTTTCAGGATAGCAAAATTATAATACCATTTAATACCATTGTCTTTATTTTTAAACACAAGTTGCCTAAGACAGATATTTCTTATAAGAATTTTGTAAAATACTCAACAGAATCCTGAAATGCCTAAGGTTAGAGGATTTACTCTATTTAAAATTTGATTTAAAAAACAACAAAATAAAAACACTCTATAGTGTCACCTAACTTTCAAATTCTATATGCTATGGAGAGTAAATTTTATTCAAGCCTCTGTGTCTACTGCAAGCAATCTCGGTGCATCACACAGGTTATGAAAATAAATGGCAGGAATTTTTTCTCAAGGAAGTCATCATTAACCATGACTGATACCTTAATAATGCTGTAGATATAGTTTAATTTGGAATTGAATTTCCATTATTTCTTCTGTAAGAAATGAGCTATTATTATCAAGCAATATCAGAAACTCAAAAATCTCATTTGTATTTGTTTTTAAATCGATAAAATGTGGTTTTGGCATCTCAACACTTTAATATTAGATCTCTATTTTGAGATTTAGCTAGTGAGAAATGTTATTGGAAAGCACCACTGTTAGTATTAAATAAATTTGCATTCAGATTTGACCCTACAAAGATTCAGATAAATGTAAATTCTGAGTGTAAACATTATGCGCTCATTTCTTGGCTTGTATGCTCTTCTTATATGTCCAGACACATAATTTGAATTTCCCATTCCAGAGACAGTATTCAATGTAATATCAAAGAACAAACTGATTATTGTAACTAGACATAATGTCTAATCTACAGCGATACAAAATAGCCATAATTATTTTAGCATAGTAATTAAAATAGATATTTATTAAACAGTAGGCATCAGACAATTGCTCAGATTTTATGTATTATTATTACATTAAATCATCACAACAAAATAGTGATGTTGATTATACTATTACCCCCAATTATACAGATGAGAAAAATAAAGGTTAGGGAGCTTTGATGTCTTGCCCAAAATGTATGCAGCTTGAAAATAGATAATGCAATACTGGAAAGCTTATTGTTGAGTTCATGATATAAAATAAATTTGCTATAGCAATATGTGTATATATGTATATGATAACATCTTGTCTTAATATCACTATTAGCAGAATCAACTTCCAATGATACCATCTGAGGTAGGCAAACCAATAAACTCACAAAGACATCCACATTCTCATCTCCAGAATCTGTGAGTATGTTAAATTACACTATAAAGGAAAATTAAGTTTGCAAATAGAAATAAGGTTGCTTATCAACTAACCTTGACATGGAGGAAATTACCATGGATTATCTCTATGGGTTCAATGTAATCACAAGGATTCTTTTAAATAGAAGAGGGAAGCAGAGGAGAAAGAGCCAGAGGGTAGCATGGGATAGACTTGGCCTAATAGTTCTGTCTTTGAAAATGGAGTAAGAAGGCCGTAAGCCAAGGAATGCGGGTGGCCTCCAGAATTGATTTCCCCTAGAGCTTCTAGATAGGAACGCAGCCCTGCTGACATCTTGATTTAAGCCCAGTAAAACATGTTTAAGACTTCTGAAGTACATAACTGTAAGATAATAAATTTGTGTTGCTTTAAGCCAGTAAGTTTGTAGGGATGTTACAGCAGCAATAAAAACCTAATACATCATCTTAAAAGGGAACAATAAAGAACTAAAAAGTACTCAAGGACAAGCTTTCAAATTCAGTTTCAGAGCTGCCTTATGAAGAAGTCAGGCACTTTATACTAGTAAAAATGTGTTCTGCTTTTTTATATAGTTGGCACAGTTTTTACATATATAGGATGCCCTAATAGACTTTGCTAAAGCTGTAATTGAGAAATAAGACATACAAACAAGTACTTTGCATTTAGCTTATTATCTAGCAGTTGTGTCACACTATTTGTGTATAATGGGAAAAGTGTTCTCTTAAAAATATTCTTCAAAATTTACCTTTTTTTTCCTACTCAATCTATAGTAGAATTTCATTAAATCATGCTGTATTATAAAGAACAATTATAAATTGTTTTTCCCATTCATCTGCCAGCAATTTCTACAATAATGCCCCATAACAAAATACCTCAAAACTCAGTGGCTTGCAATAACACATAATTTCTCAGCCTTATATCTAAATATTGGCCGGTGCTGTTTGGTTTCAAGCTGCTTGCATGTCTGTAGGATATTTGGAGGCCTCCGTCTGCTTCAGGCTCTAAGTTGAATTCAGGTTTTCTCCATGGGTCTTATTCTGAGGCTAGGATAAAGGGGCAGTGGCTATCTAGGCAATATTTTTTCTCATAGTTGTAGTCATAAGCTCCCATATGGGTAGGAAGAAATTTATGAGTCCTCTTTAGTTCTTAATTTGAAACTCATACACTGCCATTTCTGCCTACTTTCCATTGTCCAAAACAAGTCATCTGGGCATGCCCAAAATCAATGGGCAGGGAAGTATACTCCTCCCTTGGAGATAGTGGAAGAGGAGGGAACAAATATTAATTGAACAATGATATAATGTACAATACCCTACATTTATAAAAATGGAGTTCAGCTAAAGTATGAATTATTTTTATGACTAAGTATTGATATTAATTATACTATCAATTATCTAGTGGCAGATGTCTATTTAACCATAAAGAGTTTGAATATTATAGTGAACCAAGCCAAATTTTTATATATTGTGATTTTTGTTCAAAATTATTCTTTTTTTTTGAGACAGAGTTTCACTTTGTCACCCAGGCTAGTGGGCAGTGGTATGATCTCGGCTCACTGCAACCTAGGCCTCCCAGGTTCAAGCTATTCTTCTGCCTCAGCTTCCTGAGTAGCTGGGATTACAGGTGCACATCACCATGCCCGGCTAATTTTTGTATTTTTTGTAGAGGTGGGGTTTCACCATATTAGCCAGGCTGGTCTCAGACTCCTGACCTCGTGATCCGCCCGCCTCAGCCTCCCAAAGTGTTGGGATTACAGGCGTGAGCCACCATGCCTGGCCAAATCATTATTATTTTTTGGTTCAAAAAAAGCATCCCATGTGATTTATTACCTTGGGGGAGAACTATTATAAATGGAATGGAAATGGTCATTCATATTTGTATCTTAGTAAGGTTATACCTCTCCTGTAAAAGGCTAATAAGAAAAACAAGCTCGATTGCATTTAGAAATATGAAAATGAGAAACTCATCTTGGAAATGAAATATATTTTTTTCAAGAAATTATTTTTTAAAACAACTTCATGAGAATTCAGTATAATGGCCAATTGCAGTCTTTGATAGTAGAGGAAGGTCTTAATTGTATCTTTGAACTGTAGAGAGTTTTGTGGGAATGTAACAAATAGTTTCTTTTCTATATGGGAACCAAATATGTCTATTTTAAGAAATTATGTTTAGTGCTTTTGAATATATATTAGTTTGGCCAGAACTCTGTAGTCTAAAATCGGCCACTCTGCTAACTGTTTTACAATGCTATCCAGCTAATTGGAAAAAAAGTAATAGTGTTGCTCATCAGCAATAATAAACATTAGAGATTACACTCTGTGATCTTGGTAAGTGATACTCTTAATATATAAAAATACTCATGTGTTTGAATTTTTATCATATCCCGAGTAAAGAAACCATAACAATAGCATTTTTTTATTTATTTTGTCTTTCATCAAATAAATTCAAACCAGTTTCCTTAGAAAGTGTCCATATTTTAAGTTCACCTTTGTTATACCATTTAATTTTTAAAAAAATTTTGTGGGTACATAGTAAGTGTATATATTTATGGGGTACATGAGATATTTTGTGTTACATCAATTTTAAACATGGCACTTCTGTTTAATCAATAGAAAGTTAAATATTACCTAATGAGACATGAACTCTCATGAGTTAGTAGGAAACTTATAGTCTAAAATCTAGCTCATCTGCACATTTACTCTTTATCCTTTCATAAGGAAAATTAAGTCAAGAGAATATATAACTTCCACTATAAAAATGTTTAAGAAATTTACAAATATATCTTCAAATAATTCAGGTTTTCTTACTTATTGAATTCTATGTGGATGCCCTTCCTTTACAAGTCCTGTCCACAGCCAACCCATAGACTTTTAGCTTTGGTACTCTCGCTGATTGGTCTCACCCATAATATAGTGAGTCCCCTTCTCAGTCTGCATACTTGATTCCTGCATTTATTCCCACTGGTTGACCAAAACTTTCCACCTCACTGATAGGGTAGCAGGATCAAAGAGCATGCAAGTTCCAGCTAAGCATTTGTGTTAGATGCATATATATTATTTTAACTGATCCTCTTTACGATAGACATTACCTGAAATTTTTCTAGAATTAGAAGAAAAGTGAACCATCATTCAATAATTCTCTTCTCTCCCCTTTTTTACAATACTATTTTATCCTATTTTTAAAAAATTATTTACTCGAACAAAGATTTTTGGTGGATTCTCTTCCTTAATTTACCCCTTAAGAACGAGTGCAGCCTAGTTATTTGTTTTACTCTTTATACATTTATTTCTATATATTTATCGTGGAGAACTTTAATAAAATCACAAACCTCAATCACCAAAACTTCATGCTAATGATTTCCAGACTTTAACCCCAAGTCAGGACTATCTCCAAAATTTTATCTATCTATTCATGCATCCATTAGATTGCACTATCCATACACACTGCAACTGAGCATTTTTCAAATTGACTTTTTGTGCCTGCCTGCCCGCCCGCCTTCCTTCCTTCCTTCCTTCCTTCCTTCCTTCCTTCCTTCCTTCCTTCCTTCCTTCCTTCCTTCCTTCCTTCCTTCCTTCCTTCCTTCCTTCCTTCCTTCCCTCTGTTGCCTAGGCTGGAGTGCAGTGGCGTGACCTCCACTCACTGCAACCTCTGCCTCCTGGGTTCAAGCAATTCTCCTGCCTCAGCCTCCCGAGTAGCTGGGACCACAGGTACATGCCACCACGCCCAGCTAATTTTTGGATTTTTAGCAGAGACAGGGTTTCACCATATTGGCCAGTATGGTCTCAAACTCCTGACTTCAGGTGATCCACCTACCTCGGCCTCTCAAAGTGCTGGGATTACAGGGGTGAGCCACCGCGCCCAACCCTCTTGTTTCATTTGTCCTTATTTCACTTAAAGCCATCACCATCTGTGCAGTCACCTCAGCTGAAGGCTTTGGACTCATCCTACATTCCTCCTTTTGTCTCACCCTCTACAAATTTCTGCAGATTGCTCCTCTATTTTTTAAATTGTTCAACCTTACAATCTGTACTTTGACTATTTTGCTTCAGACCACCAAGCAAGCCATTTAATTGTGCATTTTATCATGAGCTCAATTCAATATGTGACTCCATGGTAATGCAATATATCTACTTTTTATTTTTAATTTTTCTGAATATGTAATAGTTGAACATATTTATGGGGCACATGTGATATTTTGATTCAAGCATAAAATGCATAATTATCACATGTGGGTAATTGAAATATCCATTACCCCAAACACTTATCATTTCTTTGTGTTGGGAACACTCCAAATATTCTCTTCTAGCTATTTTGAAATATAAAATAAATTGTTGCTAACTACAGTTGACCTATTGTGCTATGAAAAAGTAGCGCTTATACCTTTTATCTAACTGTATTTTTGTACCCATTCACCCACCTCTTTTTACTCCCCACTACCATTCCCAGTCTCTGATAACTACCAGTCTATTCACTACCTCCAAGAGGATCAATTCGTTTAGCTCCCATATATGAGTAAGAACATGATATTTGTCTTATTGTGTCTAGCTTATTTCACTTAATGTAATGTCTTCTGGTTCCATCTGTGTTGATACAAATGCCAGGATTTCATTCTTTTTTATGACTGAATAATATTTCATTGTGTATATATACAACATTTTCTTTATACATTCATGCATTGATAGATACTGAGGTTGATTCAGTATTTTGGAATGCATTTTGGTAGATCATTATAAAATAATAAAGGGGTCAATTCAGCAAGAGGTTGTAACAATTGTAAATACATGTATTTGCAACCAGTGTCAGAGCACTGAAACCTATAAAGCAAATATTAATAGATCTAGAGAAAGAGATATACCGTAATATAATGCTGGATAGCTTCTGTTTGCCAACTCCTGCCAGATCCACTCCACCTTCTCTATTTTGCTCTATGCCCTGTGAGATGGACACTTATGGACTAGATCTACAGGGTTCTTGTCATCTGGCTTCTAGATGAGTTCTAATAGGAAACTCAGGAAGAAGACTGGAGCTGTGTAGGGAGTCAACCTTGGAATATTTATTAGCTATTTTCTCTCCTTACTGAATCTCCATGGATTGTCTTCATGTCTTTACCAAAGGCCACTGTTCCTATCCGGTAATTTTTTTTCCATATAGTTACTTCTTTTGAGAACACTTACTTCGTTTGCCCCTTCAGGTCTTACAATGATTACAGTTGGTGGCTGGTGCAACCACGCTATTCTTTTTTGTTTCCAAATACTCTGTCAATGCCTTTGTAAGTAGCTCCTGTTTTAATACTTTCTAACATTTTGTTTGGGTGTGTCACCTGCTCCTTATTGGGACTTGACTGATTAATCCTCTTACCATCCATGTGTCTCTGGCCAAGTTAGTTAATTTCAATAAGCCTTAATTTTCTCATTGCTAAAATACAAATATTAGTCTCTTCTTCATATGGTTTTCATGAATATTAAATAAGATTGTGTATTAAAGTGGTAAGTGTAATATCTAATATATAGGCCCAACCATATGAAACTGTAATTTTGGTAGATCAGATAGTTGTATTAACAATTTTATGTGGTTCCAACTGAGTAAGTACAAGAAATTTTAAGTTATATTATCAATACCCTCATTTCTCTTTCTCACCGGATTTACTATATAAACTTTCCAACTTACTCCTAATGCTGCCTTTAGCTTCTATATATTTCTTAAATATGCCTGATTATTTCCTTCATTAGAAGTTCATGGAGTTCTCTCTGTCTCTCATGCATTCACCAAAGATGGGTGTCCTCCCTTTTTTCATGTGTCAGTTTGAATGCCACTTCCATAGAAAGGCCTTCATGAACTCTCCTAGGTAACTCCTGCTTGGTATTTTTATTCTCAGAGATCCCTGTCTGCGCCTGCCAAAAATTTCGTAATTGTAATGATTAATATTTGTTACTTTTTAATTGTTTATCCTTGTCCATTTATGTACAAAATCAAAGAAGGAACGCTATTCTATTCACTCATTGTACAGTCAGCCATAAGGCAGTGCTTGGCTCTCCCTAAGTATCTGTTGAAAGTGTAAAAGAATAGTGACATAGAAAATAATAACGGAATATTTAAAAACATAGATATGATATGTCCTTTTTGACCTTGAAATTTTTCACTGGTTCCACCTAAGTGCAAATATAAAAATAAAAAGTTTAGAATCAGGCCTTACCTCCTTCATTGGTTTATTATTTCACCACACTCTTAAAAACACCTTTTGTTCACACTATAACAAAGCATTTACGATATAAATCATATGCTTTAGTCACATATTGTTTTCTTCACTTATTGGCTTCTGAGTCTGAAGTGACTATCCTCCCTTCTATTCTTAGCTAAATTATGGTTATCCTTTAAGACTGTTCAGGTATCCTCTCTTCAAGGTAGTGTTATGAATCTCTCAGTGTGATTTAGGTATCCCTCATTTTTGTTCTCTTAATAACTTGGCATACATTTTACTCCTGTCAAAACATGTTGCATTGTTTATTTGTATATTATTTTCTCTATATTTGAGTTCTGTAAAGATAATGGGCCATACTTAAGTTGTCAGTGAACCTCTATTTGTGGCACAATGCATAATAAAGTGTTGGCACTCCACATATAATACTGTTATAATACAAAAATATCTTCTAGGCTTTATGTTAGCTGCTAAGGATTAACCATAGAAATGTAACCTATTCCCTTCCTACCTGGACAACAGAGTATGGGTGATAAATGACCTCTACCTGATTATCTTATAAACATACTTCTGATCTAGATTGCTTATTATAAAAAAACAATAAGCATGGTTGGCTGGAAAGTAGGGAGTAGTCAAGTGAGCATTTTTCTATTTGTGGAGTTAACAGTGCATAAAATGAAGGAGTCCCAAAACTCTAAAAAATTCATTTGTTAATCCAATAGTATAATTTTTCACAATTCACTAGAAAATGGAAAACTGACTATTTTTGGGCTATTCCAGAGAGAATAGTTTATCTGTATTCCCTGAGTCATTAGTATAGTTTGGTCCTAGGTAAGAACTATTATTAATGTGGGCCTGATTAAAATTAAACCCTGTGTGGTAATACAGATGCTATACCTGAGAAAGAATACAGTAGATGGGAGTATTACTATATCATATTTTAAAGCGTCTACTTCAAGAGCCTAATTATAAAATAAGATAAAGAGGAGTTAGGATCGGAGGGCTTTCAGAGCACATAGGTGTCAGGAGGAAAAATAAAAGATAAGAGTGCTTGAAAAGAAGAACGTATATCTACAGACCTAGGATGTTAAAAAGAAATATTCAGGTTAATAGGTTGTGTGGGTTTGGGAGAGAGAAATAGTCATGAATATATTATGACAAGTGTCAGAGAATGATTCAGTATGGCCTTGAAAATCACCCATAAGTACCTTGAAAGTCACCCATAAGTACAAAACAGTGTTGATGTTAAATCCCAGTGAGATTTCTCTGAATTGCAGATTACTCATTTTACTCCCGTGGCACTTGAAATGGTCAATTATTTTACTCCCTTTTGTCCCGTTCTGAAAGATCTACTATAATGATTACAGTAAAGAAAGTGGGTAGATGGAACAGGGAAGGAATAATAAAGTCAGGAGAATAATTTAATGTTCTTATTAACTAATTGATTAAAGTTGGAAGTATAGCTTCACCCATCTGTCTTACACATATATTTTTTCTTCTTAATTTATTAGATGAAGAAGAGTGTTATTATAGATTAGAAATGTCAGATTTCTGTTCTCTGTTCTCCACCTACATAGATGAAAAACAGCCTCTCTATATCTTTCAGTTGAAACAGAATGTTAGGAAAATTTGGGTTTATAGCCAAAATGTGATTTCCATTTATTTCATTTATGTTAGGTATACAACACCTAGAAAATTGAGGTATAATGATTCTTAAAATGAATTTTAAAATTCTATGACTTTCAAGTCACTGACCATGACACTGAAGAGTGAAATTATGAGGACAGTTAGAGAGATAGCATATAGTGTATGATGACCACTGTAATCTAAGGTCAAATCTTAAATTTAGATAATGGTATAAGAGAAATACATATAGGGACGGCATCAAATAAAAGTATTAATTGTTCAGAATTACAGAACTTAATGTTTTAACTTTGTGGGTTTGCTTTAATCCTTGAAACATCATTGGCATTTAAAGTTTCTATTTTTTTGAGTGTGGGCTACCCTGTCTTTTGCCGTAGTCTCAGTTTTATTCGTGCTTCGAATGAATATCTTTAATATATTTAAAAAGGCAATGTTACTTTTTTTTCTTCCATAGACTAGATAAAGTAATGAAATATGTTCGAGCTACATATACACTGATATTTAAATTTTGTATTTTATAGATTGTGAAAAAAGTATATGCACTTCATATATCAAGATAGTGTGTTCATTGAGCATAGTGAGGAAAAAAGCATCTTCTAAATATTGGCCATTACTATTATTATTAGGTTCTAAAACCTCTTTTCTCTGCTTTAATGAATGACCTACATATCTGTTTTGTTAGTTGAGAAACTTTAGTTTGCAAATGACACAGGTCCAATTCAAACTATTTTAAGCAATAAAGAAAATCAATGGCTTAGCTAACCAGAAAGCATAATTGCATTAGGCTAACTTTCTTTCTATCACTGCTTTCAGGCCTTTATCCTTCAATGGTGACCTAGTTCTAAGGCTTCTGTAGATGGAAGCACAAGAACCATCAGTGATTCTAGGTTTCCCTTATTATTTGCAACACCAGTTCCATGAAAAGTCTCACAAAGGGCTCCAACTGGTTAGCTTTGGGTTATGAGTCTATTTCCAAGCCAATCAATTTGCTTAGAGTTTAGGATGTTCTAATTGGCTAGGATCAGATTATGTGACCTCCCCTGGATCTTACAGGTCAGGTGAGCAACTGTTGAATCACCTGGACTGAGAATGGGAAATTGATGGCCCCCTCAACAAATTTTTAATAGATAAAACATTTCTGTCAGCTAATCTGTCAAAGCCCAAATATCTTTAAAAGTCATCTTATAAAAGACTTATTTCAGACAGAGATGCAAAACCTAGTATATGTGTATATAATTTGAGTACAGAGCAATAGTTTTTCCTTTCTTCCTTTACTTTTGTCCTTTAAAAGTTATGATGTTGAGAGAACTGTGCACTTGTCCTTTCTTTTCCCTTGGTCTTCTTTTGCACTCCTTCCTTCCTTCTTTTCATTCTCCTTTCCTTAAGTAATATCTTGTTTGAGAAGATTTATTGTGAATTTCAGAGACAGGTATGTTATACCTATATAATATATGAAATAAAACAAGGCCGGGGGCGGTGGCTCACGCCTGTAATCCCAGCACTTTGGGAGGCCGAGGCAGGCAGATCACGAAGTCAGGAGTTTGAGACCAGCCTGACCAACATGGTGAAACCCTGTCTGTACTAAAATTACAACAATTAGCTGGGCATGGTGACGCGCACCTGTAATCCCATCTACTCAGGAGGCTGAGGCAGGAAAATCTCTTGAACCTGGGAGGCAGAGGTTGCAGTGAGCCAACATCGCACCATTACACTCCAGCCTGGGCAACAGACGAGACTCTGTTTCAAAAAAAAGAAAGAAACAAAAGAAAGTAAAAAGGAAGGAAGGGGGGGAGGGAGGGAAAATGCAGTCCAAGATAAAGTAAGATGGAGATTATTTCCTTAAGATAAAGGCAATTAGTAAGACTAGTTTTTAAAAACGTCTTAAAATCCTGAAAGGTAATATATTCCTATTCTAAAAGGTAATATATTCTGGATTCAAAGCATTCCATCAGTACAGTCAAAGAGGCAAACTAATAGTTATATGATTCAGAATATACCTAAGAGGAAATTAAACAGTTCCTCAGAAGAAACACAGCTATTTCTGACTCAGACCAGACAGATATTTCTTTCAAGAACCCTCATAAAAAGGATACCATATAAAGTAATGTAAATATTTTCAACATTCCTCTAGTAAATGCAGCTGTTGGATTCATGAAATATTTGGGTTAAACATCACTATAATAAATACAGCTATTACATTTATAGTAATAATTCTTAGAAGTACATCAATAGATGTTAGTCATTAAATAAAGAGTCTACAAAAGCTGTCTACAAAGGGGTTAATAGAACATGGGTCAAAATCATAAGAGGACTTAAAAAGACTGTGTTTTCTCTTAATGTCTATAGTAAGCTATTGCAGATTGTAACCATGGTAGTAATATTATCACATTTGATTTTTGAAAAATTATTCCATTAGCTTTTGGAAGAAGATTGCGGGTTAACATTAGGGGTAAAGTCATAATTTTATTAATTCAATAAAAAATGGAAAAGGAGGACTTCTTAAAGATGTTTTTGTACACTCAATTTCATTGCTTCTGGAATACTAGTCTCCTTCTTTCTAACTCCTTCTGATTCTTCTCTATCAGGGTCATCTGACTTATGACTTGTTTTCTAATTCTTTTACTTTCTTTCAAAAGTCAGGTCCTGTTCATCTGTGACCCTGCCTCACCTTGTGTATACACTTGTATATTAATATGTTTTGGTTTATCTATATTCCCCCCTTCAGAGATTGTATCTTTGACTTCTGTATATATTAGCCAAGAGACATAATACACAATTACAAATAAATGAATGAACATGAAAATACATAGGGATAGAATGCTAGTCATGTGAAGACTTGCTGAGCCTGTCAGTTTCCTATATTAATGAATTAAAAGCAGTAGAAAAATCCTTTTTTTTTTTTTTTGAGGCAGAGTCTCACTCTGTTGCCCAGGCTGGAGTGCAGTGGCATGATATCGGCTCACTGCAACCTCTGTCTCCAGGGTTCAAGCAATTCTCCTGCCTCAGCCTCCCGAGTAGCTGGGACTACAGGCGCCTGCCACTACGACTGGCTAATTTTTGTATTTTTGGTAGAGACGGGGTTTCACTGTATTGGCCAGGCTGTTCTTGAACTCCTGACCTTGTGATCTGCCTGCCTCGGCCTCTCAAAGTGCTGGGATTACAGGCGTGAGCCACCGCGCCCTGCCAGAAAAAATCCTTTAATGGTTGTATATGAGTGTGCAATTTGGACAAATGTAAACACGTAGGAATAGTTTTCATAAACCACATCTTCTAAACTTGTTTCTTTTAAACATGTCTCATGGAAAACAACACAGTCAAAAATTTTCTGGAAAGACAACAGTAGCTCCATTTCATACTAAGAGATCAGGTATTTATTTTAAGTAGGGTATCTACCAAACAATGTCAGAGAAAGCAAATTGTTTTCTAGCAATGAAAAAATAAATAACAGTAAACCTATTCTCTGATCTCCAAGTCAAGCCACTAGTTCTTTCCCCTACCACCTCAGCTCACAGTTTTTTAAGCCAAGGTAGCTTTCTCCTAGTACTCTATCTATCCGAAAGTCTTAACTTGCATCTGGCAATATCATTCTCACAATTGAGTGAATCAAGGTATAATGGAAAAATTAAGCAGAGCTTATTGCATGTACTTTTACATTTACTAATGTTTCTTTCATGTTTCCTTTCTTTAGGGGGTTAGTGGTGATAGTGGTGGCATTTAAGGACATTTGGAGATGGGCTTATGATCCAGGTAGACAGTTATAACTGGACAGCTCATTTGTACCTGCTCAAGTGTCTCTAGTTGCATCACTTGCAAAGACTACTGATTATAATGGTGAATGCAAGTGTTTTACATTTCTTAAGTGAAAAAATGACTTTGAGCAAGACAACCATCTACTTCTTAGAGGCCACATTGATATCTGTCAACATCTATAGATTTCACCTTAAACTCTGCCAATTTTCCAAGGATATTTGGCACTGGGTCTTAAGCAGATAGAGCAAAAGTGGTGAGATTTTGACATTGTCTTAAATTATAGTGCCAGTTTGGATATGAAATATTGTGTAGGAATACAAGAAAGCAAATGCAGGTGACATGGGGGAGAATATAATTTGTGAAAAGTTTATCATTGTTAACACATACCTCAAGGATAATTTATAATATTTGAGAATTGTATAAAATGATATACAAAATAATGCTATTGATATTGTAATCTGTAAATTTGGAAGTGAATAAGAACTTCATGCAAAAGGTTTTAGTCATCTGTTATTACACATGGATTTTATTTTACACGTTACACATTAGTTATTTTTTGAAAAACTGGATAATCAATGGGTGTTTTTTAATTATAGCTATCTTTTTTAACTTTAAAAGTTAAATATTTTGTTACACCTTTTTTTCTCTCTTCAGTAAACAAAATCAACTGCTGAAAAACTTTGTCAAAGCAGTTGTTCACTTGGTACTGCTAGATCCAGTATATTACTAAGAAAAATCTTGTGCCTCTCTGTAGGTATTCTCTAGGTTAAATTCTGGGAGCAGGCAAAATGACTTTCCATTCAGGAGTGTGTTCTTGTGTTTTTTGTTTTGGTTTTGGTTTTGGTTTTGAGACAGTCTCACTCTTGTCCAGGCTGGAGTGCAGTGGCACGATCTTGGCTCACTGCCACCTCCGCCTCCCAGGTTCAAGTGATTCTCCTGCTTCAGCCTCCCGAGTAGCTAGGATTACAGGCATGTACCACCACGCCCAGCTAATTTTTGTATTTTTAGTAGAGACGGGCTTTCGCCATATTGGCCAGGCTGGTCTCGAACTCCAGACCTCAGGTGATCAGCCCACTTCGGCCTCCCAAAGTGCTGGGATTACAGGCGTGAGCCGCTGTGCCTGGCCCAGGATTATGTTCTTGTTAAGTGCTTTAATTTTCACCAGATAATGCCAAACCTTCCCTCAGCTAGGTGGAGCCTTAAAGGGCGTGGTTCTGCATCTCAGTGACAAAACAGAGTAGCTGTGCTCCTGAAGCTCTGTTGTGACTAACTTCAATTTCACTGCCATTTTTTTATATCCTTAAAAAGCCAGGCTGAGGAGCACAATATTTATGTAAATGTGTAGTATAGTTTGGATGTTTGTACCCTCCAAATCTCAAGTTGAAATGTGATCCCCAGTGTTGAACATGGGGCCTGGTGAGTGGCCTTTGGGTCATGGGGGAAGGTCCCTCATGAATGAGTTGGTGCCCTCCCTATGGTACTGAGTGAGTCTCACTCTATTAGTTCACATGAGAGCTGGTTGTTTAACAAAGTCTGGTACCACCCTCTTCTTGCTCTCTTCCTCTCTCACCATGTGATAACACTTGTTCCACCTTCACTTTCCACCATGATTGGAAGTTTCCTGAGATCCTCACCAGAAATAGATGCTGGTGCCATTCTTCTGGTACAGCCTACAGAACTGTAAGCCTATTAAACCTCTTTTGTTTATAAATTACCCAGTCTCAGGTATTCCTTTATAGCAACGCAAAACAGGCTGATACAGTTTGTCTAAACAAGTGTCTCCTAAATATATTTGACCAGGGAAATTTGAATGGAATGTCCTTCAGAAGCAACAATTTCCTTCAGAAGCAACAAACTAATGTTGTTATATATTATGTAACATTTATTGCTAATACTGATTCCAGACATTTTACACATATTATTTCATTTAGTCACCTCAAGACAACTAGATGAGGGAGGTAATATAACTATTTTCTAATGTAAGAAACTGTTTATGTAGAGTAATAAAGCTGGTGAGGGGGAGAGACATAAACTGTGGCTATCTAACTCTATAATGCATGGTCATCTGGTTGCCTTATTTCTAACATATTATGTCTGACTGCACCAAGGGTTATCAGAAGGTTTTACATTGTATAATAAGTAGAGTTGGTAAGAAAATCCCTTTGTTGTGTGTGTGTGTGTGTGTGTGTGTGTGTGTGTGTGTGTGTGTGTGCCCGCCCACTGGAAGTTTTGTTTGAAAGAAAAGCCAGAGAGTTCATCGAGTACACTAAATCACATGCTCTCTAGCCCTAAAATGGTCCTCTTATGGTATTATAAGCCAGGAAGGTGCTGCTTTTTTCACCCCACTACAATGTCTTTTGAACTAGCTTGAGTAATTTAAGAAAATCCTTTTCAAAATTATGTGTATGTCCTCACCTCATTATTAAACTGAAGGGAACACTTAGCAACAGGAATTTTTTTTTTTTTTAAGGGCTGTTTTAAATCCATGTGTTGTGGATGCAAACAAAACAAAACCAAAGAGAGATGTGATAATATTTGCCCATCTTTCTTTTATTCACTTATTCCAGTTCATTCTGAAAATAGTAAAAATAACAGTATCAAATGGCAACAACAACAACACAAATAAAATAACGGATTTTGAGTACTTCTTATATTCCAGGCCCTGTTCTATCTATGTTCACAGCCCCAAGGTAAGACACTCTTCCATCCTGATGTTCTTTCTCAGTTTGAACATGATTGGCGATGGATATGATATAACAGGCGATAGATATGATGTAACAACCACCTTTTGGCTAGCTTAGGACTTCTCTTTTCCTGTAACTCCCTACCCTGTTTTGTTTGTTTGCATTCTTTTTGTTCTGCTTTGATTTCTTCTCATGGGGGTTATACTATCTGGGTCATGTTAATCAGAAATTCTTTATCTGAATAAAAATATAGCTTCAGTCATCAGGTTTGTTAGTAAAATTATTTACTTTTAGCATCAATCAATGGTTCTTCCTTATCTATATATAATAAGTCATTTTACAAATATTAATGGTATTGGGTTAGATGGGTCTGAGTTTTAACCCTGATTCTATCAGTTACTTAAATGTAATCTTGGGTAAGCTACTTTGTATCTCTGGGCAAGCTACTTTACATCTCTGAGCCTCACTTTTCTTATATGTAAAACTAGTGGATAACATCATTTTAGAATTCTTAGAAGGATTAAGAAGATAATTACAATGTGTGGCAATCAGTAGACACTAAATGAACAATAGAAATTATTTTATATATGTATATATATATATATGTCACTCCTTTGTTTTAGTCTCTTAAATTCATAAATACAACTTGAATTGATAGATGAATAATTTATTCCTTTATCAGAGATTTATAATTATATATTAAATGATTTTGTCAAAACTTCGTAATAGTTTATATAATGACTTTAAAAATAAGATTATAACCTAGTGCTAATTTAGGTTATAATTCTGAACCCCTACCTAAAACCTCAACTAAATTGTACTATCTTTGTTATTTCACATATCTCTCAATATTGTTGAATATGCCTGTTTGTAATAAACTAAAATGTCCAAAGTAAAATATATCTATAATCTATGCCCATATAGATATCTTCTATTTAAAAAATCATTGTGATTCAAAGTGAGTTTTCTTTTCTGATTTTTTTTTGCTCTTTTTTAGTTTTATTTATATTGTTATTTTTATTGATTTAGTTTGTTGTGATATTCAGAACCCCCATCTTATGGAAAAGAAAAGCCATCAGTAGAGGATAAGTTTATTCACAAAATCGTCTCTATGGGGAATCCTGGGATCCAGTTTCTCAGCCAGGGCACATGTTCACTTTCTCTTTTGTCCTTGAACACTTCAAGACTCTGAATATGACCTTGAATTGTGGAAGTGCCTTGTTTTCCATACAGAGTTATTTGGGCCAAGGAAGAATGGTAGAAGCCAAAAGCTTGGCTTCAGGCACAAATAACTTGGTAACTATATTAGCAGTGTAAATGGCAGGTATTTCCAGTAAGTTACCAGTCAGTATTCCCAAGGGGGAAACGATAGTTCTCTTGGATGACTAAGGCTCCAGACAGAGACATCCCCTGCCCCATATGTCTGTTGTTCATTACATTTTGGATTGAGTCCTTGAAGTTTTTTCTTTTCACTAAAATCCAACAACATGATTTATTGACTCTCATACTCTCAATATAATAATCACTGCTAAACTTTGAGTAATAGCCAATTCTGCATGTCTAAATGAGGGAGAATTCAGGGTTCTGTGGAATAACAATATATATTTTTTATTACCCAGAGACAGTATCATCATGTTAAATGCATAACCACTTGATCATACCTGGGTAAACTCTGAAGTCCACAACTGTCAACCAACCAGACTGATGACTCTGAAGAATATGATGGCTTACATATTAAAAGTATAAAGTCAAAATGCATGGATCAAAAGTCAAGCTTCACACTAATTACAGTATCTGTATCTGTGTGTCCTTGTAAAAAATATTTCACCTCTTCTGTTTCAATTTTCTAATCCATAAAAGAGCAATGAAAAAAATAAGTACCTTTCAGGAGCACTATATAAAAATTGATAATACATTTTCCAAGTGTATACAGTACTTGGAAAAGCAGCAAGCACAGGATAAGCATTCAGGAAATGATTGGGGTTGTTGTTGTTGCTGCTAGTACCCTAAACCAACCAAATAATGTAAATATCAGATAAGACTGGGTACTTTTCACAGACATCTGCATTTAATGATTAATTACATGACCACAATAATTCACTTCACTGTATTTTAGATAGGTTTTATAATGTAGAAGACTTTATATTTTATTTATTTTCTCAATACTGCTCAGCAGAAAACTTGCCACTTGAAACCTTCACTTTTCCCTCCATTTTATTTTTATTATTTGCTGAGTTACTGTCCTTTTGAATCACCACCTCCTTCAGACCCCACTAGCCCACTACACAAAAATATCTACATAGTAACTAGAGTAAAGATTCTCTTGGTTTTCTGTCTCATAGGAAAGAGCATACTAATTAGCTATTAAACACTGAGGGATTCATGGTACTTGGAGGTGAAAAATATGTGACCTTTGGGTTGCTAAATCTTTGGGGTTATGAGCAATTGTAACATATGCGTAAAATATTAATGGTCTTCATCATTTTCGGTGACCCAAACCACAACTATTAGATAGGAATGTATTTGGAAAATGTTTGAAATATTTTGGCAAAAACTTGGTATCTATATATCTCAGAGATAATGTGTTCCAAAGAAACTACAAATGTTTGCAGTTTACTTTTACATTTTTTGTGCCTATGACTTCCCCTTATACAGTTAGAGGCATTCATTTGACTTGGGAAAGATTAGGATTATTAGAACAAAAATTAAGTGAAATTAGGGATCAATAAGAAGCTTTTGAAATCTAAAATCAACTTTCTTTGAGTTAGAAACATGATAATAATCTGAAAAGCCAGATTTTATCAAGACAGAAAAGGATTTCCTAAATTTTCATAGGTTATAATAACATTGAGAGATGAACATGGAAGACTAGATCTTAGAGTTAACACATATTTTAATGGGGATATACTTTTGCCTTACAGAGCTGTGAATTTTAGTTTCTTTTTTTTAATTATTATTATTATTATACTTTAAGTTCTAGGGTACATGTGCATAACGTGCAGGTTTGTTACATATGTATACTTGTGCCATGTTGCTGTGCTGCACCCATCAACTCGTCAGCACCCATCAACTCGTCATTTACATCAGGTATAACTCCCAATGCAATCCCTTCCCCCTCCCCCCTCCCCATGATAGGCCCTGGTGTGTGATGTTCCCCTTCCTGAGTCCAAGTGATCTCATTGTTCAGTTCCCACCTATGAGTGAGAACATGCGGTGTTTGGTTTTCTGTTCTTGTGATAGTTTGCTAAGAATGATGGTTTCCAGCTGCATCCATGTCCCTACAAAGGACACAAACTCATCCTTTTTGATGGCTGCATAGTATTCCATGGTGTATATGTGCCACATTTTCTTAATCCAGTCTGTCACTGATGGACATTTGGGTTGATTCCAAGTCTTTGCTATTGTGAATAGTGCCGCAATAAACATACGTGTGCATGTGTCTTTATAGCAGCATGATTTATAATCCTTTGGGTATATACCCAGTAATGGGATGGCTGGGTCATATGGTACATCTAGTTCTAGATTCTTGAGGAATCGCCATACTGTTTTCCATAATGGTTGAACTAGTTTACAATCCCACCAACAGTGTAAAAGTGTTCCTGTTTCTCCACATCCTCTCCAGCACCTGTTGTTTCCTGACTTTTTAATGATCGCCATTCTAACTGGTGTGAGATGGTATCTCATTGTGGTTTTGATTTGCATTTCTCTGATGGCCAGTGATGATGAGCATTTTTTCATGTGTCTGTTGGCTGTATGAATGTCTTCTTTTGAGAAATGTCTGTTCATATCCTTTGCCCACTTTTTGATGGGGCTGTTTCTTTTTTTCTTGTAAATTTGTTTGAGTTCTTTGTAGGTTCTGGATATTAGCCCTTTGTCAGATGAGTAGATTGCAAACATTTTCTCCCATTCTGTAGGTTGCCTGTTCACTCTGATGGTACTTTCTTTTGCTGTGCAGAAGCTCTTTAGTTTAATGAGATGCCATTTGTCAATTTTGGCTTTTGCTGCCATTGCTTTTGGTGTTTTAGACATGAAGTCTTTGCCCATGCCTATGTCCTGAATGGTACTACCTAGGTTTTCCTCTAGGGTTTTTATGGTATTAGGTCTAACATTTAAGTCTCTAATCCACCTTTAATTAATTTTCGTATAAGGAGAAAGGAAAGGATCCAGTTTCAGCTTTCTACTTATGGCTAGCCAATTTTCCCAGCACCATTTATTAAATAGGGAATCCTTTCCCCATTTCTTGTTTCTCTCAGGTTTGTCAAAGATCAGATGGCTGTAGATGTGTGGTCTTATTTCTGAGGACTCTGTTCTGTTCCACTGGTCTATATCTCTGTTTTGGTACCAGTACCATGCTGTTTTGGTTACTGTAGCCTTGTAGTATAGTTTGAAGTCAGGTAGCGTGATGCCTCCAGCTTTGTTCTTTTGACTTAGGATTGTCTTGGAGATGCGGGCTCTTTTTTGGTTCCATATGAACTTTAAAGCAGTTTTTTCCAATTCTGTGAAGAAAGTCATTGGTAGCTTGATGGGGATGGCATTGAATCTATAAATAACCTTGGGCAGTATGGCCATTTTCACGATATTGATTCTTCCTATCCATGAGCATGGTATGTTCTTCCATTTGTTTGTGTCCTCTTTTATTTCACTGAGCAGTGGTTTGTAGTTCTCCTTGAAGAGGTCCTTTACATCCCTTGTAAGTTGGATTCCTAGGTATTTTATTCTCTTTGAAGCAATTGTGAATGGAAGTTCATTCATGATTTGGCTCTCTGTTTGTCTGTTACTGGTGTATAAGAATGCTTGTGATTTTTGCACATTAATTTTGTATCCTGAGACTTTGCTGAAGTTGCTTATCAGCTTAAGGAGATTTTGGGCTGAGACAATGGGATTTTCTAAATATACAATCATGTCATCTGCAAAGAGGGACAATTTGACTTCTTCTTTTCCTAACTGAATACCCTTGATTTCTTTCTCTTGCCTGATTGCCCTAGCCAGAACTTCCAACACTATGTTGAATAGGAGTGGTGAGAGAGGGCATCCCTGTCTTGTGCCAGTTTTCAAAGGGAATTTTTCCAGTTTTTGCCCATTCAGTATGATATTGGCTGTGGGTTTGTCATAAATAGCTCTTATTATTTTGAGGTACGTTCCATCAATACCGAATTTATTGAGCGTTTTTAGCATGAAGGGCTGTTGAATTTTGTCAAAAGCCTTTTCTGCATCAATTGAGATAATCATGTGGTTCTTGTCTTTGGTTCTGTTTATATGCTGGATTATGTTTATTGATTTGCGAATGTTGAACCAGCCTTGCATCCCAGGGATGAAGCCCACTTGATCATGGTGGATAAGCTTTTTGATGTGCTGCTGAATCCGGTTTGCCAGTATTTTATTGAGGATTTTTGCATCGATGTTCATCAGGGATATTGGTCTAAAATTCTCTTTTTTTGTTGTGTCTCTGCCAGGCTTTGGTATCAGGATGATATTGGCCTCATAAAATGAGTTAGGGAGGATTCCCTCTTTTTCTATTGATTGGAATAGTTTCAGAAGGAATGGTACCAGCTCCTCCTTGTACCTCTGGTAGAATTCAGCTGTGAATCCATCTGGCCCTGGACTTTTTTTTGTTGGTAGGCTATTAATTGTTGCCTCAATTTCAAAGCCTGCTATTGGTCTATTCAGGGATTCAACTTCTTCCTGGTTTAGTCTTGGAAGAGTGTAAGTGTCCAGGAAATTATCCATTTCTTCTAGATTTTCTAGTTTATTTGCGTAGAGGTGTTTATAGTATTCTCTGATGGTAGTTTGTATTTCTGTGGGGTCGGTGGTGATATCCCCTTATCATTTTTTATTGCGTCGATTTGATTCTTCTCTCTTTTCTTCTTTATTAGTCTTGCTAGCGGTCTGTCAATTTTGTTGATCTTTTCAAAAAACCAACTCCTGGATTTATTGATTTTTTGGAGGGTTTTTTGTGTCTCTATCTCCTTCAGTTCTGCTGTGATCTTAGTTATTTCTTGCCTTCTGCTAGCTTTTGAATGCGTTTGCTCTTGCTTCTCTAGTTCTTTTAATTGTGATGTTAGAGTGTCAATTTTAGATCTTTCCAGCTTTCTCTTGTGGGCATTTAGTGCTATAAATTTCCCTCTACACACTGCTTTAAATGTGTCCCAGAGATTCTGGTATGTTGTATCTTTGTTCTCATTGGTTTCAAAGAACATCTTTATTTCTGCCTTCATTTCGTTATGTACCCAGTAGTCATTCAGGAGCAGGTTGTTCAGTTTCCATGTAGTTGAGCGGTTTTGATTGAGTTTCTTAGTCCTGAGTTCTAGTTTGATTGCACTGTGGTCTGAGAGACAGTTTGTTATAATTTCTGTTCTTGTACATTTGCTGAGGAGTGCTTTACTTCCAATTATGTGGTCAATTTTGGAATAAGTGCTATGTGGTGCTGAGAAGAATGTATATTCTGTTGATTTGGGGTGGAGAGTTCTATAGATGTCTATTAGGTCTGCTTGCTGCAGAGATGAGTTCAATTCCTGGATATCCTTGTTAACTTCCTGTCTCGTTGATCTGTCTAATGTTGACAGTGGAGTGTTGAAGTCTCCCATTATTATTGTATGGGAGTCTAAGTCTCTTTGTAAGTCTCTAAGGACTTGCTTTATGAATCTGGGTGCTCCTGTATTGGGTACATATATATTTAGGATAGTTAGCTCTTCCTGTTGAATTGATCCTTTTACCATTATGTAATGGCCTTCTTTGTCTCTTTTGATCTTTGATGGTTTAAAGTCTGTTTTATCAGAGACTAGTATTACAACCCCTGCTTTTTTTTGTTCTCCATTTGCTTGGTAAATCTTCCTCCATCCCTTTATTTTGAGCCTATGTATGTCTCTGCATGTGAGATGGGTCTCCTGAATACAGCAGACTGATGGGTCTTGACTCTTTATCCAGTTTGCCAATCTGTGTCTTTTAATTGGAGCATTTAGTCCATTTACACTTAAGGTTAAGATTGTTATGTGTGAACTTGATCCTGCCATTATGATATTAACTGGTTATTTTGCTCATTAGTTGATGCAGTTTCTTCCTAGCCTAAATAGTCTTTACATTTTGGCATGTTTTTGCAATGGCTGGTACCGGTTGTTCCTTTCCATGTTTAGTGCTTCCTTCAGGGTCTCTTGTAAGGCAGGCCTAGTGGTGACAAAATCTCTAAGCATTTGCTTATCTGTAAAGGATTTTATTTCTCCTTCACTTATGAAACTTAGTTTGGCTGGATATGAAATTCTGGGTTTAAAATTCTTTTCTTTAAGAATGTTGAATATTGGCCCCCACTCTCTTCTGGCTTGTAGAGTTTCTGCCGAGAGATCTGCTGTGAGTCTGATGGGCTTCCCTTTGTGGGTAACCCGACCTTTCTCTCTGGGTGCCCTTAAGATTTTTTCCTTCATTTCAACTTTGGTGAATCTGGCAATTATGTGTCTTGGAGTTGCTCTTCTCCAAGAGTATCTTTGTGGCGTTCTCTGTATTTCCTGGATTTGAATGTTGGCCTGCCCTACTAGGTTGGGGAAGTTCTCCTGGATGATATCCTGAAGAGTGTTTTCCAACTTGGTTCCATTTTCCCCCTCACTTTCAGGCACCCCAATCAGACGTAGATTTGGTCTTTTTACATAATCCCATACTTCTTGCAGGCTTTGTTCATTTCTTTTTCTTCTTTTTTCTTTTGGTTTCTCTTCTCGCTTCATTTCGTTCATTTGATCCTCAATCGCTGATACTCTTTCTTCCAGTTGATCGAGTCGGTTACTGAAGCTTGTGCATTTGTCACGTATTTCTCGTGTCATGGTTTTCATCTCTTTCATTTCGTTTATGACCTTC
This sequence comes from Macaca fascicularis, assembly GCF_037993035.2. NCBI lineage: Eukaryota > Metazoa > Chordata > Mammalia > Primates > Cercopithecidae > Macaca > Macaca fascicularis. The sequence continues at coordinate 26,565,620 of NC_088395.1, forward strand.
TCTGCATTAATTACTCTAGCCATCAATTCTTCCACTTTTTTTCAAGATTTTTAGTTTCTTTGCACTGGGTACGTAATTCCTCCTTTAGCTCTGAGAAGTTTGATGGACTGAAGCCTTCTTCTCTCATCTCGTCAAAGTCATTCTCCATCAAGCTTTGATCCGTTGCTGGCGATGAGCTGCGCTCCTTTGCTGGGGGAAATGCGCTCTTATTTTTTGAATTTCCAGCTTTTCTGCCCTGCTTTTTCCCCATCTTTGTGGTTTTATCTGCCGCTGGTCTTTGATGATGATGGTGACGTACTGATGGGGTTTTGGTGTAGGTGTCCTTCCTGTTTGATAGTTTTCCTTCTAACAGTCAGGACCCTCAGCTGTAGGTCTGTTGGAGATTGCTTGAGGTCCACTCCAGACCCTGTTTGCCTGGGTATCAGCAGCAGAGGCTGCAGAAGATAGAATATTGCTGAACAGCGAGTGTACCTGTCTGATTCTTGCTTTGGAGGCTTCCTCTCAGGGGTGTACTCCACCCTGTGAGGTGTGTGGTGTCCTCCACCCTGTGAGGTGTGTGGTGTCAGACTGCCCCTAGTGGGGGATGTCTCCCAGTTAGGCTACTCAGGGGTCAGGGACCCACTTGAGCAGGCAGTCTGTCCCTTCTCAGATCTCAACCTCCATGTTGGGAGATCCACTGCACTCTTCAAAGCTGTCAGACAGAGTCGTTTTCATCTGCAGAGGTTTCTGCTGCTTTTGTTGTTTACTGTGCCCTGTCCCCAGAGGTGGAGTCTACAGAGACAGGCAGGTTTCCTTGAGCTGCTGTGAGCTCCACCCAGTTGGAGCTTCCCAGCGGCTTTGTTTACCTACTTAAGCCTCAGCAATGGCGGGCGCCCCTCCCCCAGCCTCGCTGCTGCCTTGCCGGTAGATCACAGACTGCTGTGCTAGCAATGAGGGAGGCTCCGTGGGCGTGGGACCCTCCCAGCCAGGTGTGGGATATAATCTCCAGGTGTGCCTGTTTGCTTAAAGCGCAGTATTGGGGTGGGAGTTACCCGATTTTCCAGGTGTTGTGTGTCTCAGTTCCCCTGGCTAGGAAAAGGGATTCCCTTTCCCCTTGCGCTTCCCAGGTGAGGTGATGCCTCGCCCTGCTTCAGCTCTCGCTGGTCAGGCTGCAGCAGCTGACCAGCACCGATTGTCTGGCACTCCCTAGTGAGATGAACCCAGTACCTCAGTTGAAAATGCAGAAATCACCGGTCTTCTGTGTCGCTCGCGCTGGGAGTTGGAGACTGGAGCTGTTCCTATTCGGCCATCTTGCTCCGCCCCGAATTTTAGTTTCTATAGGGAAGAAGAAAGATATAATCTAGAGAAGTCTATGTAAGAAAAAAAGTGGTAAATTTACTCTTCTTAGTGGTTTGTGAGAAGTAGAAGAGAGGCAGTAGAAATAGATTAGGCACAGCTGTTTTCAGTCCATTAACAATTGGGCTGAAACAGGGAAGGGGGACCTTTAGAAACACCAAGATAAGTATCAGAGATCTTGAAAACAACAGGGGTATTCGAGGTATAATTCCTGAATAAAGCTTGTAGGAACCCGAAAGCCTGGAAATGGCTAAAAAGCATCTCTAGATTAAATCCAACAACCTTCAGTGACAGCATAGTGGTGGTAAAGGGAGATGGCTACATAAATGAGCATGAAGCTGCTTGTCTCTGAAATAACCTTGGTTTCCCAGTCTATGTGTATGATAAGTGACCTACTGAGAAGATTCAGAGGTGCTTCTAGGCCAGTGGACCCAAAGGTAGACAAAGAGGCTGCAATATAGAGATATGATGGTTGGTATCATGAATTTTGGATGGCAGTTCCTTTATTGCTAACAAATACCATCCTGATTCTAACAGAGGTGAGCAAGAGGGCAGTTAAGTGAATGTGAGTACATCATCAGCCTTTCTTTACCTGGTCAAGTGAACTATCCATGAACTAAGAAGATATGTGACCCAAGTAGGAACCCACAAAATAGGGGCAAGCAAAACCTTCCTTGAGATTTTGTACTGGAGACTGATCATGAAGCTCTTACTAAGTAATCCAGAAAAATATTGCCCTCTAATATTTTTAACCTGGTTCAAATTAGGTTTCTTTCTTTGCAATCAAGGAGTTTTCTGCGTTATTATATTTGAATGAATACGACTGTACAGAATTTTGATACAAGGGACGGGAAAGTAATTTTCAATCGAATTATTTGCCTCTTAGATTGGTACTAGTTGAGAAGTGATGTAGACAATGATTTATTGTCTAATTTGCTTTATTTTTGAGAAGGTAGTGTATAAAAACCTCAAGAAAGGAGTCATAATCTTATTTCTTAACTGGATCCCCATCAGCAGCTAAAAGACTGTGGCACTAGAGGGTAATAAATCAGCTTAATATGGTATTGACTAATGGTTTTGTAATTTTCAAAGTGCCTGTATTGTCCTAAATCGTGTTAGGTTTTTACACTGCATTGATATGATTTCTTTTTGTATAAAGGAATATGCTGAGAACTTATTGGTGACCTTCCAATTTCATTTTTCTGCTAACCTGAAACTATAGCAACCTGTGGATGGTGCATTTATTTTTTTCAATGTTAAAGGGATCCCAGTCTTCTTAGACTAGTCTTTTAGACAAAAATCACCCTTACTACAGATATATGAGGGGCATATTGTCCCAAAACTTTAAATAGATTCCAAATATATTATTTTATTTGCATTAATACCACCTAAATTTAAGTGGTTAAATTGTATAAAAAGCTGATTTTTAAAATTCATTTTTTAAACAGTTTTCAGAATATGTCTGACAAAACAAAACTAATTTCTTTAACACAGCATGTTTTTTATTGTTAAAGTAGGAAAATTAAGACCAAGCAATTACATTCTCTAGCATGGGTCATGACCCAGTTTAACTAAAATCTGAACCAGAGGATATTTTATGTAGATCATACGAGGAGTCCTCAATAAGTTCATGAAAATGCACATTATGGAAAAACTACACATGGATTTCAAAATTTGTTTGCACCAAAATAAGCTTGTACTAACTTCTTAGAACATGTCTGAATAGGATCTAGTTTGAGGCACTAAGAAAGATAAGACATTACTTTGAAAACAGTCTTTACCACAGCAACATGAATTTTGCTAAAATTGAAGCAAAAACAAACATCGAATTTATGGTGAAGCTTGGGTGGAAGAATGATGGAATCATCGATGCTTTATGCAGAGTTTACAGGGACAATGCCTCCAAGGTATCAGTAATATACAGATGGGTAACTCTCATTTTTTTCATTTCAACTAACTTCTTTTTTACTTTTTATTAATTTCAACTTTTATATACAGAGAATACATGTGCAGGTTTCTTATATGGGAATATTTTGTGATGCTGATATGGATCCCATCACCCAGGTAGTGAGCCTAGTACCCAATAGGTAGTTTTTAAACCTATAGCTGTCTCCCTCCCTCCCTCCCCCATCTAGTAGTACACAGTGTCTATCGTTCCCATGTTTGTGTCCACACGTGCTCAGTGTTTAACTCCCAGTTATAAGTGAGCACATGTGGTATTTGGTTTTCTCTTCCTGTGCTAATTCACTTAGGATTATGGCCTCCAGCTGCATCCATGTTGCTGCAAAGGAAATGATTTCATTCTTTTTTATAGTTGCATAGTATTCCATGGTGTATATGTATCACATTCAGTTTATCAAGTCTACCATTGGTGGGCAGCTGGGTTGATCCATGTCTTTGCTGTTGTGATAAACATACAGGTGCATGTGTCTTTTTGGCAGAATGATTTATTTTCCTTTGGGTATATACCCAGTAATGGGATTGCTGGATTGAATGGTAGCTCTGTTTTAAGTTCTTTGAGAAATATCCTGACTGCTTTCTCTTAACGAGAAAGAAATAAAAGGTATTCAAACAGGAAGAGAGGAAGTCAAACTATTCTTGTTTTCTGATGACATGATCTTATATCTAGAAAACCCCATCGTCCCAGTCCAAAAGCTTCTTAAGCTGATAAGCGACTTCAGCAAAGTCCCAGGATAGAAAATCAATGTGCAATAATCGCTAGCATTCCTATACATCAACAATGGTCAAGCCAAGCTAGTATTCCTATACACCAACAACAGTCAAGCCAAGAGCCAAATCACAAATGAATTCCCATTAACAATTGCCACAAAAAGAATAAAATACCTAGGAATATAGCTAATGAAAGAAGTGAAGGATCTCTGCAAGGCAAACTGAAAACTACTGCTCAAAAAAATCACAGATGACACAAACAAATGGAAAAACGTTCCATGCTCATGGATAGGAAGAATCAATATCATTAAAATGGCCACACTGCCCAAAGTAATTTATAGATTCAATGCTATTCCCATTAAACTACCATTGACATTCTTCACAGAATTATAAAAAAAACTATTTTAAAATTAATATGGAACCAAAAAAGAGACCAAATAGCCAAGGTGAGGTCCTTTTTGCAATATATTTTTCTTGGAGTTCTTTGAGCCTTTTGTACTTGGATGTCTTGATCTCTTGCTAGATTAGTGAAATCTTCCTAAATTATTTCCTATCATAGATTTTTCAGACATTTTCTTTTATCTTTTCCCTCGAGAATACCTACTATTCATAGGTTTGGATGGTTTATATAGTCCCATGTTTTTTGAAGGCTTTGCTCATTTTTAAAAATTATTTTTGTTTGCTTTTGTCTGACTGGGTTAATTCAAAAGACCTGTTTTCAGCTTCTGAGATTCCTTTCTTCTGCTTGGTCCAGTCTATTTCTGAAGTTTTCAATTGTATTTTGTAATTCCCTCAATGCATTATATATTTCCAGAAGTTCTGTTTAGTTCTTTTTTTAAAAAATAACTATCTCTTTGGTATCTATCATATCCTGGATTGATTTTCTGATTTCTTTGTATTGGCTTTCACCTTTTGTGTGAATCTCATTGAGCTTCTTTAAGATTCATATTTTGAATTCTTTATGTGGTATTTCAAATACTTCATTTTGATTAGTATCTATTGCTGGAGGGTTAGTAAAAATCCTTTGGGGGTGTTGCAACACACCGTCTTTTCATACTTCCAAAATTGTTATGTTGGCTCCTTCTCACCTAGAGAAACTGGACTTCTTATTTTTGAATTTACTTTCATTTAGACTAGCCTTTTAAAAATTTTCCCTTGAGGATGTGAATATAATGTGTGGATAGGGGCATTTAGCTTTGCTTCTGGGTCCTAGCAGTGACAAAAGCTTTTTATGAATTCCTTGGTTATACATAGCCTTAGTGTGGTGACTTTCTCAAATGCTGATTGTTGTAGTGATGTACTGGGCATTTGAGCAGGCTTACAGTCTCCTGTACAGCTGAGATGGTGGTGATCTTAAGACACTTATCTTGTTGCCAAGTGCTGTGCACTTGTGTCAGCAGATTTTGGATGGGATTGTATAGTTCAACCTTTACGCAGTAGGTTGCAAATGCAGGTAAGAGCTAGCTGCGGTGGTAGCTGAATAATTTATGCTCGATCTTAGTTACCAGGAAAGCCTCTCTAGTTCCTCCAGAAGTAGACTCATCTATAAAATGCCTAGTGGCCTGGCATCCAATATCAGCCCTGGAGAACGGGCAAAGTTTGGTGGAGTTGGGCCGGGTAGGCCTGCCTTTAGGTCTCCTAATGGCAGGCACAATCACCAGCCCTGGTGGGAGTGGTAGGGCTTGGCATAAACTCTTTATGCTTTCCTTGGTTATAAATAGCCTTAGTGTGGTAGCTTTCTCAAATACAAGTTGTAGTAGTAATGTACTGGTTGGATGAGTGGGCTCAGGGCCTTCTGAGTAGCTGGAGTGGTGTCAGAAATGGTGAGACCAGAGGTTGTACAAAGCTTGTCTCCTTCCCAAATGCTGTGCAATTGTGTCAGCAGGTATTGTAATTGTCTGTGGGTAACTCTTGCAGGTGAAAGCCCACTGTGTTGGTGGCAGCAAAGCCTATGTTTAACCTTTGTTAATTAGAAGTACTCTAATGTCCAAGGAGATGTGCTGGGCCATGGAACTCCCAGGGGTCCTGGTCCCCTGCTATGCTTCTGAGGTGAGTGGAGGGGGGCAAAGCTGGGTAGAGGTTGGCCAGAGAAGTCTGTGCCTGGGCTCCCCACCTGCAGAGGCAAGCACCAGCCCCAACAGGGAACAGAAAGCCTCTGGAACATCAGTCCAGGGAGGAGTGGAGAAATCTCTGCTATGCCAAAGAGCCAGCACAGGGAATGAAAGGCATTTTGGCAGCTTAGCAGGTGGTAGTGGGACCTGCCTTGCTTCCCTGCTTTCCACCTGGCAGAGCTCCCCGCTGCAGTCTGCTGCTTGCAATAAGCTTAAACAATCAGCCATTTCCCGAGCAGACTGTTCTCAGTTCAAGAAACTGCCCCAGGCCGGAGACTTCTGGCCTGGACAAACACTGTGGCTTAAAGGCCACATCCCTCCCAGTTCTGTTTGCACGTCACTCTCACCTCTCAGTGGTGAGCTCAGAGCTGTGTGGGCTCCTCCTGCATTCAAGACTAGGTCACAAATCTCAATCCAGAGAACTTCCCAGTCAGTAACTGCTGCCTGTGCTTGTTGTCAGAGTTTAGCACAGACGCCTATGAGTTAGAATCTGAAATGGCTGCCTTCTGTCTATGGTGCTTGGGTCTGGCATGAAACACATTTTTCTGCTGATGCTCCTTCTCTGGGTCTCCCCTCTGCTTCCCATGTCAGATCCAATACTTGGTGAGGTCAAGGAGCTCCCCCATGGCCTGGATTGCCTGACTCCTCAGTGGGAATGTACATCAGAGAGACAGTCTCTCCTCCTCTCATACAGTGGGGACTCACTCACAATTTTCTGCTGAACCTGGAGAGCAGGCTGCTGCCCACTATATTCTTGAAAGTACTCAATGTTTTTTTCACTTTTATGTTAAGCTCCTGTGTTCCTCCTTGGGTAAATGTTCATAGTGTGAATCTGTACACATTATTTTGCTATTTCCAAGTGGGTGAGGTGTGCAAATAAAGCCTCTAATCTGCCATTTTTGAGAAAGACTAAATAATCACTGTATCTTTTGAGTTGAGCTCACACTATTCTCATATTGGCCCCCAGAAAATAATTGAGCAAGTAGCTCTGATGCCTGTGTCACCCACCACCATTGTAAACGTGGCCTTCTCTCAGCTCATATCTATTGCTTTATAAGAGTTCTTGAATGACCAGCTGAAAGATGAAGAAAAAACCTAAGCTTGGTCTGCTGATGTCAATTCAGAATATGGGACAATTCTGGAAAGGAATAATGGCTGTATTATAGGTACTTTCAGGAAGGAATGTCCTTGAAAAAGTGGAGAGGGCAAATATTTCCTAATGGGTGGAGCTGAGAGCAACACACTAGGTCATCTACTTCATTTAAAATAAGAAGTGGCCAGTATCCATGGGAGATTGGTTTCAAGATCCCTCCCTCCCTACCCCTGCAACAGATACCAAAATCACTGGATACTCGTGTCCCTTATTTAAAAAGGTGTAGTATTTGCATTAACCTATGCACATTGTCCCATATACTTTAATAATTTCCAGATTAGTTCTAACATACAATATAATATAAATACTATGTAAATATTTGTTATACTATATTATTTAGGGAATAATGACAAGAAAAAAGTCTGTACATGTTTGACACAGACACAACCATCCTTTCTTTAAAAATATTTTCAATGGGGCATGGTGGCTTACACCTGTAATCTCAGCACTTTGGGAGGCCAAGGCGGGTGGATCACCTGAGGTCAGGAGTTGAAGACCAGCCTGACCAACATGGTGAAACCCCGTCTCTACTAAAAATACAAAATTAGCTGGGCGTGATGGTGCATGCCTGTAATCTCAGCTACTTGGGAGACTGAGGCAGGAGAATAACTTGAACACAGGAGGTGGAGCTTGCAGTGAGCCAAGATCACGCCATTGTACTCCAGTCTGGGCAACAAGAGTGAAACTCCATCTCGAAAAAAAAAAAAAATATATATATATATATATATGTGTGTGTGTGTGTGTGTGTGTGTGTGTATATATATTAGATATTTCAATCCATGCTTGATTGTATCTATGGATGTAGAACCCATAGATATGAAGGCCTGACTATACATGTATTCTTGGGCAGAAAAATGGTCTGGTCAGCTAATTAAAATTGTAGAAACAGAAAGTTCGAGTGATGGGAGATAAGAAAGTCTGGAATAACGCATGTGGATGGACACAAGAATAGTAACTAATTGAGAATATATTTGAATCATATGTTAATATCTTCCAGAAAGCATCCTCCACTGAAGAACCACTAAAGCACCAAACAGACAAACTGACTTGTCTGGTTGGTTTTAACTAACCTTCAACATGGGCCACCCCGGAACTGGGATGATAGGCACATGAATGGAGTGTCATGGTGGCAGAGATGGAGGGTAGCATGGGTTTGACACATGGTCTCCCAACTTATCAAGACTAATTGCTGCCTCTGAATGCCAGCTATTGCTAATGCTATCTAGCTATTGCTGCCTCTGAATGCCAGCAAGAGAAGCCAGTACTAAGTCTTTTGTGGAGATCCTTCTATCTTGGAAGACGAGTTGCTTATTTCCTCAGGTGTAAATATCTATTCTGGGTATGGATTTTTATTTCTTGCCCAAAGTGTCAGCCAGCACCATTATTGATAGCCATTAAATGATTATTTGGAAATATATTTAGTAATATAACAATGCACTATGACAAAAGAATATGAAATTCCATCATCATTTAACTATATATGTATGTATATGGAAAAATTATCCCAAATTGATTACAGTGATGATATGCATGGTTGTATTTATATTTATTTTTCTTTTCTTTTTCCCTTATGCTACAGGCTAATTTTTCTATAAGAAAATGAAATATTCTATAATAAATGTTGTAAGTGTAAAACAAATTAATATTATAAAATATCATTAGTCCCTAGTTGAACAGAGAACCAGTGAATGCTGTCAGAATAGTTTCCTACATATCATCTCCTATAATTACTCTTCTTGTTCTTCAAATAAAGTTCTATTTTTTTTGTAGAGAATCTCCACACTGACCAGACTTATTTCTGTTAGAGCACGTTGGATATCATTTTTACATTTTCATCCTAAATTGTAGTTCTGGGTCCATTTAAATTATTGTAACTAAGTAAATGGGCAAGTGCCAAAGTTTATAGTTTCTTCCCAAATCTTCTCCCACAGAATTGCTACACTATTATATGAAAATTAACTTTGCTTAAAAATATAGTTTATATATGTTTACCTTCTCCCTATCTTTTTCACAAAAGAAATAACTGATGAAAAATATATAATAATGTTATCAATTGTATATAAAGTAAGCAATGGTCCTTAATGTGCCAGCAAGCATGTGCCCCTATAGATCCATAGCATGCAAATAGCTGTGATTCTCTGTGAATATTATCTGAAGGAATATTCAAAAGTCTCCTTGGGGACAAAATAATATAGGATATGAATTACTTGTTAATTTGTGTTTATTTTCATGAGTGTAGTAAACCAAATCAAAATGTCTGATTTAGCAGCTAATTGACTAACCATATTTACTAAACTATATCCAATAAGATTCATATTTATTCTTCACTCATATATTATTACAAAGAAAGAGATTAATAGCCTATTTATACCTACAAGTTCCAGCATCAGCTGCAACTCATAGCTAAAATTGTATGCCTTCCATGATTTTAAAATCTATCATTTTAATGTTTTTTCTTTCCTTTACTAAGTTCTTTTTAAAAATAGAAAATTAAAATAAGCACACATAAGTCATACTTACATTAGATATAACCATACTTATATCTGAAATTCTGCAAGATTGTGGTGTAAAGATGTAGATGGTTTTTATAAGAAGAAAAATGGACAAATTCCCAATTTTTAGGTATATCAGGACTTATTTGATAAATATTTTCTCATTAAAATGAATATATTTCATATATTATATTAAGATGTCAATATTAACACAATATATACTGTTTAAAGTATTTGGTTATTGTATTAGCCTGTTCTCACACTGCTGTGAAGAAATACCTGAGACTGGGTAATGTATAAAGGAAAGAGGTTTAATTGACTCACAGTTCTGCAGGGCTGGGGAGGTCTCAGGAAACTTACAATCATGGTGGAAGGGGAGGCAAACTCATCCTTTTTCACATGGCAGCAGCAAGAAGTGCAGAGTGAAGCACTATGAGGGGGTGGGGAGGAGCCCTTATAAAACCATCGGATCTTGTGACAACTCACTTATTATCACGAGAGCAGCATGAGCGTAACTGTCCCCATGATTCAATTACCTTTCACCCGGTCCCTCCCAGGACACGTGGGGATTATGGTAACTACAATTCAAGATGAGATTTGGGTGGAGACACAGCTAAACCATATCAGTTATGATGTAAAATAAGCATTTCCTCTTTCACATTGATCTACCTTTTCAGACTGAATTCATAAAGACTGGTTTAATGAAGAAAATCATGCAAATAAGAATATAAGGTTAATCATCATGAAATATAGTTCAAAAGGCACAATATAGCTCTATATTTTCAGAGCAATTCAAATCTCAGTCAGTTTTAGATTCTACTATTTAATCAACTGAATATATTTTTTGAGCAGATAGTTTGTTTGCGTGTTAAATCATGATCACATCTCCATGTATTGCACAACTGGATTCAGCATTATTTTGCTTACTCAGGAATTTTAGCTATCATGTTATTTTCACTTTTATCAATTAATAGCAACGTGGATGTTGCATTAATTAATCGTGTCAGGTGTGTGTAAAACCTTGTAAAAAGCACTCTCTTGAACTACAGCGTATTTTATCCAGTACTCTTGAGACATATTTTGTAAGCTAAGAGAAAAGCTTTATCAGCAAATTATAAAATGCTATTTACTCTATTACTCTTTCAGACAGGATCTGTCTAATTCTGTTTCCAGAGGAACTGAAGTTGAGTTATGAAGGAGTAAAAATAATAGCAATATCACTAATAGAAAGACCAAGTTTAGGCTATTGTGGAATAGAACAAATAAATTTCCAGAGACTGAGGAATTAAACACAGTTTCTTTTTTTTTTTTTTTTTTTTTGAGACGGAGTCTCGCTCTGTCGCCCGGGCTGGAGTGCAGTGGCCGGATCTCAGCTCACTGCAAGCTCCACCTCCCGGGTTCACACCATTCTCCTGCCTCAGCCTCCCGAGTAGCCGGGACTACAGGCGCCCGCCACCTCGCCCAGCTAGTTTTTTGTGTTATTTTTGGTAGAGACGGGGTTTCACCGTGTTAGTCAGGATGGTCTCGATCTCCTGACCTCGTGATCCGCCCGTCTCGGCCTCCCAAAGTGCTGGGATTACAGGCTTGAGCCACCGCGCCCGGCCTAAACACAGTTTCTAGAGAGAGGAGTTGGTGCTGCTTTCTACCTTCTCTCAGCCAAATCAAAAGAGGTGCAGGTAATCTGAAAGGTAAACTTAAGTTTAGCTGTAGATAACCAATAAATCCAAAATAACAGTAGTTTAAACAAGAAACATTTACTTTTCTGTTAAACAATAGCTCAGGCAGTTTTTCCAAAGATTATATAGCAGTTGCAGGAGCCTGTTTTATTGTGCTGCTATCGTCCCATGTGACTCCTCTTTGTAGTCAGGCAGCTACTCTAACATCAAACATCATGCATCCCTTCCAGCTAACTGTAAAGTAAAACTAGACCGGATGGGGTGGCTCGTGCCTATAATCCCAGCACTCTCCGAGGCAGAGGTAGGTGGATCACCTAAGGTTAGGAGTTCAAGACCAGCCTGGCCAGCATGGTGAAACCTCGTCTCTACTAAAAATACAAAAATTAGCTGGGCATGGTGATGCATGCCTGTAATCTCAGCTACTCAGGAGACTGAGGCAGGAGAATTGCTTCAACCGGGAGGCAGAGATTTCAATGAGCCAAGATCATGCCATTGCACTCCAGCCTGGGCAACAGAGGGAGACTCTGTCTCAAGAAAAAGAAAAACTAGAACGATTTTTTTTTTAAGGATTCCTTCTTTATAGAATTATCTCCCTGTTAAGGAAAGTTCCTAAGATTTTCTCTCATCATTCTAATATACATTCCATTGTCCAAAACTTAGTCACTTGGCCACACCTAGCTGCAATGGGAGACACAAAGTATAATTGGTTCACTGTATACTTGGCTAAGATGCGGGAGTTTCACTGCTCTCAATAAAGAACAAACAGCAATTTTAGATACAGCCACAAAACTTTTCAAATTGTTGTGATATCTCTTCTTGAGCCCAAGGCAGTATTAAGGCAGATGTATATGTAATTTTATAGGCAGGAATGTGATAGCACAGAGTAAACAATGGAGCACCTGAAGGAAAGCATTGTTTTATTTTATTTTTTTTATTTTATTTTATTTTATTTTTTTTTTGAGACTGAGTCTGGCTCTGTCGCCCAGGCTGGAGTGCAGTGGCCGGATCTCAGCTCACTGCAAGCTCCGCCTCCCGGGTTTACTCCATTCTCCTGCCTCAGCCTCCGGAGTAGCTGGGACCACAGGCGCCCGCCACCTCGCCTGGCTAGTTTTTTGTATTTTTTAGTAGAGACGGGGTTTAACCGTGTTAGCCAGGATGGTCTCGATCTCCTGACCTTGTGATCCGCCCGTCTCAGCCTCCCAAAGTGCTGGGATTACAGGCTTGAGCCACCGTGCCCAGCTGAAAGCATTGTTTTATGTTAAGCAATTTACAATATCTTCATTTTAAGCCAAATGCAATTATGTAATGGAGTAAATTGTAATCTATACATGATGAATGTGAAATGAAACAAGATTTTAAATAAATTTTACATTTAAATAGCTTAAATTTTTGTCTTTTACTTTTAACTACAGAGGTAATTGTTCTTTCTCTTTATTTTATGAATACAAACCTAATAGTATTTTATAACATAATTTAATAACTGTGTAAAGTAGTTCAAATAAAAGAATGATGGAAAGATACTAGAACTCCAAGATGTTAAGACTGTGAGGCAGTAACACAGCTAGAGTATTAAACCTTGTTTTTATGATAACAACAAAAAAAAAGCTGATCTTTCCCTAACTCAACACTGCTTCACTCTTACTGCCTCTCTCATATGTGTTTATATAAACTTTTAAACATATTTGTGGAGCCTTCTTTCTATTGTATTCTGTCCAAAAATATAGTTTATTATTATATTTGAGTTTCATTTTCATTGCTGAAAATCAAGATAACTCCAAAAAGCATAAACGAAGAAATAAAAATCAGCCATAATCTAAACCCCAGAATATATATATTCATGTTTCTTCTCATTATCTAAAATTTGGAACATACCATTTTATTCCAAATTTTGTTCCTTCTTTGTAACTTTTATTAAAATATTTGAAATATAATTTCACATTACTTGACAAAATCCAATTTACTGGTTCCATTAAGTTGTGTCCATAAAGATGAATTATAATTTATTTGATGAATGTCCATAGTTTTGCTATTAAAAGGGTTATTAAAAATTGACTGTTGCTAATTATACTCAATGACATCTCTTTATAAGCAATTATTTATTAATATTAATTTCTATTAATGAACTTAGGCAAAGTTATGGTTTTTTTTTTAAGGATTTTGATGATTGATGGCAAAAATCAACCCTGCAGAAAATTTTAATAACTGATTTTCCCAAAAACACAGAGCAGTGCCTGTTATGAAGCACTCTCACCAATTAGGTATGGAAATAATTAATTACTTACTTCATTTTTCATTTGATATTTGACAAAGTAATATTCTACTCTTGCTTTAATTGGCATTTATTTATTAATATTTTCCATATGCTTTAACTTCTTCCTTTGTTAATTATCAATTAAAACTCAATCCTCAGTTCATTTCTGAGATTGTAATTTATTTTATGATTTATATAATAAGACTTTATCATATTTCTCAGTCACATTAACTAATTGAGTTCTCAGAAATGGCAGTTATCTTTATGAGGTTTCCTAGTCTATACTCTAAGCATTACAGAATTTGTGAGAAAAAAAATCCCATTTTTTCTTTAATATATATTACTAAATTGTAGCCTGCTTAGGCAAAAGACATGAAAAATTTAAGTATTTTGATGCCTAATGGAAAAAATGACCCTTCAGAAAGTTTTTATTAATTTATAATTCCTTCAAAGTTGGGATTTTTTGATTGCCATCAATAAATTCTTTATCTACAGCAAGTCCAGTGCTTTGACCAATCAGAAATATAAGAGCAGGACCACAACATTTCATGATGAGAACATGGGAAAAGGCTGCATATTATACAAGTATGAGCACTGAACTGGTTATTGGGAACATTCACTCCCTGCCTTGAAACAAGTTGTTGAATAACTCTATTGATAAAATGAATGGGCCAGATCATATAACTTCTAAGGTCTCCTTGCATAGCTTAAATTCTATTATCCGTATCTGCAGATATGTTGAAAAATATGTTTTTATTTCTTCCATATGGTCCACATAACTTATGATGAATTTGATATAAATATACATACAGTTTACTTTGCATAGATACCATTGGATTGAATGCATTGAACAAAATCTGGCATTTTATGGACTGTGTAAAAAGTAGAATGTTCGTGTTTCCAATCTTGGTACAGATTGAAGGCAATCCCTATCAAAATACCAATGACATTCTTCACAAAAATAGAACAAAAAATCCTAAAATTCTTATGGAACCACAAAACACCCAGAATAGCCAAAGAACCAAGTGAAGGCATCATGCTACCTGACTTCAAAATATACTACAAAGCTATAGTAACCAAAACAGAATGGCACAGGCATACAAACAGACACATAGTCCAATAGAACAGAATAGAGACCCCGGAAATAAACCCACACATTTATAGCTAACTCATTTTTGCCAAAGGTGCCAAGAGCATACACTGGGGAAAGGATGGTTTCTTCAATAAATGGTGCTGAGAGGAATGGATATCCATGTGTAGAAGAATGAAGCTAGACCTCTCTCTCTCACCATATGCAAATATCAAATCAAAGTAGATGAAAGACCTAAATGTAAGACATGAAACTATGAAGCCACTACAAGAAAACTTTGGTCTGTGCAAAGACTTTTTCAGAAAGACCTCAAAATCACCAGCAACCAAAGCAAAAATTGATAAATGGGATCACATCAAGCTAAACAGCTTCTGAGCAGCAAAGGAAACAATCAACAAAATGAAGACACAACCTACACAATGGGAGAAAACAAACTGTCCATCTGCAGAAGGGTTTAATAAACAGAATACATAAGGAACTAAAATAATGCAATAGCAAAAAATTAATAATCATTATCATCCAATTAAAGAATAGGCAAAAGATCCGAATAGACATCTTAAAAGAAGACATATAAGTGGTTGACAGGTATACAAAAAATGCTCAACATCAGTAATCATCAGGGAAATGCAAATCAAAACTACTATGATTTATTATCTCACCTCAGTTAAATCGGCTGTTATCAAAAAGACAGAAACTAAGAGTTGTTGGCGAGGATGTGGAGAAAGGGGAATGCTTTTACACAGATAGTGGGAATGTATACTAGAACAACCACTATGGAAAAGA
Source organism: Macaca fascicularis (assembly GCF_037993035.2). NCBI lineage: Eukaryota > Metazoa > Chordata > Mammalia > Primates > Cercopithecidae > Macaca > Macaca fascicularis. Next base: position 26,581,181 of record NC_088395.1, read on the forward strand.
ATATGAAAGTTCCTCAAAAAAACAGAACTATCATCTGATCTGGCAATCTCACTGCTGGGTACATATCCAAAAAAGGAAATCAGTATATCAAAGAGATATCTGCACTTTTCACAATAGTGAAGATATAGAATCATCCTAAGTGTCCATCAACAGATGAATGGATAAGGAAATGTGGCATATGTACACAATAAAATATTATCTAGTCATAAAAAGGACAAAATTCTGTCAATTGCAGCAACATGGATAGAACTGGAGGACATTTTCTTGAGTTAAATTAAGCCAGGCACAGAAAAACAAATATTGCATGTTCTTACTCATATGTGGAGCTAGAAAAAAATTGATCTCATGGAAGTAGAGGGTAGAATGGTGGTTACCAGAATCTCAGAAGGATAGGAGGGAGGATGAGGAGGGGTTGGTTAATGGGTACAAATACAGTTCAATAGAAAGAACATACCTAGTTTTCCATAGCACAGTAGGGTGACTGATTCTATATCTTCACTATTGTGAAAAGTGCAGATATCTCTTTGATATACTGATTTCCTTTTTTGGATATGTACCCAGCAGTGAGATTGCCAGATCAGATGGTAGTTTTGTTTTTTTGAGGAACTTTCATATTCTTTTCCATAGTGGTTGTTCTAGTATACATTCCCACTATCTGTGTAAAAGCATTCCCCTTTCTCCACATCCTCGCCAACAACTCTTAGAATTTATAACGTACTTCAAAATAGCTAAAAGAAAAGATTTGGAATGTTCCCAAAACAAAAAAATCGTAAGTATTTGCAGTAATGGATATCCCAGTTACCTAGATTTGATCATTACACGTTGTATGCATATATCAAAAAGACACACACACACACTAAATATGTACAAATGTGGTGTATCAATAAAACAATTATATTAAAAATACAATATTACTAATCACAAAGTATTTTTTATTCTAATTGTTGTAGAAAAATTATAAAATTCAACAGTCATTCATAGTAAAAACTTTTAGCATGATAAAATCTGATAAAATATGATCAACCTGATAGTGTCTACTAAAAATAATAAACCCCTAAGATCAGAAATGATCAACATTGTATTTACTAGAGATTTTCACCAATGCAATAAGTCGAGAAGGCTTTAAACATCCACCCTGCCCAGAGGAGGCAGTGCCAGTTCATGATTGTACTGGTCAGCAAATACTTGTCCAGCTATTACCTCTCATCCCTCTCCTCTCCAACACTGGAGTGGAACAGAAGTCCCAATCTGCAAATTGGGAATGGAGTGTTTAAATGTGTATTATTTATTTTACTTCTTGTGCTGTGCTTTGGTATATCTTGGTAGAGGTCGCTGAGCCATAACCTCTCCAAGGATCTAGATCAATGCTTCTCAGACTTTAATTTACATAAAAATAATCTGATGATCCTGTTAAAATGCAGAGTCTGATTTTGGGGTCCGGAATGGAACCTGAAATGCTGCATTTCTAACAAGGTCCTAGATGGTATCTAGCTGCTGTTTTTCTGACCATAATTTGAGTAGTAATGTTCTAGGATACTTCAAACACATACAACTTTGTAACAAGAATTTACTTTTGGAGTCAACAGATCATTCAGTGATACAACTAAGGTCTTTAACTTTCAGATACAAAATGGACTAATGTAACTTCATTATAATGCAGCTTTTCAATCTAGAAACCAATATTATGTTTGAAATAAAAGAGTGCTTTTAGTTATATTTTTTTAAGTACTAGATTGTTTTTGCCTGGGGAAACCCACTCTGTAAATATCCTGCCATCCTTTGTGAGCTGGGGTAGTCCAATCGAAACACACTGGCCAGCTGCTATGTGTAGTACTTGCTTGGGTCTTACCTACACTGCCCCTGCCCAGTTAGCCTTATGAAGAGGGCAGGATAAACCAGTAAATGGTCTGTGCTATTGGTATGGTGTCTGCTGGGATCCATGACACTAATGTTGGCTTTCTTCTTGCCAGACTAGGAAGGAACAATTTATATTTTGACGGGACCTCACTTATCAACAGTTTTCCTCCGTCAGCATGGGCTAGTCCTTCATGGTAGAGTACTTAGAAATTGTAATCCTTAGTCCTCTGTTCAACAGGAGAACCTTTCATTTCTTTTCTACCGGGTCATAGGAGGGCAGGAGGATGCCATTCAGTTCTCTGAGTGGTTCTTCATAATAGCTGCTTATTACTATAAACTTTGGTGCTTTTAAAAATACAAATGCCTGTACCTTATCTTGGACCTAGCTGGTTCCTGGGCATGCAGCTCATTTTAAAGCTCTTTCTGTGGTTCAAATACAGTTTCAGATCTCTAGGCCAGAGAGAAAAAAGTCTGCTCTATCTCCCCATCTGGAGCTAGAAAGTAGATATTAACCAGACTAACGAGATGTGAAAAGAATGGAAGGATAAAAAAGACAGTCTAGACCCACAAGTGGGATTGCTAGATTTAGCAAATTAAAATATTAGATGTACCACTTACAGTAATTTATTATGATTATGTCCCCTGTAATATTTGAGACTTAACACTACAAAAGGATCCATTGCTTAATCAAATTTTAAATTTACTGGGCCTCCTCTATTTTATCTGACAACCCTACTGACAAGGATAGCCTCAGGTTGCTTGGGAAGAAAATGTAATTAATAAATTCTTAGGACAGTGTATATATCATTATATATAATTAGAAGGATAATAATATACTAGCTGAGATTTAAAATCAATCCGCTAAGTAGGAATAAAAGGGTTGATCATTAAAGTTAAGATTCTGGCACTAGTTGCTTGTTGATACTAGCTTGAAAGTGGGGAGTTTTCATACTTTTATGTGTATGGTTTTGTTTTGATTTCTCCTGATATAATAGTTATATCAATGTGAAGTTGAGAGGAGTTAAACCTGGGCTGCTAGCCAGATGCTAACAGAAAATCAGAACTTTGCTTTGACCTTTTAGCAGTAACTTGAATCTGCCGTGTCAGAACACATAGTTACAAACTGTTGTCCCTGACTCCTCACTAATCACCTTCCCAGTCATTCTCTTCAGGCAGGAAGGCCATCTTGAGCATACATGGTGACTTGGAGGGCTTTGTGACTAGAACCCACCCTGTTCTCATTTAGTTTATTACTGTAGATACTGTTAGTGGGTCACAGCGACCAAATATAAATTCTTTGATTGTGAATATGGGAGATATGTTAGCAGCGAATAACTTATATACCCTGAAAACATCTGCTCTCATCAAACACTGTTAATGTCCCAGGGAAAACCATCACCTGGATTTTGTCATCAAAACAAAAGATGGCTGCATCCAAATACCATTAAGATTTAAGAGTTGGGCCACTGCCAACATAGAAGATGAATGCTGCTTCAGAGTTTGAAAAGAATTTGAGTGGCAGAAGCATTTAAATGAGAGAAAAGACAAATTAATTAACTTGTTAAATTATTTCCCTCGGCATGAATGCAACACAGTTCTGCTTAATGAAATATATTCTCCCAGTAGTATTTCAAACTATGCGTTTCTTGATTTCTTTAATGTTTTATCCTATGGTTCCAGAGGTACATATGAAATAAGGTGGGATTCTTCAAAGTTGTACATGGTAGCTGAGAAATATTTTGCAATATTACATAATTTACATTATACTTAAATTTGTATATGTGTAGACCTAGACACAACATGGTTTACAGTGGCAAGCACATAGACATTAAACACTAGAATTGCAAAAATATGGTTTTATAGAATAAATTCTAAATTAAATGAAAAACTCTGCTTTAAATAATTTTGATTTTAAAATTTGATATCTATTTCTTACTAACTGTATTTGTCTTATGATTTTTAATGGGTACTATTACATTTTGGAAGAAAAATACCCTTTTATGAAATTAATTTTTTGAATTTTTCTATTTAATTTTTGAGGAATAGATTTCTAAATTATATAAACTCTGAATGCAACTATGTTTAATTTCCTAATCCTTTAAATCAACGTTTTCCAATAGAATTTTCTGCAATGATGAAAATATTTTCTATCTGCCCCATCCCTTATAGTAGCTACCAGCTACATGTGGCTATTTATTTATTTAAATGTGACTGCAGTGACAAAAACTACATTTTAACTTCAATTAATTTTAATTAATTCAAATTTGACTAGCTATGTGTGATTAGTGGCTAATCATTAGGACGGAATTGCTTTAAAGTATTTCTATTCAGCATAAATTATGTAAAAATATTTTACAGTATACTAAATAGTGATTTTGTTGAAATAAAGGCAAGAAAAATAAACTTTATGAAATCACTGTATAATAATTATGACTCCAGAACTCCCTATTCTTCTTCTTCTTCTTTTTTTTTTTTTTCCCCAGAAAACCCAGTTATGTGCAAAAGAATAATACTCAGTCATCTTTAATATTTTGGTCATTTTTTGTTTCACTCATTTAAACCTTAGAAAACAGGTTTGCATATATTTATTTAAATTTTATTGACATGAAAATATATCAAATTACTGTGTATGGTTTTGTTTTCCATGGTTTTAGTTACCTGTGGCCAACTGCAATCTCAAAATATTAAATGGAAAAGTCTAGAAACAAACAATTCGTAAGTTTTAAATTATACACTGTCTTGAGTAGCATGATGAAATTTTACACTGTCCTGCTCCCACTCATCCTGAACATCAATGAAATTCTCTTTGCCCAGTTGATCTAGGCTATGTTCCCCACCCATTAGTCATTTGGTAGTCATTTGGTGATCAGATGGAAAAAACGTAGTATATACAGGGTTTGGTACTATCTGTGGTTTGAAGTCATCCTCTGGAAGTCTTGGCACATATCCCCTGTGGGTAAGGGGAGACTATTGCAGAAATAGAAATCATATTTTATTTACTTTATGGCTTTACTTACATCTTTTAAATATTTAAATACATGGTATATGGCCTTGCTTTGTCTCTTTTCCCAAGCTTGGAATAAAAGAGTTATAGAGGATAAGGTTGAAGGCATTACATTGCCAATCAGTAGATTTCCAGTGCAGGTTTGAATGTTAGTTTAAGAACAATTTATTGAGTATTTAAAAATGGAGCTATATGATACCATATTTTATAAATAACGATCAGGTAGACTATGAAGGTAAGATTAGAGGAAGACAGGACTGGTTTTTGTGTAATGATAAAGACTCAAAGTGGTCACAATGTAAATGTGAATTTTTTAAAATGCAGCAAAGGAAGAATTTGTTGTTTCTTGGAAATAATGTTAGGTACTTAGAAAAGCAATTAGAAGCCAGGCGTGGTGGCTCAGGCTTATAATCCCAACACTTTGGGAGGCTGAGGTGGGCAGATCACCTGATGTCAGGAGTTCAAGATCAACCTGACCAACATGGTGAAACCTCATCTCTACTAAAAATACAAAATTAGCCGGGCATGGTGGCATGTGCCTGTAATCCCAGCTAGTCGGGAGGCTGAGGCAGGAGAATGACTCGAACTCGGGAGGCGGACATTGCAGTGAGCTGAGATCACACGATTGCATTCCAACCTGGGCAACGAGCAAAACTCCATCTCAAAAAAAGAAAAGAAAAGAATAAAAGAAAAACAATTAGAGCTAAATATAGTGTCATTAAATGAGAAAGAAGTAGAATTTTTAAAATTATCACCTGTACCAAAGGTATGGCATTTATAGAGTCTGGAAATCAAACTCTGGACTCAATTTTCAGTTCTCTGTGAAACTTTAAGCATTTCACTTGAATTTTTTGAGCATTATTTTTGTCATCTGTAATATAAGAACAATAAAAACATATGCCTCAGTGGATGACTATGGGAATCCATGTAGTATGGGTGAAAGTGCTTAGTATAATCCTAAATACTGTGCAAATTATAATGATAAGAATCATGTTATATTTTCATGTTAATAATGATAATCATTAACCATAAGTATATAGTTTGTCTTATATTCAGGTTTCAAATGTTTATTAAAATCATTTATTTGGTAATTTTTCTTTTGTTAAAAATGCTAAGATCTTTTTGGATCCTAAATTCATAGCTTCTAAGGATTTCAAAACTAGGCTACTATGGCTAGAAGTATGACAAATATGATTAATTATTCTGGAAAGAAAAACAAAAAGATTTGAAAAGTTTATCAGGCATTTATAAAGGTTATTACTTCAAGAAATCAGGGGCAATCCAATCATTTCTGTTCATACTCAGTTTAGGTAAATATTTGTCATTGCCTAAATGCTTAGTACCAAATGAATGAACAGACTAAAAGAGAAAGAGAGAGATTTCTGAAGTATACGTTGTTTAGAGCATATCACTGCACACTTCAAGAGGTTTCTAAACTAAAGACTATTTTTGCTTCTCCACCCTTGAGAAGTTTTGTTTATTGGATCAGAATTAGTAAAATGAAAAATATTATGTCTATAATTCCCAATAGATCAATGCAAACCCATAGAGTCAATATAATCAAACATGCCAAAGAAGAACATTCAGTAACCAAATACTGGGGTCTAATGGGTATGCTATCACCAGAAATGGTTTATAGACATCACAGAGCTTGTTATGTTTATCTTATGATTCACTGAGTGAACTACAGTGGCATTCAGATTACAATTAAAATTATAAGCCCTATTACAGTTGCAAGCTCAATTACAGTTACTTCAAAGAGATGTTTTTTTGAACAGCTTAAGAAAAGGAATCTGACAGAAATATAAGTCAATAAATCCATATATATGTGTATATATATATATATTATATACACATTTTCAATACTTTCCACAACATGCCATTTTAGGTATACCTATACATTTTAATAACCAAGAAAACTCACTAAAAATCAAGTTATTAAAGTCATTTTCAATAATTGCAATAATAGCTAAAAGCTATTACTTAATGAACTATGTGCCAGATTATATACTAAGTACTGTGTCTGAAAAAAGATCATTTAATGCCAATAACAACCCAACATTATTATTTTTTCACACACACAAAAGAGGAAACCGAGACTGAACTTTCAGGTCTGTCTAGAGACATGCATAGCTAAAAGTAATAAAAACAACCCTACCCTAGTAATACCAGCTACCTCGGAAACAAAGTGAATGTGGAGGTAAATTCTCAGATTTTGGCTTGTTCCTGATTTCCTGCCTATCCTTGATTTTCACACCACCTTAAGCTGGAGTCTTGTTCCTGAAATCTACCACCTTCCCAGAAAACACTCAAGGTTTCACCAAAATTGCCAGGGAGGCCGCCAAAACTGATCCAAGCATTTTCAAAATCTCTTACGTCAGTAACTACAAGAATTCTGAGACTCCTGGTTCATTTTTCATCACCAGGCTACCCATTCATATGTTTTGGGGATTCTCTAATATCACACCATTATCACCCACATCTCGCAACACCCTTTTACTCTGTCTCCTGGAAAATCCCACCTTACCTGAATGTTCTTGTTCTAACAGAAAGCATACATTCCACTGAAAACACTGCTCCCCACATAGTTTCTCAAGTGTTTGCTGTCTTACCACTAGGCCTGGAAGTAGCATCAGTGTCTTCCTTGTTACTCATAGCCACCTGTGGGCAATTATACTGTTACTTTCTCTCCTTGGAAACTTAACTATTAGTGGTAAATACCACTGATGTATCACCTGCCATTTCTCCTTGCCGTAAGCATCCATGTAACCTCTAGGTTCCTCTTCCTTATTATTTAACAAATTTAGTTTCTCTCTCACTCTGTGTCCGTCTGTCTGTCTGTCTTCAATACTAATTCTTTCATAATTCCTGGTGATTTCTATATCCATATAAATGCACAGGTACTTGTCTTTCTCTCTTGTTACTATGGATGAATTGGCTGTGGTCTGGTTACAGCTAATACTTTCCCTAGTTCATAAAACTGTCTCTTCTTTACTTAGTGTCATTTTTTTTCTGCAGTTCCTTGACTGCATATTATTCCTTTTTCTCGCTCTATAAGATTATTCTAATCACATCCGAATATGCTATATCACCTAAGTAGTGCTATTATAACATAATAACACTTTTTTTTGCTTTCCTTTATGACACAATTCTACAAAATTGTCTATGTTCATTGCTTATGCTTCCTTTCCTCTGATTACTTTTTTTGTTTCATGGCAAACAGGCTTTTTCGTTGATGCAGCAAAACCGATTTTTGACAAGATCACAATTGACCTCAGTTTTGCCAAATTGATTGGTCAATTCTCAATTTTTAACTTACCAGACTTTTCAGTAGCATTTGATACCATTGTTGACACCCTGCTTTGTCAAATGCTTTCTTCACTTCAAGGACACTACTCACTCTGGGTTTTCCTTCTCTCTTCTGCCTACTCTTTTATATCTTCCTTTCCTGTATTTTAGTGTTCAGTCTTTGGACTGCTTCTGTCTCTGTTCTAGGTGCTCTCACATAGACTGAGGCTGATAACTCATATATTCCCTGAATGGCAGGCTCATTTATTTAACTACTCATTTGACATCTGGATTCGAATGTCTAATGGGCATTTCACACTTAACATGTTGAAAACTGAGTTGCCAATATTCCGCTACTTGACAAGCCTTTTCTTCCTAAAGTCCCATTGTTTCTCTCAGAATAAAAGCAAAACTTGACTGGGCATGGTGACTCACATTTGTAATTCTAGCTTTCTGGGAGGCTGAGGAGGGTGGATTACTTGAGCCCAGGAGTTCAACACCAGCCTGGCCAACATGGTGAAACCCTGTCTCTACAAAAAAAAAAAAAAAAATACAGAAAATTAGCCAGGCATAGTGGTGCGCACCTGTAGTCTGTACCCAGGAGACCGAGGTGGGAGGATCGCTTGAGCCCAAGAGGTCAAGGCTGCAGTGAGCCAAGATCACACACTGAACTCCAGCCTGGGCAACAGAGTAAGACCCTGTCAAAAACAAACCAACCAACCTCCCACCTTACAAGGTTTTTATGTAATTTGGTCCTCTGAGACTCCCTGACATTATATTCTGCTACTCTCTCTTTACTTACTGAAATCCAACCACTGGCCTTGTTAACATATCAAACATTTCAGAAAGAAAAAGGCAACTTCTGACATCCAGGCATTGGGTTGACACTCACCAGTAGGCCTCAATGTTATTACAATTAGACAAGCTGGTTTGATGCTCATGGTTAGATCATGTTGTTTCCTTTGTGATTTTGGCGGCAAGTATACAAACTGCCAGGAATGTGGTCAACACTCAACAGATATGTGTAGAATGAAGGGATGAAATAAACGAATAAATATATTTAAAATGAAATTGCATAATACGGATTTTTGTATTCTAATTACACCACACTTAGGGTATATGCATTGTCCAAATTGGGAGAAGCCATACTAGACTTGCCTGAGAATGTTTAAAGTAAACTTTTACTAATAATCATTATCTACCTAATTTGGCTTGCATGAACTTCTAATTTAATTTTTTTTTTTTTTTTCGAGATGGAGTTTCACTCTGTCTCCCAGGCTGGAGTGCAGTGGCTCTATCTCGGCTCACTGCAACCTCCACCTCCTGAGTTCAAGCAGTTCTCCTGCCTCTGCCTCCCAAGTAGCTGGGATTACAGACACGCACCACCACACCCAGGTAATTTTTTTTGTATTTTTAGTAGAGGTGGGGTTTTACCATGTTGGCCAGGGTGGTCTCAAACTCCTGATCTCAAATGATCTGCCCACCTTGTCTTCCCAAAGTGCTGGGATTCTAATTTAATTCTTTAAAATTTGCTCCTCAGTGGCTATTTTGTCTTCTAGAAGTATCTAGTTAACCACCCACTGGATTTTGTGTTTCTGAGAGTAAGGCAGCTTGATTGAGCTCTTAAGGTATGTTTCTTACACGACTTTGGTTCCCATCTGAACTTGTCTAAAAGAACAAAAGAGTTAAGTGTAGTTTGGACAAGTGAAGGTATATTTTTTCTCAATGTGATTTCTTCATTCTTCGAAGTTCAAATTGTTGGTCACTATTAGTTACCTAATTGTAGAATTAGCTCTGCAGAGATTAAAGACTGAATATATGCAGCGCTGTAATTTTGTTGATAGGTTGAACTTTATTTTACTGTTCTTTTCCTCAGGGCTGCCATGTTAGCCTGGTCCTCTGAGTATTTCATGTAACTTTCCATACTTTTCATTTAGGGACATATGTAGGAGAACAATAAAGTATTTGATTGGTATTTATCCTTCCAAAGGAGCCCTGTGAGGGAATACTCCAGGTGGAACATAAGGCATCATGGTAACTTGTTTTTGCTTATAAATTACCTATAGTTTCTATTTTTAAAATCTATAAAATGTTCTAAATACATATTTTAACTCATGAAGGCTAACTGATCTACTTAAAGTACTCGAATATTCACATTATATCACAACATAGCACTTAGTAGGCCTAGGTTTAAAGGGAGCAAATATGCAATATTCACTAACTATGCTACATTAACATTTGTAAGAGTACTCTTCTTAATGTTTAAATCATTTGTTCACACGATAAGCTATCTCGATGGAGAAATATTTAGATTTGTATTCTTTTTATTTAATTTATACTTTGTAAGGATGTATCATTGTAATAAGTAGAAGATATCTGTGATTTTTTTTAACATCACATTCAGAAAAAAAGTGTGTGTTTATTTGCCTATATCTAAATATGGCTGCGTTGTGGACTTGCTTATAGAATATATACTGTGAAGTATGGAATTATTTTTAAGTGATTTTTGTTTAAAAGATATACCAAAAGTATATACCTTGAACTTACCAATTAATGGTACTACAACTAGGCTTTTCATCTCTGCTAGATTCTCTAAAATATCTTATAGTCCCCTTTGTAGCCCCTTAAGCATAGCTACTGTTTTACACCTTGGAGAAGAGAGACAGCCTGAATCTTTGTGATTTCAAAAGAGTAATAAGGCCATTTCCTTACCAGAATCATTGCGGAAACATTTTGGAAATTAAGCGCACTAACTTCCTGAAACATTCCAAAATATTTGTGACTAATACATGTTATTAAAGTATACCAAAAAGGAAATAAATAATAAAACAATACAAATAACACTTGTTCTTTGAAACCAAAGTGTTATTTTACTAAGAAGAATTATTTTATGGAGTATTAAGACATTCCACTTATTTTCTTCTAAAAAATATTTGGGCAGGGTAAGTTTCAGTTCAAATATAACTATAAAGTCATGAATGACTACTCTCTTGCCACCTTTCTTTCCTCTGGACCCTCTACCCATGGCATACATATCCTCAATCCAGAAAATTACCTAGTTATTTATTTTTACCTTTAGATCGCAATTTTCAGACTTCGTATTTCTGGTTGGAACTTTTTCAGAAGAATTCCTTAGGAGATAATATCAGTATGTGCATAAGATAATCGAATTTTATCACACTTGATTTTGACTCCTCAGTATAGTTACCTAAATTATCAAAATGTGGAATCCTTAATATATATGATTGAGACAAGAGCCATTTAGCTTTTTAATGAGAATATTTATAAGACCTTTTAAAATGATAAATTTCAAATATTAAATAACATTTAGATCCTTAAGAATTAGTTGAATCTTCAATATGCAATGTCTTAAACAGGCTATTAATAAAGTTGTCTTTAAAACATTTTTACTTTATTGGTATAGTAATAAAAGGCTGGGTATAATGAAAGGGATCAAGATCATATGTGTTATGTATTTATTTATATTTCCACATCTTTGATTATATGACTAAGTGCAAAAGAACTGAGGTAAGAAATAAAGGTGTTGCAGTGTTGTGGACACTGTCAATTGCTTAGATGAACAAATAAACTTTCTTCCAGAACAAAATTCATAACTGAAGAGGAATTGCTATTTCCCTAATCCAAACTGAGGCACACAGGAGCAATACAGGCAAAGAAAATAGAAAGTTCAAATAAAATGTAAGATTTAAAGAGTGGAACAGAGGGAGCAGATCTCAGAGTATATGAATCAGGATTTATATTTAATTCATCAAAACAATGGAAGAACAAACTCAGTGGTACAAGAACAGACACATAGACCAATGAAACAGAATAGATAACCCAGAAATAAGACTGCACACCTGCAACTATCGGATCTTCCCAAAACCTGACAAAAACAATCAATGGGAAAAGAATTCCCTGTTTAATAAATGGTGCTGGAATAACTGACTAGTCACACGCAGAAGATTGAAAGTGGACCCCTTCCTTACACTGTGTACAAAAATTAACTCAAGATGGATTAAAGACTTAAATATAAAGGCCAAAAGTTTGAAAACCCTGGAAGATAACCTAGGTAATACCATTCTGGACATAGGAATGGGCAAGGATTTTGTGACAAAGTTGCCAAAAGCAATTGCAACAAAAGCAAAAATTGACAAATGGGATCTAATGGGAGAAAGTTTTTGAAAACGTTGCATCCAACAAAGGTCTAATATCCAGCATCTATAAGGAACTTAAACAAATTTACAAGAAAAAAACAACCCCATAAAAAGTGGGCAAAGGACATGAACAGACACTTTTCAAAAGAAGACATGCATGCAGCCAACAATCATATGAAAAAAGCTCAACATCATCTCATCATTAGAGAAATGCAAATCAAAACCACAATGAGATACCATCTCATACCAGTCAGAATGGCTATTATTAAAAAGTAATAATAATAATAATAGCAGATTCTGGTGAGGTTTTGGGGAAAAAGGAACATTTACACACTGTTGGTGGGAGTGTAAATTCAGCCATTGTGAAAGACAGTGTGGCTATTCTTCAAAGACCTAAAGACAGAAATACCTTTCAACCCAGCAATCGCATTACTGGGTGTATACCCACAGGAATATAGATCATTCTATTTTAAAGTCACATGCATGTGTATGCCCATTGCAGCAGTATTTGCAAGAGCAAAGACTAAATGCTCATCAATGGTAGACTGGATAAAGAAAATGTGGTAGATATACACCGTAGAATACTAATGCAACCATGAAAAAATAAGATCATGTTATTTGCAGGGATATGGATGGAGCTGGAGGTTATTATCTTTAGCAAACTAATGCAGGAACAGAAAACCATATACCACATGGTCACACTTATAAGTGGGAGCTAAATGATGAGAACACATGGACACATAGAGGGGAACAACAGATACTGAGGTCCATTGGAGGGTGGCGGGTGGGAGGAGGAAGAGGAAAAGGATGAGGAAAGACAACTAACAGGTACTAGGCTTAATACCTGGGAGAAGAAGTAATCTGTTCAACAAAACCCTGTGACACAAGTTTACTGGTGTAACAAACCTGCGCTTGTACCCCTGAAATTAAAATAGTAATTAAAGAAAAAAAAAGGAACAGCTAACTCTAGACTGATAACATTAGAAGACCTATTCTGGCCAGTTTACTCTCTTGAAAGTACAAGAAAATAGACTTTATTCTAAAATGAAAAACAAAACAAAATGGACGCTCATGAAAACCCAATAAAAAATTACCTTAATGGAAAAAAGATAATGATGATCAGAATAATGAATCCACTATGGACACTTAAAGCACAACGAAAATGCATGACCACAGGCCGGGCACGGTGGCTCATGCCTGTAATTCCAGCACTCTGAGAGGCCAAGGTGGGTGGACCACAAGAGGTCAGGAGTTTGAGACCAGCCTGGCCAACATGGCGAAACACCGTCTCTAGTAAAAATACAAAAATTAGCTGGATGTGGTAGTGGGTGCCTGTAATCCCAGCCACTTGGGAGACTGAGGCAGGAGAATCGCTTGAACCTAGGAGGCAGAGGTTGCAGTGAGCCAAGATCGCGCCACTGCACTCCAGCCTGGGCAACAAGAGCAAAACTCCGTCTCAAAAAAAAAAAAAAAAAAACAGGAAAAGGAAAAAAATACATGGCCACAAACTAGATTTTTAAAAATTAACTTATATTTCACTCTAAAAGTAATTAAGATAGTGATAATAGCTGTGAAAGAACAACATGAATTAGAATCAGAATAACTCAGTATTGAGGAGACTGGAGAAAAAGAATATTTGACAAAAGAAGCAGTAAGACTCCAGAAAGAATCATAAAGGAAAAATATTTTATGTATACAAAGTAAACTAGAATGAAGAGCAAATGAACACAAAGAATGTTGCCTTGTGGAAAATAGTAAATAAAAATAAGGGACTTTTTATCACAAGGAAATGAAAGGACAAAGAAGGATTGAGAGATAAAATGGCAGAAATGGAGGATATGTGATGGTGAGCCAACACATGTGTATGCCGCCTTGCTCCCCAAGTAAAGCAATTAAAGAAAACAAAAATTTTAATCCATTATGCAAGAAGTGTTTTCTGAAATATTTTTTAAAAACACCAAAACTCTAGTACACACCACATACTTGGAAAAAAACCCAAAAACAAACAAACAAACAAACGAAAAACAACCAAAGCTATCAACACTGAGATATATTTTAGTAAATAAACCTATCGGATTATAAGAAAAAATTTTAAAAAGGAATTTCAGACAAAATTTCAACCACATAACTTTGAAAATTCAAAGGAAAGATAGACTGTTATCAGGTTTTTCCAACAGTAATACATCATACAAGAAAGCAATGGAGATACCTAGTATTATTATACTTTGATAAAGAAAAGGTGAGCTAAAAATTCTACATTCGACCAATAATTATTTAAATGTTAAGTTCAGAGGCAATCTTTTGAACATGCAGTTACTCAGCAAATATTTTTTACCATGGGACTTTATATAATAGCATACCAGAGAATAAACTTTATATACCCCAAATGACTAGAGAGATATTGACTTAAAGAGTGGTAGTGAATCAAGTATTATCTATACCTAAAATCATAGGGTAGTTATAAGGATGTCAATAAAATATGTAGTGACTGTATGTTCTGAAAATACAGATGAGCTCAAGTATGAAAAATGGAAAAGAAAATGGGGAGAGTACATGAAAAATAGAATAAACTTGCAGGTTGTTTATGTGTTAAACACAAGAAAAACTAATTTATTTGATATCAGATACTAAGAGAAATGGAGGAGATGAGGAAGCAGCTAAAACTAATTAACATAGTTGGGAATCAGTAAATAAACACAAAGAAGGGACTAAGGAGACTATGGAAAGGTATTAATATAAAGGTAATAATTATTACAAAAATCCAAAGCTTCCTAAATTCCAAAAGATATTGCAGAGAGAGAGATCAATAAGTGTAAATGAACTGAATTCATCTGTTAAATATGTATGTGTTTTCACATTGGCCAACAATGTTAAATTCAATAATATCCTGTATACAACAGACAAACTTAAAGCAAATAAATTGAGAAAAAATTTTTAAAAAATAGGCAAAAGAATGTAGAAATCAGAAAAATTTCTCTAAATTTTCAGTTGTTTTTTTTTAAATTATTATACTTTAAGTTCTAGGGTACATGTGCACAACGTGCAGGTTCATTACATATGTATACATGTGCCATGTTGGTACATTTAGGTTACATAATGCCATATAAGAAAACCTAAAACTTTTGTAGGAAAATACATTAAAACAATGAAGAAAAGAAACAACTAGAAATTTAAAATATCATGGGAAGGAACAACACAAGCTTATTTTAGAGATATTCCTTTGAAAATAGATTTTCCTGTCTGATATGCATTTAACAAAGTGCAGACACATCAGTAGAACTTAACCATTGTTGAGAAATAATGTTTTTCTTAATCTTGGTGTTTTAACAATACCACATATACCCAGTCCTTCATCAGAACATTTTTGAGGAGGCTTAAGAATTATAACAACCTATTCTCATTAGCCTATTTATCTGTAATTAAATCATACTATTTCCTCAAATCTCCTTCAATTAACCAGAATGTTTTATTTGCATGATAGTTCTTATTTCAATCAGAGTATCTTAAAATTTTCAAGATGCCTGAAGTGATGCTGTTTTATAACATACCAAGGCCTTTTGTCTTGTAAAGTTCCTCATCAATGTTCTCATTTTCCTGTACCCTGAAGTTTTCTTTCTCTCTAGGTTTAGCCTTTGTTTAACTTCACCTCCTCTGCTTTTTTTTTTTTTTTTTAAATCATCAGCAGCTGCTATCCAACCAAACTGTACTGAGCTCTTTGAAAACTTTTCTGTTACTCACTAGTTGTTTTCAGCAGATGGCACTGTTATTTAGGCTAAACAATTTGTCAACAGGGCAAGGTAATTATTCTTACAAGATTTTTTTTCTAGAACAATAGTATGTCTCTGTATGTAAAATTAACATTGACTTATACTGAAAAAGCAAACTAAAACGAAGAAATTCCCCATGAAGCATAGCTACACTAAAATTATAAAAACATTTGAAATATCACAAAATACCCAAGTGAAATCAAATGTTCAATTGCCATTTTTTTGCATTCTTATTTTTGCTAAATGCAACTTAATATTCAAACAATTTTAAAGGTACCTTTATGAATCAAGGTAAATTTGGTGCAAGTGCTAAAAACCAAATGCTCTCGCTTGCTACTACAAAGCTCAGGTGATCAGTAAATTGGTCTTATCTAATTTATATGGTGAAATGTTTTTCAGATATCTAATTCATATAAATGGAAAACAGAGGCCAGGGTTCTGTTGAAGTTGAGATTGGAAGGGGTGCATGGTAAAGAGTATTTTAATACCAAGACAATCACTTATTAGCAAAGTAAAATTAAACATCTGTGGGTCTCAGTTTTATTTGTAAAATATGAATGGTAATACTGAAAATGCAGGGTTACAAGGTTAAGAAATAATGTGCATAATTATTATCTACCCACTAGCTCAAATAAACAAGTAAAAAATAAAAAAAAATGAAGGAAGTAGATCAAAAGGAATATTCTCTTTTCTAACGACAAGTGTTTTTCACACACACTTCAATGTCTACATTGCCACGTTGCATGGAAGAACACCAATGGTGGTCTTGTAAGTTTCCCTTTTATATCTGGCAGCTGATTCCAAGTGTAACTTAGCCAGGTCATACTACTTTTTGTACTTACTAGGGGGAGGCTATTCAGAACCATAGAATTCAACTTTATATGTATACTGTAATCATCATGGAATAGTCTCAAGGATTTTGAACTATGTTCTTATAACTATGTTTTTGTAAAGCTGAATATCTTAGGTCTTTCCTATCACCTCACTGTCCAGACCCTAAATACACAGACAACTTATGTGTTTGACCTCAGCCACTAATAGATAATACCTATCATTTGTTAATTTCCGTCTTCCAAATTAAAACAAACAGATCTGTCCAACAAAATTTTTAATGCCCAATACAAGATTTACTGAATTGTGTTTGTTTCCCAGGAGAATATTGACAGCAGCCTTAATATTCCATTCACAGAACTGCATTCCAACTCACCCCTCCACATCGCATCCAATTACAAGTTTTGACAAACTGGAGCATCCTTTGATTACAGGTTGGGTTCCCCTAGAGAGGATTCTCACATTAGCTACATTAAAATATATCTCCCTTCCCTTTCGAGTGCATAGAAAATATATTTTTCAGATTCCTTAAAGATGATCCATGTGATACCAGAATATGGTAAACAGCACATATACTCTGGAAATGGAGATATTTCCATAAGGCAGAGAATGGGGTTGGTTAGAAAAAAACAACTTCCTGAAGAAATAGGAAGTGACATCCTATCTGGTAAGAAGTATGTTTAAAGTCCTTTCCCCTAGAGATGGTGATGAGTGTTTGGGAGTTCCTGAGCAGAGGGGTTCAGAGACAATAAAGAGTGTCATCACACCACTGAGGAGGCCTATAATGCCTAACATATGGGTTACAGAAAAGTAGGTATAAAATAAATGAGGACGTAGTCAACAATACAAACATTAGAGAATCTTGTCTTACTCAGAGTTTTGAGGATTTTAATTTTTTTATTTTTAACTTTTGTGGTGCATTGTAGGTGAATATATTTATGAAGGATATGAGATGTTTTGACCTACAGGCATGCAGTGTAAAATAAGCACATTGTGAAGAATGGGGTATCATCCTCTCAAGCATTTATCCATTGAGTTGCAAACAATCCAATTACACTCTTTAAGTTATTTTAACAGTTTGAAAAAAAAAAAAAAAACTCTAACTCAATAGTTAAGGAAAGAATTCAAGCAGCTGCATTTAAAGATGATCTTTAGGTGATTCTGACATAAACTTTAGCTGTAAACTTGCAAGAACATGTACAAATGTTCTTGCAAAGCTGCCATAATATAGGTAAGGTAAGCACAAGGTCAGGGTTCTTGCTATTTAGGGGTGAAAATATGTGCAAACTTTATAGACGAATAATTAAAATTACTGTTATATTAACTTAGATTCCAAGAATCTGCAGTAAGTGTAACTGTCTTGATTTCAGATATTCCCAGGAATGTTGGAATAAGAGCATATGACAAAAAATATTCTATGAAAGAAATTACCAATTACATGGCTGCCACCTATATAAAACTTTAACAAATTAATGGAATCCTTCCACCAATACGCAAATGGCAGTCCAGCATTTTTAGCTTCATTCCACCTGGCCTTCGGGGTCATCTTTCAGCATGCTACTGTTCTTAACGGATGAATAGATGAAAAGACTATTTCTTTAAAACACAACATAGATACTGGTGATTTTTCTTTTTTGATCTTTTATGGAATTGGATTTATTTTGTGATTCAGCAACCTTTAGTTATTTATCAAAACAAAATTTTCTCCACCCTACATATACCATCCCAATGCTCTTGGCAGTGGCAAGACCAAAATATACAACAAACCTTTCTAAAGAAGGTGAAATAGAACTATTGAATAAAAAGTAATGAAATTTGATCTTAAACCAAAACCAAATCTATAATTTGGATGTTACTCTCAAAAGGAATCGTTTAGTAGTTTCAAATGAAAAGAATTAAACATATTGACCTTCTATGGATCATAAATTTCAATCTAAAGCATCAGTCCTAAAAATAAGATATTTTTTATCCTCATACAGGACATGCTTGAAACTTTCCCAGGGAGTCTGCAGGCAAAACTATTTTCATCATAATTATGAGTCATCATTTGTCTTTTTTCATTATTATTCTCTCACAAATGTTACGGTTGAGTTTCCAGAGATTCTATGACATATGACATTGCAACAGACATAGATATACATATGAGTAATCAACTGCCTTCTACTAAGCTAGATGTTTAAAAGATTTGCAAAAGTATGAAAATGATGTCACACTTCTAACTAGTTTTTATTATGGAAATTTTATTTTTTAAATAAAATTATCATATTATTAGTATATTAGTTACATCAACAGGTAATGGGTTTAGTAACATATATATATTTTACATTCTTTTCAGTTTTCATATCTAATGTAGTAAGTATTGATAGCCCAATTTACTTAAATAGAAGCCTTTTGAGATCCTCCAGAATTTTTAAGAGTTTAAATGAGTCCCCTGAAATGGGAGAGGTTGAGTACTACTTATTTAAAGACATGACTATTTCCATCTGTTCTTTATCTTATCTTAAAAACTTTGACCTAACAAGTGATATGAGAGTCCAAGGATTTTGACCTTCTTTTCAAAAAATACATAAATATTTAATTATATTACTTTCAGAATATGCCTTAGAAGATCTAATCTAAAGTGAAGGTAGAGATTGCAGTAAGTTCAATTAGCAGGAACACTCTTGGTAATTTCTATGTCAGGTGAAATGCTGAGAAATAGCACTAAGATGAAAAAAACAGACGCATTTCTGTCAGAAAAAGCATTATGTATTTACTTATTATATTTAGGCATTTTCTATAGCATATCACAACAATTCAATATATATAAATATTTAAAAATTTTTCTAATATTAACAATTTTAATCTTAATATTTTATTTTATTTCACTTTTTGGATAGGATTTCACTCTGTTGCCCCTGCTGAATGAGGTGCAGTGGTGTGATCACAGCTCACTGCAGCTTTGACCACCTGGGCTCAAGTAATTCTCTTGCCTCAGCCTCCCAAGTAGGTGGGACCAAAGGCACGTGCCACCACACTCAGCTAATTTTTTTTTAATTATTATTTGTAGAGACAGGATCTCATTATGTTGCCAGAGCTGGTCTTGAACTCCTGGCCTCTGACAGTCCTCCCACCTTGGCCTCCCAAAGTGCTGGGATTACAGGCATGAGCCACCATGCCTGGTAATCTTAATATTTTAAAAACATAATTATAAAAGAATCTCATCTCAAAAGTATTTTTCCTGCACGTGCTTCTTACTTTAGGATTATGTAGGAGACACTAAATGACAACTACAAAGCAACTTACCAAAGTTATTTCGTAGGATAGTCAATTAAAAGCATCATCACTGCTGTTACATAATTGCAATGTGCTTCTCTTTCTTTTAAAAAGAATTCTTTGGGAACTCAGAATAAAGCGAATTTTTGCCACCAAGCTCTGACAAGACATCTAAATCTTATTCTGAAATTGCTGGTTCAGTCTTGGACTACTTCTGAAAAAAAAATCTGCCAATCAAGTTAAAATGTGTGGTGGCTTGTCAATCCTTGTCCAGAAGCAATTAGAAGAAAATGACCTACAACATTTCCATTTGTACAGAGAGAATTTAAAGGCCTGTCACAAAAGGTGAAAGGCTATTTCATTAAGCCTTCGCTGACAGAGAAAGGAGACCCTCTTGATGGGAGTTCAACCCATAAATAATGTTGTTCTGGAAAGAAACAGTGGTAATTGTGCCCTAGGACTAAAAAGAAATTAGGGCAGACATACTAAATATAAAGAAACAGGCCTACATTATAACAATTTGCTTTACATTGCTTTTGTTTGTTTTTCTTGTCGAGTAACATTTGGTAGGCTTCCCAGATACTATTAACTTTTGGCATGTGTATGAGGTTGACTATTTTAGGGTTATGGTAAAATAAAGTTAACATAATTGTTTGAAAAGTAAAAATCTTGTTTTTCTTGTATATTCTTAATACCAAATACGATGGTTAGTTTTAATCACCTAGCCAGTAGTAGTTGGAAGAATAAGGTTTCAAGATTCTGAAGACCTGGCTTGTTAATATGTCTCTGTCAAAATCTCAAGTATAATTAGATCCCCTTTTTCTCTTTATAAAATGAAGAAAAAACTATTTATTTCACTATCTTAAATGGTGTCTCAGTACATTTGTGTTGTTATAAAGGAATACCTGAGGTTGGGTAATTTATTTAAAAAAGATGTTTATTTGGTTTATGGTTCTGCAGGCTGGACAAGAAGCATGGCACAGGCATCTGCTTGTGAGGAGGGCTTCAGGCTGCTTTTAGGCAGAAGTGGGAGAGCAGGCATCACATGGTGAGAGAGGAAGGAAGGAAGACAGAGAGGAAGAAGGTTCCAGACTCTTTTTAACAGTCAGATCTCATGGGAGCTAAGAGCAAAAACTCAATCTTGCAAGAATGGCACCAAGTCATTCATGAGGGATCTGCCCCCATGACACCAAGCCCCACCTCCAACATTGGGGGTCAAATTTCAACATGAGATTTGGAAGGGCCAAATATCCAAACTATATCATACAGTGAATATTAAGTGAACTAGTGTGTATAATCATTGAAAACTCATTCACACCATGGTAATTACCTAGGGGATTGGATGGTAGTGTGAAGGGAACATTGCAATTGCCCATTGTGGGGATATTGTTGTTGTTTTATATCTTTCTTGTGTACAGGATTTGAAAAAATGGTTGAAAACTACTGAACTATAATATAATATATTTGATATGATCTGATATTAAATATATGATAATATAATTGCTGTTGGTGGCAGTATAGAATAAGGAAAATATTAAGGGTCTTTAAGCAAGGATGACTTAGGTTTAAATCTCATCTTCTACATTTCCTTTCTATATAACCAAGTTACTCAAGGTTTGTGAACTTCAGTGTCCTCACTTCGTGAGTAGGGATGATGATCCTTACCTTAATTAAATAAGTGATTCTTTACTGCAATTCCCTCATCTAGGGGACAGTTAAGAATGTCTGGAGACACTTGGTTGTCACAACTTGGGGAAGTGCTACTGGCATTTAATGGGTAGAAAACAGGATCATTACTAAATATCCTACAGTGCACAGGACAGCTCCCTCAACCCCAAACAAAGAATTATCTGGCCTAAAATGTTAGCTACTTCCAAGGTTAAAAAAATTTGATTTAAAAGTCTGTTATAGGGCCCCAAAGAGATTCTTCATATGAACACACCTAGCAAAGTACCTGGAACATAATTAGTGCTCAAAACACCATCAATTTATATGTTAGATTGATCCTCCTACAAGGACAAATGAATTATCTATAATAATATCCTAAATTTGGCCCTACTGAGCCCCTATGTATTTTATTAGCTGGATGTGCAATATTTTCCCAGAAATCTTCTCCTGAAATTGTTCAATGAAGCTCCAAGATGGCTTATATATGTGACATGAATGTCTTTAGGATCTCTTACATTAATGAGCTGCAGGTAAAATGGTTTTTCTTCTAGTGTTTTTTGAGGCAGGGTGGAGTGGGGTGGAAACACAAGCAGCTTTCTCCCATATACTGAAACCCACTGCCTGCAACTCTGACATTTTATTTTTTGCTCTGTTATCTTCAGGGTGTCCTCCTTATCTGAGTATCATGATTTTTAGACCCCTGCAGCTATGGGGCCGCTGAGAAACAGTAGCTATAAAAAATTGGTTACATTTACTAATGAACTGATGACTTATAAACATTTTCCAGACTCAAATATTCCTCACAAGTCTATCCCAGTCCATCCCTTCAAAGATCAGTATCTGACAATGTGAATACAGTGCAATTAGATTATAGAACCAAATTGCAATGATTGCAAAAAATAAGAAAGTTGGATAATTCTGGGTATTGATAGAGATAGGGCATTTAGTATGTTCCATACATTACTGGTGAGAGCACAGACTGGTGCCATATGACCTAATAATCTAAGTACATTAGTTCTCTAAAATGCAGCAATTCTACTCTAATATGAACAGGCATGATGACCTCCACTGAGTTCTTATTTGTGGGGGTCTTGAAATTGATAGAAGTTGGAGGCAATGTGATAATATGGTTGTCCATAGCCAGAAGAGTAGATAGGCAAAAACTAGCCATTGCATACCAATGAGTACTTTGCAACAGTAAGAAGCAATGTCATAACTACATGGCTAGAACCTAAAACATAGTACTTTATTCCAGGAAGGTGTTTGTGAAGAATTGCTTGAACCATACCCTGAAACACTGACAGAATGAGATCAGTTAAAAATTGGAAAAAAAAAAAAAAAAAAAAGAAAAGAAACTGACAAGAATGAAAACAAATGATAGGCACCTCAAAAGATAATTATTTGAATTTCAAAGAATCAAGAAATATTTATGAGAAAAATCAACAAGCCCTGAAATTATTTTCCTCAAATGGCTCCACAATCAAGCTGTGGATACCAGCAGGGGAAAAAATAACTCATGCCTACAGGGGTTTAGAGGACTCAATGCTTGATTTACACAATTCTGTTCTAATATGTGATGGCAATTTAATATTTTTAAGTATTAGCTGAACTTACTTTTGAGTCCATTTAAAGATGATAACCTAAATAAATTTTTGTTTAAATCATTTAATATACATTTTAGTCTAGATTTCAATAGAATTTGTTTTTTATAGTCTTTTCCAACTTCTCATTATCCTAGAATACTAATGAACATCTGTACTCCTCCCAAAATCCATTATTCCACTCCAT
The DNA here is from genome assembly GCF_037993035.2 of Macaca fascicularis. Classification (NCBI taxonomy): domain Eukaryota; kingdom Metazoa; phylum Chordata; class Mammalia; order Primates; family Cercopithecidae; genus Macaca; species Macaca fascicularis. The sequence goes on from NC_088395.1 coordinate 26,604,796, forward strand.
CTGTTAAAGGTGTCTCTGTTTCCTCCACCTTGATGGCTGGTTCCCTGCTACTACCTCCTCAGGACCTTAACACTATTCTCCCTATTTCTCTAGTGGAAAAATGCCTTCTGTTTCAAAGAGAGACACAAAGCAGAGCTTTTTGAGCCCCTGTGAATATAGATCTTCCTTCAAACCTCAGCCATATCCTTACTAGAATTCACAGCCATGCTAGGAAGCATTCTAAGTAGGGGATAGAGGGTAGGGGCAGACTTAGTATGTAAATATTCATCTTTTAAATCTGGGTACCAACTCCTGTCTTTCATATATTTACCTCTTATGCTCTCACTCCAATAATTTATTTTGAGAAATAACATTTTGGGTTCATTTACAACACTTCAGCAAAGTTTTATTTAAAACTATATTAGCATCAGTAGTGTTTCTATATGCTAATAGTAAACTATCTATAAAAGAAATCAATAAAACAGCTCCATTTACAATAGCTACAAAAATAAGATATCTAGGAATAAACTTAAGCAAGGAAGTGAAAGATTTCTACACTGAAAATTAGAAAAATTTTATGAAAGAAATAGAAGAGGATGCAACTAAATGGAATGATAACCCATGTTCAGGAATTATAAAAATAAGCATTGTTAAAATCTCCATACTACCCAAAGCAATCTACATATTTGGTGCATACCCTATCAAAATAGCAATGATATCCTTCACAGAAATAGAAAAAAGCACAAAAATTCATATGGAAACACAAAGGACCCAAATAGCTGAGACGATCCTGAGCAAAAAGAACAAAGCTGGAAGCATTGCGTTACCTGACTATAAGATATACTACAAAGCTATAGGAACCAAAACAGCATGGTACTGGCATAACAACAGGCATATAGACCAATGGAACAGAAAGAGACCCCAAAATAAATTCATGTACCTATAGCCAACTGATTTTCAACAAAGGTGTCAAAAACATACATTGGCAAAAAGAGTCTTTTCAATAAATGGGACTGGGAAAATTGTATGTCCACATGCAGAGTAGTGATATTTGAACCTTATTTCACTTCGTCTACAAAAATCAACTCAAAATGGGTTCAACATAAATGTAAACCCTGAAACTATAAAACTACTTGAAGAAAACATAGAGGAACGCTCCATGACATTAATCTGCACAATTATTTTTTGGATATGACCCCAAAAGCACAGGCAGCAAAAGAAAAATAGACAAATAGGATTACATCAAACTGAAAAGTTTCTGCACATCAAACTGAAAAGTTTCTGCACATCCAAGGAAACAGGAGAATAAAGAGACAACCTACAGAATGGCAGAAAATATTTGCAAACTACTTTTCTGAAAACTTGTCAATATCCAGAATATTTAAGGGACTTAACAGCAAAAAAAAAAAAAAAAAAAAAAAAAAAAAAAAAAAAAAAAAAAAACCAAATAACCCAATTATAAAATGGGCAAAGAACCTTAATAAAGACTTCTCAAAAGAAGACAAATGGCCCATAAGTATATGAAAAAAATGTTAATGTCAGTAATCAAGACCACAGTGAGATACTCCCTTTTTCCAGTTAGAATGCTTACTACTATCAAAAAGATGAAAGAAAACAAGTGTCGATAAGGATAAGTGTTGAAAAGGGAAAAGTTACACACTGCTGGTGGGATTTTAAGTTCATACAGCTATTATGGAAAACAGTATGGAGGTTCCTGAAGATATTAAAAATAAAACCTACCATATGATCCAGAAATCCTGCTACTAGGCATGTATTCAAAGGAAATGAAATCAGTATATTGAAGATATATCACTGCTCCCATGTTTATTGCAACACTACTTACAAATAGCCAAGATATGGAAGCAAACTAATTGTCCAACAATAGATGAATAAAGAAAATGTGGGATATATAGACAATAGAACACTATTCAGCCATAAAAAACAATGAAATCCTGTCATGGGAGACAACATGAATGAATCTGAAGGATATCATGTTAAGCAAAATAAGCCAGACACAGAAAGACACATACTGCATGTTCTCACTCATATGTGACATGTTTTAAAAAATAAAAAAAAGAATTGATAACACAAAAGCAAAGAATAGAACAGTGGTTACCAGCCCTGAGGAGGGGAAAAGGGTGAGGAGGATGGGGAAAGGTTGGCCAATAGGCACAAAGTAGCAATCAGATATGTGGAATAAGTTATGTTGTTTATTGTATGGCAGAGTGATTGTGGTCAACAGTAAAGTATTGTATAGTACAAAATAAAAGTAAAGCTTTCAAATGTTGTAATCACAAATGATAAATGCATGAGGTGATGGATACACTGTCCAGATTGGATCATTATACAACACAAATATGTATCAAAATATCAGATTGTACCCCATAAATATGTACAACTATAATATGTCAATTAAATATTAAAATAGATTAAAATAAAAAATTTATATTATCAACTTCTAGCTCTGACAGTGTAGCTTGCATAAGCTCAACTCTTCTACTAAGAACAAAGAGAAAATATTAATAAAGAAGCATCTATTTGAAAATAATGAGAGAACTACCAGAGCAGCCAAGATGTGACATCCAAGATCCAAGAGAGAATGGAAGTGCATTGCTTTTTCCCTTCAGGCATGTGAAAATTGCTAAGCAACACATAAAAAAGAGATTGGAGTGGACTGGAGTATTACAAAGGTGCTTACATTTAAAACTTAGGATGACATTTGAGAAAAATAAAATTCTTTGGTCACTTTTGAAGGATGCTAAAGAACCAAGTCATTATTTTGAAACTACTAAAGGGAGAGACTTAAGCATGTTTCCTGCTTCTTTTATAAACTATTGTTTAGGGTAACAAAACAGGTGATAAAAGGAAGATTATCTATATAGACCTTACACTAATGGTGGCAGGTAAACAGAGTTCAGTTGACTAAAGGAGACTCATGGGGCTCAAAATGGTACTTTTTACACACTCCCAATTTAAAAGAGAAATAGGATACATTATATTAAATCATTAAAGTCAGTATGTAATCAAGTCCAAACTCATACCACTTACTGCATGACAGCCAATAAGTCGTGAGGCAAGGTGTTGGGTCAAGGAAGGTGACTTTATTTGCAAAGCCAGCAGACTGTGTAAATGGCAGACTAATGTCCTAAAGAACATCTTAAGTGAGTATGAACTTCAGTCTCCTTCTTATGTTAATTAAGAGAAGGAGGAAGAGGAGGGAGTTGAGATCAAGAGGCGACCAATGAACACATACATCGGGACACCAGCAAGGGTCCAGGTTGTGAAACTTCTTCATTCTTTGGATGACACAAATCAGGTCACAATATTCCTATAAATCTTTAACATAACACTGTTACTTGTGTGGATACTTTCTTATTTCCTCAGAGGTTAATTTGAGGAAAGGGAGTGTTGTCATCATTTTTTCTTTAAAGCTGAGCTATAAACTAAATTCTTCCTATAATTAGCTGGTCTATGTGCAGAGATAAGTAGCATTTAAAGGATATTACCGCAAGGAGTGTGGGGCAAAGTGGAACCAATCATGCTAAGCCTCCCTCCACTGCTACAAGTGTCTGCATCAAAACTGAAAGCTTTCTCAAAGCAAGTAAGTTCAAAGAAGCCAGGCACATCATCATTTGTGAAGTGGTCTTGTAAAAAACAAAAATCCTGCATCTGATCTAGGCTGTCTCAATCTAACTACCAGCTTTCAGGAAATACAGAAGACAAAGGAACATGTTAAATAACACTATGTGAGTACAATTAGCCAAATACATCTTGTGGAAAACTCTGCAGAATAAAAGGATTCATTTTCTTTAACAAAAATTTGAAAGCAAAAAGTGTTGGGCTACAGAGTAAACAGATTTAAGAGCATATCAACTAATTGCAACTTGTGAATGTTATTTTGATTCTGGTTCAAACAAAATAACTGTTAAAATTGTATACAAAAATTGAGGAAACTCAAACACAATATATATTTAATTACTTTTAAAAATTAGGTGTTATTCTTAAAAGAAACATGTGGAATAATGGTACAGCAGTTATATATTTTCCAACAACTTTATATTTTAAAGATACTGCCTTAGAATGTTAAGATTAAATGAGATAAAGCACATTTCCCAGCACAAAATCAGCACTCAATAGATCACAATTGTTATTTTTTTAAGTCAAAGAATACATTCACCTTCAAAACCCTTTCTACTTTATTAAAATTTCTTAAATCATTCTATTCAAGGAAAAATAAAAGGAAGTTTTAAATATGTGCTGGACTGATGGTCAGAACCTCATCTGGATAGTAGTAACAGCAGGCCTAAGTCTTCCTAACATCCATATAGCTCTCTTGTTCAGATTTAAATTGGGAAAAGCAACAGATTTTTACTGGTTCAACAATTTAACAAATCATTTTTTCTTCCTGTGTTCAGAGATCACAGTTATGTAGAATCTTAAACTTGTAATGACATTGACATAATATTTTTAATGTTATGATGATCATTTTGTATAGTTTGAGGAATTCTGCTTCATTTATTTTTGTTCAGTTTTTCAAGTGGAGAGAAAATACCTTTGCCTAGAGCAGAACATTTAACATGGACTGGGTTACTATTACTCTTATAAAAACCTGTAGAATAATATTTGTCCTCATTGAAAGGTAATCATTTTTATATGAGGGAAATAATTCTTGTAAAGAAAAAATATTCGTATATCTATCTTATGTGAGGTAATACTGCAGTCACACTGTTGTGATTTGATGCACAGTATATATACAAAAGTTATAGATTCCATACAATGAAAAACATTCAAAATATATTATTTACTTCTGAATGAGGCTTAACCACCTGGCATTCCTTATAATAAATGAATGGAAAAACATGTTTAATGAAATACTGGCATTTATAATTTGCTTGTGAAATAACACTATCAATGGTTTAATCATATTTCAAAATTTCATTCAGATACTATGTTAAAAAGACTCCAATCTGATGCCTAAGTGGATTTTTAGGCAAGGGATGAGAAATTACTTAATGGATACAATGTACACTATTTGGGTGATGGTTACATTAAAAGCCCAGACTTCAACACTAAACAATAGATCCATCTAACAAAACTGCACTTGTACCCCTTAAATTTATACAAATATATTTTTAAAAACACATAAAATATGTTCAAAAAATAATCTAAGTGTTAGGCTCTAAAATATTCCCTAATATCTTAGCTTTCTGGTGTACACAACATGTATAATCCCTGAGACTGGGAATGTGATGGATTTTGCTCCTGTGATTAGTGTTATTTGTCACAGCTGGCTTTAAGAAACAGCGATTATGGCCGGCCATAATGGCTCATGCCTGTAATCCCAGCATTTTGGGAGGCCGAGGTGGGCGGATCACCTGAGGTCAGGAGTTCGAGACCAGCCTGGCCAACATGGTGAAACCCTGTCTCTACTAAAAATACAAAAATTAGCAGGGCGTGGTGGCATGCACCTGTAGCCCCAGCTACTCGGGAGGCTGAGGCAGGAGAATGGCGTGAACCCGGGAAGCTGAGCTTGCAGTGAGCCGAGATCACGCCACTACACTCCAGCCTGGGCGACAGAGTGAGATTCCGTCTCAAAAAAAAAAAAACAAAAGAAAAAAAAAAAAAGAAACAGAGACAGAGATTATTCAGATGAGCCTGATTTTATCACATGAGTCCTTTAAACGTGGGTCTAGAGGTCAGAATCAGAGTAATTCAGAGATTTGAACAAAGAGAGACGATTCTCCACTTCTGGCTTTGATGATGGAGGGAGCTACACTGCAAGTAGAGATAGCAAACACTAGGAACTCAGAGTGGCCTCTAGGAGCTGAGAGTGTCTCCTGGCCTACAGCCAGGAAGAAACTAAATTCTGACCAGCTCAATGTACTTAGAAGAGAACCCTGAGCTCCAGATGAGAATGTAGCCAGTGGACACCTTGGTTTCAGCTTTGTGATACCCTAAGCAGAATACCCAGCCACACTGTGCCCGGGCTTCTGACTTACAAAACTAAGCTAATAAATGAGCGTTTTTGTTGTTGTTGTTGTTGTTGTTGGTTGTTTTTTTTTTTAAGACACTAAGTTTGTGAAAGTTTGTTACACCAAATTAGAAGACTAATACATCTGGTAAGTCATAAATACAAAGGAATGCTAAAATTCTATAAGTAGAAAGAATATCATGTATCTTTTTAAAAATTTACCTATGAGGTAGCATATTCTGACATATCTTTGTTCTTCAAAATTATAAACCTATTTTTCTATGTGCACTTTGAGGATGAGTATTTGGCAAAGCAACAATTGCATCAATTATTATGTTATTATCTGTGGAGGGCAGTAGTGCTTTCAGAGCCTTTTGGGGACAGGCAGTTCCTAATGCATAGTTATGGATTGCATTCTGTGACAATTGTGCTGAATGGCTTCCTAGAATTTCAGAGTTGGGCCTTTCTTCCTTTAAGTTTAATTTTCCTTGGAGAGGTTAGAAGTTACTAGTTAAGATCAAAGGGTGAAATGATTGGGTATGCTGTGTACTGGGGAGATTTATGGCAGATTGAATGCTTCTCCTGAGGCTCCAGGGTGATTTCTAGGAGTAAGCCATTACTTTGTTCTTAGCTGCATTTCCAAATGCCAAGTGGATAGGACTAGACTCTAGTGGGTAAAGTCTCTGGGGGCCTATCTATTAAGAAGTTTCAGTGCAAAGGTAAAGTTTTGCCCAAGGAGGGCATCATCAAAAACACCTTTAGATGGCGAAAAACTCTTTAAATAGTTCAAGACTATGCATGCAATTAAGTAATTTTTTTCTGAGAGTGTATAGTAGCAGTCCCCAACTTTTTCGGCACCAGGGACAGGTTTTGTGGAGGACAATCTTTTCATGGATGGAGGGTTGTTGTTTTTGGGATGAAACTATTCCACCTCAGATCATCAGGCATTAGTTAGATTCTCATAAGGAGTGTGCGACCTAGATCCCTTACATATACAGTTCACCATAGGGTTCATGGTCCTATGAGAATCTAATGCCACCACTGTTGTGACAGGAGGCAGAGCTCAGGCAGTTATGCTAACTCACCTGCCACTCATCTTCTGCTGTGCAGCCAAGTTCCTAACAGGCCACAGACCCTTATGGTCAGCTTCCCGGGGGTTGGGAACCCCTGGTGTATAGAATGTATACAAGGGTGTTGTGAGGACAAGAATGTATTTTGCTAGTCTGCTCAAGCATTGGCAACCAACATGTAAAAGGTATTATGGAGTACTTGTGATTTGTTTATTGTTAAGTACAGTTTATCTCCTGGTGCAAGGATAATTCTATTTCTGTTTTGGACTATATTTAGGGACATACAGGGATATAATATGAGTTTTCCTCAAAAGATAATAAAACTTAATTTAGTAAAGCATATTTTTATGAAGCCTAAAGAGATCTTAATCCATACATTTAATTTTTACACATCTATCTCATCTTCCTCCAATTATCCTTTAAGTCTGCTGAAGTGTTCTTGTGCCTACAAATTTGTCCATGTTACTCTTGCTTTAAATCAAAATATGTTTAGCATGTATTCACATTCCCAAGTACACTTCTGTTTTTCTCCCTCTTTCTCTCCCTTTCTTTTCTCTTCCCCCTTTCTATTTATCTACACCATATATAATTCTCATTATACATAACTATATACAGTCTACTGTCTGTATCTGTGGGTTTTAAATCTGTGGATTCAATCAACTGCAGATCAAAAATACTTGAAAAAATATGTATATACTGAACATGTACAGACTTTTAAAATTGTTGTCATTATTCTCTATACAATATAGTATAAAAACTATATACTTCGCATTTATATTTTATTATTTTTTATAAGTAATCTAGAGATGATTTAAAGGATACAGGAGGTTGTGCATAGGTTACATGTAAATATTATACATTTTCCTAAGTTTTATAATGTTTTACTTAGTTTATATGTATATATAATGGAAAGCTTTCAAAGTCATTATATATATTTATACAGCATCATTTTCAACAGCTGTGAAAAATTTCATTGTATAGTAGATTTCACAGCTTTCTGTATTGACTTATATTACCGACACAATTTTTGATTTAAGGAAGCTCATCTTGAGAAAGAGAAGTAAATGTTAAATCTATCAAATATAGTAGTGTATTCATAGCAACTACCTAATTAGTATTCTTGAGATAATTTGGTGACCTTGTCTCAGGAAAAGCTACTTTCTCTTTTTTTTTTTTCCAACTTTTCCTTTTGTTCAAGGGGTACATTTGCAGGTTTGTTATATAGGTAAATTGTGTGTCTCTGATATTTGGGGTATAAATGATTTCACCACCCAGGTAGTGAGCATAGTACCTGATAGGTACTTTTTCAACCCTCACCCCCCTGCCAACCTCCTCCCTCAGGGAGGCCCTGGTGTCTATTGCTCCCATATTTGTGTCTATGTGTACTCAATATTTAGCTCCCACTTATAAGTGAGAGTATGTGGTATTTCATTTTCTGTTCCTGAGTAAAATATCTTAGGATAATGGCCTCCAGCTGCACCCATGTTGCTACAAAGGACATAAATTCATTCTCTTTTTTTTGACTGCACAGTTTTCCATGGTGTACATGTACCATATTTTCTTTGTTCAGTCCACCATTGATGGGCATCTAGGCTAATTCCGTGTCTTTGCTATTGTAGATAATGCTACAGTGAATATATGGGTGCATATGTCTTTTTGGTAGAACAATTTATATTCCTTTGGGTATATACCCAGTAATGGGATTACTGGGTCAAATGATAGCTCTGTTTCAAGTTCTTTGAGAAATATACACACTGCTTTCCAAAGTGGCTGAACTAATTTATATTCCCACCAGCAGTATATAAGTGTTCCCTTTTCTCTGCAACTTCATCCACATCTGTTGTTTTTTGACTTTCTGATAATAGCTATTCTGACTAGTGTGAGATGGTGCCCCATGGTTTTGAATTGCATTATCTTTAATGATTACTAATGTTGAACATTTTTTCATATGCTTGTTGGCATGTAAGGCAGGTCTGGTGGTAACAAATTCCTTACATTTGCTTTTCTGAAAAATATTATATTTCTCCTCCACTTATGAAGCTTAGTTTGGTTGGATATGAAATTCTTGGTTGGAATTTCTTTTCTTTAAGGATGCTGAATATAGGCCCCCAACCTCTTCTGGCTTATATTGTTTCTGCTGAAAGGTCCACTGTTAGCCTGATTGGATTCCTTTTGTACCTGACCTGCCCCTTCTCTCTAGCTCCCTTGAAGATTTTTTCTTTCTCATTGACCTTGGAGAATCTGATGACTATGTGTCTGGACGCGGGCATCTCTTATATTGTCTCACAGGGGTTCTCTGAATTTCCTGAATTTGTATGTCACCAGCTCTAGTGAGGCTGGGAAAATTTTCATGGACAATATCCTCAAATATGTTTTTCAAGTTGTTTGGTCTCTCTTCGTCTCTTTCAGAAATGCCAATGTGTCATAAGTTTGGTCTCTTTAAATAATCCCATATTTTTCAGAGGTTTTGATAAATTTTATCCCTTTTCTCGTTTGAAAAAAAAAAGTGCAGCTCATTGCTAGAGCACTCATTTAATTTTACATAAACATGTTCTTTAAGGCTAAAGCAAATCTGACTGATTTTCAATGTGAAAATAAAATATTAAAACTGTTCTTGAAGTTATTTCTAAACAGAGCTAACATCAGAATCATCTATTTTGGAAAAATTAGATTCATCAAATAAATCTTTGGCCAAAAACTGTTGGAGAACACTGTTAATATCATGCATAGGAATGCTGTGATTTCTAGGATTCAACATTTTCAGCAATTGAGAATTACTATATTCTGTAAGTGGAAATACCACTACTGAGGTCAGAATGCTATAAATAGACTGATGTCTTTTGTTTCCAAAGTTGATATACTAGAATGATGTGAAAATAGTAATAAAAGCAAGATATTTTAATGGCAAAGTTATCTCAGGGTAAACACTACGGCCACAAGTGCTGCCAGCAAGTCTCGGGGCAGAGAGGAAAAAGGTTAAAATTCTTTTTTCTTTATTTTTGTCTGCCTACATTGATTCAAAAGAGCAATCTTCAAGCTTTGATAATCTTTCCTCAGCTTGGTCTATTCTGTTATTAATGCCTCCAATTGCATTATGAAATTCCTTTAGTGAATTGTCCATTTCTCGAAGTTCAGCTTGGTTCTTTCTTGAAAATGGCTATGATGACTTTCCACTCTTCGATCATTTTACTGGTTTCCTTGGATTGGGTTTTAACCTTCCCCTGTATCTCATTAAGCTGCCTTGCCATCCAAATTCTGAATTCTATGACTATCATTTCAGCCATTTCCATCTGGTTGAGAGCCATTTCTGGGGACCCAGTGTGATCATTTGGAGGTAAGAAGACACTCTGACTTTTAGAGTTGCCACAATTCTTACACTGGTTCTTCCTTATTTGTGTGGGTTCATGTTACTTTAATCTTTGAATTTCCTATCCTTTGGATAGGGCTTTTTCCTTTTATATTCTCTGATGCCCTTGAGGGTTTGACCATGATATAATTTGAGTTTAGTTGATTAGGCTTCATTTCTGGTTGCTTTCAGGGGCCCAAGTCTCAGCTCAGCACTCCTGCTGCACTAGTGGGACTGAGGTGTTCCCAGTCTACTGGCAACAATACTCCAAAGGGTGCTGCTGGCAAAAGCACTCTGACAGGATGGCAGGAGGCCTGCAGGCAAGTGCACACTAGCAAGGCATTTGTGGAGGACCACAGGCAAGTGCACACCAATAGGGCCATGGGGTTGGGGCACAGCCGAGTGTGCAGCAGTGGGGTGGGCACGGGTACATGTACACTGGTAGGGCAGTGGGTGAAGGCTGTCAGTGAATGTGTGCTGGCAGAGGAAGGCTGCAAGCAGTTGCAGGACAGCAGGGGTCCACCTGCAAAAGCATTCCAATGGGAAGTTGGGGGCTGCCAGCATAAGAGCTACAGCAGTGACCACTGGCAAGTGTTTTGTCAGGGCAGCTGAGGCTGTACTGCAAGCAGGTGTGGCCAGGAAAGGACCCTCAGAGAGCCTGGCAGACAGGGGAGTATTCACATCAGACTGGCTCAATTCTGTGGGCAAGACAGTCCTACTCCCTCCAGGACCAGCAGCTAACAAATGCTAAAGTCACCTATAGGAGTATGGTGAGACTTAAGGGATGGGCACCCATGGTCATGCTTCACTGCCACCATTCCCGTGCCAAACCCTCTGGGCTCCATGCAAACTGGAGTTCTGTCTTTGCCACCTCTTTGGGCAGTTCTCTCTGCCAACTAAAATATCCCTAGGGGTTGTAGGGTCTCCCACAGCTAGGATCCCAGACGTCCATGTGAGAGTGGGCCACTCCATGCCTATTTCATTCACCTCTTCCCTAGGGGCTGCTTGGGGCCAGGAGTGAGTTCTGACACTTGGCAACCCCACACAGAGTGCCCAGCTTTCTCCCCTTTCAGCCCACGGCCTGCATCCTCCATCCATCTATTCTCAGTGCCTTTTCCCGAAAAGTCTGTTTGAAATGTGCCGGTCTAATTGATGATCTTGTCTCTTTTGGTGGAAGTATTTCTTCCTGGCTACATCTAATCAGCCACTGTGGCTCTTCCCTCCTCCACCATTTTGTATAAGGAACTTGAGCATTCTCAAATTTTGGTATCCATGGGGGATTCCTGGAACCAATTCCCCACAAATACCAAAGAGCAACTGTGTATTCCAAGTGGGAGCCGTTGTACCAAAAGACATCAATTGAATCTTTACTTGATATTTTCAGAATTTTACTATGGCCAATAAATATATCCCGAGACTTATTTTGTTTTTTGAAATGTGTCTGCATCTACATTTTTTACCTTATATTTTAGTCCAGGGTATGTACTGTGTTCATTAAACATATTTTGTTCTGTGTCCAGCACTGTACCATGAACCCATGGCTGCTTTTTATATGATGATGATAGCACTAACTTAATGACCTAAGAATAGGATAAGGAAAATATCCTTTGGCCTTTAAACCTGTCTCTGAAGCCTCTCCTAGCATTATAGCCTTTAGCAAATGAACTCCAAATCTGTTTCCTAATCTATAACTTTACCACCTTAGAGGCAATTTTGTGGAATTAATAACATGTGAATCACTTTGAAATCCACAGATAAAAAGTCCTCTCTAAATTATAAGGATTGGCTTAATTATACCATAGGGGACATTTGGGTTTATATTAGAAAGCATGCATATTTATAGCTTTTTATTTTAATGCTGGCTATTTTAGCTGAATAAGCTATTTTTACTGCTGAAGATACCTGGTATTATTTTGTTAATAATTTTAAAAGATATAAATAGTTTACTATAGCACTTAAACTCAAAGGTCAAATATGTCTCACACATAAAAGGGGTGAACGTATTATCAATCCTTTTTAATGAAACAGCACATATCATTAGTATATTGTAGTCTTCTTATTCCATGAATAGAGATTCATTTAAGTAAAGAGCCTAACATGGTCCTATTTGTATATAATACCCTGATATGTGGGTTTATGTGATCATTACGAAGTAGTGTGGATGAAGAGTTTTTCCTATTTTCTTTGATCCCATTTTATAGACACTGTAAAAAAAAGATGGTTTAAAACATCTGTTTCTTATTTAATCTATGTGTGATAGTATACACACATTACATGGAAGCTGATAATGCACTAAGCATATAAAATAAATTATAATTCTATTCCTATAGCATGTGAATCTACTGAGGCAGTCAGAAAATAAGCAGATCATTTAAACACAACTAGTTCTATAAGAGAGGTTTGCACACAATGCTAATAAGGGTCATATAGGAGGGAGAAACTCTCTCTCTTTGGTGTCTAGAAAAATTTCAAAGAGGACATGTTTGACCTGGAGCTGGAGAGAGTAAAAGTTATATATGTGTTTAAGGAAAACAGGCATCACATATCAGAATTTCAAGAAAATAATCTATCACTGATTTTGTTTAAACAGAGAGGAAGGTCATCCATGTAGTTGGATTTGAGGGATTTCTTACTATTATACATCTCTTCTGCCTTTCCCTCTTTACACCTGACATGTGAATGCAGGGACTCACATATGTGTACTATGCTGTAACACTCATGGGTATTTGCTTTCCATGACTATTTCTCTCCCTCATCCTACTTGACAGCAAAGTCTGCCTTACATGATGGAAGGTAAAATGGCATATTTTTCTGGTCCTAGCCACTCTTGCTGCTAAATGACACGAGTGATAACAAAAACCAAACCAAACCCCCTATCTACTTGACATGGGTTATATGTGGATATGACATCTGCATTCCCTGAATCTCACTATGAGGTAATAACCCTGAGGATGAAATGTCAGTACTCTGAGTGTGGAAGATAATTTTGGCGAGAGCCTGAGTACTTAATGATATCAGTAAATGTCTAAATACATCCTGGAAACTCTTCTTTCCAGGCTCCTTGGTAAATAAGATAACTACTGTACTTGCTGTCAAAACTAAACTAATAGACAGAAATATTTATTAATACATATTCTCTATGACAATTTACTAGATGATTTTCTGTTAATCACAAATAGTTTGATTGATATATTTTAGAGTATATACTTCAACTTATAGCATTAACAATAGGATTAACAAATAACTAATATTTTAAAAGAACATTTGATAAGCAAATATATTTACAGATTCTAAAGAATAATACATGGTTATTGTTATTTTTAGTACATTTGATTGCTAATGATGACTCACAGGAACAAAATGACATGGCTTATGGATCTTCAGTTTATTTGAAGAAAAGGATATAATACGGCAATGGCATTAAAGCCAGGCTATGCATTACTGCCAAAGACCGTCTCACAATAGGGTCTGAAGAGGCTAGATTCCAGTGCCAATTCTCCTCCCTCTGTAAAAGCCATCCCAAGACATACTTTCTCTCAGGAACCATTTATTTGTACATAGAACACCTTGAAGCCAAGAAGCCCAAAATGGAGTCTCAGCTGGGACTTCCTATATTCTGTTGTTCACATAGGCATATTCTTGCTATGTAATCAGCTCTAATGTCAGAGCCCTCTGATGATGCCTTGGGGGATTGGTGGAGCGGTGTCTCCCCTAAACCAAATGTAAACCATCACACTCAGTGTAATCAGTAAATTATACTGACCAGTCAGTACAAACTTTCAAAACTTCCCTTAAACTCATAGTTACAAACCAACACTATTAATCAATACGTTTAAACTTTGGCCGTTCGTAAGTGTTGAGCAGGTGCATTTCTTACTTAGCAAAACAGCTTAGGCCAATTTCAGGTCTGCTGGAATTAACCTTCACAGCAGAGATACATGACAAAGTCCACAATTAAAATTTTACCTAAAACAAATTATATGTGCCACAAGATACGTATCTGTAAACAATAGGTTGTCATGAGATAAGTTATCTTAAAACATTCTGAAAATCAAATTTAATTTTTTTTTTTCAGAAGAAGACCTGTTAGGAAGAACTATGCAAATGTAAAATACTACTATTTACTGGTACTTGGTATACTATAGCTAGTCCTCATACATTTTGGTCTCAGTACCACTTTACACTCCTAAGTATTATTGAAATTCCTCAAAGAGCTTTTTTTGTGTGGCAGTATATGTGTTAATATTTACCATTTTAAAAATTAAAACAAATATAAAAATACTTTTGAAAGAACTATATTTAACAACATAAAATAAAACATTAGTCAAAGAGTAGCATTGCTTTACATTTTTGCAAATGTTTTAAATGTCTAGCCTAATAGAAGACAGATGGATTCTCATATATATTTCTATCTTCAATCTGTTATGATATGCTACTTTGATAGAAGTAAGTATATGAATAAAATATTGCCTCTCATAGATAAGTATGTGGAAAAGGGAAAAATATTTTAATAGTCATTTATGTAATTTTGTATACTCTTCTTTAATACTGCACTGAAACTTCACAAGTGATAATTTCATAACAGTAAACAGCAATGTGGAATTTGAAACCATATCAATAGACTCCTTGTACTCTGTTACATCTGGCACTTTTAATGTATGTTTTATACATTTATGATTTTGCATTGGTCATTGGAAAATGTTGGTTCACTGACATTTCATTATGTAATATAAAAAATATGTGAATTCATCAGCAGTCTCATCAGAAAAGTCTAAGTATTGGGAAGCTGTGAAGTTTATGGAAGCTTCCAATTACAAAATTTCTAAAATTTGAATTTTTGCATAAAATCTCAAAATGATTGGTTGGCAACAAATATTGTCAGGTTTTTTGTTGAAGTTATGGGCTCACTGGTGATCATTTTGAGCCTTCCAAGTCAACGTCTTCCAACGTCTTCCAAGTGCCCAAGTTTGCACGACCATTACTTATGTGTCAGTAGTACTTTCAGGCACAAATAACGTTCCATGAAAAAAGCAAAACAAGTACTTCACCTCTCAAAATACCACACAAATGTTTTTCCTTGAGACAACCATTGTACTTCAATACCTGGCAAAAGTGCTGTGGGTTTACTTCCCATTTTAACACACAAAATGTTGAAAAATATTGATACGGTTAGGCTTTGTGTACTCACCCAAATCTCATCTTGAATTGTAATCCCCATGTGTCAAGGGAGAGAACAGGTAAAGGTAATTGAATCATGAGGGCAGTTTTCCCCATGCTGTTCTTGTGATAGTGAGTGAGTTCTAACAAGATATGATGGCTTTGTAAGGGGCTCTTCCCCCTTCAGTTGGCTCTTCTCCTTCCTGCTGCCTTGGAAAGAAGGTGCCTTGCTTCCCTTTCATCTTCCACCATGATTGTAAGTTTCCTGAGGCCTCCCCAGCCATGCTGAACTGTGGTCAATTCAACCCCTTTCCTTTATATATTACCCAGTCTTGGGCAGTTCTTTATAGCAGTATGAAAATGGGCTAATACAGATATTTAATCAAGATTTTATGAAATTAATATTTTCCTACTTTTTCCAGGACATTCTTAAATGAAACCAGAATTTTCTTTTTAGTACTGTGCATACACTTTGGTGCCACTGCCTTGATTTGTCCTTAGGTGCCAGCACTTTTATCTACTGTTGCTTTTGTAACTTCCATACAAATATTAATACAGTGAAAAAGACAAATAATTCTTTGCATTTTTTTTAACTCACCGACTACCTGTAAAGGGCTCATCAATGCCTATGATTCTGTGGACCATATTTCGAGGGTCATGTGTCTAAAGAGAGAAGCCTAAAGTCTGATTCTAAAAATACAGATTCAAGTTCTGAGTCTATAGTTTTCTAGCTATTATGTGCAAATCAATGAGCCATTTTGGGGAACGTATTTTTCCTCAAAGTTAATAGCTTCAATTTTAAGGACAAAATGATATGGTGTAAAGAAACATTTTATGTAAAGTAAAACAATGCTATGAAAGTATATTTTAGTTATTACCACTACCACTCTCTTTGCATGAATACATAAAGCAGATAGTAGTGTATCTTTAATATTTAGATATGACAGTGCTGTGTGTTGGCAATACAATGTTATATAACACATTTTATGTAAACACTTAATCAAAATGGAAAGAATGACACAACTCCCTTTATTTTTCACACTGTTGATGCATTAGTAACAGTAACACCTTTGGCATCTCTGTATCATTTGAAATATCTGGAAGTTACAAACAGCCCATTATCAGAGATCATTATTATATACATTGAACCAGCAACACATCAGTCCATAAGAGCCTACCTAGAGGAACTATGTAGAGTTCCTCTTTTCTGGTTTTTCTTTCTCCTTCTGTTTCATAATTATGTCTTAGCCTGCTTGCCCATCTACCTTCCATCATGAGCCTTGCCTCTTACTCAGCTCACTTCATTTGTTTTCTTCTTGGTGGAGAAGCATTCACGTATTTAGGATCCTTTCTCAAAGTAAAATGTCTGCTAGACCAAGGCGTCTTAATCTTTAGATGCATAAGAAACACCTGGAAAGATTTTTAAACCTATTAATCCTTGGGATTCTCCCCAGCCCCATGAGATTCTGACTCCTCAAGTAGGACTCATGCATTTGTATTTGTAAAACATCTCAGGTTATATTGATGTTGCTAATTTCAGGACCACATTTTCAGTAACACTGTACTAGACAAACAAACTTTTCTCCTTCTAATATAGAACACCTTAAAAATATGCTTCACGTGTCTTAAAATGCTAACAGAGTCATGATCTCTTTGTCTTACCAAGATCAGCTGGCATATAGGGCAGGGAAGCAGATGAAATCCACATTCCAGATATTTTTAAAAAGTAGACTCTAAGGGAGAAATAGTTCCTTAATGATGGCATTGAATTGATAGTTTACATTTGGCCATAAATGAATGAAGGTGATAGCTTGCTTGTTAAAATAAACGACTGATTATAATTAATTTAATTTTCCCTTTGTCTTCTTCTAAAGTCTCTAATAGGCTCATGGTTTCACCCAATTACTTGACAGAGAATGGCAAAGTTTCTGTTGACTAATGTTCTTCTCCTTGCATTTTTGTTCCTTTATATTTGTTTAATAGGTTGCATATTTCAAGGCTTGAATTTCTAGAAATTATCCCTTTGACTTCATGATAGTGAAGTAATTAGTACTCTTTAGTGATAAACCATTTCACAAGTGTATTCGTCTAAAAGAAAACATTTCTAAGTGTATCAATGGAAAGAAATCAAAGATCTGTAAAAGATCTTTGTCAGAGGAGAACTTGAGTGGCTCAGTTCTTCTAATAGCCTATTAATTTGGAAAGAAGTCTTATGGGAGTTAGTTATGAAATGTTCACATGATAGTCTGTAAAAATGTATTGGAGAATTAAAACAAATGGTTATTTTATGATTATTTTTGAAAACATAAAGCTCAAACTGGTAATTGAAACTAACTTTCCACTAGAAAAACTATGCCAAAATACCTAGCCTGTCTTGCTGAGAATTTTTATATGAGAATACACCACAAATGCCAGTAACATCTATGAATGAGATGCAGTCATGCAAGGTTGGGGGTTGGGGGAGAGGAGTAGAGAAACAGTAGTTATTCACTAAAAACGTTTTGATAATGGGGTTTGTACTAAGTGACATTACCTGAAATTGCTTTAAAATCAATGGTATTTTGAATACTAGGATACAGCTCTCAACTTAATATTGTGTAAATATTCAAGACAATGTATAAAGGTGATGGATGAGATCAAGCATTCTCTTCACGTATTTGAGAAAACTTAACCTGATGCCAATAAATTACTTCTTTCAGGGCTTTAATAGCCAAAATTATCTCATTAATTCAATAACTATAAAATTTAGAGAGTTTCTATATTTCATTTTTTATAACAGGGTATTGTATACACATGCACTTCTAGAACAAAGACATTTAAATGCCTTAATGTTATACCTTTCTTATATCTTCTTTGTAAGGGGAGATCAGCAAATACTTTTGGGGAAAGGAGACATATGAGGTAAGTCTTTATGGATTAATTGGACAAAATTGGATGAAGGAAGGAACACGATAGCCCAAAGCAGAGATCACAGAGAATGTGTTATAATCTTTAGCTCATTCTTAATGTTACTGTGAAGTGTGGGAATCCTTGGTTCTTGTCTTACTTGGGAGAAATAATTTTGCCAAGTGACTAATTTAGCCAAAACAAAGAGAGAATTTATTGAAGGAAAATAGAGAGCAGAGAGTTTATACAGAGAGAAACAGCACAGCCTGAAAGATGAAGCAGTGTGGGTTGCTGAAAGGGAATGAGCCATCAGCACTCCAAGAGTTTTGCACTGGGTTTTTATGATGTCAGGTTTTTTCTTGAAGTTCCTGCTCTAAGTCTCTACTTTTTTTTTTTTTTTTTTTTTTTGGGGCAAGTTTTCCCACTACTGCCTTAAGTCTTTGCTTTTTCTCTACCTAGTTCTCACCCCAGGCTTGTAGGGCCCTCCCTTACAATTAGTTGGTGTGCATGTGTGGGCCTGGTGTTGGATATTAATTTTGCCTGCATATCTCTTAGGAATTTCCCTATTTGCCCTCTTCCCCTATATTAGTCCATTTTCATACTGCTATAAAGAACTGCCTGACACTGGGTAATTTATAAAGGAAAGAGGTTTAATTGACTCATAGGTCAGCATGGTTGGTGAGGCCTCAGGAAATTTACAGTCATGGCAGAAGGTGAGGAGGAAGCAAGGCACCTTCTTTACAAGGTGGCAGGAAGGAGAAGTTCCCAGCAAAGAAGGAAGATTCCTTATAAATCCATCAGATTTCATGAGAACTTACTCACTATCATGAGAACCGCAGAGGGGGAACCACCCCCATGATTTAATTACCTCCACTTGGTCTCTCCCTTGACATGTGGGGATTATAGGGATTATAGGGATTACAATTCAAGATGAGATTTGGGTTCGGACACAAAGCCTAACCATATCACCCCCTTTATCAGCATGTACCTAGCAACATTCTGACAAGTTAACTAAAGAGTCAGAGATTACTGGGAATCTTAATGGGTGTTTCTTCCTGCGTAGGTATTTCCCTACCTCTCTGCTCATATATAGCATTGCAGATTTTGGATAGTCTCTGGGGTATGAGATTTTCCAGACTTCCCTTTTCTCAGGGACTCCCCTCTCCTGCTCATGTCTAACTGTCTGCCTACTCTAACATTAATACAGCATAGGAATCTATGGGGATCTTATTAAAAATGTATGTTAAATCATGTCACTTCTCAAACATGCTAATGACATCCCTTATTGCCAAAGGCAAAGTACTTACGATTCCTGTAAGCCCTATGTCATCTAGCCCCCATTTACTCTTACTTTCCCCATGTTCCCTTTGCTCTAGCCACAAGGCCTTCTTGCTATTCCTCAGACAGGCCACTGAAACTACCATGTCACTACTTTTGCATTTGCTGGCCTTGCTGTCTAAAACAACCTTCCTCTATATATACATGTGGCTTGATCTTCTATCACTTATTCCCTTTGCTGTTTGCTCTAGTACTATCTCAGTGAGGCTTTCCCAGACCACCATATCTCAAATTTCAACCCCTGTTCCCATCACATCTTATTGCTATTCCCTACTTCATTTTTACCCATAGTAATTGTAATTGTCTTATTTATTGTCTGCCTTCTCTCTACAATGTAAACTTCATGAGGGCAAGAATTTTTGTCTCTGCTTCATTTGTGTGTTGCCTGGAAGGATGATTATAATAGAGTAGACACTCAATTAGGCACTCAATAAATATTTATTGAATGAAATAATAAATGAATGAACATATTTATGAAGAAAGTACTGCACCTTCTAACATAAGCTCAAGTCAACAATTTGCTTTTAAGTTGTTAGTGTCAATTTCTAAATGAGAGGACTTTTTTACCCTTTGTTTATTATGTACCGTTAACCTGCACTTTGTGACATGCTGCAAAATCTGCTTGAGTCCAAATACAACAACCTTTTAAATCTCTTTATTCCTTTTCTTCTAGCTATTGATTAACTGAACTACTTCTCAAGTAGAAAATCACAGGATTGTTTTAATTGGACTAAGAATATACTCAACGAACCAAAATTAACTCACATAATTGGTCTCAGGGTGTTCCTAAAAGTTGTATCTATGTATGTATTTGTTGCCATTCTTATTTTACCATATGGCACAAAGCACTTGTATTCAAAAGTTATTTTAGGCCAAATATTTCAATATCAGTAGATTAAATGTATTTTAAAATTGTGTCAACTCAATTAAAATTAATTAAACTCAGAATTCCTTTAAATAAATAGACACTGAATCCTGGGTAACACATCTCCTTTCAAGAATCATGAATAAAGGGAAACATGAGGCTGACACTGTGTCAAACAATCAACATAAGTACCATATTTTTTTTAATTTTTAGTTTTAATTTTAATTTTTGGAGACAGAGCCTCACTCTGTCACCAGGCTGGAGTGCGGTGGCACAATCTCGGATGACTGCAACCTCCACCTCCTGGGTTAAAGCAATTCTCCTGCCTCAGCCTTCCAAGTAGCTAGGACTACAGGCACATACTACCACGCCCAGCTAATTTTTTGTATGTGTTGTTGTATTTTTGTAGAGACGTGGTTTCACCGTGTTACCCAGGCTGGTCTTGAATACCTGAGCTTAGGCAATCCGCCCGCCTCGGCCTCCCAAAGTGCTGGGATTATGGGCATGAGCCACTGCACCCGGCCAGTACCATTTTTAATACCATATCCACATATGTATTACAAAGGAAGCTGCTAGCATCTGCTTCTTACTGGGCTTTCCTGAATCAATCGAAACTCACAATTTATCTTGATTTAAAGAAAAAGTTTTAAATTAAAAACTAAATCTTCATGGAACTATGAAAAACAATATGAAATACCATGGTTAGTCTGTATAATCTTTCTTTTTAGTACAAGCCATGTTTGTTATGTTAGGATTGAATACACTAAACAAGATACCAACTATTTGTGTAATTCTCTACACTCTTCCATTTTTATATTATGTACATATATATGGATAACATATAACAAGTAAAAATGTACAGATTATTTTTCTGCTTTTGTAACTTAGAAATTCACATTTCCATACACTTACAGATATAACTGTTTCGTACATTTAACATTTTTGAAGGTGATCCAGTGGTCTGTTGATTCAATATAACATAGTTTGTTCAGTCATTTCTAAATTTCTAATATTTATCAGCTAATGAGAAATTAAGTCACCAACATTTTAAGAGAGGTGATTTTTTTTCCCCCTGATACTCTACCACATGTTTCTTGTCTTTTTTGCTGGCTGCTACTTTTTTCCTAAACTTCTAAACACTGGAGTGTTCCAGAATTCAGATCTGTGACCTCTTATATTTTCAATCTATTTTTATTATTTTGAAGATCTCATGTTATCACACAGCCTTAAATGCATGTATATGCTAGTTACTACCAAATATATAACTCCAGCCCTGACCTCTGTTCTGACCTTTGTACTTGTATATATAACAGTGTACTCAGTACTCATTTACCTAATAGATATCTCAAGTGTAATATGTTCAAAACTAAGGTTCTAATTTTTCCCCCCATACCTGTTGTTCATTCAATTTTTCGTATGATAGTTAATGACCATCATACCCTTGCTATTTTTTCAATCCACAATATTTATGTCATCCCTGATTCCTCTCATTCTCTCACAACACACATCTAGCCTGTCATGTTTTATAATCTCTTCCTTCAAAGTATACCCAGAATATTACTGTTTCTCTGGGCTATTGTGTAGCACAACTGAATGCAGCATGTTAATATCCATGCCATGTGAATGTTGCTCCCTAGATTGGTATAGTGCTGTATTAGTCCATTTTCACACTGCTATAAAGAACTTCCCTGAGACTGGGTAATTTATGAAGGAAAGAAGTTTAATTGACTCACAGTTCCGCCTGGCTGGGGAGGCCTTAAAAAACTTACAAGCATGGGATCACAAGGTCAGGAGATCGAGACCACAGTGAAACCCCGTCTCTACTAAAAATACAAAAAAAATTAGCCGGGCGCGGTGGCGGGCGCCTGTAGTCCCAGCTACTCAGGAGGCTGAGGCAGGAGAATGGCGGGAACCCGGGAGGCGGAGCTTGCAGTGAGCCGAGATCGCGCCACTGCACTCCAGCCTGGGCAACAGCGTGAGACTCCGTCTCAAAAAAAAAAAAAAAAAAACTTACAAGCATGGAAGAAAGGGAAGTAGGCATGTCTTACTTGGTGTCAGGTGAGAGAGAGAGAGAAAAAAAAAAGAGAGAGAAGAAGAGTGTGAGAGTGCAGGAAAAACTATCATTTATAAAACCATCAGAGATAACTGCCCCCATAATCCAATCACTCCCCTCCCTCTACACATGGGGATTACAACTGGAGATGAGATTTGGGTGGGGACACAGAGCCAAACCATATGAAGTACATAACTATTTACATAATTATTCACATCGCAAAGTAAACATATTCATGCTATTTTGCATGTCTGTGCTCACCACTGCCACTGATAAGACCCTGGTCTAAGCCGTCATAAGCTTTTGTCTAAAGTACTATAATAACACCCTAACAGATGCCTCTGAATTCCTCCTTGCTCCACTGATAAAACACATGTTATATCATGTTATCCCTGTGCTCAAAATCTAGATTCCCATTTCAATACAGTAAATGCCATATATCTATATAAGATCTAGCCCTCCTCCTCCTTCCTTTACTTCTTTTCACTTTGTCTCCTACTCTTCCACCTGCTCACTCTGTTCTAGTCATACATTTTTTTTCTTGTTTCCTGAACAAGCCTGTTGTGATCTTCTGCTGTCCTTTATTATGAAGTAATCCTACCCCAAATATCTGTGTAGTTTACTATCTCAACATCTTTAACCCTTTCATGTTACCTATCACTTTCTCAATGGGACCTTGCGTCCTACTCTAATATCTCAACCCTTTTTCCCCCTTATACTTCTTATACCCAGTTTAGTTATTGTCATTAATTATCACCAACATACTATATAATTTGTGTCTTTATTTAGTTTATTTTCTACTTTCTAGGATATAATTTCCATGAGGGAATATATTTTGGCTTATTTGGTAACTCACATTTCTACAGCATCTAGAGCAATATTTGATACATAGTTGGTGTTCAAAAACCGTATGTTGAATCAAACAATATTAAAGACTTTGAAAATGCAATTGAGTTTCCGTTACATGGAGCCAAAGGAACGCCAAATTATAAAATCATCAATTTGGTAGTCTCTGATGAAGTGGTTTAAATGTAGCAGGAATAAAATTGAAGATCAGCTTCTCTTGACTCCTGGGAAGAGCATTGTCAAAGTAACTTGACAATAGCACCCATAACAATCAAAGACAAATATATTAGAATGACCACTCCACCACCATATAGCTTGCTCTCTATGTTCACTCATTCATTAATTTAATTATTCCACAAATGTTTTATTGTTTTTGTTTTCACTTTTACGTTCAAGGGTACATGAGAAGGTTTGTTATATAGGTAAAGTCGTGTCATGGGGGTTTGTTGTACAGATTATTTCATTATTCAGGTATTAAGCCTAATACCCAAATCTTATGTTTTCTGCTCCTCTCTCTCCTCCCACCATCCATCTTCAAGTAGACCCCAGTATCTGTTGTCACCTTCTTTGCATTCATGAGTTCTCACCATTTAGCTCCCACTTACAAGTGAGAGCATGCAGTATTTGACTTTCTGTTCCTGCATTATTTTGCTAAGGATAATGACCACTAGCTCCGTCCATGTTTCTGCAAAAGACATGATCTTGTTCTTTTTTAATGGCTAAATAGTATTACATTGTATATATGTGCCACATTTTCTTTATCCAATCTATCATTGATGGGCATTTACATTGATTCCATGTCTTTGCTATTGTGAATAGTGCTGCAGTGAACATATGTGTGCATATGTCTTTATAGTAGAATAATTTATAGTCCTCTGAGTATGTACCCAGTAATGGGATTGCTGGGTCAAATGGTAGTTCTTTTTTCATCTCTTTGAGGAACCACCTTACTGCTTTCCACAATGGTGGAACTAATTTACAGTCCCACTAACAGTGTACAAGTGTCTCCTTACCTCCACAACATCACCAGCATCTGTTATTATTATTATTATTATTTTATATTTAGGAATAGCCATTCTGACTGGTGTGAGATGGTATCTACTTGTGGTTTTGATTTGCATTTCCCTAATGATCAGTGATGTTGACCTTTATTTCATATGATTGTTGGCTGCATGTATTTTAAAAAAAATAGCAAGATAGGTTCCTAGCTAGACTAATAAAGAAGAAAAGAGAGAAGATCCAAATAAACACAATCAGAAATGATGAAGGCGATGCTACCAGTGACTTCACAGAAATAAAAATAACCATCAGAAACTACTATGAATGCCTCTATGCATGCACACTAAAAAATCTACAAGACATGTATAAATTCCTGGACATATGCACCCTCCCGTGACTGAACAAGAAAGAAATTGATTCCCTGAACAAACTAATAATGAACTTTGAAAGTGAATCAGTAACAAATAGCCTACCAACCAAAAAAAAAAAAAAAAGCCCAGGATGAGATGTATTCACAGCCAAATTCTACCAGTGGTACAAAGAAGAGCTGGTACCATTCCTACTGAAACTGTTCCAAAGAAAATTGAGGAGAGACTTCTCCCCAACTTATTATATGAAGCCAGCATCATCCTGATGCCCAAACCTGGCAGAGACACAAGAAAAAGAAAACCTCAGACCAATATCCTTGATGAACATTGATGCAAAATCCTCAACAAAATACTTGCAAACCAAATCCAGCAGCACACCACAAGCTAATCCACCACGATCAAATAGGCTTCATTCCTGGGATCCAAGGTTGGTTGAACATACACAAATCAATAAATGTGATTCATCACATAAATAGAACTAAAGACAAAAACCACATAATTATCTCAATAGATAAAATTCTGATAAAATTAAGCATCGCTTCATGTTAAAAACTCTCAATAAACTAGGTATTGAAGGAACATACCTCAAAATAATAAGAGCCATCTATGACAAACCCACAGCCGACATCACGCTGAATAGGCAAAAGCTGAAAGCATTCCCCTTGAAAACCAGCACAAGACAAGGATGCCCTCTCTCACCACTTCTATTCAACATAGTTTTTAGTGTTTACCAGAAGACAGTAAAGAAATAACAGATGTGTTTCATAAAAAGGGCACAGACCCATACTTACCTTATATGGTGTTAATATAAAATATATTTTATTGGGAAAACTTACAGACAGAAAAGCTACAGTAAACACACCTTCATGTCCTCTTATCATTCTTGGTGTGGCATAACTGGATGTACCATGAAAAAATGTTCAAATGGGAAAACTCCCACCTACCTCACTGCTTGATACATTTATAGAAAAAGTATATGACAGAGAGATTAGCTAGTCACTTATTCAATAATAACACATTTTAATTCAAAGAAACTTGTCATGTACCAAATCTAGGAAGAGACCTGTCCTCCCCTGAGCCAAAAATTGGGGTAAAGTGGAAGATAGAGCCATATATACATATTTTTAAGTGGGAACTAGTTTTGGAAGTTAAATAAATGTGAGCTTTGATTAAAGTTATATTTCCATTTGACAATGCAACTTTCTTGGTGTTATCTCAACTCATAGGATTTTGATGGACAACAAACCTATGGCCAGCTGCAAATATTGGGTTGGTTAGTCACATTTTTTCTTTTAATGAAAATAATATTTCCACCGGGCCCATTCAGAAGCAAGTCATTATAGCTCAGAGATAATATATCAAGGCAGTTTATTAAAGATGCATATGAAAGTGCATATTAAAATGACTGGTTTATTGTGTACATTCAGAAATAATTAATTAATCTGAGATTGAAATACAAGAAATAGGATTATTTATGAGAATATACCAAGGAATATTCTACTTGCTGAGTATACCTCATTTTATTTCTTTCTCACCAACTCTGTGATGCATCTGCTGTTATTCTCATCCCCACTCCACATATTTTGACTCCAAGGCTCATAAAATTGTTCCAAATAATCACATTATTATTAAGTAAAAGAGTCATAAACCAAATCCTAATATGTATCCTCCAGAGTCTACACTCTTAACTACTGGTCATATTGCCTCCCAATTTCCTTCTATAAAGTTTGCCCTAAAATAACATTACAGAGGATAAATGGCATCATTTTTTTTTCTTTCTATGGTAAAGAATCTATACCAATATTAGTTGTATATGCAAAAAGGTAAGTAGTTTCTTGTGAGTTTCATATTTGTATTATGCTGTTGGTGTGATAGAAATGGCAAGGAAACAAGGTTGTGCTTGTGTGACTGTAGTAACTTAATTAAAGGCAAAGTCATTTAAATTCTTTTTCCCTTTCTATAAAATTGGGGTAAATTGGCCACTTAATTTCTCAAGTGTATTGATATTAATGAGTGACTGGCTATAATAGCATTTTAAATTTAGAGGAAAGGCAATATGCAAGAATGAATCATTAATTCTATGGTTAGGAATTTCCATTCTCAGGCAGATTTAAAACTCTTTCACAAGGTGAACAAGCACTGATAAAAAGAACATAGAGCAGGAAAATGTTATGTCTGGACACAGGCAGGAAAGTGTAGGCTTAGAAATGAAAGTTGTCACTGTCTTGGGAGATACGTAATTGCATTTGGGAAGATTCTAAAGGTTAAGAAAAAGTTTTATTTCTCTACCACTTTTGCCTTTTGGGGAACAAAGTTAGATTATTGATGTAGCTTACAGAGCATATCCTGGTGTTTGGTGGGATTACAATTTCAGTAGTGTCCATATCTATTTTAATAGAATTATTGTATTTCCCCTTGGTATTATAGATTTGCTACTGATAAAAATTGATTTGGATAGGAGTTATTATATTATTTGTTTCTCTCCAATTATATGTTTAATCTGTCTGGACCTCATTAGTTACTTGAATAACTTGTTCATGTATCAGGTATCTAAATGTATCTTATTATTGTTTAGCAGTAGTTATAAAATACCCATGAGTCCCTATCAAGAATCCTTTGGAGTTTTTTTAGACTGTCTTTTTAATTACATTTGGCCTCTGTGTCTCCTTACACTCCTTGGAATTCAAATATAAAATTAGTTGGCAACTCAAGTGCATTTTAGGAAAAAAAAAAAAAAAAACCGAAAATATAGCATTCTAGAGTTTCCAGTTCACCAATATATTTTTGGTAGGCAGGATAATGCCTCTGCCCCCAATAGATGTCCATATCCTTATCCCCTGAACCTGTGAGTGTTTAAGGTTACAGAATATAGAAGAATTAAGGCTTCCAATTGAATTAAGATCAACAATCAGTTTACCTTAACATGGGAAGAACATCTCACATCATCCGGGTGGGTTCAGTGTAATCACGTGGTCCTTGTAAGTATAAAGGGAGGCGGAAAAGGAAGCGAGTAAGAAGAGATGTGATGTTGGAATTAGAAGGTAGAGTGATGCTGTAACCACCCAACAGATTTACCTTTCCCGCTGCCTAGACAGAGCCGATTTATCAAGACAGGGGAATTGCAATGGAGAAAGAGTAATTCACGTAGAGCCGGCTCTGCGGAAGACCAGAATTTTATTATTACTCAAATCAGTCTCCCTGAGCATTCGGAGATCAGAGTTTTTAAAGATAATTTGGCAGGTAGGGGCTCAGGAAGTGGGGAGTGCTGATTGGTCAGGTTGGAGATGGAATCATGGGAGTGGGGGATCAAAGTAAGGTTGTCTTGCTGTCTTCTGTTCCTGGGTGGGATGGCAGAACTGGTTGAGCCAGATTACCAGTCTGGGTGGTGTCAGCTGATCCATCCAGTGCAGGATCTGCAAAATATCTCAAGCACTGATCTTAGGTTTTAAAATTGTGATTTTATCCCCAAGAGCAATTTGAAGTGGATCAGACTCTTGCAGCCAGAGGTTGCATGACCCCTAAAGTGTAATTTCTAATCTTATAGCTAATTTGTTAGTCCTGCAAAGGCAGACTGGTTTCCAGGCAAGACGAGGGTCTTTTCTGCAAAGGGCTATTACCAATTTGGTTTCAGAATCAAACCATAAACTAAATTCCTTCCCAAGGTTAGTTTGGCCTATGCCCAGGAATGAACAAGGATGGCTTAGAGGTCAGAAGCAATATGCATTTGGTTAGGTCTGATCTCTTCCACTGTCATAATTTCCTCAGTTATAATTTTTGCAAAGGTGGTTTCAATCCCATTGCTAATTTTAAAGATAGAAGAAGTCTATGAGTCAAAAAATGCAAGCAGCCTCAAGAAGCTGGAAAAAACAAGCCTACAGCTTAGAGCCTAGAGCCTCCAGAAAACAACTCAGTTTTGCCAACTGCATGATTTTCGTCCAGGAAGACCCATTTTGGGCTTTTGATCTTTTGAACTGTAAGCTAATAAATTTGTGTGGTTTCTAGTCACTGAGTTTGTGATAATTTGTTACGGCAGTGATAGTAAACATGTACAGTAGTTTATTTTTTTTCTGTGCTAAAAACAAAAATAAAATGTTTTGATTGACTTTACTGGCATTGCAAATATAGTACTTTTTAATTTTAGTTTTTATCACTGATTAATAATTAGTTATTTTAATTATACTGGTAGTTAAAGTACATTTTATTCTTTTAGTATTCTTCTTAAATCCCATTTCTGTTCCTATTCATGAAGTGAAGGGGCAGCCAGCCTGCCATTGTCTAAAGATATTAGCCTTGAAATGGATATAAAGAATAGTTTTTTTTCTTTGTCTTTCCAACATTTATTTTAGCTTCAGGGGGTACATGTGCAGTTTGTCACATGGGTAAATTGTGTGTTGTGGGGGTTTGGTGTACAGGTGATCTTATCACCCAGATAATAAGCATTGTGCCTGATAGGTAGTTTTTTGATGCTCATCCTCCTCCCACACTCCACTCTCAAGTAAGATCCAGTGTCTATTGTTCCCTTCTTTGTGTCCCTGTGTACTCAATGTTTAGCTCCCACTTGTAAGTGAGAACATGTGGTATTAAGTATTCTGTCTGTGTGTTAATATGCTTAGGACAATGGCCTCTAGAGCCATCCATGTTGCTGCAAAGGGCCTGACCTTGTTCTTTTTTAATGACTGTGTAGTATTCCATGGTGTATACATACCACATTTTCTTTTTCCAGTCCACTGTTGATGGTCATTGAGGTTAATTCCATGTGTTTGCTATTGTGAATAGTGCTGCAATGAACATATGGGTCATGTATTTTTATAGTAGAATGATTTATATTCCTTTGGTATATGCCCAGTAATGAGATCACTGGGTTGAATGGTAGTTCTCTTTTAAATTCTTCGAGAAATTTCCAAACTGCTTTCCCCGATGGTTGAGCTAAGTTACATTCCCACCATCAGTGTATAAGCATTCCCTTTTCTCTGCAACCTCACCAGCAGCTGTTGTTTTTATATTTTTTAGTAATAACCATTCTGACAGTGTGAGATGGTATCTCATTGTGGTTTTGATTTGCATTTCTGTGGTGATTAGTGATGCTGAGCATTTTTTCAATTTGACAATTTTCATATATGGTGAAAGGTAGAGGTCCAGCTTCAAGTTTCTTTTGCTAGGCAGAAGTTCTTTAATTAGGTCTCATTCACCAATTTTTGTTTTTGTTGCAATTGCTTTTGAAGTCTTCATCATGAAATCTTTTCCAGGGCCTATGTATAGAATGGTATTTCCTAGGTTTTCTTCTAGTATTTTTATAGTTGTCAGTTTTATATTTAAGTCTTTAATTCATCCAAGTTGATTTCTGTATATGATAAAAGGAAAGGATCCAGTTTCAATCTTCTGCATATGGCTAGCCAGGTATCCTAGCACCAGTTATTGAATAGTGACTTCTTTCCCCTTGCTTGATTTTATTGATTTTGTTGAAGATCAGATGATTGTTGGTGCATGGCTTTATTTTTTGGTTCTTTAACATGTTCCATTGGTCTATGCGTCTGTTTTCATACCAGTACCATGCTGTTTTGGTTATTGTAGCCTTGTAGTATAGAAGTCAGGTAGTGTGATGACACTGGCATCGTTTGTGTTGCTTAGGATTGCTTTGGCTATTTTGCAAATGAATGTTAGAGTAATTATTGCTAATTCTATGAAAAATTTCACTGATATTTTGATAGGAATAGCATTGAATCTGTAAATTGCTGTGGGTATTACTGCCATTTTAACAATATTGATTCTTCCTATCCATGAGCATGAAGTGTTTTTTCTTTTCTTTTTTTGAGGCAGAGTTTCACTTTTTCACCCAGGCTGGAGTGAAGTGGCATGATCTTGGCTCACTGCAACTTCCAACCCCCGAGTTCAAGCGATTCTCCTGCCTCAGCCTCCCGAGTAGCTGGGATTATAGGCACCCGCCATCATGCCCGGCTAATTTTTGTATTTTTAGTAGAGTCAGAGTTTCACTATGTTGGCCAAGCTGGTCTTGAACTCCTGACCTCAGGTGATCCACCCACCTCGGCCTCCCAAAGTGCTAGGATTATAGGTGTGAGCCACTGTGCCCAGCCCATGAAATGTTTTTTCATTCATTTGTATTGTCTCTGATTTGTTTCAGCAATGTTTTGCAAGTCTCATTGTAAAGATTTTTCACCTGGTTAGCTGTATTCCTAAGTATTTTATTTTTTTGTGGTTATTGTGAATGGGATTTCATTCTTAATTTGGCTCTCGGCTTAGATATTGTTGGTATATGGAAATGCTACTGATTTTTGTACATTGATTTTTTAAAAAATCCTGAAACTTTGCTGAAGTTGTTTTTTAGATCTAGAAGCTTTTGGGCAGCCATGATGGGATTTTCTACTTATAAAATCCTATTGTCTGTAAAGACAGATAGTTTGACTTCCTCATGTATTATTTGGATGTATTTCTTTCTTTTTCTTGCCTGATTGCTCTGGCTAGGACTTCCAGTGCTATGTTGAATAGAAGTGTTATGAACATGTATCCTTGTCTTGTTTCATTTCTCAAAGGGAATGCTTCCAGCTTTTGCCCATTCAGTATGATTTTGCCATTTATTGTCGTAAATGGTTCTTATTATTTTTAGTTATGATCCTGAATGTCTAGCTTGTATTGGGTTTTAAACATGAAGGAATATTGAATTTTATCAAAAGTTTTTGCTGCATCTACTGAGATGATCGTGTGGTTTTTGCTTTTATTTCTCTTTATGTGATGAACCACATATATGAATGTGTGTATGTTGAATGAACTTGCATCCCAGAAATAAAGCCTACTTGATCATGGATTAGCTTTCTGACATGCTGCTCAATTCAGTTTGCTAGTATTTTGTTGAGGACTTTCACATCTACTTTCATCAGGGTTATTGGCCTGAAGTTTTCTTCTGTTGTGTCTCTGTCAGATTTTGGTATCAACATGATGCTGGCTTCATCAATTGAGTTAGGAAGGACTTCCTACTCTTCAACTTTGTGGAATAGTTTTAACAGGATTGGTACTAGCTTTTCTTTATACGTCTGTTATGATTTGGCTGTAAATCTGGTCCAGGGCTTTTTCTGGCATGTAGGCTGTTTATTATTGATTCCATTTCAGAATTAATTATTGGTTTGTTCAAGGTTTCAGTTTCTTCCTGATTCAATCTTGGAGGTCACATTGATATGGCTTTGATGACTGGAAGAACACCAGAGTTTTTGGTTTCGTGCCAATAGGATTAAAAACATGGACACATGTGGAATGGTTTTCAGGAGTGAAAAGTTTAATAGGCAAGAAAGAAGGAAAAAAGAAGAGAACAGCTCCTCTGTACAGAGACAAGGCGGGGCAATTTGGAACAAAAAGAAAACCTCCTGTATGGTGGAAAAGTGGTTGGTTATTTGTGAGACCAGAGGAGGTGGTGTTTGATTTGCATAGGGCCCAGGGGATTGGTTTGACCAGGAGTGGCACTTACGTAGCCCATGAAAAAGCCCTCCCACCTTAGCCCTTTAATATGCAAATGCGGGTCGCCAGGATGTTTTGAACACATGGTGTTATTTGGAAGTGGCCATCACACTTGGCACAGGTGGTGACCGGCAGGAATCGCCATATTGAGTGAACCCAGTTTCTAATGGCCGGCATTTGCATATCAAAGCTTGCCGGTTGGCCCTTTAAGCTGCCTTTTCTATTAGAGAAGAGATGGTTTGGGGGTTGTTTCTTATTACAGGAAAATTTCCACCAAGAATTTTTACCTTTACTATCTACCTAAAATAACTTCTTAATAACTTCTGTATTCTTCCCCCTCAAAGAGAAGTAAACCTAACTGCTGTTAGGGGTATTGGACGACGACTTTTTTTTTTTGCTGCTTCCTGCTGAAAAGCATCATTGTGTGGGGGAACAGCAGCTGGGCCTTCCTTTGAGGTTGATCTAAGGGTTTTTAGAAGAATGGCATGTTTATGTGTGGTTTTGCTCGCAGCACCGTTTGGAGTTTGTTTTTAGGCAAAAAGAGATAAATTTTATAAGGTTTACAATATAGGGTTAGAATATGAGTGTTAAGATTACCACAGTTAGTGGGGGTTCTATAGACCATAACTGACAGTAGAGTTTGACACCTGTTACTTACACCAATAGATTGCAATACTGGTTTCCGCCCACTAGATGTCGCTGTACATTACCAGAAACGTTAATATAAATAACTTTTTCTAGTGAAAAGTATACATTTGGGCCAGGAGCCGTGGCTCATGCCTGTAATCCAAGCACTTTTGGGAGGCTGAGGGGGGCAGATCACAAGGTCAGGAGTTCGAGACCAGCCTGGCCACTATGGTGGAACCCCGTCTCTACTAAAAAAGACAAATATTAGCCAGGTGTGGTGGCACGCACCTGTAGTTCCAGCTACTCAGGAGGCTGAAGCAGGACAATCACTTGAACTCAGAAGGTGGAGGCTGCAGTGAGCCGAGATCGCACCACTGCACTCCAGCCTGGGTGACAAAGTGAGACTCCATCTCAAAAGGAAAAAAAAAAAAAAAGAAAGAAAGAAAAGAAAAGCATGCATTTCCCCCTTGACTTCCCATTAGAGAATAACCTTAGTCCCGTTTTATAACTTGGAATATGATTGGGAGAAATACATCATTGGATGGCTAAAATAACTTCAGTGTTAACTGTGACAATTCCTTTTCTTTGTTATTTTTTAATGACTTTCACAGACTCTCTTACAGCATACTTAAACTTTTTTACTTGTCCTAAACATTCTTCCTTTAAACAACCAGTCATTTCCTTTTAGGGCAAGTATTTACCATACAAAATTATTTCTTATATAAAATGTCTTTATTTATAACTTCTTTTCATAGCTTAGAGTGCATTATATTACCAATCTTTAGTAAAAAGTGCTCTTAAACTTAATGATAGTAAAACTTCAATGGTTACTTCTTATCTGTAACTATTACTCCTGCTATAAGCAAAACAACCTTGACTAAATTTTTCCTGCAATTATTAATCCTGTTATAAGGATGATAATCAGGCAAAATATTACAGCAATTAGAATTTTATAAACAGAATTCCACATTGTGGGTGCCACAGTGTATAGTTCTATTGCAAATAGTAGCGTGACTGTAACAATTTTCATAATAGTGGCATAGTAAATAATTTTTGTTTAAAATTTTATTTGGTAAGATATAACATTTCTCTTTGGGGATTTACAAAGTTACAAATGCAATCCCATGTATAATTAAAATTTCCCTGCAAATATGCATTAAAAAGAAGTTCTAATATTTGATGGCAAATTTTGAGAGGAAAGGGCAGAAATGACAAAAAGTATTTGTTGAGGTAAAGGTGGGACTGAGATGAGTAGCCCTTACTCAGTTACTTATTTTTTTTTAAATTATTTTTAGCTTAAGATTTTCTATCTCTTTACATTGATATTCAGGACATTCCTCTGGGCTGTCAGGGGCTGCTCCCTCAGTTCTTCAGGCTTTGATTTGAGTGTGATGTATTCAGGAGTTGATTCCTGTAAATTTTACTGCTGAGAAGGTTGAAAGAGGAACAGTGTAGGGCCCTTCCCAGGTTGGCTTAGGGAAGGAGAGACATGAGAGTTTTTACTAATACTAAATTTTCTGGGTTAAATAAAGGTGGTTTTATTTTGGGGGGTTGGGCTTCTGCTAGTTGTGTTCATTCTTGTTGGAAGTGAGCTAGAGAGGTTACATGCTTAACCAGTTTACTGGTTTCCTGCCTGAAAACAATTTTTGAACACATTGATAAGTTTTATCCTTTCCCAAGTGAAAAGGTTGGTGAAGGATTTTAAGGACTTTTTATTGGCTGGAGGCTGGCAAATAGAGATTGCCATCTTGGCTATAGCTATTCTGAGGCTGAAAAGTATGCCCTTGAGAAGTGGTCTATTTTATTTTTGCAGGGAAATACTGAGGCTTATTATTATTATTTTTTATGGAGCCTTTTTAGATTAGAAGGGGCTTGAAGTGCATTAATGCCTTGAAGCTTTCATGCGTTTAACTTAGCTGCCTGATCAGCTAATTTATTTTCTTTGGTTACCTTATTTATTTCTTTTTGATGTTCCTTACAATGTATCCTTGCTATTTATTGTGGATGAAAAACCGAAGATAATAACCTGCTAATTTTCTGGTGATATTTTATAGGAGATCCATTAGTGGTAAGAAAATGTTTTTTCTTCAAAATGGCAGCATGAACATGGAGAACTAAGAAAGCATACTTGGAGTTAGTGTAAATGTTAGTTATCTTTCCCTTGCTTAATTTAAGTGCTTTCATAAGAGTTATTAACTGAGCTAATTGATCACTTGTGTTTGGGGAGAGTGACTACTGCTTATCCCACCTTATGTACTTCTTGCTTTACCAGCTGTTTGCTAGCTAAGAGCTCCCCCTAGAGGACAGTGATCCTGCCACATTATTTGGGCTGTAAACAGTTAAATTATTTCCTAGGGTTAACTTGGAGGCTTTTTTTTTTTAAATTTTTTTATTTTAGTAGAGCTATTATGACAATGGCTTGGAAGCATGTATAAACAATAGGTTTTTCTAACTGCAGCTAAGGTTGAGAAAAATATTGGATTAGAGTTTTTTTCTGAGATGCTCCTTATGGTCGTGCTATGGGAAGAGGGGAGGCCTGGATTAGAGAGGAGAAAAGAGAGAAACTGGCTCTAGTATTTAGAAGGAGGTATGCTTTCCTTCCTTTAACTTTCAGAATCACCCGGGGCTCTTGTACTATAATGTTAGTTTGAGCTGCTGGAGCTGGGATTTGAGCCCCAGGACCCATGAGTCTTCTGTGAGGCTGGTCCTGAACCCAGTGACCACCTCTGGGGTCAGTTTTATCTTCATTGGTTTTTGCCATAACTTTGCAAGCCTGCAAAGCTGCTGCTAGAGCCTCTGTCCTTCACCTGAGCTTGCTCTTTTTCTTTTGGGCTTCCTCCTGGTCCCTATTATAAAAGACCAAAGTGGCCACCTTCAGGAGGTTCTTTAAGGTGCTATCTGGTTTAATAGTTTGCTTTTGTAGTTTCTTTTTAACATCAGGAGCTGCCTGTGTAATAAACTTGTCCTTCAGGATGAGTTGTCTTTTAACTGAATCAAGGGATAAGGAGGTGTACTCTATGAGTGCCTGTCTTAGCTTTTCCATAAAGGCTACAGGATTCTTATTTGGCTTTTGGTCTGTTATAGAGTTTAGAGTAATTGAGAGGTTTGGCCCTGGTTTTCCATAGGCCTTGTAAAATGCATACTAAAAAGTGCTTTCTTTTCCATTTGTCTCCTGAGCCATTGGGGTTTCAATTGGGTATTTTACCAGAACTGCTTCTCTCCCTATTGTGAATAATGTTTTTGCTATTTCTTCGCTTTCTCTATCTGCTTTCTTCCCTTTGGTGTATTATGGGAGATATACTGCTTATCTCCAGAATTATTTGTGGCTTGCAGAACTATCTGCTTTTTGCTGCAGTGAGGGTCTGGTTTAGGAGCAGCATAACATTCCTCCATGTGAAGTTAAACGCCTGAGTTAAATTTTGGAAAGCTTTCATATACCTATCAGGGTATTTAGAAAATCGGCTTAAGTTTCCCTTTATTTCCCTCAGGTCTTGTAATGAGAAGGGAACTTGGGGGGTCCCCAAATAAGGGGGACCCTCAGAAGGTTCCACTGAAAGTTGGTTTTTTAATTTTGGGGAACTATTCTCCCTGGGTTTGCCAATATGATTGCTAAAAGAGCTAGGTTGATCTTACAACGCTTGCAAAGATTTAGTAAAAATGCCATGCCCTTGTGTAAAAGAAAATGAGTTGCTTTTCTCTTTATAGTTTTGAGGTTAAGGAGGTTCCAGTGTTTCAGAGTGCACCCCAGAGGGGTACAAGCTGAGGATAATTTATTACCCATCTGGAAAAAGAAGTGAGAATGGAAATGTTCTTTTAGTCTCCTTCATTTTCATATGACCCATAGTGGAGGATAAGACAGGGAGCATCCTCCAACTGGTTCCCCTCCCTGGTTTCTGGATCCCAGCACCATGTTAAATGTGCTGCCCATGGTTGTGGATGTGGTCCTTCAAGCCATGGAACCGGATGAACTAAGTGATGGGACTAACCATGCTTACCCATGCAATCTTAGCTTATCTGCCTCTGTGATTTCCCTTTGACTTTCTAAACCTGTGTGATTTGCCTGATTCCCCGAAAAATGGATTTCCAGAGAGACTGTGTTGTGTTTGGGCAAGGCTCCTTTAACAGAGATAATGTGCTAGATTGCCTGATATTATAACCCATGCTAAAGCACTTACCCCTAAAAAATAATGGTTCCAGTTAACTTACGAACTTAAAATCCCCTTACTAATTAAGTACTGTCTTAATCAGAGACAGAATAGGTGCCTTAAAAGAATGTAGGAACTGAATGGCCATTTTCCTACCAGTGGGACAATATCAGGACTAAAAACTGGCTACGGAAGACATCTTATTCTCAGCTGTTGAAAGCAGAACTCTCCTGTCCACAGTAGTAGCAGTAGAAAAGCACAAAATGGAAAAGTTGTGAAGCTGAAATGTGCCACAGAGAACCGGCACTGTGTGTCATGAAGAGGATTTCTATTTCCACTAGGTGGCGATGTTGGCTTAGAAACACCATGTGCTTGCCAGAGAATTCGTAGCAAGTCACCTTACTGCGGCGGGGGGGAGGGGGGGAAGGGGAGAACTTTGTTCCTAGATTGCAAGGACATTTTCCTGATTTTGCCTAGCAGGATTACTTCCCTAGGCTGTAAAACTTCCTGCACTTTCGAGAGAGAGAGAGTAAGAGACCACAAATAGAGAGAGAAAGAAAGTTTGGCAACAGGATAACTGAAAGAGAGCCTTGAGATTAAAGGACAGATTTGAGGTTGAGATTGATTCCATACTCGCCGCTCCAATGAATGAATTCCTGGCAATGCACCAAAATGATAAGGCTCCAATGACTGGAGGAACACTAGGGTCTTGGTCTCGCACTGATAGGATTAGCAACACGGACACACGTGGAGTGGTTTTAAGGCGTGAAAAGTTTAATAGGTAAGAACAAAGGAAGAAAGAAGAGAACAGCTCTCCTGTCAGAGACAAGGGAGGGGAGTTTGGATCAAAGAGAAAACCTCCTGTATGGTGGAAAAGTGGTCAGTTATATGAGAGGCTGGAGGAGGTGATGTTTGATTTGCCGAGGGCCCAGGGGATTGGTTTGACCAGGTGTGTCACTTACATAGCCCGTGAAAAACCTGGCCCTCCCAATTTAGTCCTTTAATATGCAAATACAGGCCACCTTGATGTTTTGAACACATTAGGTTATTTGGAGGTGGCCATCACACTTGGCACAGGTGGTGACAAGGAGAAGATGATGGTAATCACCATATTGAGTGAACCTAGTTTCTAATGGCCGGCATTTGCATATCAAAGCTTGCCGGCTGGCCCTTTAAGCCACCTTTTCTATTAGAGAAGAGATGGTTCTGGGATTGTTTCTTATTGCAGGAAAATTTCCACCAAGAACCTTTACCCTTACTATCTGCCTAAAATAATTTCTTAATAACTCCTGTTTTAATACGTTTCCATGAATTTGTCAATTTCTTCCAGGTTTTCTAGGTTCTGTGCATAGAGGTATTCATAATAGTCTCTGAGGGTTTGTTTGTATTTCTGTGGGGTCACTGGTAATGTCTCCTTTGCCATTTCTGATTTTATTTGGATGCTGTCTCATCTTTTCTTTATTAGTCTAGCTAGTGGTCTATCAATCTTATTTATCCTTTTGAAGAACCAACTTTTGATTTCATTGATCTTTTGTATTTTTTTATATCTTAATTTCATTCACTTCAGCTCTGATTTTATTTCTTTTCTCCTGCTAATTTTGAGGTTGCTTTGCTCTTATTTTTTAGTTACTCTAGGTGTGACGTTACATTATTAATTTGGGATCTTTCCAACTTTTTGATATAAGCATTTAGCGTTATAAACTTTCCTCTTAACATTGTTTTAGCTGTGTCCCAGAGATTTTGGTATGTTGTATCTTTGTTTTCATTAGTTTTAAAGAATGTTTTTATTTCTACGTTAGTTTCATTCATTACCCAAAAGTCATTCAGGAGTAGGTTGTTTAATTTCTATACCATTGCATAGTTTTGAGGGATGTTCTTGGTATTGATTTTTATTTTTATTACATTGTAGTCCAAG
This sequence comes from Macaca fascicularis, assembly GCF_037993035.2. NCBI lineage: Eukaryota > Metazoa > Chordata > Mammalia > Primates > Cercopithecidae > Macaca > Macaca fascicularis. Next base: position 26,643,825 of record NC_088395.1, read on the forward strand.
AATGTGTTTGGTGTTATTTCAGGTTTTTTGAATTTTTTGATAATTGCTTTATGGTCTATTGTCTAGTCAATTTCAGAGTATGTGCCATGTGGAGATGAGAAGAATGTATATTCTGTTTTGTTATATGCAGTATTCTGTACATGCATGTTATGTGTCAAGTTTAGGTCCCAAATATCTTTGTTAGTTTTCTGTTTCAATGATCTGTCTAATATAGTCAGTGGGGTGTTGAAGTCTCCAACTCTTATTGTGTGGTAATCTTAAGTTTCTTCATAGGGCTCTAAGAACTTGTTTTATAAATCTCAGTACTCTAGTGTTGAGTGTATATATATTTAGAATAGTTAAGTCTTCTTGTTTAACTGAACACTTTATCTCAATTTAATGCCCTTTTTTGTCTTTTTTGATTGTTGTTAGTTTAAAATCTGTTTTGTGCGAAATAAGAATAGCAAACCTTGCTTTTTTTGTTTTCCCATTGCTTAGTATTTTTCTCCATCTCTTTACTTTGGGCCAGTGGGTGTCATTGCATGTGAGATGAGTCTTTTGAAGACAACATACAGTTGGGTCTTGCTTCTTTATCCACTTGCAACTGTGCCTTTTAAATGGGGAAATTTAGCCCATTTACATTCAATGTCAATATTGATAATATTGATATGTGCATATTTAATCTTGTTATGTTGTTAGATGGTTGTTATGCAGACTTGATTTTGTCATTTCTTTATAGTGTCAATGTTCTGTGTACTTAAGTATGTTTGTGTGGTGGTCAGTAATGGTCTTTCATTTCCATGTTTAGTACTCCTTTAAGGACCTCTTATAGAGCAGTTCTGGTGGTAACACATTTTCTTAGCATTTCCTGTGTGAAAACAGTCTTATTTCTCCTTCATTTATTAAGCTTAATTTGGCTATATATAAAATTCTTGGTTTGAATTTCTTTTCCTTGAAAATGCTGAATATAAGCCCCCAATCTTTTCTACTTTGTAAGGTTTCTACTAAAAGGTCTGCCTTAGTCTGATAGAGTTCCCTATGTGGGTGTCTTGCCTCTTCTCTCTATCTGCCTTAAGTATTTTTTTTTCTCACATTGATATTAGAGAATCTGATGATTATGTGTCTTGTGGGTATCCCACAGGAAACTATAAAAATGACCTCTGAAATTTCCAAATTTGCATGTTGACCTCTCATGAGGTTGGAAAAATTTTTGTGGACAATATCCTTAAATATGTTTTCCAAGTTGCTTGCTTTCTCTCCCTCTGTTTCAGGGATTCCAATGAGTTGTGGGTTCAGTCTCTTTACATAATCCTGTATTTCTTGGAGGTTTTGTTCATTCTTTTTTTTTTTTTGTCTGACTATGTTGATTCCAAGGAGCAGTCTTCATGCCCTGAGAATCTTTCCCCAGCTTCATCTATTCTGCTCTTTATACGTCTGATTGTATTATTAAATACTTGTTGTAAGCTTTTCAGATCTATCAGATCACTTTGGTTCTTCCTTTAAATGGCTATTTTGTCTTTCAGCTTTTGTATAATTATATTGGATTTCTTAGATTCATTGAATTGGATTTCAACTTTCTCCTGAATCTTGATGATCTTCATTCCTGTCTGGGTTCTGAGTTCTATGTGTGTTATTTTAGCTATTTCAACCTTGTTAAAAATTACTACTAAAGAGCTATTGCAGTCATTTGGAGGTAAGAAGCCACTCTGGCTTTTTGAATTGGCAGAATTCTTGAGCTTGTTCTTTCTCATCTGTGTCAGTTGATGTTCCTTTAATCTCTGAAGTTGCTGTCCTTTGGATAGGGTTTTTTGCTTTTATAGTCTTTGATACTCTTGAGGGTTTGACTCTGGTGTAAGTGGGATATAGTCAACTGGCTTTGTTTTGAATTAGATCTAAAAATGCCAATTTTACTTTCTGAAGAATCCACACAGAAGAGAAAATATAATGTTGAATAATGTCTATAAATTAGTTTGTTGTCACATCCTCCTGTTAATAATCCTCCTTCTAGGAAATTGCAAACATTTTCATCTCTCTTAGATACCAAATGGAAAGTCTCCATAATGATTTGCATTTGTGTATCTCCAATTATTCTTAAATGGAAATAGATAATCACAAAGGCTTCATTCTCATCTTTATGTTAAGTAGGCTGAAGATACAGAGCTGGAATACTTTTCTTAATTCCCTTTTCAGATTGTTCATTGTCAGTATACAGAAATACAACTGCTTTTGTGTTAATTTTGTATTCTGCAACTTTGCTGAATTCATTTATCAGTTGTAAATTTTTGTGGAATCTCTAGGATTTTCTACGGATATAATTTTGTCTGCATACAGAGGAAATTTAACTTCTTCCTCTACTATTTCAATGTCTTTTTTTTTTTTTCTTTTCTAATTGCCCTGGCTATGACTTAACAGTAGCGCATTGAGTAGAGGTGGCAAAAGTGCTATCCTTTTCTTGTTCCTAATCTTAGAGAAATGGCTTAGTCTTTCACCATTGAGTGAGTTAGTTTTGGTCTTCTCATATGTAGCATTATATTGAGATAGTTTTTATCTATTCCTAGTTTATTGAGTGTTTTTATTATTAAAGGATATTGAATTTTGCCTAATGCTTCTTTCTCCATCAATTGAGATGATCATGTAGATTTTTTTATTATGTTAATGTGGCATATTACATTGATTGATTTTCATATGGTAAACCAACCTTGCACTTGCATTCCAGAAATAAATCCCATTTGGTCATGTTGTATAATCCTTTTAATAAATGGTAGAATTTGCTTTGCTAGTAGTATGTTGATAATTTTTGCATTAAAATTCATGGGAGATAATTATCTTTATTTTTCTTTTCTTGTAGTGTGTTTGTCTTTTGTATAAAGGTAATGCTGGTCTTATGGAATGAGTTTGGAAACGTTCACACTTTTTCAAGTTTTTGGAAGAGTTTTACAAAGATTGGTGTTAATTCTTCTTGAAATGCTTGGTAGAATTCTCTAGTGAAACCATTTGGTCCTGTGTGCCTTTCTTTATTGGAAGGTCTTGATTTATTATTTTTATTTATTTTTTAATTTTAATTTTATTTTTTAGAAGCAGTGTCTTACTCTCTTGCCCATGCTGGAGTGCAATATTATGATCATATCTCACCATAACTCAATTGCCTAGGCTCAAGTGATCCTTAATTCTGGGATTACAGGCATAAGCCACTGTGCCCAGGCTTTTGGAAAGTTTTGTTTACTCATTCAATCTCTTTACTCATCATAGGCATGTTTAGATATTTTATTTCTTGATGATTTGGTCTTGATATTTTGTGTGTTTCCAGGAATTTGCCCATTTCATCCAGTATATCCAGTTTGTTAACATACAATCATTCATAGTACTTTGTTATAATCTTTTTTATTTTTTTAAAAAATGAGTCATAATTACCCATATTTTATTTCCAATTTTAATTATTTGAGTCTCCTCTCTTTTTTATTAGTAAATCTGGTAAAAGTTTTGTGAATTTTGTTAATGTGTGTGAAAAACAAAATCTTAAGTTTTGTTGATTTTCTCTATTGCTTTTCTCTTTATTTTGTTTTTCTCTACTTTAATATTTAGTATTTCTTTTCTTCTGATAGCTTTGGGTTTAATTTGTTGTTTTTCTAGTTCTTTAAGATGTAAAGTTGGGTTAGAAACAAAGCAAGGATATCTGCTCTCACCACATCTATTCAACATCATGCATGTATTCCTAGCTGATGCAAAATATGAGTAAAGAAAATAAAAGATGTACTAATTGGAAAGAAAAAAAATGAAACTGTCTTTTCATGGGTGACATTATATTTACATTTAAAAAATGTCAAAACAACAACAACAACAACAGCAACAACAAAACCCTTTTAGCTAATAAGTGATTTAACAAGGTTGCAGGATACATGGTTATTATACAAAAGTCCATTGCTTTCTTAAATATCAATAATGAACAATTGGAATTTGAAGTTAAAAATATATTATTTATTTTAGCATCAAAAATTGAAATAATTACAAATCTAATAAAATATTTATAGAGTTGATATAAGGAAAACTCTAAATCTCTAATGACAGAAATCCAAGAAGATCTAAGTCAATGGAGAAGTATTTTATCTTCATGTATCGGAAGACTCAATATTCTGAAGATGTCAGTTCTTTTCAAATTGCTCTATAGATTCAACTCAATCCCAATAAAAATCTGGTAAATTATTTTGTGGATTATCAAGAAACTGATTTTGACATTTATAAGGATAGACAAAGGACAGAGAATAGCCACTACAATATTGGAGAAGAACAAAGTTGGAGGTTCCACACTACCCAACTTCAAGATTTACAACAAAGCTATAATAATTAAGATATAATTGCATGGTATTGGTAAGATAATAGACAACTCTATCAGTGGAGTAGAATATAGAACCTATAAATAAATACATGCACATATAGTCAACTGATCTTTGATAAAGGAGTAAGGGCAATTAGTAAAGGAAAATGATAGTCTTTTAAACAAATGGTGCTAGAAAATCTGAATATCCATGTGCAAAATGGCAATGCAACTAGACATAAATCATATAGCTTTCACAAAAGTTAACTTATACCTACTATAAACCTAAATGTAAAACACAAAACTGTGAAATTCCTGGAATGTCACATAGGAGAAAATATAGGTAACCTTCAGTTCGGTAATGACCTCTTAAATACAACAGCAAAAGCACAGCCTATGAAAACAAACAAGTGATAAATTGGTATTCCTTAAAATTAAAAACTTCTGCCCTGAAAAAGGCATGGTTAAGAGACTGAAAAGACAAACTACAGACTGTAAGAAAATATTTTTTAAACACAAATATATTAAAGGACTGATATCCAAAATATGCTAAGAACTCTTAAATTTTAACAATAAGAAAAACAATTAAAAAATGGGAAAACTTTTTTTTTTTTTTTTTTTTTTTTTTGGCTGATGGGATGCAAACTACTATGTGCCTCTTCAAAATAATAGCCCCTGGTGTCTACTGGTCATATAATGAAATAGAAATTGTGAAGGCACTGTATCTTTTAAAAAAATTCCCCTTTTGAAAAACTTCCTTTAAAAACAGCTATTTAATGCAACTCTGCCAGTGTGTTCTTGATGGTTGTGTGTTAACAATTCTAATTTTTAAAAAATTATTACTATTTTTTCATCAGAGCCATTGCACTGGAAAATACTTTTTTATTTTCATGAGAGTCTACCATTGAGTAGAATATCAGAATTTACCATTCTGATATTAATGAAACATCTCTATAAAGGGTTGAAGTGTCTTCTGGCAACAATTGCTAAGGAACAGAATTGTCAATTTATTAATGAAATATGACATGTGTTGAATAAGATAAGCTGGGTCAAGCATTTGAGGATGCTTTTGAGGTTCTGAGGCAACATTCAACTGGAGATCTTCAGTACTAGCCAGATTACAAAAATTACCTGGCTTTAATCAACCATTGTCCTCATGTCAAAGGAAATTCCAGTTGCTATGGAGTGTTGCCTACAGAGGAGACTGTCTATAATTGGAGAACGGTAATTAACAGTGCTGCGGACTTCTGTTTTGAAGGAAATATTCATCAATCTCTGCAGAACATAACTGAAAACCAGCTGGTACAACCCACTATTCTCCAGCAAAAGGGGGGAAAAGGCAGGAAGAAGCTCCGACTGTTTGAATACCTTCACGGATCCCCGTGTAATCCTGAGATGGCATCTTGTATTCAGTGGGTAGATAAAACCAAAGGCATCTTTCGGTTTGTATCAAAAAACAAAGAAAAACTTGCCGAGCTTTGGGGGAAAAGAAAAGGCAACAGGAAGACCACGACTTACCAGAAAATGGCCAGGGCACTGAGAAATTACGGAAGAAGACAGGAAATTACCAAAATCCAGAGGAAGCTGACTTACCAGTTCAGTGAGGCCATTCTCCGAAGACTCTCTCCATCCTATTTCCTGGGGAAAGAGATCTTCTACTCACAATGTGTTCAACCTGATCAAGAATGTCTCAGTTTAAATAACTGGAATGCAAATTATAGTTATACATATGCCAATTACCATGAGCTAAATCACCATGATTGCTAAATATACTCTCATATTTCATGGTTTACTGGCATCGGAAATCCCTACAAGTTTTAAAGGTTTCTCCCTCTCTCTCTTTTATACCTCCTCTGAAGAAATTCAGGATTTTTCACTTAAAGCTAATACTAAAGAAAAAAAATTAAATTTATTGTTGCTTTTATCAAGGAGCATGTAATCTATACTAACTTGTTGGGAAATTCTGCAAATGAACAACATTTTTATAATACTCTGTGAAGATTCAATGAACAACTTTATTGTTTCAAATGATCAAGTCCATTTGAAAGTATAGACTAAATGTCCTTGCTCTGTTCTTACTATTCTCTCTCTTTTAAAAATTTTATTTTATTTTATTATTTTTTAAAGAGGTCTCAGCCAAGATAATTTTTTATTTTTATGGATTTAGGAGTACAAGTGCAGTTTTGTTGCTTTGATATATTGCATAGAGGTGAAGTATATTGCGTAGCATCCTCATCACCAGAATAGTGAACATTGTACCCAATAGGTAGGATTTCATCCCTCATACCCCTGCCATCCTCCCACCTTTTGGAGACTCCAGTGTCTATCACTCCGTTCTATATGTCCATTGCTAAGCTCCCAAATATATCCACTTTATTTTATTTAAAAATTGTTTTCTTTTTTGCATACTTCAATGGATGCAAAGTCTTTTTCTTTTATCTTTTCATAGATGATGACTTCGTTTGTTTGTTTGTTTGTTTGTTTTTGACTCCTAACTCCCAAGCACAACACTGACAGTGACCTATATTTTTAATTTTTTTAAGAGGCAAAGCCTACCTCTGAAGCTCTTTTTTTTTCTTTTCCCACTTCAATAAGCTGGTCTAAATTCTTGCTATTCTCGATGCAACCACCTTCTTCTAGATTAACAGTGCCAGTACAGATGATTTGATTTATATATTGATTTCCGCATTTTCTTGTCATGTACTCAGGTGAGAAAATTCACATTTTTATACGATGGCTTTACAAACAAATTTTGTAAATGACTGCATATGCTAAAGCCTTTGTGCCAAAATGAGTTCATGGCTTTAAAAACATCACTGGAAATGTCTATTCAGGTTCCTGACACATGTTTTTCTTTCCTTCTCTTTTGATCTTACCCATTTTTACAACTTAAAGCTTTTTTTTTTTTTTTTTTTTTTTGAGACAGGGTCTCACTCTGTCACCCATTCTCAAGTGCAGTGACACACATGGCTGAAGCCCAGTTAATGTTTTGGGTTTTTTTTTTTTAACTGTTTTGCCATGTTGCCCAGGCTGGTCTCTAACTCCTGGGTTCAGGCGACCTGCCCACCTTGACCTTCAAAAGTGCTGGGATTACAGGTGTGAGCCGCCGAACTGGCCCCAAAACTTTTTTAATGTTTATATTTTACCACTATACTAAGGAGGAGTTACCCATTTTTTAAATTGCCTTTTTTCTTCCTTCTTATTAGGGAGGGGTAAGGAAAAAGACTTGGTCAGCAGAAAGCAGGTCTTAATTGCTTTTTCGTTTGTTTGTTTTATGGCTATTGAGTTGTTTGAGTTTCTTATATGTATTGGATATTAACCCCTTGTCAGATGTCTGGCTTGCAAATATTTTCTCCCATTCCGTAGGTTGTCTCTTTACTCTGGTGATTGTTTCCTTTGCTGTGCAGAAGCTTTTTAGTTTGTTTGTTTTAGCTACACATCATGAACTAAGAAGCTTTTCAGTTTGATGTAATAGCATTTGTCTATATTTAATTTTGTTGTCTGTGTTTTTGGGATCAAATCCAAAATATCATTACCCACACACAATGTCTTGTATGTTTCCCCTATGTTTTCTTTCTTTTATTTCTTTCTCTCTTTCTTTCTCTTTCTTTCTTTCTCTCTTTCTCTCTCTCTCTCTCTCTCTCTTTCTTTCTTTTACTTGTTGACAATTTTCCTGAGCACACTAATGCAGGAATGTTTAAGTTTTTAATCCATTTTGAATTGACTTTGGTATATAGTGTTGAAATAAGGCTCCAGTTTTATTTTTCTGTTTGCCAAAATTCAGTTGTGATCTGAAGAGATATAGCAACAAGGATGATAAACGAATATCAAATAAGCATATGAAAAGATGTTCAAGATCACATGTCATAGAGAATTGCAAATTAAAACAACAATAAGATACCGGTACATACCTCTTAGAATGGTTAAAGTTTAAAGTGCTGACAACAGGAAATCATGGTGAGAATGTGGAGCAAGAAGACCTCTCATTCATTGCTGGTGGAAATGCAAAATAATACAGCTGCTTTTGAAGACAGTTTGAACACAATTTGTCTATAAATGTTTATAAAAGCTTAATTCATAATTGCCCAAACTTGGAAGTAGCCAAGATGCCACACGGTGCCTATACATTTGGCCAAACATTATCCCTGGTATGTCTGTGAGGGTACTTCTGAATGAGATTAACATATGAATAGGTAAACTGAGTAAAAGAGATAAGCCTCCCTGATGTGAGTGGGCTTTATTCAATCAACTGAAAACCTGACTATAATAAAAAGCTGAGTAAGAGGAAACTCCTCCTTGCTGACTGGCTAAGCTGGGAGTGTTGGTCTTTTCAAACTAAAACATTGGCTCTTTTGGGGTATTGAGCCTCTGTGCTTTTGGGCTGAAGATTATGCCTTTGGCTTTCCTGGTTCTCAGGCCTTTGGACTCAGACTAGATATACACACAGGCTCTACTGGATCTCCAACTTTCTTACAAGATCTTGGGACTTCTCACCCTTCATAACATAATCATCGTGTGAGCCACTTTCTTATAATATCTCCTTCTCTTTCTGCCTCCATCCCTCCCTCTCTGTCTTTAAACACACACACACACACACACACACACACACACACACACACACACAAATATATGCATCCTATTTTTTCTGTTTCTCTGGAGAAGCCTGATTAATATACCACAGAATAACCTACACATGAATATTTATAGTAGCTTTATTCATAATTTCCAAAACTTGGAATTAACTATGACATTTTTCAATAGGTGAATATATAAACAGTGGTACATGCAGACAATAAATATTATTCAGTGATAAAAAAAGAAATGAGCTATGAAGCTATGAAATTTTATGGAGGAGACTTAAATGTATATCGCTATGTGAAAGAGTCAATTTGAAAAGGCCACATACTGTATAACTAAATGAGATGATGTAAAAGACAAAACTATGGAAACAGTAAAAAGATCAGTAGTTGCAGGGGTTCACAAGGTTGGAGAGAGGGATGAATAGGTCCAGGGATTTTTAGTGCAGTGACATTATTATATATAAAACTGTAGTGGTAGATGTATGTTATTATACATTTGTCAAAAACCTCACAATATACAACATAGAGTGAGACCCAGTGTAAATTATAGATTTTCATCAATAATATATCAATATTGGTTCATTAATTATATAAATATTTCATACTAATGCAGTATGTTAATAATAGGAGAAACTAGGGGAGGTGGGAAGGAGGAACATGGGAACTCCTTGTGCTTTCCACACAAGATTTTCATAAAACTGGCTACACAGGCACAAGTATGTGTAGAATTCAAGAGATGAATATTAATACACAAATACAATTAAAAAGATGGAAAAGGACATATCATACAAACAATAATCATAAGGGAATTACAGTGGCTATATTTGTATTAGACAAAGTAGACTTCGAAACATAGAATATTACCAGAGATGAAGATGGGTGTTTCAAAGTGCTTAGAGGATTAAATAATCAAGAAAGCATGATAATCCTAAATGTGTATACAACCAATTAAAGAGCTAAAAATATATAAACAAGACTTAAACAATATTATTAATAATTTTTAATTGACATTTTAGGGCACACCAAAATGGACATATTACATTTTTAATTTCTACACTGGTATAGATTTAATTTTTCTAGGCATAACCTACAAGAATAAGCCTTGGGTTTTTTTTTTAAATGAATTTCACTTTATCAATTCATGCTTAGCTTCATTTACCACTTTGTGTGTAGGGAGATATATAACATATAACCATCCTTAAGAACATAGAAAAACATTCTCTAATAACAACAGTAACAGACCAATAAACAATAGCAGCAACACTGATCTGTGCAATAAAAACGTATTTATGTACAAGTTTACCAACATTTCCATTTGGCTTCTTTTTGATTATTATCTTGAACAATTTTAACTATGAAAATGGGTGCAATGTCTACTTACCCAATTTTTTTCTTTTTAAGCTACAGTCTTTACAACTATAAAGCAGAATATAAGAACATGATAATTTAGACAATATAATTTTAATCTTCTCGATTTTTGGCAAAAACTTACTTTATATCTATAAATGTTCTTTCTGTTGCCTGGATATATTTAACTTTGGTAGATCAAAATATATTCAAATCCCTTATTTAAAGGTTAAATAAGATGAAAGTATGACTAAAAATTATTTTCTTATATGTAACTATTTTTGTTTAATAGTAAGATTATTTTGAGGCACTTTAGAAATTTGGAACATGTATCTCTTCCTCCTTCCACCTCTCTTTTTCTTCCTTACTCCCCCTCCTTCTCTCATTTTTTTCTCCTTCCTCCTTCCCTCCTTTCTTTCCCCTCTTCCTTTCTTTCTTCCTTCCTTTTATGCTGGCTTCAACTAAAATAGTTAAGCCTCCCTCTTTTCAAATTTCAGGCTCTTTTTTTTCCAGTACCCTCACTTTTGGAGTGAAGATATTTTTATTCCAATAACCCATATTATATAATTTTCTAATATTGTTTTCTAGTGGCATTTTAAGCTGGAGGCAGTAGCAAAGTAAATAAAATATGTAAGATATATTTAAGTGCTTAATACATACATGGGACATTAACAGAAACTTCTAGAAACCTAAAATAAAAACAATATGTCCACATCTAAAAAAATTAACCAAGTGAGGATTTCATCACAATGCTTGCTCAGAATGACATTATGTGATACAGAGAAGTTACTGCAGTACTTCTTATTTAAGGATAATTGGGTAGTAGGTCAGTGGTAATCCTTTATTTCATAACTTATTAATCTATTCAGGAAAATTCTTTTACTACAATGTTGTCTGGAGATCATAGGATGAGCCTAGCTACACGACAGTTGCTGACAGGATACTTGCAGAAGATATATTTCAGCTTTCTCATTAAAGACCCAAATTATTAATTTCATGGTATAGGCAAATAATACATTCCAAGAGTAGTTACATAATAGAAATGCAAAATGATGAAGGTACTTTTTATTAAATTGTTGACCAGAAGTTGATGTAAGTGCTTTCATTAACTCATATTTAGTATTAAAATTTTGACTTTTGTATGATTGATTTGTTTTAAGGTTAACTATTCCATACAGAGCAGGTATTCAATAAATAATGTTGACTGACAGGTAGTTAAATGCTAGAATGTGCTTCATCTTTACAGGCAAATAGACACCTGATGATTGATTATAGTCAAACATCCTTTAAAATATACTTTGCACATGTTTCAGACTAATTAGTTGCTAAATTTAATTCTGAATTTAAAATGCTTTATAACTATCATTAATTAATCTGATTTAGTTTTTATTATGGCGTTGCTGAAACCAAACTGGTTAAAATGTTTTAGTGCTACACTATTTGCAGTTTAAAATTCTATTTTTAAGGCTTGTAAAGATATACAAGGTAGTTTTCCTTCTGCTATTGCTGTAGTAAATTCCAGGAGAGTAACTCTAAAATATTGCTACTTAATTATTAATGAAAAAATCAATGGATTCTATCTTCATTTCTTTTAACTCATGAAGCTGAGATGTTATATGAAGTCAGATTTTCTCAAAAGGTAAGTTAAGTTAGTGTTTGATAACTCTAATCTTTATTTTTCCCAACATGGCAATAACTCTTTCAGTCCCCTGCTCTTTAAAACACTAGGAACCTATTAACTCCATATCGTGAAGATAATTCACGTGCATGTAAATGTCCTCATTTAAATGTTTCACTTCATTTCTTTCAGTATGTAGGATTCAGAGAAATTAGGTTATTTGGAAATAAACCTATGCCAGTGCCTCAGTTATGGTTATCCAAATTAAAAAATAGATTGGATACAAAGGTTAAAATGAGTGATTTCAACCCCTCCAAAACACATTTAAGCATTATTTTTTGTTGTCTTTTAAGAGACAGGGTCTTGCTCTGTTGCCTGGGCTAGAGTGCAGTGGTACAGTCATGGCTCACTGCAACCTTGAACTCCTGGGTTCAAGTGATCCTGCTACCTCAGCATTCCAAGTATCTGGGACTACAGGTGTGTGCCACCATGTCAGGCTAAATTTTTTAGAATTTTTGTACAGATAGGGTCTCACTGTATTGCCCAGGCTAGTATTGAACTCCTGGCCTTTGGATCCTCCTGCCTTGGCCTCTCAAAGTGCTAGGATTATAGGCTTAAATCACTGTGCCCAGCAGCATTCTTTTTTTTTTTTTTTTAATAACACTCAATGGCATCTTTTATTCAGACATTTTAATGATTCACAACTAGGTGATTAGAGGTTAAAAAGTACCTTGAAATAATAATTTATTTTAATTCATGAATTTAATAATATTTTGTTTAAATAAAAACATCTCCCAAATGAATGGTCAGTTCAGATCAGCTTCCAAGCTGATGTTAGAATAATAATATTACAACAAAACATGGACTATTTAGTAAAACAATTAAAAGGCTATACATTTAATGCTTATATGGTAGGGTTTTGAATATAATTGAATTAATATTTGTTAAGGTAATATGTGACACATTCTGATACATTGTTTTCATTTTCCATAAACTAGTGACACTATTTTTGCAGAGGTAAATAAAACTTTACCTGAAATTCCCTTTTGTGACACCAGATGGTGCTTCCATGTATGAATTGGTTCTAAAGAAAGAATTTTTTGAAAATGCCATGGAATAAGAGCAATAAAATAAAGTTTTAGATGATCTAACTACTACCCTCCTCTCTACCTCTACATTTAACAAATTAAGAGGTTCTAAAAAATTTAATGACAAGTGATGTTCCCAAAATTCCTCAATTTTTTCATGACAGATCTGGGCAGGAACCCAAGGATCCTGGCACTGAATTCTTTGAATTAGTTTTCATTATTTTGTACTAAAATTCTGTGACTACTCATAGTTCAAGAGAAGTATTTATGCAATATGCAATACTGAGCTGCTCTATGTAGGGCAGTGTGTGTGTGATTACAAAAAACCTCTTAAGTCAGTTCCTTCCGTTGTAATATCGACCTCATGTTAACAAATTCAATAATATTTAAATATTTTAAAAACTCTTATATCGTCTCAAAGGACTTTTTTTAACCAAAGTTTGGCACATGAACAGATACATTTTCAGGTAACACTATTTGGTAGAATTCTATTTACTAAAATAACTTGGTTGGAATATATTTACTTCTGAAAATATTTCCAGTAAGAACTTAGAAATTGCCACGCAAGATTTGAATTATTCTTTATACTGTCAAAACTCTCCGATAGAGATCTTGGAGGAAATATTACGAGAGGAGATTATCATTCTTTCACTGATATCATTTTTAAAAGTAAGAGATGTAGCCTTAAACACAATAGTTCATCATTCTCTCATAATGTGACTTTCTTAAATTTATCCATGTAATGCTTTTTTTGGTATTTTTTTGTCTGCGTTATCTCTCATAATCACAATTGTAGTGCATCTGAAAAATATGAAAAATTGATAAAGCCAGGTAGGACGGTCTCATTATTAGAGAATGTTGAGAAACAGATTCAAAGAAATTCCTGCCAAAATCCCAACAACCTTTTTTTCTATTTTTTCAGAAATAGAAAAATAAATTCAGAAATTCATGTGAAATCTGAAGGGACCCTAAAAAGGCAAAATAATCTTTTATAAAAAGAACAATGCTGTTTTTTTAAGAAGACGATAGATCAGTTTGTTTTCTTCAGTCACAAGCATTAGAAGATGTCTAGTTAGCATAAACAAAAATTAGAAAGGGTATGAAGAATGTGATAAAGGTAAAGGAACTACTGAAAAGTCAACATGGAAGGGGCAGAAACTATGTGTGCTCTAGAGATCAAGATAGCAGGAAGTACTTCATTATCTCATCTTGAATACCACAGCTGGAATGAAACAGCTCCAAATTTCGTTGGCATTATCTTTGCCTCACTTATTTTTTTGAGATTCAGAATACCAGGAAACAGATCCTAATTGATCTGGTTGAGGTCATGAGTCTCTTTATGGCTAAAAGGGAGTAGAGAATTATAGTTGTAATAAGACCACATTAGATTTGGCCTCAAAAACCTTGGGGCACAATAACTAGAAAATAAAACAGCAAAAATCAAGAGATGGACATCTTCAAAGATATAACCAGGATGCTTTATTGCTAATGCTTTACATTTGTTTACATATCAATTAATTATTGATACAGCAGAAAATATTTCTGTGTATTTCAGAGATACTTCTCATGCAGACTATTGACTAGAGATTTGCATGTTGAAAAACAATTATTGTTGCTAAATCAACATATACTTTTAATATTCATGCCATTCATAATATTTATGGATGGCCTATTCTATGGCTTGCACTATATGAAATTTAAGTATACAATGATTAAATACACAGCTTTTTGACACTGCTGACCACATCTCTCTTGAATGCCTTTTATTGGCTTCCTTAGTATCACACTTTCCTGATTTCCTTCTACATTTCTGTTTTATTCTTCTCAAATTTTTTCCTTCCTCCCATCCTCCTCCTCCTCTTCTTCTCCTCCTCATCCCCCTCTTCCTCCTCCTCCTCCTCTCTCTTTCTCTCTCATATATTTAATAACACCAATTTTTTTAAAAAAGGTTTAATAGATGCCTGATATTTCCCAGGCACTAGGACCTATGATGAATAAACAAATTTAAAAATTGACAAATTTTTTGCTCCCATGGAGTTTACATGTTAGTGGTAGGGTCAAATCATATAAACAAACAAGTAATATAAGTTCAAATAATGATAAATACTATGTAGGAAATATATATATCATAAGAATGTAGATGACATCTAGAGAGAAAGAGCATTTTAAGAGCTCATTTGCAGCTTGACCTCAACTGCTAGAGTTACTCTAAGCTCTCTGCTGTAACTTGATTATATTTTCACACTCTCCTGGCCAATCTCATTCACTCATGGGTCTTTAGTTTTTATCATTAGGCTGACAACACCATCTTATTTCTCTAGTCCACATCTTTCTTGCCTTATAGATGCACTTACTTACTTCAGGCAACCCCATTTCCTTCTTTTACTGACCCATGAAAATTGTCATGTTCAAAAGTGAGATCATCATATTTACTCCCATACCTTGCCTCCCAATCCTATGTTTCTAGCTTAGTGAATGGCATCCCCATCTAATTAATTGCTAAAGGCAGATCTTTGAAAAGCATATTTGATTTCTATCTTGATTCATTTTCTACATTTAATAAATTACCAAGTCCTAGGCCGGGCGCGGTGGCTCACGCCTGTAATCCCAGCACTTTGGGAGGCCGAGGCGGGCGGATCACAAGGTCAGGAGATCGAGACCACGGTGAAACCCCGTCTCTACTAAAAATACAAAAAATTAGCCAGGCGCGGTTGTGGGCGCCTGTAGTCCCAGCTACTCGGGAGGCTGAGGCAGGAGAATGGTGTGAACCCGGGAGGCGGAGCTTGCAGTGAGCCGAGATCGCGCCACTGCACTCCAGCCTGGGCGACAGAGCGAGACTCCGGCTCAAAAATAAATAAATAAATAAATAAATAAATAAATAAATAAATAAAAAATAAATAAATAAATAAATAAATTACCAAGTCCTATATTTCAAGTTTTATATGAATCTTTTTGCTTATCTCCATCTTCACTGTCAACTCTAAAGTTGAGGCCATGGTTAATGCTCATTTGAATTAATTATTGCTACAGCTTTTTAACTAATCTTTATCCATCTGGTACATTTTCCACCATTTGCCACAATTCAGGTTAAGAGAGCTTTTATATATGCAATTTGAATAATGCCATTGGCCTGCTCAAAATGTTTTAATGACTAACTTTTTCCATAATAAATCTCTAAACCTTTAGGTTTATTGCATCATTCTCTGTCTATTGCTTACCCTTCCCAATACCATTTTTGCCAATCCCTCCAATTACAATGTATATTACAAGTCCTCAAATATGTTATTTCCCCTCAAGTCTTTGATACATGCTGCTCCCATTTCCATGAAAATATATCTCACTCTATCCCATTTCTTTATTACCATCATCCCAACCTCCAGCTCAGCACTTAGACCTAATCTCTTCTCAACTATTGGATCTTATTTTAGATTTCACTTCCTCTGAGAAGCTTTTTTTTTTTTTTTTTTTTTTTAAACTTTTGGTGCCACGAGAATTTGCTCTTGCCTTCTGTTCCCATCACATTTTGTAGTTATCCCTTCATAGCAACTTAGTTGATTTCCTCTAGGTTTGTTGAGGGCAAGAAATGTGTCTATTTCTTTTTTCTTGTTGTATATTAACTCATCCCAGTACCTTGCTTAGAGTAAGTATTCAAAAAAAATGACAGTACATTAGAAGGTCTTTGTTGCAGGATGAGTAATTATCTAGGGTAAACTGTAAGTGGTTTTAAAAAAGAAACTTTACGTGTTCAATAGCTCAGAGAAGTGTACTGCTCTCTGACATAACTGTGTGAGCATTCTAGGCTAGTGGAAAACTGATTCAAATATCCAGATTCTTTTAGTCTTGTTTCTCTACTGTACTCTACGGAAGTGGTTCGTAGACTTTTTGGTCTCAGGAAACTTCTCTCTTATGAATTATTGAGAACACTAAAGAGCTTTTGATTATGTCAATTATATATAATATTTGTCATATAGAAATTAAAGGTGATAAAATTTAAATATGTTACTTAATTTATTTAAAATAACAATAAACCCATTACATGTTAACAAAAATAACAGAGTCTTAAATTAAGGAAAAAAGATCTAACTGTCACACCCAAGAAGAGATTAAGGCGACATGACAATTAAATGTGATGCGGTATCCTAAATGGGAACCTTGAAGTTTATTTTTAAAATACATTAATTGGAAGAGTGGTATTGTCTTACTCTTTTTTTGGTAAATGTCTTTAACATCTAATGTAATATAAGATAAATGGATATAAAAGACAACTCAGACTCCCTGAGAAGATAGGAGGGAAAAGGTCCAAGGCACATGTGGAGGGGTCAGCCTTATATGAACCAAAACACTATTTATCTTGTAACAGATAGAGAATTGGCAGATGTGAATTTGACAGACATGCAGTGGTGTGGAATTAATAATGGAATTATGGCATTCTTAGCTGATTGCAACATTTTCTCAACGTTTTTTGGTGAGATCATCAGTAAAGAGCAATGTCAGTAGGAGAAGTGTTGCACATGTGCTGAGAGAAGAAAAGGTATAAGTGATTTTTCCCAAGATGTGTTGGGGCTTAATTGGCATTTTGCTAGAGAAAGAGGTAGAAGAGAATTGAGACTATTTATAAAGCAGTACTTGTTTTATCGAACCAAGGATTCTGTGCTTTGTAAGAATGGAATTAATGGTATTTAAGGGTGATAGGTAAAATTGGGTACGTACAGTGGGTCACAAGTTTTGATCTGATCTTCAAATGTTGTGCAGCAGTATAGAGTAGGTAAAGACTAGGAGTCAGAATCAGAGAGTATTCAAAGAATAGGATATTTAGATGTATTCAAGGAATAGGATATTTAGATGTAGTATAATTATTGACCATAACCAAATTTGGAGTATCACTGTGGAAGTAAGTGGCTGAGGTAGAATGGAAAGCAAGATCATTAGAGCTAAGAAGGCCAAGGAACTGAGAGGTGAGCACATTGCACACTTAAGTGGTGTTGAAGATGCCGAGCATGGAAGCACACTTGTGATAAGAAAGGAAAGAGCGAATTAGATGATGAGGTGCTATGACTCTCAGCAACAACTGTAATGAGTAATAAATTCTAATGAAAGACATTTGATAAAACAGGAGGAATGAGAATAGATCATTTAGAAATAGCAATGGAAAACAAGCCATATGCAATATACCTACTGGACCTTAGAGGGAAAGCTCATCACTTGAAGGGAAGGCATAACTTTTGGAGGGAAGTAGTGACTTTTGAGTTAGAGCAAAAAGTGAAGGGAAGTTTTAGGGAAGTAGGTGAAGATTTTTAGAAGGTTTGTTAATTACAGACCATCAGTTTTCAAGGGCACATAGATGGTTTGGGAGCATGAACAGATGTAGGGAATGAGGGCATGTTAAGAGGCATGAAGAGCAGGATGGGGATTAGTGTCACAGGAGGATGGATGACGTGAAAGACTTGGACTTCTGCTGGTAACTGACTGTAAATGGGATTTGAAGCATGACATCCCTTGAAATCAGAACTATGTAAATTGAAGATTTATAAATGGTTGAATTTGTCTCTGGCTGAAAGTGTTATGGTAGCCAGGAGGAAGAGGCTACTTAATCCCTCAGGGAGGCTGAATCAGCAAAGCAGGCATTCTCCACACCCACAGATACACATGAACAGAAAAATATTACAGAAAGCAAGAATTTGATATCTAGTTTCATTTAGTACTGTTCAAATAGCAGATGATATAATCCACTGAGGTGAATATCTAATTTCCTATCAAAAGTTTCATTGTCATATCTTCGAATCACACACCTACTTGTATTATCTGTAAATATACAAATGTAATGGATTCAGAAGAGGCTGGACAAACAGGAATTCATCCCTGAGAGACTAATCAAATTTGGGGGAATGCATGCAAAAATTTAGCTTCCAGACGGCCGTACATGGCTGAGAACTGACTCTGTGCATGATGGATTTGTCTAACTGTCATCTGCTCTTTCCTCCCCTTCAAGGCCCAATTAAGCAGCATATAGAAAGATAAGCAAGATGGGTATAACATGTCAAAAAAAAAAAATCAGGCCAGGTGCAGTGGCTCACTCCTGTAATACCAGCAATTTGGGGGGCCAAGGTGGGCAGATCGCTTGAGGTCAGGAATTTGAGACCAACCTGGCCAACATGGCGAAACCCCATCTCTACTAAAAATACAAAAATTGGCCAGGCGTGGTGGCAGGCACCTGTAATCCCAGCTACTCGGGAGGCTCAGGCAGGAGAATCACTTGATCCCGGGAGGCAGAGGTTTCAGTGAGCCAAGATTGCACCGCTGCACTCCAGCCTGGGCAACAGAGCAAGACTATGTCAAAACAACCTAACAAACAAACAAACAAAAAAATCAGTTTACTGATTCTCAGATCTATACAGGAATATGATATCTTTAGTATCTTGAGTTATCTTGAGTGGCCTTAAGTTCTATAATAATATCTACTGGTTAACTAGAGTTGTGTAATACCTAAGGATTATCAAAAGCTTTTTTTTTTTTTTTTAAACCAATCATAATCTAAATATTTTGCATGTGTTGTCTCATTTAGTTCTCATGCTATTTTTACCTACATATCCCCATTTTCTCTCTCCTGTCACAAATAGCAAATATGTATGATGATCAATTCAAAAGATCTAATGCACAACATGAAGACAGTATTTAATAATAGTGTATTGTACTTAGACTTTTTGCAAAATGATCAGGTCACAGCTGCTCTTGCCACGGAGGGTATAACAAGTAACTACGAGATGATGAATATATTAATTTGTTTTACTATAGTAACTATTTTACTACATACTATATCTTACAATATCATGTTGTATACCTTAAATATACACAATACAATTTATTTTTAGAATTCTCACAATATTTAACAGATGAGGAAACTGCAACTTTTTTTTAAAAATGATGACAAGAGTTATACTCTGGGCAGAGTGATTTTCTGGAATTGTGAAGCTTGAGGAAAATTATTAATTTCCCTCTATTTCAGTTATTTAATGTCATTTCATAGGATTATTAACAGTACATAGCACCAAGGAAACACTCAATGACTGTTATCTGTTACAAGTTTCCTGTGATCTTTAAAATAATTATGTTGTAAATTTAAGCTGTAAATTTTTATGTGTTCTAATTTTAAAAAATTATTATAGCAAACAGTTTATACTTGAGATTTTGTCTGTGAAACCTTAGAAAATGCAAAAATTATATCTTTGACTTTGACAATCCAGCTAAGCAGTTCCCTTATTTTCAACAAAATGTTGCATTCTTGGAGATCACTATGTTAACTGGAATAAGCTAGGCACAGAAAGACAAATATCGCATGTTGTCACTCAAATATGGAAGCTAAAAAATTTGACTGCTTGGAGTTAGAGAGTAGAATGATAGGTACAGGAGGCTTGGGAGGGTGTGGAGGAGGGGAATGAAGAGAGATTTATTAATGGTACAAACACGCAGTTAGATAGAAGTAATACGTTCTAGCATTCAATAGCAGAGTAGGATGACTGCAGTTAACAACAATGTGTTGTATAACTCAAAATAACTAGAAGAGAATATCTGGAATGTTTACACAAAGAAATGACAAATATTTGAGGTGGCAGATATCCCAGTTACCCTGATTTGATCATTACACGTTGTATGCATGTATCGAAATATCACATGTACCCCATAAATATGCAAAACTTTTACGTAGCCATAAAAGGTCACATTCCTCATTTTAAAAATTATGTTTTAATTTTTTTTTCTTTTTTTTAATTATACTTTAACTTCTAGGGTACATGTGCACAACGTACAAGTTTGTTACATATGTATACATGTGCCTTGTTGGTTTGCTGCACCCATTAACTCATCATTTACATTAGGTATTTCTCCTAATGCTATCCCTCCCCCATTCCCCCACCCACAACAGGCCCCAGTGTGTGATGTTCCCTGCCCTGTGTCCAAGTGTTCTCATTGTTCAGTTCCCACCTATGAGTGAGAACATGCGGTGTTTGGTTTTCTGTCCTTGCAATAGTTTGCTCAGAATGATGGTTTCCAGCTTCATCCATGTCGCTACAGAGGACATGAACTCATCCTTTTTTATGGCTGCATAGTATTCCATGGTGTGTATGTGTCACATTTTCGTAATCCATTCTATCATTGATGGACATTTGAGTTGGTTCCAAGTCTTTGCTATTGTGAATAGTGCCACAATAAACACACGTGTGCATGTGTCTTTATAGTAGCATGATTTATAATCCTTTGGGTATATACCCAGTAGTGGGATCACTGGGTCAAATGGTATTTCTAGTTCTAGATCCTTGAGGAATTGCCACACTGTCTTCCACAATGGTTGAACTAGTTTACACTCCCACCAACAGTGTGAAAGTGTTCCTATTTCTCCACATCCTCTCCAGCACCTGTTGTTTCCTGACTTTTTAATGATCGTCATTCTAACTGGTGTGAGATGGTATCTCATTGTGGTTTTGGTTTGCATTTCTCTGATGACCAGTGATGATGAGCATTTTTTCATGTGTCTGTTGGCTGCATAAATGTCTCCTTTTGAAAAGTGTCTGTTCGTATACTTTGCCCACTTTTTGATGGGGTTGTTTGATTTTTTATTGTAAATTTGTTGAAGTTCTTTGTAGATTCTGGATATTAGCCCTTTGTCAGATGGGTAGATTGCAAAAATTTTCTCCCATTCTGTAGGTTGCCTATTCACTCTGATGGTAGTTTCTTTTGCTGTGCAGAAGCTCTTTAGTTTAATTAGATCCCATTTGTCTATTTTGGCTTTTGTTGCCATTGCTTTTGGTGTTTTAGTCATGAAGTCCTCACCCATGCCTATGTCCTGAACGGTATTGCCTGGGTTTTCTTCTGTGGTTTTTATGGTTTTAGGTCTAATATTTAAGTCTTTAATCCATCTTGAATTAATTTTTGTATAAGGTGTAAGGAAGGGATCCAGTTTCAGCTTTCTACATAAAAAATATTCATAAAGGTTTCACATTTTCAAACTATTAGCAGTTAAGTCATTTCAAGTTATATGTAAGCTGCTGCTTATTTATGCCTAGTAATATTCTTTTTGTTTAAGATTTTTACAATATTTGCCTTTGTTAGTTAGAATTTACTTATTCTTACTTTTATTATTTATAACTTAATGATTTCTACTTTCATAATTGTGACTTTGTTATGGAAACATAGATTTATAGTTATTTGAGAAAATATGAAAATAACTTAAGAAATAGAGACAATAATTCTCATAATAAATATGGTAATTTTAGGACAGATTTATAAATCCATCTCTAACTAAGGCATATATACACCTTGCAAACAATTGCCTAGAGTTACCCCTTCACAGCTGTTTTTATCAACATAGGCAATCCAGGAGGTACACTGAAAATGAAAATATAAAAATTAATTTTAACTCTTAAATCTGTGCTTTCACAACTCCTGCTTGGGTTAAATTCTGTTCTGACATTTATGAGTGTCATTTTGCCTCTGTACCAATAAGTTGGGATTTCTTTAGATTGAGGGATGAGAGAAAAAAATAGTGAGACCTTACTTAAAGTTCTTTGGAAAGGGTTAGGAAAATTTTCATGAAGAACACAGTGCCACTAGGAGAACAGGGTGGTCAGATATAAAGTTTTTGAAAATTGTCATGATAAACCAGGAAAACCCAGATAATGAGCCAGTGGTGGAGAGGGTAACAAGATCAATGAATAAAGCCACATGCCATTATAAAGTACAAGCAGGCAGGCCCTCTCCAAGGATGGTGGTTACAAGAAAATGCGGGATATGGATCTAGGAGGCTGCCCAAAACAGTACGTTTCTTTTTTTTTTTTTTTTTTTAGACTTTAAGTTCTAGGGTACATGTGCATAACGTGCAGGTTTGTTACATATGTATACTTGTGCCATGTTGGTGTGCTGCACCCATCAACTCGTCAGCACCCGTCAACTCGTCATTTACATCAGGCAAAACTCAGAATGCAATCCCTCCCCCCTCCCCCCTCCCCATAATAGGCCCCGGTGTGTGATGTTCCCCTTCCTGAGTCCAAGTGATCTCATTGTTCAGTTCCCACCTATGACTGAGAACATGCGGTGTTTGGTTTTCTGTTCTTGTGATAGTTTGCTGACAAACAGTACGTTTCTTAACCTAACCATATGTTTGTAGGCTGGCACCTTGGCATATAAGAGCATAAGTGAAATGAATTAAATGAGGAAACATTGACAAGTATCTTCAATCAGAATCATGATGTTCATTGTGGACTGTTTATCTTGGCATGATCAGCTCTCTGTAGTTATTTGATGATTTTATGCAATGTATCAGATATTGTATCTTTTTACTCATTCTATGATTGGGTCCTTAAAATGTATCACATGACAATAACGTAAGAAAAATGGTACACATGCATTGACATCTTTGTAAGAACAGGACATACATGTACTACTACAATTCTTATGGATCACCTATAAACATGAGGTTAAGTTGAGAAACTCCTTTTCAAGATAACTCAGTGTCCACATTAATAGTTTGATTATAAAAAGGATGATGTCCAAATAATTTTTAGAAAAGGGCACTCTTATGTCATTAGGGAAGTGCTCTTTTTTAGGTGTCAGACCATTTTAGTTAGCAACTCTCACTAAGGAGGTAACCATCTGTCATTATTTAGTGTCACAAGGAACGTTCATTGGCATTGCTGAAGTGAACTCTGCTGGCATGTTTCTCTCTTGTTTAGTTATGTCTGCAATTGGCCATATTTGCATAAAAGCCTACTGGCAAAGTCTAACAGAATTTTAAAATTAACTTGTTTTCAAGCACCATATATATTTATTTTAATAAAAAAGGAAGCAAGAGCCACAATGAGTAATTTTTTTCTCATCAGGAATATTGCCTAGTTTATGACCATGAATATCATCAGATGAAAAGTCAATAAGTTTTATGATTTTCAGCTTCTAAAATCCATTGCTAAATCTGAGAAAAATCTGTTTTTCTTAAGTAACAGCAAGAAATATTCTATTCTTGGAATAGTATTAACATGTAGAGGAACATGGAGGGATATCATGTGATGTAAATACAACCTTATCTTTAATATAGACAGTGCATTATTTCTTTTTAATTGTAGAATCCAGCATAATTCCTTTCGTTACCTTGAGTGCTTTCATCTTATTTCATCTGGAAGTCATTTGCCTTTCATTCTATTCATCTTTTCTCAATTTTATACCCTTAAGATAAATTTTAAACATATAACAAATTGCTCATTAGATAGTTGGCCTTGTCAAACTGATAGGCAGGAAGGGAAAAAATTGCTCACTTCTAAAGGTCCATTTACTTATTAATTACAGCATAGGTTACTATATTTTCTTTGTACGCATTACTTCATCCAAGGTAGAGAGCCGGGAGAAGTGTCATAAAAGCTCAGCTTTTGATTTAGATTCTATTTTTACAAAAGTGCTTTTGGAATATATAACATCTGCTTTACAAAGTGCTTGGGGGGGCAAAACAGTATATCTAGTAAGGTTACTTCCTGTGGTTATACATGGAACACTGCTGGAAAGCCCATTCCGTTTTATTACCTGTGAGACTTTGAGTAAGACACTTCATCTTGCTGAACCTTAGTTTTCTCATCTTATAAATAGGGTTAAAAATGACTACTCAACAGTGTTATTTTGAGAGTAAGCTATGTAAAGTAGTTTGAGTAGCTAGCACAGTTGACATTAAAGAAGTGATAGTCAATGTTGTTATTATCATCAATAATTACATATATATATATGGAAATGTTTGTAAATTAAAGTTACCCAAAGGACAATATTATATATTGCCAAGAGTTCCTAGTATAGCTTCGTTCCATTCATTATGAAGCATACAATTATACGAATTACAAAAAAGTTTATATGTTTGTTTTCATGCCTTGTAACTGATTTTACATTTTCATGACTACTTTTGCTAATTGATCTGTTGTCAAATATTTAGGGAATACTCATTGTGTTTCTACCAATGCCCTCTTTGAGTACAGGGCACATAACAAACCAGCAATCACTAGTATGTTTTCCTGTTCAGTACATCAACTTGATAAATATTTTGTGAACAAAATATCCAGGTGAAAAAAAATCAGCTAGATTATAAATAGTCTCTAAGAATTCACTATGAATCCTGACCAATTACTATTTTCCAATGCAGAGAGTATCTGATTTTCTCCCCTATCTGCTAAAATTCCTTCAGTAATTCTCACTGATTTTAGGAACAAGACCAAAACTTTGATGGCCTACACTCACCTGGTCTTCTCATAGGCCATACACCAGCCACATTTTCTTTCCATTCTTCAAAACCTTCATGCTGCTTCCTGTTACAGGGACTCTCACATTCTGAAACATTATTCTAAGTTTCCCTTTGTCTAGCTAAGTCACATTCAACTTCTAATAATGACTTACACATTATTTCCCCTGGGAAGCCAAAGCAGATAGTTTACCACATTTAGTTCCACAACCTTTGACTCTCATAGTACCAAGATCCTTTCCTTCAGCTGTAACAATTCATTTCCATTAAATAAGATATGTGGGTGTATATATATTTTATAATATATGGTTTATATAATATGTCATAATGTATTACTTATATGTGAAGAGACTTCAAAAAGTTTGTGGAAAATGAAATTAAAAGACAAAAATAAAAAATAAAAACTTATTTCTAACATAAGCTTCATCAAATTCAAGACACTTTTGTAAGCAATGATACCAGCTATTTAATCCACCCCTAAAGAACAGAGGGTCTGGGAATTTAACCATGTCAATGCATTCTTTTAAAAAATATTTTAACTGAAGAAAACTGGATGCCGTTTAAGGACTTTTTAAGATTAGAAAACAAAAAGAAGTCAGAAAGTGCTAAATCAGGACTATAAGGTGAATGCCTAATGATTTCCGATTGAAAGTCTCACAAAATTGCCATTGTTTGATGAGAGGAATGACCAGGAGCATTGTCATGATGGAGAAGGACTCTGGTGAAGTTTTCTGGGTGTTTTTCTGCTCAAGCTCTGGCTAATCTTCTGAAAACGCTCTCATAATAAACAGATGCCATCATTGTTTGGCATCATCATTGTTGACATTCCAGAAAGTCAACAAGGAGAATGCCTTGAACATCCCCTGTGTTGCCCTGGCCTTTGCTCTTGACCATTCTGCTTTTGCTTTAACTGGATCACTTCCACTTCTTGGTAGCCATTGCTGTGATTGTGCTTTGTCTTCAGGATTATACTGGTAAAGCCATGTTTCATCTCCTCCTGTTCTTTGAAGAAATGCTTCAGTATGTTGAATCTCACTTGTTTAAAATTCCCATAGAAAGCTCTGCTCCTGTCTTAGCTGATCTGGGCACAATGATTTTGGCACCCATTGAATGGCAAGTCTGCTCAACTTTAATTTTGCAGTCTGAATTGTGTGAGCTGAACTAATTGAGATGTCTATGGTGTTGGCTGTTGTTTATTCTGTTAATCACTGGTCCTCTTCAACTGAGGAACAAAAAGATAAATTCTTTCCTCCCAAATGGATGTGGATGGTCTGCTTCTGCAGACTTCATCTAAGCATTGTCATATTCCTTCTTAAAATGAGTTATCCATTTGCAAACTGCTGATTTATTTGGGGCTTTGTCGTCATAAACTTTTCATAAAGTATCAATTGTTTCACCATTTTTTCACTCAAGCTTCATCATAAATGTAACGTCTGTTCTTACTTCAATTGTAGTAGAATTCATGTTGTTCTGGTAGGGGCTGTTTTCAAACTGATGTCTTATCCTTCTTGGTGCCTCAAACTAGATCCTATTCAGAAAAGTTATAACATGTTAGTATAAGTTTATTTGGGTTTAAACAAAATTTGAAACCCATGCATAGTTTTTAAATAATATGCATTTCCATAAACATTTTGAAGTTCTCTCATATTATACAGTATATCACGTTTTATATATTATCTAGTATAATATATAGAAATTTCTAGCTACATCTTTAGATAGGAGCTCTGTATCTGGGACAGTATGTCAAGATGGATTTGGTTTATTTCAACATATTTCCTGCTGTAGAAAACAAAATCTATCTTTAAGAATACCAATGGCTCCATGCCACTGAGCAATTTTATTCCTAGATATCTATTCAAGATAAATTAAAGCATATATCTACATAAAGATTTGTACAATAATATTCACAGCAGGTTCATTCATATTAGCCCCATACTGGGAACAACCTAAATATTCAATGGAGACAAAATGTGGCATATCCATAAGATAGACTACTATTCAGCAGTAAATGAAAATGAAGTATTGAAATGTGCAGCATTATGGCTGAACCTCAAAAACATGTTATGTGAAAAAAGCCAAACACAAGAGACCACATATTGTAAGATTTCACTTGTATAAAATGCCTAGGACAAAAACAAATTTACAGAGACAAACAGATTAATGATTACCTGGGACTGGGGTTAATATCGGGGATTAACTTTAAATTGGCATGAGGGAACCTATTGAGGGAACTAGAATGTTCTAGAATTGATTTACGGTGGTAACTGCATCATGGTTAAGTTACTAAAAATCATGGTGTAGTTATAAAAATGTAAGAAACCAAGTTAGAGAAAACTGATCGGAATGATGGTGTACATGCAAAACACTGCACAACATCAGGCCAGAGCTGAAAGGTCAATGTGATGACTAACACTGAGTATCAACTTGATTGAATTGAAGGATATAAAATATTGGACCTGGGTGTATCTGTGAGGGTGTTGCCAGAGGAGACTAACATTTGAGTCAGTGGGCTGAGAAAGGCAGACCCACCCTTAATGTGGGCGGGCACAATCTAATCAGCTGCCAGCATGGCTAGAATCTAAGCAGGTAGAAAAATGTGTTAAAAAAGACTGGCCTAGCCTCCCAGCCCACATCTTTCTCCCATGCTGGATACTTCCTGCCCTCGAACATCGGACTCCAAGTTATTCAGTTTTGGAATTCGGACTGGCTCTCCTTGCTCCTCAGCCCACAGATGGCCTTTTGTGGAACCCTGTGATTGGGTGAGTTAATACTTAATAAACTCGCTTTGTGTGTGTGTGTGGGGGGGTGGGTGTATATATATATATATATATATATATATATATATATATATATATATATATATATTTATTCAATTAGTTCTGTTCTACTTGAGATCCCTGACTAATATAGTCAATAAGCCTGAAGTAACACTATGTTTTAAAAATAATCCCACTTGATATATGCTTACCAGCTTTTCCCCAAATGTTAATATGTGATGAAAATAAATGTTACCACTTAAAAGCTGACTCTCTGCTTAATTCCTCATCTCAGATGTATATTCCATGTAACAAACTGCACACGTACCTCCTATATCTAAAATAAAAGTTATAATTTTAAAAAATGTATTTCTGATATAAAATAGCTTTGGAAGATAGAAAGAATTAGCCATTATGATTTTCTTGAAGGAGAAAAGGTAAAACATGTACTAATTTCACCACAATACAAAACAGTATATGATTGGGACCAGGAGAGTGGTTGTGCTTTTAAATTGTTTTTTTAAAAAATTCTTAAATGCACCAGCTAAGACTAAATTAGAGCAACACTGTATTTGAACTCAATCTTAAATACATGCATGCATGCATATATACATGCATATATTCAATTGTTCATTCATACATACACAACTCATTTACCGTATGCATGACACTCTCAATAAAACCTCTTGTAACTATTGGCAACTTCGATGTCAATGTAGTTATCTGTTTACCCTAGGTACTCTGTTTCTAGGCCTCCTTTTCATCCATGAGCTTCTCCTCAGCCAATCATTCTATAATCACATGCTAATTTAGTCATTACCTGTATATGCTTATTCATCCTCAAAAAAAGTTTCCTTACCATATACAAAAATAAACTTAAGATAGATTAAGAACTTAAATGTAAGACCTAAAACTATAAAAATTCTAGAAGAAAACCTACGAAATAACCTTCTGGGCATTAGCCTAAAAACTACTTTATGATTAAGACCTCAAAAGCAAATGCAACAAAACCAAAAATAGACAAATGGATCTCAATTAAAGTAAAGAGCTTCTTTCTGCACAGCAACAGAAATAACTGACAGAGTAAACACAACCTACGGAATGGGAGAAAAATGTTTGCAAACTATGCATGTGTATTAGTATGTTCTCACACTGCTATAAAAATTACCTGAGACTGGATAATCTATGAAGAAAAGAGGTTTAATTGGCTCATGGTTCTGCAGGCTGTACAGGAGGCATGGCTTGGGGAGGCCTCAGGAAACTTACAATCAGGGCAGAAGGTGAAGGGGAAGCTAGCATGACCTACATGACTGGAGCAAGAGGAAGAGGGCAAAAGGGGAAGTGCCACACTTTTAAAACTACCTGATCTTGTGAGAACTCACTCACTCTCACGAGAACAGCAAGGGGGAAATCCACCCCCTTGATCCAATCACCTCCTACTATGTCCCTCCCTCAACATTGGGAATTACAATTGGACATGAGATTTGTGTGGGGACACGGAGCCAAACCATATCAGCATCTGTCAAAGGACTAATATCCAGAATCTATCAGGAACTCAAACAAATAAAGAGAAAAAATAAAAACCAAAATACCCCATTAAAAAAGTGGGGAAAGTACTGAACAGTCATTTCTCAAAAGAAAATATACTTCTTTTGAGGCCAACAAACATAGGAAAAATGCTCAATACCACTAATCATCAGATAAAATTAAGACCACAACGGGATACCATCTCACACCAGTCAGAATGGCTCTTACTAAAAGTCAAAGGCCAGGCACAGTGCCTCAAGCCTGTAATCCCAGGACTTTGGGAGGATAACATGGGCATATCTCTTAAGTCCATGAGGTCGAGACCAGCCTAGGCAACATGGCAAAACCCTGTCTCTACAAAAAATACAAAAATTAGCTGGGCATGGTGGGAAGCACCTGTCGTCCCTGCTACTCAAAAGGCTGAGGTGGGAGGATCACCTGAGCCTGGGGAGGTCAAAGCAGCAGTGAGCCATGATCATGCCACTGCACTCCAGCCTGGGCA
Organism: Macaca fascicularis; assembly: GCF_037993035.2. Taxonomy (NCBI): domain Eukaryota; kingdom Metazoa; phylum Chordata; class Mammalia; order Primates; family Cercopithecidae; genus Macaca; species Macaca fascicularis. The sequence continues at coordinate 26,673,793 of NC_088395.1, forward strand.
ATAGAGTGATACCCTGTCTCAAAAAATAAAAAGTCAAAAAATAACTTTTTTGACGTCAGGGAGAATGTGTATAAAAGGGAATAATTATATACTGTTGGTGGGAGTGTACACTAGTACACAACCTCTATGGAAAACAGTATGAGGATTTCTCAAGGAACTAAAAATAGAACTACCATTCAACCCAGCAATTCCACTACTAGGTATCTACCCAAAGTAAAATAAATTGTTATATCAAAAAGATGCCGGCACTTGTATGTTTATTGCAGCACTATACATAATAGTAAAGTCATGGACTCAACCTAAGTCTTCATCAATGATTGATTGGACAAAGAAACTGTGGTACTCTCTGAAGACTACTTCTTCCAGTACCCTGACTTCAACAATTCTTTGACCTTAGAAGGACCAACAATCTACCAGGTTTGTATGTTTTCTGCCACTTCTCTCAACCCACTACAATATCCTTACTTTTCATTTTACTTAGATTAGATTCTCCTATACAGCATTATAATAACTCCCTTACACATACTCTCTATTTAATCCTTTCTCATTTTTCTCATTGAACTTTCCTGAAATCTTGAGTTGTAACAGTTTGAGGTAGGACCTGAAATAGGATAATGTTGGTGGACATTTAAAATGGACTGGAACTAGTCACTAAACAAGGGGAGGAATTATAACAGTACCAGAAAGATATCTGACTCAACTGCCACGCTGATTGAGAAATGGTATATGATAGGGGTGAAAAAAGCAAACAGTTGAAGATCCAAATTTCTAAACTATTTTTGAATTTTACATCCGGATCAGTGTAAAAATTGTAATAACCTAGTATTTTGACAAATTAGAGCCAAAATAATAAGTTTGTCTTTGTTTTAATTCTTGCTTCATAAATTGAGAAATGCAGACTCATTCTAAAGGGTCACCAAATCAAGGATAGAAATCTAACATTTAGTCTCACATGTACACTGTTAAAGAACATAGTATTCTCATCCTGGCCAACATGGTGAAACCCTGTCTCTACTAAAAATACAAAAATTAGCTGGGCATGATGGTGCGTGCCTGTAATCCCAGCTACTCAGGAGGCTGAGGCAGGAGAATTGCTTGAACCAGGGAGTCGGAGATTGCAGGAGCCGAGATCGTGCCACTGCACTCCAGCCTGGTGACAGAGCGAGACTCTATCTCAAACAAACAAACAAACAAACAACAACAACAAAAAAAATATCATAGTATTTTAACATGATCATCTTGATTTCTACTCTGATTTCTACTTGCTTCCCCTAGAGGTTAAAACAAAAAATACTGGTTTCTAGCTTCAATGTGTATTATCTAAAAGCCTGTCAGTAGAATTACCATATAAGTATTTTCCTAAAACTTGAGAAGTTAGCTAAATATATTTGTTTCTTGACATCTACTATACAGCCAACATTGAGTTACTTGCATCTGTTTTAGGCTTATGCCACATAATGAATGTCATTCATTGACAGCTTAATTCTGTTGTGCTGATTATCTCAAACCTGAATTTTATGGCAATGCAGACTCACTCTCTAGCTTACCTTTATATGCCTGATAGAATGTATAATTACAGTTGGGATTAGCCTAATCCATTCTCTACTTAATGAGCTGAATGAATATTAAACCCCAAATGGAAAGGAATTCAGCATATTTTAACTCTTCTTCACTCTGGCATGATTTTATTTTTACAACTTCACTTAGCTTGATCCATTACTACTCCCCCATTCATTCCAGCACACACTCTAAATCAACTCATTTCATAATCTTGTGAGTTGAAATCAGTGGCATTTGACCTGGAAATAAAAATGTTATGATTATTAAACCACAAGAAGGCAACTGGTAATTTGAATTTCAGTATTTGCATTTTAATGCACATGTGGAGAGAACATTTTGATAATAATGATTTATCTTTGGATAAAATCCATTCTCTAAATGAGATTAAATCAAGAAGTCTGAATCGGTTGAAACAGATGACCTTTAATACTGATATCAAGACTGATAACCTATTACTCTATTAATTCCTCAGCAATATTCATGTCACAAAGAATAAAAAGATCATGTATGTATTTTGAGATGGACCTATTTTTTTTCCTCTGGCACACTCATTTCTTATGAAATGTGATCCTGATAGTTAAAAAGAATATCAGAAATTGTTTACATAGAAAACATTTAAGTTCTGGAAGTAAACCCAAAGAATGTCTATTTAATGAACATATATAATGTGCAACTTAGTGATTGGGGCATGGCATGAATGACACTAATATACATAGTACTTGTCTACTCAAATAAGTTTTGAGATAGTTTTTCAGATAAAATGAAAAACTTACACAAAATTTAGGATAATATAATGGAAGATGCAGGGAACTCAGACCAAATAACACAAAACATTATATAATAAATTAATAAACAGTATATTAAGTTAGTTTAAAAAATAATTAACTATAGAGAAATAAACCAGTAACTCTAGTTTCCCTTCCAGTAATGGTCGAATAGCTTCTTTCAGAATAACTTTCTTGCAGAAAAAGTATTATAAATTCTGGTGCAAAGACTACTTGAAGGCACTATAGAACGGCCAAAATTGAATAAAAACTGGAGGAAAGTGAAGGACTTTGGGTAAAATTCCTGGGTAATTTCTTCTTGCTTGAGGGCAAACCCCTATTTTGGTGAGGCTTCTGGAACTAAAGAATACTTATGTTGGTTACTGGCTTCAGGAGTGAGAAGACAGAGTTTGGGTTCCAAAATAGCTGAAATATGATGGAGGAAATTCTGAAAGGAGTGAGCCACATAAGGACGAGTCCCCAGATATATATACAAATTCTGCCTACATTCCTCAACAGCCCCTGAATTTGGCAAGAGTTGGGGAAAATAAAACATCTGTAAGGCTGAAAGAATTGAATAGTTTCAGCTGCCATCTGTCATGGAGGTAGGAGTTGAGGGACTTAGTATGGGCAGGTATCAAGTTGGGATTTAATTCGTTCAAATTAGCTTGCAGCTATGACAAAAAGTAAGAGAGAGAGAGAGATCAGAATCCAGAATCTACATCTCATTTACAATGTGCGCACGATAACAAAATTTTGCTAATTATGTGTGGAAACAGAGAAATGTGACTCATACTCAAGAGCAAAAGCCCTACATGTACCAAAAAGCTACAGCTTACATTATATGTAATGAGGAAATATTGGATGCTTTTCCCCTGTGGTTGAGAAGAAGGCAGAGTCAGCTCTCTATTCAGTTTGCACCAAAGTTACTAAGTAGTGGAGAACAAAAAATGAAGGCATAAAAACTAGAAGAGAATGAAACTGTATTTATTCACAGATTACCTGAATATTTTTGTAGAAAACTGTAAGGAATACATTTTAAAAGTGTTACCAAAAAAAGTGATTTCAGCAAGAACACAGGATACAGGATTGATATGAAAATATGACTTATACTTTTATACAGTCCTAATGAAAAACTGAAAAAAATCCATTTACAACATAGAAATACTTAAAATGCTGATAATTTTATAGAAGATATTTAAAACTCTTCCATTAAAACAACAAAACATGAGAAAAATTAATGAAGACTTGAATAGATGAAGATAGATGTCATGTCTATGGGACTGGAAAATTCAATAGTGTCAAATTGTCAATTCTCTCCAGTTGATATATAGATTAATTTCAATCTATATAATAATCACAGCAGGGTATATTTTGTAGAAATTAACATTTTGAAATATAAAATATATATAGGGTTGTAAGAGGACTTAGAATTACTTAAAAAAATGGAAAATATAATTTCATTGGGGGATTTTATACTACTTGACTTTAAGACCATATAAAGTTATGGTAATCATGGCATAATGATAGACAATAGTTCAATGGAATAGAATAAGTAATGCATATATATATACCCTCACTTAGACAGATAATTGATTTTTTGACCTAGTCATGCACATGGGCATTTGTGCACATGCACACACACATACACACATCAGTAGGAAAGTATAATCAACAGATGATGCTGGAATAACTAGGACATGGAAAATCCATAAACCCTTACTGTTACCTCACAATCTCCACAAAAATTGACATAATGGGAGTTATATACCTGAATATAAAAAAGCCAGACATGTCTCTTTTTCTCGCTGGAACCATGGAGGGTGTAGAATAGAAGAAGAAGTTTCCTGCTGTGCCAGAAACCCTTAAGAAAAAGCGAAGACATTTCACAGAGCTGAAGATCAAGCGCCTGAGAAAGAAGTTTGCCCAAAAGATGCTTCAAAAGGCAAGGAGGAAGCTTATCCATGAAAAAGTGAAGCACTATCACAAGGAATATAGGCAGATGTACAGAACTGAAATTCAAATGACAAGGATGGCAAGAAAAGCTGGCAACTTCTATGTACCTGCTGAACCCAAATTGGCGTTTGTCATCAGGATCAGAGGTATCAATGGTGTGAGCCCAAAGGTCCGAAAGGTGTTGCAGCTTCTTCGCCTTAGTCAAATCTTCAATGGAACCTTTGTGAAGCTCAACAAGGTTTCAGTTAACATGCTGAGGATTGTAGAGCCATATATTGCATGGGGGTACCCAAATCTGATGTCAGTAAATGAGTTAATCTACAAGCGTGGTTATGGTAAAATCAGTAAGAAGCGAAATGCTTTGACAGATAACGTTTTGATTGCTCGATCTCTTGGTAAATATGGCATCATCTGCATGGATGATCTGATTAACGAGATCTATACTGTTGGAAAATGCTTCAAAGAAGCAAATAACTTCCTGTGGTCCTTCAAATTATCTTCTCCACGAGGCAGAATGAAGAAAAAGACCACCCATTTTGTAGAAGATGGCGATGCTGGCAACAGGGAGGATGAGATCAACAGGCTTATTAAAAGAATGAACTAAGGTGTCTACCATGATTATTTTTCTAAGCTGGCCGGTTAATAAACAGTACCTGCTCTCAAAATGAAAAAGAAAAAAGCCAGACATATAAAACTTCGTGAAGAAAACGTATAATATCTTTACTAACTTGAAGTAGGCAAAAATTTCTTAGCACGACATGAAACAATTACCATCACAGACAAAAAATTATACCTTAGATGTTATCAAAATGGAAACATTTTCACATCAAGAGATACAATTAAGAAAATTAATTCATAAACCACAGGCCTGGAGACATTATGTGCAAATTATGTATGTGACAAAGCATTGGTATGCAGAATATACAAATTCACTAACTCAGCAAAGTAATTATATACAATAGGCAAAAGTATTGAACAGGGACATTACAATGTAGCCATACATGAATAATGGTTACAGTGAAAAAGACTGACATCACCAAATATTGAAGAGGATAGAGAGCAACTGAAAGAAATCAAATGCAATGTTTTTTCTTTTGTTTTGTTTTTAAAATGGCACAACCATTTTTAAAACTGTGTGAAAGTTTCTAATGAAGTTAAACATATGCATATCCTATGATGAAGTAATTCAATTTCTAGGTATTTATCCAAAAGAAAAATCTTTTAATTCCCATTAAAACATTTGTACAGGAATGTTAATCGCAGTTTTATTCACAATAGCAAAAACTGGATGTAATTCAAGTATCTGTTAAGAGAATGAATAAACAGGTTATGGTGTATTATATAAAGGTACACTACTCAACAAGAAAAAGGACTAAACTACAGATACATTTAACATCATAAACATTACAATCACCAAAAGAATCTGGACACAAAATAGTATATAGTATATGATTTTTTATATGAAGTTCTAGAGCAGAAAACATTAACTTATTAGGAAACAAATTAGTAAAGTGGTTATTAGGGTTCTGAGGAGTTGACAGGAAAGGAGGAGGAGGAAAATCTGTGGGGAGATGGAAATATTGTACATCTTGATGGAGGTGTGGGTTTCACCAGTGTATGCATGTGTATGTATTTGTCAAAACTCATCAAATCTCACAGTTAAGATCTTTATATTTTAGGGCATGTAAATTTCAACACACACACAGAATTATAAAAAATAATACACTCAATTTGGGAATCTTACTTTTCACAGTCGTATGGGTTAGCAAATCTGAAACTATTTTACGTGTTTCTAGGCTTGAGAAAATAGATTAGTATATTGAGGATAATAGAAGCATATGCATTTTTCCACAGAGGTTGTATTAATGTACACTCACATCAATAGCATATAACAGTTATTGTTGTTCAACATCCTCATCAAAACCAGATACTTTATGCCTTTTTATTCTAGAAGCAAGCTGAATTTTAGTCCTCACTGCACATTTGGTCAGGAGTCTTTGTGTAAGACACTGTTTGCAGAGAATAGCTCTTAGAACAGCTGACTAGAATGTTCCAGCATATAAGGGATAAGTAAAAGAAAAATCAATATGTTTGAATGAGAAAGAGCTACCAATAGAGCAGAAAGACAAATAGGAAGAGCAGTATCATGGAGGCAAATGGAAAAGAACTAAAGGAAAGACTGATGAACAGTATTGAAGTTAGAAGTCTCACAAAAATAAAAACAATAAAGTGTTCATTTGATTTGGTGTTTAGGAAGTAACTGGTGTCATTAGTGAGACAAGAGTGACTGATTTAGAGTGTGTGGGGAGATGGATAAGGGTTTGGTGTAAGCTGGTTGCTATGAATTGAAGAAATAATGAAATATGTGAATATAAGCTTAAATACAAAGGACAGTTAGACCATAATTGAGAGAGGGATTTTATACCAAAATATTTTTTAAATGGATGTGTTCACTTGTTCATATAAAGATAAAGAGCCAAAAAAAGGAGTAGGGATTTTGAAAGAGTTAAATAGAATAAAAAAATTTCTGTGGATGATTGGAATATATAGGGTCTAGATAACAGTTTGGAGATAAGAGTAAGAGGGCCCAAGGCAAACTTAGGATCACTACCATTTATTTGGTGCTTATTTAATGTTTCGGGCACTATTCTATCTCATTTGTAAGCCTGAAAACGGTGTTATGAAAGAGTACTGTTTCATCATCACATAGCTAAGAAAACCAAAACACAGAGTCATAAAGTAACCTGTATGAATTGTACAATTAGGAAATTACAGAACCAGGGTTCGAAACCACATAATATAGCACCAAAAGCCAAGCTCTTAATCACTACTGTCCATTGCCCTAGAATAGAAACTAAAGAGTAAAATGTATGATGGCACAGCTTGGTCCTTATTTGATACAGATAAACCTAGATTCAGGCTGAACAATCAATTCTTACCCAAAATTTCTTTCCAAGATTTGGCCTTTGCATTTGTTGTATTATAATTTTTTGATAGCATGAGTCCATAAAGTGTATATATCACAGAAAGATCCCTTGCCTTTAATACCAAGAAATTCCCTGAAATGTTAATAAAAACAGTATTCATTAACAAGTAAGTGCCTTTTTAATGTTGTTGCTAAGGTAAGTCTCATTTGTTTATTAAAATATCTTCTGTTTTTCACACTACTGATTCCACATGAAGTCCGTTTATTAAAGAAAAGAGTGCTTAAGATAGTGTAGAAATAAGAACATTAAAGAATAAACAGAAGTAAAATGTACTGCTAAAATTATTAAATAACCAAAAAAAAGAATCATTGTTTCCTCATTTGTGTTTATAAATATCTCTCTTTATAAGTTATTAACAATGAGAGACAGACCCAATACTTATGAAGCAATTGTTACAGAATCATGTCTTGTAACTTTGTATTGTGGTCGCTTTTGTATGATGCAACTTTGTTAATAGAATATATAAAATGGTATTTATTCCAAACAACCTTTTGAAATCTACTGTTGAAAACACAAGGAAAAATATGCTTAAGATCTTGTGTGTAAGAACTTCCCCAAAGTTCTGTTTTCAACTTCTTTAGCTTTCTGTCTGCATAGTATTATTTGATAAGCTCATATCCCCAGGGTGCTCAAGTCAAATCTCTGCCAGGATTTCCAAATCTGGCAGTCTCCAAACTCACTGCTAAGAATGCTGAATCAAACTGACATCAACTTGACAGGTCTATCAAATTTTTTATTTCAGAGAGATTTATAAATCAGACCCTTCCATATTCATTCCATTGCAACGGCATTAGATTAATATATTTTCTTTTCAGCATCCATATTTATTCATTCTAAATGTCCACATTTTCCTGTATGCCTTCTGTGTACCATGTAGGATGTACTGTGTACAATCTGATCAGGTCCAGATTGTTTCATTTGATACTCTTCCCACAACTTCTCATTTTCTTCATATATTAATTCATTAAACAAATATTTATTGAATGCCTACTATGTTCTTAGGACATGTCTTCATGGGGTTTGCATTCTAGCTGAAGGGCAGTAAATGTACTAAATGATATAATAGTGTTGTCCAATAGAACTTTCTGCTATTATGGAAATGTCCTGTAATATCTGCATTGTTCAATATGGTAGACAGGAGTCATATGTACCTGTTAAGCACTTGGAACATGGTTAATGCATCTAAAGAAATACTTTATTTTATTTAAATTTAGTTAATTAGTATCTATATTTAAATATCCACAGGTAGTTAGTGGAGCCACACTCAACCACGTAGATATTAAATTTAGCACATTTTATAGTGAAAAAAATTTTTAAAAAGAGCAGGGTAAGAGGACTGCAACAGGACTGTCCAAAGAGAGATTAGAATTGTAAATGGGGTAATTAGAGTATGTTTCCTTGAGAAGGTGACAATTGATGTGACAAAGACCTGAAAGAGGGAAACAGTTAACCATGATGTCACTTTGAGGAAGAACATTTCACACACAGAGAATAACCTGTGCAAAAATTCCTTTGGTGACATTGTGCCTGGCATATTGAAGTGAAATCTACTTTCCTTTATCTTCAACCCACTGATTCTAGATCTTTTTCAAAACAAATGCTTTCTTTCCTACTTTCTTCTCAAAATGACAACCCTTTCAAATATTCGAAGACTACTTATGGCTACATTTTTGCTTACTCCATAGTAAATTTCCTAATGGTATAGTTGTTCACCTATTTATTTATTACATTATATCAAAATATTTTTATTTTTCCAGCTTTATTAAGGTATAATTTACAATTAAAATTGTATATATTTATGGTGTACAATGTGATGTTTTGATGTATGTATACATTGTGAGATGATTAAATTAATATAATTAACATATCCATCACCTCACATCGTTATTTTTTGTGGTAAGAACATTTAAAATCTACTCTCAGCAATCTTCAAGTACAGAATACATTTTTATTAGCTGTAGTCACCATGCTGTATAATAGTTCTCCAAAGATTATTCCTCTTGTCTGACTGAAACTTTGTACCCTTTGACTAGTATCTCCCCATTTCTATCCCCTACATCCAGGCCCTGGTAACCACCATTCGACTCTCATTTTATCAGTTCAACTTTTTCAGACTCCTCATAAAAGTGAGATCATGCAGTGTTTGTCTTTCTGTGCCTAGCTTATCTCACTTAACATAATGTCCTCCAGATTCATCAATGTCGTTGTGAATGACAGGATTGTTTCCTTTCTTAAAGCTGACTAGTATTCCAGTGTATGCATCTATGTGTGTGTATATGTCACATTTTCTTAATCTGTTCATCTGTCAATGGACACTTATGTTGATTTTACATGTTGGCTATTGCAAATAACGCAATGAACATGAGAGTACAGATATTTCTTCAACACACAAATTGCATTTTCTTTGGATATATACCCAGAAGAAGGATTGCTGTATCATCTGATAGCCCTATTTTTAATTTTTTGAGAAACTTCTATGCAGTTTTCCATCATGGATTTACTAATTTACATTCCCACCAACCATGTACAAGGGTTCACTTTCCTCCACATCCTCAGCAAGACTGGTTGTCTTTTTCTTTTTAGTAATAGTCATTGTGACAGATGTGAATTAAGATCTCACTGTGGTTTTAATTTGCATTTCCTGTTGATTAGTGATATTGAACATTTAAAAATATGTATCAGCCACTTATACGTCTTATTTTGAGAAATATTTATTCTGATTTTATGTTCATTTTTTAAATCACGCTATTTGTTTTCTTTCTATTGAGCTATTTGAGTTCCTTATATATTTTAGATATTAGCTCCGTATTAGATATATGGTCTCCAAATATTTTCTTTCATTTCATAGCTTGTCTATCCACCCTGCTGATTATTTTATTTGCTGTGCAAAAGCTTTTTAGTTTGACAGAATCCCATTTGTCTATTTTTGCTTCTGTTGCTTGTGATTTTGGAGTCATATCAAAAAAAGAAATTTTTTTTTTTTTTTTTTTTTTTTTTGAGACGGAGTCTCGCTGTGTCTCCCAGGCTGGAGTGCAGTGGCGTGATCTCGGCTCACTGCAAGCTCCGCCTCCCGGGTTCACGCCATTCTCCCGCCTCAGCCTCCCAAGTAGCTGAGACTACAGGCGCCCGCCACCACGCCCGGCTAGTTTTTTTGTATTTTTAGTAGAGACGGGGTTTCACCATGTTAGCCAGGATAGTCTCGATCTCCTGACCTCGTGATCCACCCGCCTCGGCCTCCCAAAGTGCTGGGATTACAGGCTTGAGCCACCGCGCCCGGCCAAAAAAAGAAATCTTTGCCAAAACTATTGTCAAGAAACGTTTTCCCTATGTTTTCTTCTAAGAGTTTCATAGTTTCATGTCTTACATTTAAGTGTTTAATCCATTTTGAGTTTATTTCTGTATATAGGGTGAGATAAAAGTCTAATTTTATTCTTCTGCATGTGGATATTCAGTTTTCTCAACACCATTTATTAAAGAGACTATCTTTTCTCTACTGTGTGTTCTTGGCAACTTTGTGAAATATTAGTTGACTGTAAATGCAAGGATTTATTTCTGAAGTCTCTATTCTGTTCCATTGGTCCATGTGCCTGTTTTTATGCCAGTAATCTGCTGTTTCAATAACTGTAACTTTGTAGTATATTTTGAGATCAAGAAGTGTAATGCTTCCAGATTTATTATTTTTTGCTCAAGACAGCTTTGGCTATTTGGGGTGTTATGTGGTTCTACATGAATAATATGATTATTTTTCTATTTCTGTGAAAAATGTCATTGTAATTTTGATAGGAATTACTTTGAATCTGTAGATCACTTGGGTACTATGGAAATTTTAACAATATTAATCCTGTAATACATGAAAATGTCTATTTATTGGTGACTTCTTCAGTTTCTTTCATCAATATTTTATAGTTTTCAGTGTATAGATTTTTCACCTCCCTACTTAAATGTATTCCTAAGTATTTTTTATGCTATTATAAATGGGATTGTTTTCCTTTCTTTTTAAATTTTTATTTTTAATTGTAAATTGACATATTACAGGGCTGTATGTATTTAGAGTACAAATTGATATTATGACTCATTAAAACAATGTGGAATAATTTAATCAAGCTAATTAACATAACTGTCACCTAAAATACTTATTTTTTTGTGGTGAAGGCATTTGAAATTTATTCTCTTAGTGATTTTGATCTTAGCTGGTGGTCACAGCAGATTGCCTTCTTGATTTCTTTTTCAGATAGTTCATTGTTAGTGTACAGAAATGCTACTGATTATTGGCTATTGGCAAGGGAAGCAGAAGCAATGAGGGAGGCAGGAGGCCAAGACAAGGTGACTTAGACATATTATTGAATTGTGTACAACAAGGTGTGTCTGGCATATGCATGCAAGACAGATGTTAAGGCATCAAATTTACAGAAGCTAGAAGTGTGGCTGATACAAGGGTACATAGCCAACTCTGCTACATAGAGTCATTCTGGGAACCAGGCTGACAAAATCCTGCTGCCTTCAATGTGTGGCTTCCATGGTCACCAGGGACATCAGTATCTACTAGCAGAAGGGAGAAGAGCAGTGAGGATCTTTTGTGGAAGGATTTGTGGCCCAGACCTAGAAACACATTCTTCCCACATTCTTCTATCAATACTATTCACACTCACCCAACTAGAACTTTATCCCAAGACACACCTAACTGTGAGGAAGGATAGGAAAGACAGTCTTACTGGGTGCCCAAGGAGGGAGAATGTGGTGACAGTATGTGGCCTACATCCTGTCACACAGTGGCCACATGTCACTTTGGGTACACAGGTTTCACTGGGCAGGGCTTTCCCAATCTCTATTGTTTCCTGTCTAACCTCATCTTATATAAAGTTTCTGGTGATGCAGAAATTAGATTCTCAAACATCAATAATTTTGTGAACTACTGGAAGAAGAAAACATCCTTGTCAGGAGATAGAATTCAGAGTGACGTGTTTAATCCCAGAAGAAGCTCAGGGATGGAGGCAGCACTAAGGACAGACACTCACTCAGGAAGATAATGTCCCCCAAAATATGTTCACGTCCTAATTTGTGGGACCACTGAGTGTTACATTACACAGCATAAGGGATTTTTTTTTTTTTGCATGTGATTAAGTTGAGGATCTTGAGATATCCTGGATCATCTAGGTGGTCCCAGTGTAATCACAGGAGTTCTTATAAGAGGGAGGCAGAAAGGTCAGGGATGGAAAAAAGCAGATATACCAACAGAAATAGGAGTCCTACTCATACTTAGTGGATGCTACACTGCTCCTTGAATGTGGAGGAAGGGGCCATGAGGCAAAGAATGCCTACAGCCTCTAGAAGTTGGAAAAGGCAGAGAAATAGATTCTCCCCTAGAATGCATCCCTGATGACACTTTAATTTTAGTCCAGTAAAGCTGATTTCAGACTTTTGATATCTAGAACTGTAAGATAATAAGTTGTGTCATTTGAAACCAGTTATTTTTATATATATATATATATATACTTTCTAAAAATAATTATTTATATCTTCTATTTTTATCACATATTATTGTAAATATGAGTACTACCAATTTAATGAAGAACAACAGATGAGTTAACAGCCATGCTTGCCATATTTGTGGCTTAAACAAAAATGCATCTTATATTTCATCATGATTCATGATACTTGCTACAATTTTCTAGTTGTTATCTCTCCTGAAGTTGTGGGACAGAGGAGTGCATGAGTGTTGGGTGCTTAAAAGAACACACTGTTTCTTTTACTTTCTTTCCAGCGGTCATTCTTTCCTTCTTTTTGATAAAAACTCTCTTTTATTTTGTTTTGTTTTGTTGTCTGTCTGTTTTTAAAGGAACCGACCACTATATTTTTAATGAAATGGGACTGGCTTCAACCAACTTTTTAGTTTTATTTTTTACATGTTATTTATATAATTTGATTTATTTTCAAGGCAAACAAAAATTTATAAACAATGTGAAAAATAATATCCTTGAACAAAAAATTTTAATGTGGTGAAAAATATATCAACACCTGTAGAAAATATGTCAAAAGTGATAAAATTACAATTCCTCAAGGAATAAAATATATATGCTTAGTAAATAAACTTAATTAAAATTTATCATATTCTTAAGACTATATAATTTAATGCATTACATTTTTATTTTTGTTTATTTTTTGTATTATTTTCTATACTTTTTTTTTTTACTCCAAAGGCATATATTACATTTTTAAAACTGGAGATTACAAAATTGTAAGAAAGAATAATAATGTGGTCTGGTGTGGCTAGAACCCACAGAGAGAATTATTCCTCTTTATTGTCAGTGGCTGTGGAACTACTGAGAATCTACCTTAAAACTATCATTAATGTAGCAAGGGCTTTAATTAACTACCCTTGGATACCACTGTTTGTCTTCTTAAATGGCATTTATTATTAAATAAGTAGTATGAGTTGTAGGGCTATATAGAACACACTTTATAACTATATAACACTATATAAACATGAACACACTTATTAATACATGCATTTCAATAGGAAAACAGTTAACTGTGGATAGATTGATATGACAATATAAATTACACTTTACAATACTAACAATATGTATAATATTTCTCATTTCCTTCACATATGAGGTCTTTGACTTTGACTGTTATTTCACCTCTTGCTCTCAGTTTCTTCATATGTAAATAAAAATATTAATAATGCATACCTCACAGATTTTTTGTACAGATTGCGTGTCACACAATAGGCCCCTTAAAAGTGCTATGTAGTATTTATTCTTATACACTAAATTAACACAAGTACTTGGGTGGGGGGCAGTTACTAATTGCTTAATCTTTGTGCTAGAAAATCACCTTCATTCTTAGAACTTTTGATGCTAAAGAAAACTGTGTTGGTATACCAGCAAACATAAGTAATCTAAATAATCAATAATATAGACCGGTCCTCCTTGACCTTTAATGAGCATAATGAATCATCTGGTGATTTTGTTAAACTGCACATTTTGATTCACTAGCACTGGTTTTGAACCTACAACTCTGCATTTCTAATCAACTCCTGGGTAGTAATGATTAGGATGGTATATAGAACTCACTTTGAGTAGTAAGAGTACAGACCAGTGCTCAACAAACAAAAGCCCCCAAGCCAAATCCAGCCTGCCATCTATTTTTGTAAATACAATTTTATTGGGACACATCCATACTCATTTATTTTCATATTGTTTATACATGCTTTCATGAGATACAAACACAGAGCTGAGTAGTTGCAACTGAGACCACATGGATTGCAAAACCTAAAATATTTACTGTCTGGCCCTTAACATAAAGTTTGCAGATCCCTGGTATAAACATGCTTTTTTCATCTAATAGAATAATAAAATTTTCTTTTGAAACATTTTAAAAATACAGAAGTCAGAATTAATGAATATTAAACATAAAACACTAACTGAAATTTGGGACTTTTCATTCCATCTCAATATAGTCATTCATCTAGTCTTATCAGTTCAATTATCTATACAAATAATCCATAGGTTAAGTGGAAGAAAATACATAGTTTCTACAGAGTCCACAAAGTCCATATTGAGGGAGGTTGGAGTTAGGGGAGGTTCATAAAGTAAGATTTTTAAGGGATGCAACTTCTTGATAATAGATCTCTCAAAATACTAATTAGGTGTGTAGGTCAGTTGTGTAGTCAATCAAATTAATATGAGATTAATAGCTCTAAAAGTGCTTCCTTGTGACAATCAACATTCTATCATAGAACAATATCCAGAAAGACTGTGGCAGACCCATCTCTATATCAGGTATTTACACCTCTAGAGGATATTACCGACTCAGATGGCTACATAGACTAAGTAACAGTCCTGATTTTGTATCCGTCTTCTAAAAAATGCATGGCTTTTCAGGAGAGATGTTAGCTTGAAGACAAGCTTCAAGTTTGTGATTACAGTATATTAAGAGAGAAAAGAATGAGTTATTATGTGGGAGTTTCTCAATGATCTTCTACATTTTAAAAAATTTATTCAAACGTTCATGTACCATATTTCTCATACTTCTTTTCATTTTCCATTCTGTACTCATTATGTTTTAAAGATCCATACATCTTTCTGTGTGTTCTTGTTACTTCAAACTGCTGCATATCCAGGGTGGGCTATCATTAGATTTCCTACCCATTTACTCCACCACAGATACTAGATTGTTTTTAGTTCTCTGTCTTCACAGATAATACCATAATGAAAATCTTCATGCATCTATTCTTACAGACCTTTGAACGTAGTAGATGTTCGATAAACAACAATTGAACTCTGCATATTTGAAGAGCATTTAATTATTTTCATGAGAAATTACTTAATAGGTACAATGTATGTTATTCTGGTGATGAATACACTAAAAACCCTGACTTCACTGGTATGCAATATATCCATTTAACAAAATTACACTTGTACCCCATAAATTTATACAAATAAAACATTTAAATTAAAATTAGAAAAGTAAAAATGAAAAATGATACATTATTAAGTGATAAATATGCTCACCATAACAGTATGTAAAGTATAATATATAAACATATGAGTATACATATATATGTATACTCGCATGTATTTTGCAATAATAGAATTAAATGGGTGAACGTATTGTTGTTTCTTTCTTCTTTTTATTGCCTATGTATCTTAACAGTTCTACAGTGGATGTGCTATTTGTATAATAAAATGAATGATCAGAGCATTAAAGAAAAATGGTGGGTTTTATGTGCTTGTGATTGCTGGTAAATGCAAGAATAATATTTTAAGAATATTTACACACAGCTCAAAACTGGAATTAGTAAGTTATTCAATATATTTATGTATTCATTTATTTACTTATGTATCAATAGAAATGTATTAGTACATGTGCATGTGAGTGCATGTATACATGCATATACATGCATGCACGCAGATACACACATATATGCACATCATATATATGTGTATTTATTTCAAGGACTGAAAATATGCTTACTGTCACAGTTAAGGGTAATTCAGCCAAGTATAGAAGCCTAGGTTAAAAAAAATCACTCTGAATTTTGAAGGGATTTGTTTCACAGAATAGCTAATGGTCAGTCTAGTTGTTCCCTTATATAACTTGCATGCTGCCCACCATCACTGAGAATATTTTATTCTCTACATTTTTGTCATTGTGACTAAAATGCTGGACATTATGTAGAAATATTAATTCACCATCACACTGATCTTTTTTGGATCCTTTCCTAGAAAAATTGATGATCTTCGTTCTGAAAAAAATATTATTGGTACACTCCCTCTACTCTGTTTTCACTTTTCTCTATTGCTGAAACACCTCTTATTCATTTGCTAGTTCTATCAAAAGAAATGTTCTTGGGGCGGGGCGCAGTGGCTCACACCTGTTATCCCAGCACTTTGGGAGGCCGAGGCGAGTGGATCACCTGAGGACAGGAGTTTGAGACCAGCCTGACCAATATTGTAAAACCCCATCTCTACTAAAAATACAAAAATTAGCCGGGTGTGGTGGCATGCACCTGTAGTCCCAGCTACTCGGGAGACTGAGACAGGAGAATTGGTTGAACTTGGGAGGCAGAGATTGCAGTGAGCCAGGACTGCACCACTGCACTCCAGCCTGGGCAACAGAGCAAGATTCCATCTCAAAAAAAAAAGAAAAAAAAAAAAAGGAATGTTCTATCTTCAGTTCTTTCATCTGCTAATTCCCATCTCTTTTCTTTTTGCTAAAACTTGGGGAAATGATCTCAACTTTGTTTTTTACTTCTGCTATTTATTTTTAATGCCAGTTAACCTACATTCAATGCCCAAGAGTGAGCTGCTTCTTATTCTATGATGACTTGATTAAAATATTTTATTTTTGTTTCATTTACACTACACTGAAACTACTAATTATTTAAAAATTGAACTTATTTTCTGCTCTCTGTATATTTCTGTTTTTACAAATTTTACTTGTTAATGTTTTCATTTTGGTGCCTGTGTTTCACTTTAGAGGCTTTTCTCAAATGTCTAATCATCATTGGCTGAGTGTATGACTGTATGTGTATGAGGAGACTTATTTACCGATAGCACTCACTACAGTGTAGTTGGGTGATGACTTTTTAATTGGGAGAGTCTTCAAATGTTCAGAAGTGGGAATTCTTATCTTTAGGGTTATTGAGTGTCCCAAAATATAATTTTTCAGAATTTTGCCTGGAGTTTCAGGCAAAAAATTTAACTACATTCTTAAACTACATTTTAACTGCATTCCTTATAGTTAAAAATGTTTTACAATCTAGCTGGACAGGGAGACAGTGGTGAAGATCTTAGCATTCACCGTGTGAATCGTCACTGACTGCCTCCATGTCCAGCCTCATATCTCTCTCCATTCCATTCTGCCAGACATTGAATGCTTCTGTCTCTGATCGAGAGACTCTTCCCATCAATTGTTCCAGAAAATAACCTTTGGGTTTCCTAAGTAGGAGAATGGCATCCATACACAGAGGGTCAGAAGGAAAGAATTAATGCAAGTTAGTTCAGTCAGGAGAAAAATTTAAATTATATAACTTGTTTTAAATGACAGGAGATTTCCATTGTAAACCTTTAGCTTTGCGGGACATGATACTTTAAATTTATTTTATTTTATTTTATTTTATTGACACAGAGTGTGTTTTTTTTGTTTTGTTTTGTTTTGGTTTTGGTTTTTGTTTGTTTGTTTGTTGAGATGGAGTCTCGCTCTGCCGCCCAGGCTGGAGTGCAGTGGCCGGATC
The DNA here is from genome assembly GCF_037993035.2 of Macaca fascicularis. Taxonomy (NCBI): domain Eukaryota; kingdom Metazoa; phylum Chordata; class Mammalia; order Primates; family Cercopithecidae; genus Macaca; species Macaca fascicularis. The sequence continues at coordinate 26,691,801 of NC_088395.1, forward strand.
TCAGCTCACTGCAAGCTCCGCCTCCCGGGTTCACGCCATTCTCCTGCCTCAGCCTCCCGAGTAGCTGGGACTACAGGCGCCCGCCACCTCGCCCGGCTAGTTTTTTTGTATTTTTTAGTAGAGGCGGGGTTTCACCGTGTTAGCCAGGATGGTCTAGATCTCCTGACCTCGTGATCCGCCCATCTCGGCCTCCCAAAGTGCTGGGATTACAGGCGTGAGCCACCACGCCCTGCCAGACAAGAGTTTTTTTCTTGTCGCCCAGGCTGGAGTACAATGGCGCGATCTCGGCTCACTGCAACCTCTAACTCCCGGGTGCAAGTGATTCTCCTGCCTCAACCTCCCGAGTGGCTGGGATTACAGGCGCGTGCCACCACGCCCGGCTAATATTTGTATTTTTAGTAGAGACGGGGTTTCGTCGTGTTGGCCAGGCTGGTCTCGAACTCCTGACCTCAAGTGGTCCGCCCACCTCGGCCTCCCAAAGTGCTGGGATTACAGGCGGGAGCCACGGCGACCAGCCTAAATTAATTTTTTTATTTGTGGCAGTTAACACTTAACATGAGATTTACCATCTTAAAGAATTTTAAGGAGAGTATATAGTATTGTTTACTATAGGCACAATGTTTTACAGCAGATCTTTAGAACTTATTTATGTCTTGCGTAGCTGAAACTTCATACCAACTGATTAGCAACTCCCCATTTCTGCCTCCCACAAGTTCCTGGCAACCACAATTCCATTATTTGCTTCCTTAAGTTTGAAAATTTTCGAAACCTTATACAAGTAGAATAATACAGTATTTGTCGTTCTATGACTGACTTAATTTCATTTAGTGTAATCTCCTCAAGGCATTCATGTTTTCACATTCAACATAATTTTTTTTTATTTTTTAAGGCTGCATAGTATTCTGCTGTATGTATATACCACATTTTCTATATTCATTCATTTATCAATAGACATTTACATTGTTTCCACATCTTGACTATTGTGAATAAGGCTGGAATGAACATAGGAGTGCAGATCTCTCTCCTGGATTGTAATTTCAATTCCTTTTGATATACACCTAGAAGAGGGATTGCTGGATCATATGGTAGTTTTAGTTTTAATTTTTTTGTGGTACCTCCATACCATTTCCCATAGTGGCTTCATGCTTTTACATTTCTAACAACAATGGACAAAGGTTCCAATTTCTCCACAAACTCACCAACTTACCCCATTTTTGGATGATAGTCATTCTAACAGGTGTAAAGTGTTATCTCGTTGTGGTTTTGATTTGCATTTTCCTGATAACAATGTTGAGCACTTTTTCATATACCTGTTGGCCATTTGTATGTCTGTTTTGGAAAAAATATCTATTCAAGTCCTTTTCCTATTTTTAAATATTGAGTTATTTATTAATTGCTATTGAGTTGTAGGATTTCCTTATACATTTTGGATATTAGCCTTCTGTGCAATATATGGCTTGCAAATATTTTCTCCCATTCTGTAGGTTACCTTTGCACTTTGTTGATTGTTTCCTTTGCTGCGTAGAAGCTTTTTATTTTGATGTAGTCTCACTGACTATTTTGTTTTTGTTGCCCATGCTTTTGATGTCGTATCCAAGAAAACATTGCCAAGACCAATATCAAGAAGGCTTTCTCCTATGTTTTCCTACAGGAGTTTTACAGTTTCAGGTTTTATGGTTAAGTCTTTTGAGTTTACTTTTTGTGTTTGAAGTGAGATGAGTGCAATTTTATACTTTTGAATGTGGCTATCCAATTTTCTCAACACCATTTGTTGAAGAAACTATTCTTTCTCCTGTGTGTATTATATGCACCCTTGTCAAAGATCAGTTCACCTTATTTGTGTGTGTTTATTTCTGGGCTCTCTATTTTGTTCCATTGGTTTATATGTCTGTTCTATGCGAGTACTATACTGTTTTTAATCACTGTATTTTTAAAATATATTTTGAAATCAGGAAGTGCTGCAGGCTCTCAATTCTGTTCCATTGATCTATATGTCTGTTTTATAACAGTACTATACTGTTTTTAATTACTGTATTTTTAAAAAATATTTTGAAATCAGGAAGTGTTGCATTTCTATATACTAACAAGGAACTGTCCCAAAAGGAAATTAAGAAACAATTTTATATATTATTGTATCAAAAAGAATAAAATGCTTAGATATACACTTAACCAAGAAGATGAAAGTCTCATACATTGAAAACTATACTTATTGATGAAAGAAATTAAAGAAGACATAAATAAATAGACATCTGATATTCATTGATTGGAAGACTCAATATTGTTAAAATGTCCATAGTACCCATAGCAATCTAAAGATTCAGTGTAATCCCTACCAAAATTCCAGTGGCATTTTTTACAGAATTTTTTTTTAAACGAAACTAAAATTTATATGGAACCATGAAAAACCCTGAATATTTTAAATTCCTTTTGAACTTATTTTTAAAATTGAATTAATTTTTTTAAAATTTTTTGTCATTATTACAATTACTTTCTGTATATATTTCTGATTATGCAGAGCATGCTTATGAAATTATCATGGAACAAATTACAACATCATCTCTTATTATTTGATCCTTAAGAAATTATTTGGAATTCTCAGAAAGACTCTATTATATTCTGTTTTTTTTTTTTTTTTTGACTATTACTATTAAATCAATGGAGTTCATGGTCACTTTTGGATTCAGGTACAGATACGTTGAGCTATGGCTGCCACATTCTTTTGAAGTTATTATAAAGTAACTGAAACCAGATGGCTTTTAAAAATCAAATCCAATATTCTATCACCCCCAACCCTGTTATGTTAAGTCACCAAGGATTCGGTATTCTGAATCTTAAATAAAGTTTTCAATAATATCCATATCCCAAAGTATGATACCAAATTAAATAACATTCATAAAAGATAAAAAGTGATAGTATGATCCTGTCATAAAGAACACCATAAATATTCGAACAATGTTTTGAAAGAGTTGATAAGGCAGTAAAAGGAAGGAAGACATTTCAGAAACTGCACTTTTCCTTAGATTAGAGGTGAGCAGAGAGTGCAACAGGACATCATAATCTCTGCTTAGAGAATGCTGTGGAGAAATGAGTAGGAAATATAGGCAGACTAAAAGTAGAGGAAAAGTAATTTCCATACCAATGTTGAGCAAAACTTAACAGACTTAGGACTGGGCTTTGTGCGGCCTGTTCCAGTTAGTGGC